>NW_024080774.1:438077-1038077 GCF_003009895.1 Hyaena hyaena
TAACACCCTCAAGGTCCATCCATGTTGCTACACAGGCCAGATTTCATTGTTTCTCATTGCCATGTAGTATTCCATGGTATAGATGAACCACATCTTCTTGATCCATTCGTCCGATGATGGACACTTAGGCCCTTTCCATGTTTTAGCTATTGTGGAGAGTGCTGCTATGAACACTGGGGTACACGTGCTCCTGTGCCTCAGCATTTCTGTATCCCTTGGGTAAATTCCTAGCAGTGCTATTGCTGGGTCCTAGGGGAGTTCTAGCGTTAGTTTCCTGAGGAACCTCCACACTGTTTTCCAGAGGGGCTGCACCAGTTTACATTCCCACCAACAGTGTAGGAGGGTGCCCGTGTCTCCACATCCTCGCCAGCATCTAGAGTCCTCTGATTTGCTCATTTTAGCCACTCTGACTGGCGTGAGGTGGTATCTCAGTGTGGTTTTGGTTTGTATTTCCCTGATGAGGAGGGATGCTGAGCATCGTTTCATGCAGACACAACTCTTCTAATCTCTAGAAGGTAAAGACCCTGTTGGCCTGACGGGGTTCTCTACAGCAGAGGATTATTCCCCATAGATTAAGGAAGTACCCGGTGTGGACGGAGAAGCAACAAGACCTGTAACTGAGCTGTTACTCTGGCACCAGGGAACCGGTATCATGAAGTACCGAGCACTTGTGTTTCCTTCTTTCCAAGTGCATCCGCTTGGAATGAGAGCCCCATTCTCTCATACTCCCGGGCTCCCAATAAACACTTTGCATGCAGGCGGTACAGGGTTCATGGGGTTAGTGTCCCATCAGCCCCACCGACATATCATTTCACAAGGGCCTTCACACATCTGATTCCTGTGCCCAGTGAATGACTCAGGGTGGAAACTTCAGGCACTGACAAGGCAGTGGGAAAGCTATTTTGAAGCAGATGGACCTCTTGAAAAGACTAATTATAAATAGAATCTGAAAAATGCAAATATGTCATCTCACTTGACCATAGTAATAGCATCAGATTTAACATTTTCAGTCCGGACCATCTGGCCTTGATTCTCGTCTTTTGAAATTCTATGGGAGCTATTTCGGTTCTCCTTGGGAAAGTTTCCGCCGAGTTACAAGCAAGATGAAAATGTAGTCCTGTTGCCGAAATAGAAAGATCTCTCTCTGTCCCTCTCTCTTCCCCACGCCCCCTCACACTTAGTTTGAGGAAACTTGTTTGGGGAAGAATCTGGGACCTTATGATACATGCAAGGGATTGAAGAACATTTCATACACCACCAGCTACCATTTGGAGCTCAAACAAAGGAGAATGGTTCATGTATAATAAGGCAGCCTATCTCCTCCTCGTCAGAAGAAACCCAATTTCCTGTACTGTGAACGTTTCCATGCTGTTCCTTACCGCATGCCTCTTTGGATAAGTTTACTCTCCTTCCTAAGAACGTTCTGGAGGAGGACCCATGTTCTATGGTGACAGACTCAGAGTGAAAGAAAACAATCTCTCTCCTCTCTCTGCTTCTGTGTCAATACGTCCCTCCTCATTCTCAAACTCTGTGGAAGCTAACACGGGCCGTGAGTCATCAATTTAACAAACACGTTTTCTTTTAAAACTTGCAAAACTACATTTATGACATCAACATAAGACTTCTGAAGAAAAAATATCCATAATCTTTCTAACCTAACACATCTCTTCCTTAAATTAAAAAAATCCATCTTATCTTTGTCCATATGGGTACATATTTAAAAAAAATAAATTCGATTATAGTGTAACATGCAGTATAAACTGATTGGTTACTTTGTTTTAAGGAATTCTTTTTACTTGATTTGGCTTCTTGCAGAACTGCAATTTTTATTCAAGTAGTTTTGTAAGATCCCATAAATCCAGAATCCAGTAATATTCATTGAATACTCCCTAGGAAGATGCATTAACTCAAACATCAGGAAAGAACAGAATTTTGAAATCGGTCCTTTAAAGAAAGAGACAGTTTTAAAGTTCTAGTAAACATTTCAATGTTAATATAAAAGCCTCAAGTGACGCTTTAGTTACTGAAGATACATTCCATTTGAAGCTATATCCTTGTCACACAGCGTGTACACATTTTCAATTATGTTTTCCATCCTTCTGCAAATTGACGATGCTACTTCTGTCTGCAGACATTCAAGGCAGCCGCTGCCACAACATGACTGAATTACAAGTGGGTCGCAGATCTTCCGAGCTGCAAGTAATTGGATGAGCCCCAGCCTGAGCTATGCAGGTGGCCCTAGCTGCCGACCCACACTGTGCCAGTCATCAGCCTGCCTTCCCTTTTGCGGGCTGGTCTTCGACACACCTGCCCATACACCTCAATACAGGCAAAGGGATGGCAGATGTGTGTTATCCGTCGCCCCCGCTTTTATCTCCAACCTACCTCACATCTTGTTAAAAGTGCTCTGATTTTTCTTTGGGTAACTGACTCCTTCCCCAATCTTAACAATGTGGTTTGGGAGAACTGAGCCCCGTTCTGAAATCTAGGAGGAGCTCATACGTGCCTTACACCACCGAGAAGAGATCCCGTGATGCTAAGCACAGTGGCCAGCCCCAGAATGGTCAGGTTGCCCAATCCAGGACACTGAGGCAGAAGGAGTACCAAAATACACTCCTGCCATGAGCTGTACGAGATGCCCCCTCGCCCCCCCCCCCCCCCCCCCCCCCCCCCCCCCCACACAGCTGGTGTGAGGACGTGAAGCCCTGGTGGACGTGTGGATCCTCAGCCATCACGGTACCCAGCGTGGTGGACTGAGCGGCCCCCAGCCTCCGGTCTAAGTCAGCACAGGAGGGGGCCCAGCAGTGACGCACAGATGTCCCTGCCGACGTGGTTTACCTAAGCTTCTTGATCAGGTGTGGCTGGGGTCTTTCCCCTGCAAACTGCCTTCCTCACTGGGTATTAGTTCACACCAGTCTCAACGTGCCTACTGCACACTTGCTGTGCGGCTCATCTGAGTGACTTGTGTGCCATGTCACCCTGGATTTCAGGCTCAGTAAACCAAATACTTCCATACTGACTCTGGGTTGAGATGATAATATTTACGCATACAGGGACGATGGAATGTGCTGTTCAACCTACTCTCACTTATTTCTTCTAAGAAACGTAAAGTTACATAAGTGGCTTACACGTAGCATGAACCTCAATATACTAGACGGCACTGGTGTAACCTGTGTTGACTTTTCTCCGTGATGACTAACAGGAAGGTTCCTACCCGGCACTGTAACTGATTTATTTATTTTTTTAAATTTTTTTTTAATTTTAGTTTTTGAGAGAGAGAGAGACACACACACACAGAGTGTGAGCGGGGGAGGGTCAGAGAGAGAGGGAGACACATAATCCGAAGCAGGCTCCAGGCTCTGAGCTGTCAGCACAGAGCCTGATGAGGGGCTCGAACCCATGAACCATGAGATCATGACCTGAACCAAAGTTGGATGCCTATCCGACTGAGCCACCTAGGCGCCCCCACTGTAACTGCTTTCTAAACACTCAGGTGGACCACACCACATCAGATGTGCATACCTTGAAGGCCGCATCTAACACACAGGTGCTTGAACATCAGCATCCTGTTAGCAAAGTCCAGAGTCACATTATGCTACATGTGGTTTTTATTTGTGGTTTGGGCCAGGCCTTAGAAATGACAAGGGCTTCATCATCACTCAAAACTATAACATTTCTCTTATTCCCAAAGCCACTGCCACGACCTGAAAGTCGGCTGGAATTCTTTCCCGTTCGGTCACAAGACAGGACGGCAGCCAGCTGCCAGGAAAGCCCCCAGTGATCTCCACCTCTGAGGTTTGTGTCCTTGTCACTTTCCCTTCCACGCCAAAGAGGGCTACTTGTATAACCAAGACTGGGAAAAGTCAGCATGTGACTGTCAGGCCTTGGTTATGAAGACGCTTGGGTTCCCATTTGTATTCTCTTGGATAAACTGGGAGGAAGCCAGCTGCCAGGCTGTGAGGAAACTCACACGGCCGTATGGGGAGGCCCCAGTGACGAGAGGCCCAGGCCCCAGGCCACCTGTCATGGAGTGACCCTCCAGTCCCCACAGCCATCAGAGACTAGAGCCCCAACCGACAACCCAATCCTGAGAGACCTCGGGCCTGAACCGCATAGCCAAGCCACTTGAAAATTCCATATTCATGGGCTGTGGATGCTTATTTGCATCAACATTTATGTATATTCATATAAACATGTTTATTGCTTTAAATGTCAAGTGTCAATATCATTGGTAACACAGCAATAGATACCTACTACAGCTCATTTTTAAAAGTTTATTTATTTTGAGAGAGAGGGAGAGAGAGCCAAAGAGTGAGAGTGCGGGAAGGGAAGAGAGACAGGGAGGGGGAGAGAGAGAGAGAGAGAGAGAGGGAGAGAGAATCCCAAACAGGCTCCATGCTGACACAAGTGCAGAGGCCTGTGTGAGGCTCAATCTCACGACCTTAAATCATGACCTGAGCAAAAATCATGACCTGAGCCACCCAGGCACCCTGACTATAGCCCATTTTTTAATCAAGTAAGACATTCCACTATTTTTATTTTTCAAGAAGAACTCTGAAAGTTTTATGTCCCTTTCGTAAATCATCTCCGCCTATTCCCTGCTTCTCCACTGAAATTTCTGTTATTTTAGTTACATGGTTCCATTTAGTGTACTTGGGATATGCTGTCCCGTCTTCTCAGACTTGGGGCTACTTTGGGCTACTGAGAAGTGACCGGGTCTGTTCTGAAGGGCCGGATGCCTCTGTCATGTTTCATATTACCTGAACCACGGACACATTACCTTAGGCTGACAAGATCTCTTAGTGGTAAATTAGTCCCGTGCACCCTCCAGATGCTTGAAAACCTACATTATTTCTTCCAGGGGTCACTCAGCCTGTGTCTGCATATGGCGCTACTGGCCCTCCAGCGCTCACATAAGCCCTGTTCCTCTGTGCACGGCTCAGGGAGCGGGGTTTGCCAGACGTGCTCAGCGTGTGCTGAAATATACACGTGGGCCACAGGGGTCCATGAGCCCCCTGTGGGATATTCATGCTGTGAGACTGTGTTCACGTAAGTTGTTAGCGGAGATTTATTACCGCT
The DNA here is from genome assembly GCF_003009895.1 of Hyaena hyaena. Classification (NCBI taxonomy): domain Eukaryota; kingdom Metazoa; phylum Chordata; class Mammalia; order Carnivora; family Hyaenidae; genus Hyaena; species Hyaena hyaena. The sequence continues at coordinate 443,157 of NW_024080774.1, forward strand.
TTACTACTCCTTGACACTGTCAAGTATCTGAAGAACCAATACAGGAGAAGTGGCTGTATATGTGGAGTTAAAATCATTTTCTGCCACGTTTACCCGTGAGTGCTACATCTTCTTTAGAGACACACGTGTGATAATTACTCTAAAAATAAGAATCCAGGTAGCCCTGCCTGGTTCTCATGTTCTGCTTCTGTCTTCCTCTTAGAATCTTCACATCCATCTGCATATCTGGCTGTCCTGGGGTCTAGCACTACTGCAGACCTGACACTCAAGGGATTCAGGGAGCCTCTGTCTACCACCCTGAGGTCTCCATCAGGTTGGTTTTGGCCCCCATGTTGAGTCTTCACTGCACCACTGCTTTTTCCTTCACGTAGGATAACTGGCCTATTGGTCACGAGTGCTTGTCTTAGAATATCCCTGCCTCCACAGTCTTCTTAACACCTGTTCAGCTTGCTCTGGTCAGTCCCCATCCGTGGCCCCATGGCCCTGTGGCCCAGCCTGGGATTCCATTTCAACAAGTGAACTCTACTTCTTGTTGACGAGTTTGGCTGGCCTACCTTAGCTAATCAGTTCTTTCAGTTTTTCAAGGTGACCTCACACCTCCCATTGAATACAAGACCATCTTGACCATGAAAGACTGTACTGGACTGCCTTCCCTGATCCTTAAAGTCATTTCACTTTACTGCAAATTCTGGACCTTCCCAACATCACTGCGGTTAAACTGACGGTACCACACAGAATCGTCACCAGGGACGATGTAATCTTTGTCAACAGGCCAATTTGTCAAGTGACTGAATATAATTATTATATATGAAGTAGAACAAATCATTTATCTCTAATACTTGCATCAAGTGCAAAAAGGATTCTGTATGATTTTTGAGATCTTTTAACCTCTAAATGTCTCTTCTTCCCCAATTTTTATTCTTTTTAAAGAAATTTTTAAAATGTTTTATTTATTTTTGAGAGAGAGAGAGAGAAACAGTGTGAGCAGGGGAGGGTCAGAGAGAGAGGGAGACACAGAATCTGAAGCAGGCTCCAGGCTCTGAGCTGTCAGCACAGAGGCCAACGCGGGGCTCGAACTCACAAACTATGAGATCATAATCTGAGCCAAAGTTGGACGTTTAACCGACTGAGCCACTTCCCCTTTTTCCCCAATTTTTCTACCAATCCTTTCCTCCCATTATTCTTTTTCAAACCTGTTCACACTCCACTTTTTTATAAAACACACTAGGTCACCGAGTAAATTACAGTGCTAAGTAGGCTATTTTTTCTATCAGTACAACCCCTTCGCTGTGGTAGGTCTGTTTGCTAATTCCTGACTCTGATGTTCTATTTATCTCCATAAAGCATGTGTGCTTATCATGTGCTTAGTTATGACTCGAATAAAAATAACTTAGCATTCATTTTATGTCAGATTTGTATGAAGTTTGTATACTCTAACTGCAGCCAAAATGAGATACAAATAATTATATTAAATTTGAGAGATAAGCCAGGCAATATTTAAATGTATACTGCAGACAGTATTTTATTTACAGTATACTAAATAAGATTAAAATAGTCCTGGATCTTAACAGTACATACTAGATTAATTATAGTCCTGGGTTCAAAAGGACTATCATTATTGATCCTTCCATGGCCACCTTTAATGTTATTTGTTTTTGTTTTATTAATCCAAAGAACGTCTACATCTGGTTATTTTCACCAGGCATTATTTAGGTTAAAGTTGAGATGCAGGGAGAAAGTAGATAAAGACACTGGAAGAAAGCCAATAAACACAAATGCACCAAGGAGCAGACAAGTAAAAGTTAACACAATAACTACTGCCAACCCCCCACCCCCAAAATATGAAAGCACGTTCTATAAACTTCAAAATGTGGCAAAAATGAAGAGAGAGCTGTCTAATGAACCCACGTGTCAAAAGGCATCTGGTATTGGTATCACTACCTTCACTTCACAAAAGTATCAAAACATAACCGAGCTTAAAAATTAAAAGTATCGGCATACCTGGGTGGCTCAGTTAGCTTAGCGTCCAACTCTTGATTTTGGTTCAGGTCACAAACCCAGGGTCACAGGAATGAACTCCATGTCAGGCTCTATGCTGAGTGTGAAGCCTGCTTGGGATTCTCTCTCTCCCTCTGCCCCTCTTCCAGCTCATGCTCTCTTTCTCTCTCTTTAAAACACACAAAAAAAATCCTAAAGTTAAAAAAAATCAAAAGCATATATAGAATTAGCAGATCCACTGAGTTCTTGGCAAAATTTGTAAAAATACATGCAAATTCTCCATGAAGCTTTTAAAAATTGCAATATAAAGTAGTATAAAGCGCCTCCAATATCAAGTAAACAAAACTAGTTTATGAAAGTATGGAATAAAGCTGATCCCACACTGTAAACTAGCAAGAGAATGTACCAAAGACAAAGTCAATGTGTTCAGGCCTCTGATGGGGAGAACGTTTTACAACCATGGTATGTGTGAATGCAACAGAGACATACTAGCTTGGAGAAGACAGGATTAGGTCTGTTTCATTCACCAGGATGCATTCATGTTTTTTTTTTTTTAATTTTTTAATATTTATATACTTTCGAGGGAAAGGGAGAGGGAAAGGGAAAGGGAAGGGGAAAGGGAAAGGGAGAGGGAAAGGGAAAAGGAGAGGGAAAGGGAAAGGGAGAGAGAAAGCATGAGTGGAGGAGGGGCGGAGAGAGAGGGAGACACAGAATGTGAAGCAGCTCCAGGCTCTGAGCTGTCAGCACAGAGCCCGATGTGGGATCCTGTGCTTGGAAGTGCTCAGAAAGCAAGCGTAGCTATCAAACACTCAGGAGTACTTTCCTCAGGGTTTCCAGACCACCGGGTAATATGTGAGAGGACCATGGGGGAGAAGAAGGGGGAAAATAGAGGGGGGAGAGGGAGGGAGACAAACCATGAGATACTCTTGAATGCTGAGAACAAACTGAGGGCTGATGGGGGTGGGGGAGAGGGAAGGGGGGGTGATGGGCATGGAGGAGGGCACTTGTGGGCATGCGCACCAGGTGTTATATGGAAACCAACTTGACAATAAACTATTAAAAAAAGAATAAGCATCACTATATCAGTGAAAACTTAAATATTACAATTTCCAGAACACGTCAAAAATATCCACCAAATTTCTTTAAAGTGGCAAAATTTTTAAGTGGTTTATAATATTCAACGACAACAAAATCACATTATACAACACAATGTAAAAGAATTTATATAAAACACTCTGCATAAAAATAGAGGTTCTCATTGCAATAAGTTGTATTTAATAAAGAAAATGTATAATGTGATTCTTAAATTTTAAATTCAATGTGGTGTACAATTAAATCTCTAAGTATCTGAAAAAAACAATGCCAGTGACGAACCAGAGGGTTGGGAGAGCCCGGGACTCTTGTCCTGAGGAGCTCCCAGAAATACAGATGCTGCTGGTGTGGGGACCACAGCTTGAGTAGCAAGGCCCCAGTCGGAGGCTTGCGTCCAGAAGTTTGCACACCAGCCTGTGCACGCCTAACAGTTCACTGACGGGGGCGCCTGGGTGGCTCAGTCGGTTGAGCGTCTGTCTTTGGGTCAGGTCATGATCTCACAGTTTGTGGGTTCAAGCCTCACATCGGGCTCTGTGCTGACAGCTCAGAGCCTGGAGCTGCTTTGGATTCTGTGTCTCCCCCTCTCTCTTCCCCTCCCCTGCTCATGCTCTGTCTCTCTCAAAAACAAATAAACATAAAAAAAATTTTTTAAAGGCACATGGACAGAAGCAGCAAGGTTGAATGATGACTTGAACCCTGATGGGAAGCAGCCTGAAGCCCTGACAGAGGACACACCAGCCTGAGCCTGCAGAGCTGTGAGATGCTGGCCTACGGACCCCTGGCTCGGTCCCCACACAGAGTCTGTGTGATGCAGGGGACGCCCTCAGTCCTGCACGGGGCCACAAGGCAGGCCTACTTGGCTCAGGACATACTTGTCTGGTATGTTCCCTGCAGCGTCGAGCGTGGGGCACGGGGGAGGGTAGAGCTCACGGACCGCAAGTCCAGCAGGGGACACAGGAGAAGAACGGTTAGCAAGCGACGGAGTGAACGTGATGACCCCGAAGTGGGAAGATGTGCTGGATCCCTGTGCACAGGGCTTCCCCGGGCAGGAGACATGTGCTGTGGGCAGACGGCACACACACAGGAACCTGAGAAGTGTACAACCAAACGGGACTTGGGGAGCACAGACACAGACCTCTCATGTCCCTGAGGGAGCACCTGAGTCCACGCAAGTCACACGGTCCCTCAGCCGTACAAGTCAGGGTCCTGGCCCGGGCCGAGCCCTGGTTTCCGGGCGGTGACGCAGAACTCCCCGCGAAAGCACAGCCAGGGGTCCGGCTGGAGCCTGGCACCCCCAAACCTCCCCAGCGAGCGCTGTGCCCCCCAGTCCTCAGGACCCGGCCGAGTTCCGCCCTCCTTCCCACTACACAGCATTCATCGCAGAAGTACTTCCTATGTACTTCCAGCACTTCTTTCTCTCTGATAAACTGAATGGTTTCATGCCCTGTAGTTCACCGACATCTAATTTCCCAAGTTGGGGGCTGAGACGTCAAGGGTACAAATAAACAAAGGGCAGGCTGGATAGCCCCAGGGACGATGTGGGTTCCCAGAAGAATAAACTGTGATTCAAAAGCCTCGTCTCATCTTGCGTGAGCCAGCTGCCGCGCCGGGACGTGCTCGGATGTGCCCGGGCAGGACGTGCCTTCTAACCACGCGTCAGGGAGGAGAAACTCGCACTTCTTCTGGGGCGTCGCTGCGGCACGGACGCCCCCTCCAGGAAGCTCAGGATTGCCCTACATGCAGCCGCCTGCAGCCTGCGAGGGCTGCAAGACACACATCGTCCGGGCCACTAATTCGCCCCTCATCACATAGTTTGTCTTGAGTGCTTCGCACAGGGGCAAGTGACACGTGCGGAGCCGGGTAAAACGTACAGCTTTCACGATTCCAACTTTTCAAAGGCCAAAGATAATTTTTTTAAAAAACTCTGAAATGCACGAGCGTAATCTCATGCATGAAGAAGAGTATGATATCAAACTTGAGGATCCGTCTCGGCTTGAAGTACCCTGAGCCTGAAGGATTCGGGAGGATAGCTTGCAGATCTCTGAGAAAATGCAACATAATCGTATTTTAGGGGGACACATTTCTAATTCCCTGGGGACCTTAATTTATGGTGGATTTAAACACCACACGATTTTTACGATTGCAGCAAGTAAGAGCATGCCGAATCAAAAAAGCTATTATTCATGCAAAGGAAATAGAAGAGCTAAGAATAAGTCTTCTGCCTTCAAAAGAATCACGCATGTGTATTTTACACACACACACACACACACACACACACCCCCATACAGCTCAACACAAACCACCTTTGTGTTAACAGACACATCTTAGCTTGTCCAGATGTCGATGAACAATTATTTCCGGGTCTATTTCTGTGCCTGACATACATAAGGTTTGCAAAAATATTAGTTTCCTTCTCTTTTCTTGAATTCTATTTGAAGCAAGGCTCTTTGTGGTATACAATTTTACAGAAGAAAGGAAAATTAAAAATTAGTTGCTTGCTTCTCTTGTGAAACTTTAAAAAAGGTGAGACATAAGAGGAAAACCAATGAAGCAAATGTGTTTGTTGTGGTCAAATACTTTTAAGGATATGTCCACACAAAGCAAAATTAAAGTATGAATCGTGAATAACTAAGTCAGACCAAATAAGTAATTTAACACATTGAAACTGGGCACCTCCACTCCCCCTGTCCCCTGCCCATCCTCCCTCAACCCAACACACCTGGCTTTCCTTTGCTTGAATAAAATACGTAAAATAATTCTCTCACCATAAGGACCCATGCATGCGCTCATGCCCGACGCGGGGCTCGAACCCACGAACCGTGAGATCATGACCTAAGCGAAAGTCGGATGCTTAACTGACTAAGCCACCCAGGCGCCCCTCTCTCCTTCTAACTCTTAACATGACTCCCTCCTTCTTGCCCCTCAACTATTGGTTGAACAGTCATTTTGTACTTAGATACTTGTTTCCATAATTACTCTTGGACTCCCAATGAGACACAAGCACAAGGAGGGTAGGGAATGCATCTTGGGGCCACCACAGTCTGATGCCAGGCAAACAGTGGACATTTGCAGCACATGAGCTGTAAGTGGATGGTTTCCTCAGATCTCTACTGACCTTCAGGGCTCCATCGGCGGCTATGATGAACCTGCTTATTCAGTCAGAGACAGGGAAGGTACTAACACCTTTGCAGAAATCTTTTTGTCTGTTTGGGTCTGGTCCCTGGTGCTGTGGGGGGTCCCTGGTGCTGTTGGAGGTCCCTGGTGCTGTGGGGGTCCCTGGTGCTGTGGGGGGGGTCCCTGGTGCTGTGGGGGGCCTTGGTGCTGTAGGGGGGTCCCTAGTGCTGTGGGGGGGCCCTGGTGCTATGGGGGGCCCCTGGTGCTGTGGGGGGTCTTGGTGCTATGGGGGGTCCCTAGTGCTATGGGGGGCCCCTGGTGCTATGGGGGAGACCCTGGTGCTGTGGGGGGGCCTGGTGCTGTGTGGGAGACCCTGGTGCTGTGGGGGGGTCCCTAGTGCTGTGAGGGGAGCCCTGGTGCTATAGGGGGGCCCTGGTGCTATGGGGGTCCCTGGTGCTGTAGGAGGCCCTGGTGCTGTAGGAGGCCCTGGTGCTGTGGGGGGCCCCGGTACTGTGGGGGAGCCCAGCTGGGCAGGGCATGTGTCACTGCTGCAGAAGCAGGATTGGGGTTGGAACGTGGGTAATGGGGACCAGGGAGGTCAGGGAGTCAGCACACTGGAGGCACACGGACATGACCTAACCTGTACCCAGGGCGGTCGGACGCCTGTGTGTATCATCCCGGGACAGCCCTGGAGCCGGGAATGCAGGAGGTGAGGAAACAGGGTGCACAGAGGTGGCGCGGAGAGCAGGACGGCTGAGCCATTCGATCACAGGAGGAGAGGGAAGCGGGGCAGTGGACTGCGGGTGGGGCGTTTGCAGGCGGCTCCTAAGGCCCAACGACACGCGAGCCCGAGACTCCATCTGCTTCTGGCTGGCGGGTGGGGTCTGCAGGGATCCCCTTGCGTCCCGCTACTCAGCCTGCTGAGTCATCAGGATGTTTCACTCTGATATCGTTTACATCGAGTTCCCGACGCTCCTGCTCAATTGTTAAACACTGAACAACAGCACAGTCTGCAAGCTGTCCGTCATCCTCACCATCTTGGGGTGTTAGGGGAGCGCAGGCAGTCAGAACTGTGAGCTTCATTTGGCCGTTCATCTCTAAGTGATTTCCTCAGCAGTTGCTCATAAAGAACATTCTCCGCTCCCGTGTAGCACTCCACATTCACACCCTGAGTTCTACGTGGACACAGACGGCGCCGTATAAGTACTTCCTGAACACACACACGTACATATACTATTGCATATACTGTTCTGCACACTGTTTGATGCTGGAGGTGCCCAAAGAGACGGATTTCAAGAAGCCTTCCGACGAGCATACCCACCCCAACAGCACCTTGACGCGGATCCCCTGCAGGGGTGGGGAGAGACTGAGCAGACAGCCAGGGATTAGGGTGCTTTCTTGTCCAAGGTCATCGCGAAGATGGGCCGTGCCAGTATGAAGGAGCGAGCAGACAAGTGTTCCGGGCAGTCGGAAAAGCAGTTAGGAGGGTCTGGAGGCTCTGAATGGCCCACGTGGGAAAACCACTTGCTTTCGTTTTCCTCGTAGGAAAAACAAAGTAGCAGACGCTGAGGCTAGACCACAGAGCATGATCCTGAGTCAGGAGGGACAGGAGTTTGGGAGAGGAAGCGGCAGCAAGGCGAGTGTGTGCTTGCGTGGTCTGGGGGCTGGATGGATGCACGGATGGATGGACACATGTGCTCCGCGGGCTAGAGTGACCGGGCTTTCTGCTCATGGCAGAACTCTGAGATGGCAAATCTCTGTGGCTTTAGGCCTCCGAGTTTGTGGTAATGTCTGATGGCTTCCCCCGAGCTGACCTCTCCGTCTCATATGTCCACGTCCGTAGGATGATGGCTCACACCGCCCTGCCGTGCCTGCAGAGGACTGACCTTCCATGTTCTCACGTAAGCGCCGGGCCGGAGCCGCAGGGAGCGCAGCAGTGGGTGCCTTGTGCCAGCAAAGGTCCTGCCCTCAGCCAGGGGCTGACATCTGTCGATTCCAAGAATCCCCCCGCACAGATCTGCTGGGGATATATATTTTCTCCCCATTGATGACATGAGAAAACTGATGCTCAGGGGCTGAGACCCCCCCTCTCGCCTGGCACAGGCCGGGTCGCAAACCTAGTTTTCAAGAATCCCAGCCCGCGTATACTTCTCCCCATCGTGCGTCTCCACCATCTTGACACCGTGTATTGCCTAAGGCTTTCTGCATTTGAATTCATGTCACGTTCGTTAAAAAAAAAAAAAAAAAAAGACTTTGTTCAACAATACAGATCCAGCCATCAAAACAAAAAGAAAAGGAAAAGAAAGATAAATACTGATTGAGTCATATTAGCTTTGTTTACTCTATGAACTCATTATATTCAGAGGCTCGGGGCTCCTGGGCCGAGCTAATCGAATGGAATCAAATTGAAGGGACCTGTAAATGAGAGTCACCCATCAACCTGACAATGTCTGGACATGGCACTTTAATTAAGGAATGGTGCCTTACCTTCCACCTAAGCCAGGAAGACAAGGGGCCGTGAGTGACAACACAACGGTCCTGGCCCCGTGCGTCTGGTATTAAGCGTTCCCGTTGGAGATAGAAGAATGGAAACTTGGTTGCATTTGTATTCCTTTCCTGGGCCTGCTGGAACAAATTACCACAAACCGGGGGCTTAGAAGAGATTTCCCTCTCTCCCGGTTCAGGAAGCGCAAGTTGGAACCCAGCTGTCCCCAGGATCGTGCCCTTGGCGAAGGCTGTAGGAGAGGATCCTTCCTTAGCCCCTTCTGGACTCTCGTGTTTTCTGGCAAACCTCGACGCTCCCCAGCTTGTGGACACGGCCCTCTGGCTGTCTGCCCCAGCTGTCACACGGCATTCGCTGTGTGTCCATGCTTCCCTCTGCTTACAAGGGCAGCAGCCACTGGGTTTGGGGCCCAATGCACCCCCATGACTTATCTGAACCTGACGGCAGCAGTAGAGATCTTTTTTCCACATAAGACCACATGCATGGGTCCAGATGGACATGAGTTTTGGGGTGATGTTCAACCCAGTACCACGGTGTATAATGTTTTAAAGCACGAAACGTAAGTTTACTTACTTTATACTGGCCTTGTAACTACCCTTCTACTCTCTACCAGCGTCACAAGAGACGTGCCCCTCAAAAATCCCTCCCGATGCATTCTAGGAAGGTAGAGATCTGGGGGTGAGGGAGCTTGGAGCATGCTGTCTCCCCACACATGGAAGGCTCAGTGCCCACTCAGGACAGGCTACGTATTCTCACATCCCAGCATGTCGTTACGTGTCCCCTGCTTCCCTCCTCGCTGTGGCCGCCTTAGACCAAACTGTGCTTCCTTTTGTTCCAGAGCATTCCCGAACCTCCTGGCCACCTGCCACATCGAACTGTTTTGTCATCATGAGACAAAACTAAGTCTATGGTAGATTCTGTGTCAAAGACTTGAAAATACTCCTCCCTGCATCTAGATGGGACTTTCCGTTAAATAGTTCATAGCCATACAGAATAAATCTAACGTACGTTTTACACATGTCCGCATTTAATATACATTTATACATTATAAATTCAGAGCAAATAAGACTAGAGACCTTACAAATACTGTTTTTGTATTTTTAGTCTATGTATTTAAACTCCCTATAGCTAGGAGAAAAAAAAAAAAACTCCCTATAGCTAGAGAAAAATCTGTTTGAAATTACAAATTTTCCAAAGAGTCACATTTCCAGGGTAGCGACTCATTTTTGAACTGATATACCCCATGGGGAATGCAGGTTAATGGTTTAACCATTAAAGAGCGTACATCACACACCAGCAAGTTTGAAACTATATACAATCAACCAACCAAATATAACAGCCGCAACTTTATAAGGTAGACAGGATGGATGGGATTTCTTATTAGAAGAGAATTTTTTTCCCCTTTAAACAGAAGCTCAAAAAAATCATTCCTCCTTCTGTATGTGAATTACTTAGCTGATTATGACTCTGCCTGAAGCATCAGTTATATACATATGACTGGGAAAATGAGGAAAAGTTTCAAGTTCATCAGTCAATCTTTAGAAATAATCAGATGTGGAAAAATCTGTAAATGTTGCAGAAGTGTTTTTAAATGAGGTTAGCATAACGCAGAGGATTCAGCTGGAAAGCTTCATGTGCTGGTGCCTTCTCCTCAACAACCAGAATTACAAGAAGGCTAAAATATTTGATCAATTTAATAAATACTCTTTCAATGGGAGAGGCAATATATATATTTTTTTTTTTTTTTTTTTTTGCTGGGGGTGGGCTGAGAGAAGGTAAATATCTGAATTAAGAATTTTTATCATGTTTTAAAGCAAAGCAAAACAAAACCCATTAGCTAAACTGTCAAGCCTAATGTGATCTCATTCATGATCTCATTCATGAGACCAAGAACAACAAGAGAAGATGCAGAGAATAACCCCACCATGAATTCCACGTTTCATCAGACCCAGACGAGCAAACACAAATAAAAACGTGAAGAAACATTTTCTTATGTGAAATGATGTCTTAAATTATAGTGATTCAGTAGAGAGAATTCTATTCCCTTACTGTGCTTGCATGGAAGCAGAAACCCGCCCTGTCTCCAAAGCTTCCTTCCTAACATGACTCAAACCAAACACACGGTTGGCTACCCAGTGGCAAGGAGAAGTGGGGGCCACTCAGGAAGACTTTTCAGAGGAGATGAGGTTTCTTTTCCCTTTGAAATAACCAACAAGAATAATGTGGTAGAAATCCGAGGGAAGATTTCGCCCGACTCCCACATTCATCAAACATTTACATAGGGAAAAACCCCACTTTCAGCGGGTCTCAGTGAAGAACAGAATTAAATTCGACCTTTTAAAGAGTCATCCTCATTATGCGTACAGGTATTTAGACCTTCTCTATAAAAATACTCTGCTTGGTTTACAGGGAAATTAGTATGGGACACTTTAATCAAATAACTCAGCTGTACACATATAAAATGTTCTGAAACCGTTTAAAATGGGAAAGCCCCAAACCTTCTAAGCAGAAACAGATGTGCAGTCAGCAAACATTACAGAACAGGAGGGTGACAATTAAAAATGCACTGTCATGCCCATCTCTTCAGCAAGTGGTGCTGGGAAAACCGGACAGCGACATGCAGAAGAATGAACCTAGATCGCCTTCTTATGCCACACACAAAAATAAATTCAAAATGGATGAAAGACCCAAATGTGAGACAGGAAACCATCAAAATCCTAGAGGAGAAAATAGGCAGCAACCTCTTTGACCTTGGCCATGGCAACTTTCTACTTGACACGTCTCTGGGGGCAAGGGAAATGAAAGCAAAAATGGGCCAGTGGGACCTCATCAAGTAAAAAGCTTCTGCACAGTGAAGGTAACAATCAACAAAACTAAAGGCAACTGACAGAATGGGAGAAGATATGTGCAAATAAATGAATGGATAAAGAGATAATATCAAAAATCTATAAAGAACTTATCAAACTAAACCACCCCCAAAAAAACAAGTAATCCCGTGAAGAAATGGGCAGAAAACATAAACAGACACTTTTCCAAAGAAGACCTCTAACTGGCTAGCAGACACATGAAACATCACTGATCATCAGGGAAATACAAGTCAAAACCACAATGCGATACCACCTCACACCTGTCAGAATGGCTAAAATTAACAATTTAGGAAATAACAGATGAGAGAGAAGACACTGAGAAAAGGGAACCCTGTCTCACTGTTGGTGGGAAAGCAAACAGGGCAATCACTCTGGAAAAGAGTGTGGAGTATTTTACCTCCTCAAATAGTTAAAAATAGAACTACTCTATGACCCAGCAAATGCACTACTAGGTATTTACCCCAAAGAAACAAAAAATACAGATTTGAAGGAATACATGCTCCCCAATGTTTATAGTAGGGCTATCACCAAATACCAAATTATGGAAAGAGCCCAAACATCCACCGACTGATGAATGTATAAGGAAGATGTGGTACATATATACAATGGACTATAACTCAGTGATATCACAAAGGTGTAACCTTGCCATGTGCTACAATGTGGATGGGACTAGAGTGGATTGTGCTCAGCGAAATAGTCGGAGAAAGACAAATATCAATGATTTCATTCATATGTGGAATCTGAGAAACACAGCAGATGAACATAGGGGAAGGGAGACAAAAGTAAGATAGAAACTGAAAGGGAGACAAACCACAAGAGAGAATTAAATACAAGCAACAAACTGAGGGTTGCGTGAGGGGATTTAGGTGGGAGGGGGGATGGGCTAAATAGGTGATGGGCATTATGGGGAGGGCACTTGTTGGGATGAGTGCTGGGCGTTATATGTAAGTGAAGAATCACTAAATTCTACTCCAGAAACCATTATTACAAGATATGCTTACTAACTGGGATTTAAATTAAATAAAAATGCACTGTACTGCAATGTTTTCATTTCCGGCCCCCCTACTGAATCTAGGAAAGCTCTCGGTATTAACTTAGACGGTGGCTAAGAGTTTGGCTGCAGGATAGAGACTCTCTGCTTTCAAATTCCAATTCTACACGTTTGGCTGAGGAATCTGACATGAACTCCTAGGCCTCGGTTTCCTTATTGGTACCGCTGGGAAAATACAAAACCAGTATTCCCCTGATAGTGTTGTTAGAACAGGCACAGAATAGGTACCTAATGAAAATCGTTCCTTCTAGGATCTTTCCAAAACGTTCATATCTTTTGTTCTTATTTAAAGGTGAAACACCTGCATACATATTCTCTTTCTTTCTTTCTTTCTTTCTTTCTTTCTTTCTTTCTTTCTTTCTTTCTTTCTTTTTTAAATGTTTTATTTATTTCTAGGAGAGAGAGAGAGACAGCGTGAGCAGGGGAGGGTCAGAGAGAGAGGGAGTCACAGACTGAAACAGGCTCCAGGCTCTGAGCTGGCAGTCAGCACAGAGCCCGACGCGGGGCCCAAACCCACGAACCGCGAGATCATGACCTAAGCGAAAGTCGGACGCTTAACCGACTAAGCCACCCAGGCGCCCCAGACCTGCATACATATTTCTGACAATTTTATGTGAATACTATTTAAACAAAAATTCTTCATGAAAAAATCCGTCATCTTTCCCTAAACATTCCCCTGTCGTAAAATAATATAATGATTTTCCTGATCTTTGGGAAGTGGTTTCAATCATACGGCTGAGGGATAAACAAAATTTCTTCGGCGGCAAATTCACGATTTGAGGGATCCCATCCCGTCCTGTCCGCAAGTAGGATGTCGATATTCAGGAAGTCACAACATAAACGAGGTTGTCTGTAGCACCCCATCCCTTGGTTACAGGGCTCCAGAGGGGGCTCCAAGGTTTTCGAGGTGAACTCCAGCGTGAAAATGTGTCCTGGCTCCCACCGTGCACTAATCCGCCAGCCTTTACTCGCAAATTTGACAGCTTCAGCCCATGGTATCTGATGCCCTTACTCCATCTCTGCTTTCTGTCGTTAGATACTCTGGTATCGCACAAACGATGAGATGAGACGTCAAGCCAACGGTCAGTCAGTCAAGTGGTCCCGAGGGCCTGCCTTTCACCGGGTGCCGAGGGGACATGATTCGGGGACCACAGCCGCTGCTGGCAGCCATCTCCGTGGCGCAGGCTCTTCTGAAACGGGAGCAAGACCTCACACTCCTCGTCTGGGTCCTTACACTCAGACTGCCCTATAAAGTCTCCAGTCAAGAGAGCGGATCTCTGCTCCCCACGACCTCCACCCCCCTTGATTACCCCACATCACGTCCCTTCCTGCCTGCACCCTCCTTTCACTTCTTTTCACCCAGGCTTTGCCCTGTTTTGCAGAGAATCTTCCTGACGCCTGACCACACATCCGGAATCAACCCCCTTGTTTTTGAAAGACCACGTGGTCTGGTGGAGCTGCCTTTTTTTAAAGTTTATTTTTTATTTTTAGAGAGAGAGAGGGAGAGAGAGAGAGACAGAGAGGGAGAGAACCATAGGGGGAGGGGTAGAAAGAGGGCAACAGAGGACGCCAAGTGGGCAGTGCACTGACAGCAGTAAGCCTGATGTGGAGCTTGTATTCACGAACCGTGAGATCATGACACGAGCCAAAGTTGGACGCTTAACCCACTGAGCTACCCAGGGGGCCCTCTGTGGAAGCTTTCTGAACGTCTCAGGCCCACGGCGCCCTTCCTCGTCTCCAGTGGGCTTTCTTTCCTGACCCCTCTGGGCACCAATCACATCATACGCTGCTAACATAGGCATGTTTGCGAGGGACACGAACAATCAGTTACCAAGTGTGCCTTTCCACGACCCCAGCCCAGCGCTGGATCAAAAGACATGTCTTCAAAATCTCGTGTGGTTGAACAAACCGTGAGTGTGTGCGGCTAGGAGTGTGTACCGAGCAGCTAGGAGTTCCTGATCTAGTTGTGATTTTGGCTGAATTTGTGTTAACTGGGTATGATCAGAAGGGGATTCTGGGAAGGTACGCCTTCTCAATCCAGGGATCTTGACTGACGTTTCACACAAAAATTGTAGTGTGTTCTTGTTCACTGGAGGAGAATAGAAGGCAGTGTAGATGTATATATGAAAATTGATTCTTGATTAAGACACTGAAAATTCAAGTATTAAAAATCTTTTTCCAGGCCAGGTTATGTTTCAGAACTGTAGGTGGAATTAAAGATACAAAGCCTGGGTCACACAAAGGACATTATGAAATCAAACTCCAGGGCCTCTTACGAGTCTGTAAATGTTCCAGCTTTGAGTCTAATGAGTGTCTAGGTTTTATGAGAAGTTATTTAAAACACAGGGTTCGAAGTACACATTATGGTCAGATGAAAACTACAAAATGTGAGATATCAGTGATAAATTTAATAGCTGAATTCAATAGCTATGACTGTTTGAAGCTCAGAAATCAACATGATTTATGATGGAGAAAAAGATTCACCATGGAGGGCTGTTGGGCTGTACTCAACGCTGGATGTTGTAAGGAGCCTAAAGGTGAAAACACAGCCAGGATATGGGCAGATGTTGTTATTTCTTGTTGGCAAAATGATCAGATTTTCTCGGCCAGCCTTCAAGGAACCCTGATTAAAGACGCCTTCAAGGCAAATTGAAGTGTGCTTGCGGGGACACTGGGCATCCATCAACCAGGTTAAGAATTTATGTTAGGATTGGGCGCCTGGGTGGCTCAGTCAGTTGATTAAGCCTCCGCCTTTGGCTCAGGTCATGATCTCATGGTTCATGAGTTCAAGCCCTATGTCGGGCTCTGTGCTGACTGCTCAGAGCCTGGAGGCTGCTTCGGATTCTGTGTCTCCCTCTCCCTGTTCCCCTACCCTGCTTGTGCTCTCTGTCTCTCATAAATGAATAGATGTTAAACAAAATTAAAAAAAAAAAAAAAGAATTTAGGATGTTTAAATTTCATAATAAGTTATAATAAATTATCACCACCTATCTTCCCGATACTGAGAGGAGATGAATGATGCCCTTGAAAACACAGGGCAAATGGACAGTGGTTTGAGTTCCTGGTTGTGCCAGTCCAGGGCTGAGCACTCTACCCCTAATAGTGCTGCCTCCCTCCGCACAGTCCTAGCAGCAAGGAATCAGTCCATTTTACAGAAAGGAATGGAGAACACTGCATTTTAACTGTGCAACAGAAATCTTAAACTTGGATGGCTTCCAATGTCACTTTATCGACAGGAAGACTTACCAGTGAAGTATAACATAATGCAGAAAAACACAATTCCACAATGAATCTGGTCTGTTCAAAAATAATTCTGCCATAGTGGACATAAGCGGATCAAAGAAATGCAAAGTTACCTACACCCTCGAGCCACTCCTGGGCCTCTCTGTTTATTCCACTAACACATTTCACATTATTCAACCAAATTATGCAGGGAGATGGTGCACGCTGTTTATTTCTTTGAGACTGTGTAAACTTTATTCGTGCAACAGGGTGGATCGCTACACAGATAATGTGGATATGATTTTGGTTTCATCTTTTTCCCACAGAAAAGCCTTTGCAAATCTGTAATTTATCAACAGGCGTTGACTTTGACTGAATTCTGTCTTAGTTTGGGTTTCCCCAAAGGGGACCCTAAGTCCAGGACGGGAGGGGAGACAGTTTATCTGGAAAGGCATTCCAAAAAGCAGTGCTGGGGAAGGGAGAAGGTTCAATTCAGAACAGCTAGAAAACGTTCCTACCAGTGGTATGTACAGCTTCTTCCCATGGGACACTCTCTCAAGAACATTCAGAATTGTCCCATTGGGGGTTATGTGCCCCCTGGGGGTTGATTCAGGGGAGACAACCCCCTCTGTGCTTGCTCTCTGTGCTTGCTCTTCATCACTGCCTGGGGTAGATCGGGCTCCAATGACAGCAGGGAGAAGCCCTTCCGCACAACAGAGAAGTAATCCATGACTGAGCAGAGTATCAGCTTCCAGGCCCCAAGGTAAGAGGGAATTACTACAGCAAGGGCTTCCCTGTAAGAACCAATGGAAGTCAACCTTGTACTGTATTTTTAAAAACTATCAACAATACCACCTTTGGCCTCGTTTCTATCAAAGTACGTGCCATTAAGCCCCACTCAGAGCCAGGAAAACATCTATCGCTTCTGACGATTCAGTAGGTGTCCTCAAAAACCAGTATTCTGAATTCACTGTGGTTCCCAGAACCCCAATGCTAGCTTTTCAGCTGCCCTCCAATAACTTCCATGTCCTAGACATTTCTTTTGTAATTACTGCTCATCTCCACATTGATGTGGACGTTTTATCTCCACTATGGAGATTTTGTATACCAACAGGGGTCTTATATATTGCCTCACATACATTTTGAAAAGAGTCCTGGACTAGGAATAATACATCAAAGGGCAATAGGAAAAGAAATCATTAGGTATTTTATGGGAGTCAAGAGAGTTGAGTCAAAATAGAAAATACTTGTGCTGCAGCTGTACTTTGTTCAAGACATGATGCATTATGTTTATCTTAAAGCCCACGTCTTCACTGTTCATATGAGGAACTCAAGGTTCAGGGGATCAAAACTACCTGCCTGAAGTCTGTCACTTGGTGAACGAGAGAGCGAACACATGAATACAAGTCTTTCTGGCTCCATCCACTTCATGGTATGACCTACAAATACTGAAGACAGTGAGTGGTATCAGGCAATGCCTAATGATGGAGACATGTAAAATATGTGTGTAATAATACATTATATACTGTTGTTTGTACTTTCCTTTAACTCTGGAATTATTTGTAAAATCACAGAGATAGTGGAGAATGAAAGATTCAATCTAGGATCAACATTTTATCTGCTCTAGAAATGTTTCTAGAGCTCACATATAATTGTAAGATGGCATACCAACCAGTTTCTTCTCTTACAATTTTTTTTGTTTTATTATATTCAATGTTTATTTACTTTTGAGAGACAGAGAGA
Organism: Hyaena hyaena; assembly: GCF_003009895.1. Taxonomy (NCBI): domain Eukaryota; kingdom Metazoa; phylum Chordata; class Mammalia; order Carnivora; family Hyaenidae; genus Hyaena; species Hyaena hyaena. The sequence continues at coordinate 460,747 of NW_024080774.1, forward strand.
CAGAGCATGAGTGGGGGAGGGGCAGAGAGAGAGGGAGACATAGAAGCTGAAGCAGGCTCCAGGCTCTGGGGGGTCAGCACAGAGCCCAAAGGGGGGCTTGAACCCATGAACTGTGAGATCATGACCTGATCCAAAGTTGGACACTTAAGTGACTGAGCCACCCAGGCACCCCATATTAACTGGTTTTGAAGTTCTGATAGACTTTTGTACTTACTGCATATAAACATTTAGAAGCAACTGCAAATGGATTAGAATATCAATCATTTAATCTCTTATTATTTATATAGAAAAGGAGATTCATGGAGGGGGAGTGAGGAGAAACAATTCCTAAGAAACCTCTGCTCCCCACTGACCTGAACCATTTGCTTGCAACAAAGCTCAAGCCAGAGGTCCTTCATTCTCAAAATTGACCTTTTTTTTTTTTTAATGTTTTATTTATTTCTAGGAGAGAGAGGGAGAGAGACAGCATGAGCAGGGGAGGGTCAGAGAGAGAGGGAGTCACAGACTGAAACAGGCTCCAGGCTCTGAGCTGGCAGTCAGCACAGAGCCCGACGCGGGGCTCAAACCCATGAACCGCAAGATCATGACCTAAGCACAAGTCGGACGCTTAACCGACTAAGCCACCCAGGCAGCCCTGTATCAAATATTTTTTATTGCTGGCCAGTGAGGAGGAGGAACAACCAGACGGACTTTTGTTGCCACCTGCACCCTTGCGTTCCTCCCTCTGTTGACCATGGGCCATTCAAGCGAATCGGGACGTTCCCAGACCTGCTCCTTCCCCAGAGCCAATTAAGACCAGATGAACTTGGACTGGGAATCNCTGAAACAGGCTCCAGGCTCTGAGCTGGCAGTCAGCACAGAGCCCGACGCGGGGCTCGAACCCACGAACCACGAGATCATGACCTAAGAGAAAGTCGGACACTTAAGCGACTAAGCCACCCAGGCGCCCCCAAAATTGACCGTTCTTAAATCCAATTATGTCCCAGCCTGGGCTTAACAAGGGGTTAACAGTAAGTTTATACCTCCTAAGCCAATTTTATGGGTGCTACCAAGTCACAATTTTCAGAATTATGGTTCAAATGGATGTTACTATGTAAATAGTTGCCTCCGTGACAAGTTGGTCAATTCCAAGGGACTTTTATGTCTCAGGTGCTCAGGGCACTTATGCTGACGAGTATTTATTGTGGATTCAGAGAAAGTTTATGTGAGAACATAGGCATGAAGATAAGTACCAAAATCAGGGCTGACTTCAAATGTTGAATAAGTAATAGAAAGGCACACAGCGATCCTAACGGAAGGGACTTGATTAGCATGGTGCCTGTTACAGAGCACAGCTACACCCTTCCTAATATTCAGGAGAGAGACCCCTAGAATTAAATACACCTACAAATTCTTCATCTCAGCCCAGATTTCACAAAACTCAAAGAGGCGGATGAGTTCAAATTACTAACTCAAGACTTCAATAGAAAGCGTGGGCTATAGATGTTTCCTGTTTTCAAACTGGATTGACGTGGGTCGAATGTGTTAATTTGCCCCAGTACAGTCGTATCTAAAAATAACAGCGGGAGAAGTTTACACACCATCGATAAAATTCAGCTTGCTCGGACTGAGGCGGTCTAACGTGCTTCAGATCTTCAGTTAGTTCTAAACAGCTGGCGAGGATTTAAAAATCATCAAAGGCACTTATTAGTAACAAGCTCAGTGTCAAACTTGATGGATTAGCATAGCTTTGTGTTTTCATTTTATGATCATTTCTGTGGTTGAGGGAGAAGTGACAGATGCCAAAAAGCGGTAGTGAGTTCAGCACTGACTCACGGATGGAATGGAAAACAACCTCACACACAAGTCCAGAACACGGACTTGCTCACGGAAAAAAACTGCTGTCTTCTATTTGGGTGGAGACAGAGAAAAACACTACGAAATGACTTTTCACACTAGCTAGTTATCATCGGTGTTTGACTGGTCACACTCAGTCCTATGGCTAGATGTGGGCTCTATGTGGGACTTAGGCATTAACAGGAGTTGCGGAATAAACTGTTAAGTTACATCCCGGAAGCACTAGGCATCCAGACCAAACACCGGTGTAAGATCTTCGTGCACAGGGTCGCCTAGGTGGCTTAGTCGGTTGAGTGTCCAACTTTCGCCTGGGTCATGATCTCGTGGTTCGTGGGTTCGAGCCCCGCGTCGGGCTCTGTGCTGACTGCCAGCTCGGAGCCTGGAGCCTGTTTCGGAGTCTGTGACTCCCTCTCTCTCTGACCCTTCCCTGCTCATGCTGTCTCTCTCTCTCTCCTAGAAATTAAAAAAAAAAAAAAAAAAAAAAAAGATCTTCTTACACAGATAGGGAGAGGCAGTGGTGTTGGTTGGGACTTGAGTGGAGAAGAGACTACCAACAGTTATTTATAATGGGTGGTGTTGGGCTGGACGGAGAGGGCAGGCATGGGAGTGAGACCCCCCATAAACGCTTTATTCTTTAATTAGTTTTGCTTCTTGTCAAGGGCTCTGATGTCACGTTGTCCCTTACATCCAGGAGGTGCTTCATGGATCTGTTTTGGTAATATCATTTTCCTAATTACAATGCCTATTATACCGTGTTCTTAGAGCTCTATACTTTTTCTTTCTTGTAGTTGTCTTCAGAGCAATCATGCGTGCTTGTGTGTGTGTGTGTGTGTGTGTGTGTGTGTGTGTTTACTGGATGCTTCTCCAATATGAGGCTGAACCCTGGAGAACACGGCTCTTGGTTTCAGCTATCTTCCCACTGACCCTTCAGGGCCTGGCATAGTGTCTGTGTCCGAGGCTCTGACCTCTCTCTTGAACCTACTGAGTAAGTGGCAATATGCCTGCATCAACCAAGATGAATACATTGTCCACTTACTGTCTCTATGTGCTTTTATTCACCCATTTAATTCGAAAACTAGAGACTGCACTGAGATCTACAGGAGAAACTCTTCAGAAATTATGCTCATCACTGTCCTTTTCTGTAAAAAAAATTATCAAAACAGTCTGCATATGTACCTTGTTATTTAGAAAATTATGTTCTTATAAAGTTCTCAAATTTACTTCATAGGGTAACATAATTCCTTCTATAACATGTTTAATTTTCCCTATTGTTTCTTTAATTTTATTTTAAAGTTTGGACCTGTGCTATCAACAACGTTTAAATTGCATTATTCATTTTACTCATTTTCCCAAAGAGTCAACACTTGGGTTTATTATTTGCCTGTTTCCTTTTCTAAGTTGGTTTATTTTTGAGAGAGAGCATGAGTATGAGGTAGGGACGGGTACAGAGAGACGATGAGAGAGAATCCTTTTTCATTATTAAATTTTTTAAAATGTTTTACTTATTTCTGAGAGAGAGAGAGAGACAGCGTGAGTAGGGTAGGGTCAGAGAGAGAGGGAGACACAGAATCCGAAACAGGCTCCAGGCTCTGAGCTAGCTGTCAGCACAGAACCTGACGTGGGGCTCGAACCCATGATCCTTGAAATCATGACCTGAGCTGAAGTCGGATGCTTAACTGACTGAGCCACCCAGGGACCTCTGGTGAGAGAGAATCCTAAGCAAGTTCTGTGTTGCCAGCACAGAGCCCAACTTGGGGCTCGAACTCATAACCTGAGATCATGACCTGAGCTGAAGTCAGACGCTTAACCGACTGAGCCACCCAGGTGCCCCTTGATATTCTATTTAAAGGCAGGTTAAAATAATAGTGAACCTCTTAAGTAAAGGAGAGAGGAGTCACACTGGCTTTTGTTCCTGATAATAATTCACCAAGATTTCAGGAAGAAGTCATTTTTAAGAGAAATCTTTAAGTTCTTAGGAATAAACTTCATGTTTAAGGATAAAAAACTTTTGGAGTTTTAATTTGCTTATCAGTATATCAAGATGGGCATAATGGACTTTTGAAGGGAACATTCTTACTTTTTACCTGAGACAGTTTGAACCATACTACATTAAGAAATTCTGCACAAAAATCCATTGTCTTTGACAGAATTGATTCTTTTATCATGATGGCTTATCAACTGCTTTTGCTTTATCAGAGCCAAAGTGCTTTACCATCAAATTATTCTGCCTAGATTCCTCTTTTAAATTAAAATTCCCTAAACACAAAATTCATTTAGCATATCATTATGCTTTGCTGAAGCCACTGTATTTAATATTTTTTGGAGGCAGGTAAAAAAAAAAAAACAAACAGAAGAAATGAGTCTGAAGGAGCATGCGTTTTTAAGTACGAATGGAAGTATTCATGTAAGCATGCATTTAAGCTCATGTATTTTTAGAATCTTCCATTTTACAGAAAACTTTTTCGCTAAGTTTCATCTTAACAGCTAAAAAATTAGCATTTCAGATACTCTTCTGACTTGTGGGTTAAAAATATTTAATATGACCTTTGATGTTGAATATGGGTTTTAAAATGTTTACTGAAAGAGAAGTAGCTTTTATGTTATGAAAGCAGCAAGCAGCCACTGCCAACACTGCTAGATTTCTCTGGAGCCATCTTTCTCTACAAGTAAGAGTTTCACGCAGTGGTTTCTGGGGCCTCCGATGGGTTGGGGAAGGAGAAGAGATGATGACACCCTGTAATATGCCTATCTGGCATAAGGATTATCTTGGGAACCACACACAGGAGAAGCTCTGAAAACCCAACAGAAGTTGCCTTTTTGCAAAAGAAATTTACATGTATCCGGGGAATTTCCATTGATAAGGGTGTTATACCCTCTCAGTGGTAGCAGGAGCACAAGAATGATGAACTTTCTAGAAACTTTCATCAGCAGAGAAGACAGACAGTATCAACAGACAATAAGTAGCAAGTGGGTGGAGATACTGTCTCATAGATATCTAAAGTTAAAAAAACATTTTCCATTAGTGCCATTTACCACTTGTATTATGAAAATGGTGATTAACATCAAAATGGCAAGTTTATGATGTAGGCATATGTCCTTCCAAATCCTGGCTAGTATAAAGTTATAGTAAAATTTTAGTTTATTTATTATCATTTATTTATTTTGAGAGAGAGAGAGAGAGCACAGAGCCCAAAGCAGGGCTCAAACCCATGAATTGTGAGATCATGACCTGAGTCAAAGTCAAGAGTTGGACACTTAACCAACTGAGCCACCCAGGTGCCCCTACAGTTAAAATTTTAATGGCTAGAATTCAAAATGTTAAGTGTTTCCAATATGCAATCATGGAAGAATGGGAAAAACTGACAACATAGCTCTAAAAAACTCTATTTTATTCTTCTCGGAGCAAAAAAGTCTGTGGACATATCCCCAAGTCCAGAGAAGAGAAGGGATTTAGACCCCTCAGAAATTATTAAAATTTATTTGCTGGAATGATTCCCTACTGTATAAGGGGAGATTAAAAACAAACAAACAAACAAACTTCTGCACTGCAAAGGAAACAACCAACAAAACTAAAAGGCAAATGAAGGGATGGGAGAAGATATTTACAAATGACGTAACAGATAAAGGGTCAGTGTCCAAAATCTATAAAGAACTTACCAAACTCAACACTCAAAAAAACCAAAGAATCCAGTGAAGAAATGGACAGAAGACATGTACACTTTTACAAATAAGACATCCAGATGGCCAACAGACACATGAAAAGATACTCAACATCACTCATCATCAGGGAAATACCAATCAAAACCACAATGAGATACCACCTCACAGTGGTCAGAGTGGCTAAAATGAATAACTCAGGAAACAGCAGATGTTGGTGGGGCTGTAGAGAAAGGGGAAGCCTCTTGCACTATTGGTGGGAATGCAAACTGGTGCAGTCACTCTGGAAAACAGTATGCAGTTCCTTGAAAAATTAAAAATAGAACTCCCCTACAACCCAGAAATAGCAGTACTAGGAATTTACCCAAAGGATACAGGAGTGCTGATGCATAGGGGTACATGCACCCCAATGTTTATAGTGACGCTTCCAACAATAGCCAAATTATGGAAAAAGCCCAAATGGCCAAAAGAGCCAGATGTGGTACATACATACGCAATGGAATATTACTTGCAGTGAAAAATAATGAAATCTTGCCATTTGCAACAATGTGGATGGAACTAGACGGTATAATGCTAACTGAGATAAGTCAGTCAGAGGAAGACAGACATCCTATGTTTTTACTCATATGTGGAACTTGAGAAACGCCACAGATGAACATAGGAGAGAGGACGAGAAAAATGAGATAAAAACAGAGAAGGAGGCAAACCATGAGAGACTCTTAAATACGGAGAACGAAGTGAGGGCTGCTGGAGGGGAGGTGGGGGGGGGATGGGCTAAATGGGGATGGCACTTGTTGCGAGGAGCACTGGGCGTATTAAGAAAGTGATGAATCACTGGGTTCTCATCCTGACACCAATTCTACACTGTTAATTAACTTGAATTGAAATTTAAAATAGTGGGGGAGAGGGAGGGAAGCAAACCATGAGAGAGACTCGAATGCTGAGAACACACTGAGGACTGATGGGGGTGGGGGGAGGGGAAGGGGGAGACGGGCACGGAGGAGGGCACTTGTGCGGATGAGCACCGGGGGTTGTATGGAAACCAACTTGACAATAAACTATTAAAAAAATTTTTTTTAAATGTGAATACAATGATTTTCTTCTTCAAGACAAAGGTCAAGATGTGTAGTGGGGTGCATGTCCTGGGTGTGCTGGTGTTTATAGAACATGCTCGGACCTCCCTGGATCCTGAGAAGAAATGAAAAAGCAAGATCAGCTGTTAGACTAGAAAAAGACAGTGTATATGACCGGTAGGGTAAAGAGTCATTACACAAAATTTAAAGAAATTCCAAATCAAAGAAGTTTTACCTTGTCAAAAAACAACATTTTCCCCCCTTGGAGACTTTTTAAATCATCCTTGGGATTTGGCAGAGAGGATAAAAATACTGAGGTGTTTTCAGGTTTGTTCATGGAGGTTTTTTAAAAAAATGTTTTCTTTCATGAAATGTGTTTTTCTAACTGAGACACGTTAATAATTTAAGATCAATTCTAGGCTTTGCTTCATTTAAAAAATTAATTAAAAAGAAATGGGTCTCAAAAGAGACGTCTCTGTGAGCTGTAAGTCTCAGAACTGGTAAGACTGTATAACCTGGATTTCAACAGCATCACTGTTACAGGCATGTTCTCGGTGACTTTTAACTTGCCGAAATATGCATCTCTGAGTGTCTACAGCATTTATTCTGCGTACACTGAAGAACTACAAAAGATAACATTCGGTAGGTAACACTAAAACGTGACTAACTGAGGGTATAACACATGTTACACTTCTGAGATAAAATGAAACGATGGGGATTGCAATGCTGACACGGCAGCTTATGCACTGAGAAATGTGTAATTAAAATTTTTTTAATGTTTATTCACTTTTGAAAGAGAGAGAGACAGAGCACAAGCAGGGGAGGGGCAGAGAGAGGGGGGGAGACACAGAATTCGAAGTAGGCTCCAGGCTCCAAACTGTCAGCACAGACCCGGACACGGGCTTGAACCCATGAACTGTGAGTTCATAACCGGAGCCAAAGTCAGATGCTTAACTGACTGAGCCACCCAGTTGCCCCTACACAGCATTTCAGTACCACATTTTTTTTTTCAAGTTTATTTCTTTATTTTGAGAGAGAGAGAAAGAAAGAAAGAGACAGCGAATCCCAAGCAGGCTCCTCACTGCCAGTGCAGAGCCCAAGCCAGGACTCAAATTCACAAACCATGAGATCATGACCTGAGCCTAAATCAATAGTTCGACACTTAACCGAATGAGTGACCCAGGTGCCCCCTTTTAAACAGCAAAGTCACTGGAAGAAGGCACAACAATTCCAAAGCATGGCACTAAACAGGCCACGGAAAGGACACTTGTTTATAGCATGCGAAGTGAAACTAGAAGGCAGAGTGTCCCCTGGGTCAACCTCGGCTGGGAAGGCGTCAGGGGACTCTGAGTTTTCACCACTTACTTGAGGTCGCTGGTCAACTAAGTTACTGGTACCACAATCCTTGCCTTGGGTTTCTGCTGTTGAGAAAACTCAAAGTACATCAGTGTTACCTCGATATCTCACGATAAATGTAGACAAGACTGAGGGCACTGTGACACTGTCACTGAAGGTAGATGCTGTGACTATCTTCATCAGGGTTGTATCCCTTCTGCCTCATCTGAGTCTGGCTGGCAGTAGGTCTCAAGAATTATTTTTGAATTAATCACTTGTGAAAGTCAGAATGACTGGTGTTCCGTCTCTTTCCCTAATCGTACCTTTCTGTGTACGCTGTTAGAGTTACATCAGCTTAGAAGTCAGCAGGGCAGGGAGCATACAGAATCCTGTTGACTATCTGGTTGAAATTTTAAATACAGCAGAAACATAGTTTGAAAACTAAAGTGCCTCTGATTTATAATAATGAGACTCTCAGCAGAGAGACAAAGGTTTGTGGGTTTTAAGGAGTTAGGGTCAAGAAAAGCAAAGCCTCTTTTTTTTAATATCAAGAGCAGAGTTTATGGAAAGATCGTTAATGGTATCAGAACTGTATTTCCTACCAAAAGAAATAAGTGTCTGACCTTTACGGGATAAAGTAATCTCGCTACAATACGTAGTACTTGGGTACTTGGTTATGTCAAATGGACTCCTTCGCATCCCCGTGGTTACCAATGCCCTGACTTCCTTTTCTCTGACTGCTCTTGCTCTGTGCGTGAGCAGAAGCTTCTTTTCCTTCCATCGGCCTTCACAAGTTGAGGTCCATACAGCTCTTCTCATTGTTCTGCTACACAATTTGTGGATAAGCCCACACGTGTCTTTCCTCCTTCCTCAATATGCTTGCCTTCTAAATCTATTTAGAACTTCATTCTCATTTACAGATCCATATTTCAGTCTACCAACAAGGCATCTCTACGGGCTAGCTAAGAGACGTCTCCCATTCCTTATACCCCAGGTCTGATTCCCTGACTGCCAGCCCCCGCATCACACATGCCATCCCTCTTGTTTTCCCTACCTGGGCCAAACTAAGGGAAGGAGACATTATTTTAGTCTTCTGATAACCTCTGGCCTTAATCATGGCCTTGCAAGTCATTCTATCACATTCATTACACTCCAAATCTAAACAGTCACCAAGTCCTATCAATCAGACCTAAACACATACATATGCATGTATTTTCAGATTTTGCACAGATTTTTCAGATGTCCCTCTCCATCCTCTGGTGTCCATGCACATAGGGCACCTGTAGTTGTGTCTTTTTCGCTGTCCAGCCTAGCCAGTCTCCCACCTCTTTCTCTAGTGCGTCCTCTCTACTGTGCATGAAACAGCCATCCTGGTATGCAGCTATGACTGCTACTGGGTTACGATTCTTCAATGGTTGCTGATTTCCATCAAAGATCAAGTTTGCGTGGACTTTTACAGCATAGCCTGTGTTTCACTTCTCTAGCTCGCTGTCTTCCTGCCCATAGGGTTTGGTCACAGATACACACAGTTATCGCTAAGTCTCTAGCACTAGAGAAATTCCTATGGGTGATGTAGCTATGTCTCCTACTGCCTTAAAATCCATTTCCATGGCCAACTACTTATATTTAAGGTTTGGCCCAAAACCATTAAAATTTTTAATGTTTATTTGTTTTTGAGAGAGAGAGAGCATGTATGAACAGGTGAGGGACAAAGAGAGGGAGACAAAGAATCCCAAGCAGGCTCCACACTGTCAGCAGAGCCTGACACGGGGCTCAAACCCATGAATTGTGAGATCATGACTTGAGCCGAAGTTGGACACTCAACTGACTGAGCCACCCAGGCGCCCCTCAAAACCATTTCTTAACTAAATTTCTCTACGACTATGTATCCCCATGTGTTTTCTCTTCACCTTAGCCATACATGCATGCAGCAATTACCATTTTGGTTTTATTTGTTTTCATATGAGTCACCCCACTGAAGACTGCCTTATATGGAGGAAGGACCTGTCACTTTTCATATTACTTTAGTTTTGTGTGTGCCAAGCACAATCCCTGCTATTTTCTGAGAGAAGAAAAGGGGATGTTGCATTGACACATTATCTGGGTTTTTCCTCTCACTCTGAACTAACATCAGATCCAAAAAAGTAACAGCATAGTCTGTCTTGCTGGTAACGGATGTATCTTTAATCACTAAAGGTATTTTTGTCAATTAAAGCTACCACTCTGTATTCACACCTCCTCAGGTCAAAACACCAAATGCAATAAATAAGCGGTATGGAAGATTCACTGTAGCTTCTGCAGGTCCCCAGATTCCAAACGTGAAACTGGCAGCTCCTGTTTAATGTGCATCTAGACTTAGCGAGTGAGTCACGGTGGTAAAGTCAACAATGGTGAAGACCCAGGACTTCCAACATAGCCGGCTTTCCAGAACATGCTAAATGATGAGAACAGGCTACACTCTTTCCTGAGAGCTGCACGTAAAAGGGATTTAGAGAGGTTCGAATGCATCCCTTGCTTCTCAGCTCCTGTGTGGAAAGGAAATCACAGACACATAGTGTTTGCTCATCTTCTCAGATGTCTTCCGGTGATGAGGTCATGGCCTCCAGATGACGCTCTACTCAGCATCGGGGAACAAAGAATGCCGGGGAAGCAACCAGTAGTTCGAAATAAGAAATATGCTCTATGTGAAGAATGCCATCCTCACCAAATCCCAATTCGTGGCATGTTTGCTTTGGCTTCATCAGGTTTTCCCCAACACAGCGGAAGGAGAAGGGCCTAATTAAATGTAACAAATGCATCAACACATTTCGCTGTGATGACTTTAATAGGTGAGGATAATCAAGCCTGGACAGAGAAAACTTAGTTTCCAAGTCTGGAATTTCTGATGAGACATTCTTCTCATCAGTGGCCAGCACACACTTATTTTTCATGACTCTCAAGTTTACAAGGAAAATTGCTTCTCGATGCCATTTTCTGCCCAGACTAACACTGGAGAAATCATGCTAGAATCTGTATGGGAAAAGGAGTACAGTTAATAAGGTACAGAGTAATTATCCAGCTATGAGAAGCAGTGAGCTGTCGGGCTGGGTTGGGGAGGAAATGGAAGGTGAACTAATTAGTAATTTTTTCAGTGTAAATTTTTAGGTTTGGCAAAATTCCATAGAATGATTTTCGTCGCCGAAATAATTCTATTCTAACAGTTTAAGCATATAAACAAAGTGGTGGGGGGTATCTTTGTTTACTTTTGCTTTAACCACCTTCTGAGATAAAGACATTAACTAATAGTTTAAAACACATCCCTGCCGTTGACTCTCTGGTGCGGAAGACTGGATAAATTATATCACTCATACTCTGATCACTGTGTGTGACCACAATGGTCCAGGTAGAGATCTCACGTCCTTTCATCCGTATCCGCTTCCTATCCCATCAGCTACTGTGTAACAGGTGCTCTGTGTTATTTGTTCATCTGTTTGTATGAAATATTCTTTTCGTGTTTCATGTTTACATAATTATATTGATCTATGTCCCTTTATACGTGCGTATTCTCACACCAAACTGTGCTTTTACGTTCTATCCATGTCGCTATGCTATTTACTTCTCTACTGGGAGTAACCTAGTACCACACATTTAGAGGCTTAAAACAATAATCCCAGCCTCTCTGTTCTGTGGGCCCAGCCACAGGTGTGGTAGCTTCTTTCTGAAATTGGAACCTGTAAATTACTATTCTGCATCTGCAGCTCTGCCCTGAATTCCACCACCTCAAGGAATCAGATTTGACCGACAACCTCAGAGAGCTTAGAGGCAGATCCTGCCCCAGCCACACTCCCAGAGGAGACAGGAGCCCCAGCTGACATCTTGACTGAAGCCATATGAGACGCTAGCAGAGGACTCAGCTAAGTAACGCCCACACTCTTGGCCCCTTAGGAACCACAGGAGAGCAAATGTGTTTTATGCTGTTCCGTTTGTTTCGTGGTGATAGAGAACTCATGCAATCCCCAATAATGGCTCTAGCCTCCTCACAAAGTCAGCCCTCTGCTCCCGAGAAAACCTGGTGGATCAGAAACAAAGACGCACACAGCTTTCCTTGTACTCTGCTGCTCCCGGTAACCCCAAGTTCCATGATATGAATGCAGAATCCTCTTGAGCTTGACAGTAACCCTTTATAGCCCATTGTGCACAAAGTCCAAGTCTTCTGACTCAAATCCTTCATCCACACCAGTGACCCTGAGAAGCTTACTGCCATTGCTTACACAGTGATTCTTATAGAACCCGCCCCATGTTTATACAGAGAAGATGAAATGAGGTCATTCGTGAACATGATCAAGGCATCATCAGCCAGAACTTACCAAGCACTCACAAAACGTTAGCCATAGCATTACTGCTGCTGAGTGAAATGAAAGGTTTGTATGCTACAAAGAACACTAGGTTCTCAGTGGATGGATGGAAAAGGTAAAATGAATGATTAATACCAATTAGCAGAGATCCGTGAAGGAAAATGAAGGAACATTATCAGGCCATGCCATGCTGGACACAAAGGGTGCCTGGACTTTGCTTCCTGTCGACTTCCTGCTTTCAGATCTATTTGAATATTCGGTGTCCTCATTTTTAATATTAGGTATTTACAGCATCAAGCCTCATCAACCACAAGGAACGCCCTCCTGCTATCGAAGGAAAGGGGCCACTGATACGGGACACAAATTCCACTTCGAGCCCTGCCAACTACTTCGTGCTTCTCCAGCGGAGAATGTTTATCTCGTTGCAAAAGCTGCAAACTGAAAATGCATCACCTGTAAGCAGGAATATGGCTAACTGAAATTCTGCCGTGAATCATGTGAACTTACAACTGTGTTTATTCACATAAAAGGGGGCTACATACGTCGCCCTTTTGAGCAGAATCACTGGGGACAGGGATGGCCACCTTTTCTCTTTCTCAGATCCTAGAGGCAAGAACCATCTTTCCTCTTTCCTTTCAGATTCTTTCTTCCGACAGTAGCCACGTCTCATTGTTCTGATGTCTGGGTCTGACCAGCTCGCCCTGCGTTCGCAATAAACACACATTTTCATGCGGCCCCCATTCTCTACTCTCTCCAGGGATCGTGCCCGAAGGCCTTCTTCCTCCAATAAAACCACAATGCAGTCTTGTTTAATAGGCACTTTCGAATAGGATAATGAATGTCTCACACAACAAGACTGACCTTGTCACAAAGCAGGATGATGGCAGAAACTTACGAAGGTGATTTTCCATTTTGGAATTTATGAGCAACAGCACGGGAGGGAAAAGAGCCCTTCTCCATGGCACTGCACGCTACAAAGACAGGAAGTGTGGGCAGATCCGATGGCAAACAGAGAAAGGTATTCCTCTACAGAGAAATAATGGCACCACACAGGGGACATGTAACTATGATATGGGCCCCATCAAGTTTTCTAAATAGAGGTTTGCTGGAACACAGGCACACGTATTTTATTGTCTTGTTTTTATGTATCACCGATCTCTGGGTGCTTACGTGCTCAGACAGCAGAATTGGGTGGCTGAAGCAGAGATGATATAGTTCACAAAGCTCAAGCTCTTTACCACGTCACCCTTTACCTGACAAGCGTAGTGACACATGCATGGCTGGGTGAGCACATGGGTTTCAGAAGCCGTGGAAGGTTCAAGGGCTAGCAAGGAAGTGCGCCTTGTATGTCACTGTTGCTGACTGGGCTCCAACACACAGAGCCAGACACCATCCCTGGCGGGAGCGGTGCTCTCTGGACGATGGCTACTTTAACATCCCGTATGCGGATAATTTAAAAAAAAGCAAATTATGTTTGTGTACCTTTCACAGTGGGTGTTATTTCAGACAAAAGAAACATAGCAAGAGATGCCACTGGGCAGTGAGCTTCTGTAGCAAACGAGTACTTATTTTCCACAGAATATTTTCTAAATGAAGGCCCAGCTGAGAATTTCCCAGTGAGTATTTTGTTTAATATATTATTAAACCATCAGGATGGAGATAAACCATCAGGATAGATATATCTTGAAGTTTCTGATAATTTTTTGAAGAAAAACTTATTTCAAACGAGATCCCAAGTGTAGGTAAAGATATAATGGGGTGTTAAGTTGGATAAATGACTATTTATATCTTCAGGTGAACCAGATCCTGAAAATGGGATCATGGTCAGACTACCATATGAGTTTAAACCTTGACATTAACTGATAAAGTACAATTTAAGTAGAATACAGTTAAGTAGAAAAAAGGTGACCATGTTGTTGAACAAGGGAACGTTGAAAAGTGAAAATTATGAAATCACCATGAAATAAGCGGTAAAGAAGGAAATTCCGCTAGCTCGGTGTCAGGCGTCGGATACGACTTTTATGTTCTTCACTGTGGGGCCACAGAAGCTGGGGTGAGTCACCGGTCCCCTTTAAAAACAGCTCTGTGCAAAATCGTTCAGTGGCATGGCTACTCTAACACACCCGGGCTCTTTGTTGTTCCCCCGAGTGACTGTGTCTCTGTGGGGACCCAGAAGTCGACCTTGTCCCTGGTGCACCTCCTGCCCACGTCACCAAGCAGCCTCCCAGCTGCTGGACCGAGGGCCGCTGTCTGTCCCTAACCGCTGCGTGTCCAGTCCTGTCTCCCATGTCGCACGCTGCGTCGGGTCCCACCTGCACACCTTTGGTGACACGCATTTGCATGACCTTCGTGTCTGCGGCAAATGAAAGGGACACTTCTCCAGCACCTCCATTCAAGCGCTCAAAGAGCTCTATGAGGAAGTGCCAGGGCCGAGGACACAGAGCTGATTCAGAGCATCTGGCCCGGGAGCACCAGAGGTCTAGAGCTCCCTTTCCAAGGAGATGCCATTCTGAGGCTGCTGGCGGGGGGAGTCGGGGAGTCAATGTGAGGCATTCTGTCCAGCTTGGCACTAGCCCTGCCCCAGGAGGGAGCCAACATGACCCCCCGGGCAGGTGACGCCATCTCTGTCCCACTGGATGAACTCCAGTTGGACAAAACAAATGTCCTTCTATTAAATATCCATTTGGATGATGGAGCGGCAACAAAGAGGTGGCTATGTGAGCAAGGGCAGACTGATCGATCAGGAACCCCACTTCTCCTGTGAACGATCGCAGTGTCTGCACTTACCAGGACGAGTCTGAATGAGCACACCGGGGAAGAAGACATTAATCTTGGCTCTGGTCTTGCATATGTAAAATTGCTCCGGGAATGAATAGGCTGGGCTGTTTGTGCGCCAGGCCCTTCAGGCGGGATGAAGACACAAAGCATCATTGTTGGCTGCAGGGAGGAGGCGCCTGGCTTGCGAAACTTTCCAAAGACGACGGGAAGGGACTTGGGCGGATGCAAGAATACCTGAAAAATGGCAAAATGGAAAAGACTTAGCGGCAGTTTACGTCCATTTAATTTTCGGCTAAGGACCAAGAGTCGTGCAAGAGTCTTTTCCCTTGAACAGAAATCGACCTCTTTCAACAGTACCTCTGAAGAAGGCTTCTCCAATCAGCAGAGTCTGCTGATGGGAACCATTTGCAATTTGGAGGCCACACCCTTTGACCGAAACAGTGAAGATGTAAAAAACAAACAGTAACCACCCCTTCAACCGCTCGTCTCATTAAAAGATGAAACACTTCAATGAAACGTAGCTGACCCCTCATCATATCAACAACTGGGCCAGCAGGTTGCTAATTAGAACAACGTAAAGCACGCTCTGTCTCATCCAGCATTTACATTTAAGACTCTGCTGAAGCCGCAGGGGTTCGATGCTACAAAACACACTCTCAGGCGGGTCTCTTGGAGTGTGGCCTCTCCGAGCCCAATGGGAGGCAACCGGGTCTGATTTATGAGAACTCTGGAGGGACCATATTCAGGACACGCCAAGTGGCTCCTCTGTTGTATGTGGCACTGAACTTGCGGCTCTGTGGCGACCGCACTCATGATCCCGGGAGGCATTCTCCAGTGCTGAGGGGGTGACAGCAATTTGGCAGATCTGCCTGTGCTCCCCGTCTCTTTTCTCTTCTGTCACAAAAAGGAGAATCACTTACTTGCAAGTAAAATGTCTTTTTCTCTAAAGAAAATGTCTGGATCCCTTTTGCCCATCCATAACAATTATATCTGCTTAACATTACACTTTTTTTGCGGCCTTTCTTTCCTTCCAGAAATACCAAACACATAGAAGTTAATATGAAGTAAATAATTAAGACAAAGAAACACATGCAAATCATCCTCCTATGATTCACCTTATTCCAGGAGCACTTCTTCAGTGAGATTCACAGGCTCCTTTGGGAATATGGGTCTCCATTAGGAAAGGTCTACTTTTCTACACTCCAAAAAAGCTTCATAATTCAAGAACTGATTCCCTGGGATGAAGTTGCAAGGGAGGTTTTGACAGGAATAATCTCAGGAAACCCAGTTCAGATGGTATAAGCTGATGTTGCAACCAAGAGACCAAGAAGCAAGTAAGAGAGTGATTTCTCCACCTGCGCAACAGGAAGGGTAATGCAAATGTATGATAGTTATGCAAATAGTGGACAGGGACTCAGCAACAGCCACACTACACCGCCATTTTGTAAATCAGAACAAAAGAAAGTTGTGTTTTTTGGATCTTGGATACCTCACCGCGTTCACACAGAAGAACTCTATGTCAGAGAATCATTTCACCCCGCAAAGAGAGGAGTTCTGTTCTAAAGAACGTATGTATGACAGGAACCCTGTGCTAAGTGATAATATCTATATGTAGCTACACTCTTGAATGCATCTCTTCTTTACTACTGCAGTGGGGAGATCTGAGCAATGAACCACAGTCAACCCATTATGTTCTCCGGAGCCTTTCAAAGTCACCAAAAAAAACCAAAACAAACAAACAAAAAAACCCACAAACAAACAAACAAGCTTCTTTCTTTCAAAATAAACAAGTACCCTCCTCCATGCCCATCTCCCACTTGTGGGGATGAGCACTGGGTGTTATATGGAAACCAACTAGACACTAAACTATTTGTAAAAAATAATAAATAAAATCAACACATCTGACCAAAAAAAAATAAACAAAATAAACAAGTAATCCTATGTAGAGAGGAAAACTGCACCCTGCTGCATATCAACAAACTCAATAATTAGAGTCAGATTAAGAAACAAAACAAGGGGCGCCTGGGTGGCTTAGTCGGTTAAGCGTCCGACTTTCGCTTAGGTCATGATCTCGCGGTTCATGGGTTCGAGCCCCGCGTCGGGCTCTGTGCTAACTGCCAGATCAGAGCCTGGAGCCTGTTTCAGTCTGTGACTCCCTCTCTCTCTGACCCTCCCCTGCTCACGCTGTCTCTCTCTCTCTCTCTCTCCTAGAAATAAATTTAAAAAAAAATTAAAAAAAAAAAAAAGATTTCACATACAAAAGCAAAGTGAAGGTACAGGTAGAAGCACCAAGTGGCAAATCTACCCATCAGTCANCCCTCCCCTGCTCACGCTGTCTCTCTCTCTCTCTCTCTCCTAGAAATAAATAAAACATTAAAAAAAAAAAAACGAAACAAAACACCTAAGGATACACGGGGAGAAAAGAATCTACATGGTACATCTGGGACCAGAGGACCACAGAGAAAGACTGAGATTCCATTCCGTGATGGGGCAGCTGAGGAAAGCTCTGTCCTGATCATATGCCTAGAGTTTCATGCTCGGGTGACCCTGCATGGGGATCGGAGTCTTCCACAGCACTGTGATTGGAGGTAGATGTGCTACGGGTGGAATACAGCAGCTTCTGGAAGAAGCAATGCAGAAAATGTGAATATCCTCTGCGTAGAAGTTTAAAGGCTGTTGTGCAAACCATTATTACTGGTGGCTCTGAGGGGGTAGCTCCTATTCAGGAGACCTTTGGTACCAGGAGAACGGAGTCTGGGGACAAGCAGAGGCAGCCACCGTCAAAGACATCATGGAGCAGCCGTGAGGAGCCAGCTTCTTGAGGACCCGTGGGCCATGAGGAGAATGTTTGGAACCAGGTCCTGACATGAGACACGCCAAAGCTCATGACGGGCTTTACGCCTTACAGGGGTGTTGCCCCTTCTACTTCCTGGCTACTTTGGGATGGAATCCTAATTTATTTTGCAGGGTAAGCAGAACATCTTAGTTTCCACTGAAAAAGACTCACCTAATATGTTAGATTCAAAAACGAATTTACTTAGCTGGGGCACAGTTCAACTTTATTACACTAATTTAGAATTTATTAGCTTTGTGAACTCTAATGCTTTGAGGCGGCATAATGAAGGCTTTTAAAAACTGGATTTTAAAACTTATAGTGAAGTCAGCAGGTTCAAATAATTAAATGAGAGTGAAAAAATATTTTCGTTAATGCACAGTTAAATGCCTTTACCCAGAGCCTGACATGAAAAACAGTCCTGGGCAACATGCCCGCATCACTGTAGCAGGCAGCTGAATGGGGCTGAGCACAGTAGTCAGTGCTCCCACATTCACAAGGAGGACACAGCCTTCCATTGCTGACAATAAAGACGGCAGGCCCCGTGACAGCCTCCCAGGCATCTACCTCTAACCCGTAAAAAGTAGGAAACTGGAGATTCAAGGGAATTTGGTTACAACAGTGAATGTTTGCTTACGATGGGTTATCATCCTAATACACAGCTTATGGCATTAGGTAGGGAGGAGAGTGCTTCTTATATTTCATCTCAGGTGAGGGTGATCCCTGAAAATCCAGAGGTTGAGGGATGTCAGGCAGGCATGTTCCTCCTTAGCTGCATGCTCACTGATTTTCAGAACTTGGCTTCTTTTCCTGCCATTTGAGCATGGCCATGTTTGTTAAAAAGCTCTGGGGAGCCTCGCCTATGTCCCTGAGAGTTTGAGGGTCTGCCATGAACACAGCGAGCGGTGCCTGCTGATGAACTGGAAAGTTCTGAGGGCCAGAGAAGTTTGGGGTAGCCAATAGCAAGGAGAAACTGCCCAAGTGGAGTCAGTGAGAAGAACAGGTTTTTCCTTGCGTTACATGGACAATGAGAAAGGGCACCAGGCTCTGGTCTGTCTTGAAGTTAATATGTTCAAGTCGTATAAACCCAGAGAGCTTCAGCAGTAGAAGCCTGTTGGGGGGAACACTCAGGAAGGAAGCGTGAAAGGTCAACGGGAGGTAAGCCTTGTTTGTCCCAGGCATCTGTGCAGGGCTGAGGACCCCATGGGTCCCTCTAAGACCTCCCAGTGCCAGGTCTGGAGCAGATGAGCATTCCACACTCAAACACCTGCCACAAAGTCAACTTGGACCCCCAGCCAGCAGAAGCAAAGACAACCCTGAAAGAGTAAGCCTAGTTCAGTGAGCCAGTATCTCTACCTTCTTTAAATTCTTTTCTTCCCTCCCCTAAATCTGTAAGAGGTTAGGGGGACAGAAGAAAGCACAGGGAAGAGTCAAACTATATACCCGTCTCTTCTGCACATCCCTGAGCCACAAACTAGGCTAAGAAGAGAAGCCTACTGTTGGTCCCAAATTTGAAATGGGATGAAACTTCTTTCATGCCAGAAAATGAAACTTGCTTATAAAAATGAGACTTTTTCTCATAATTGGAAATGTGTGGTAAGCAACAGGATAGGGTCAAGGGAGTGCATGCGTGTGTGCGTTTGTGTGTGTGTGTGTGTGTTTTAACATTTATTTTTGAGAGACAGACAGAGTGAGCAGGAGACTGACAGAGAGAGAGGGAGAGAACTCCAAGCAGGCTCTACACTGTTAGCACAGAGCCTGACGTGGGGCTTAATCTCACGAACCATGAGATCATGACCCGAGCCAAAATCAAGAGTCAGATGCCTAACCGAATGAGCCACCCAGGCTTCCCTGGTCAAGATGTATTTAAGGGTACAGACAAGGACACTGAGATGTAACGTGCTGAGGAAACATTAAAGGAAAATAAAGCTTTTTGCTCTGTGTTGCTCACTTAGTTCAGAATGGTACAATTCACTCATTCTATTTTTATCCTCACAGACCCATGGACACATTTCTTCTCTCTGGTGTCTCCATGAGGTCAGCTTCTCCAAGCAGCTGGCTTTCTCACTACACTTTACCTTCTACGCAATCAAGCAAAGAACCTTTTTGATTTTTCAGTATCGCCCTCCAAGAAGACTTTTAAAACACTTTTTCCTAATCAGCGGCCCAGGAGATTTTGATACAGATATACTTCTGTCTGTCTATGTGTTGTATTCTATCTTGCTTTATACATGTATATGGCAAGATTGTTTCAGAAAGGCTGCCTCATAATTCACTTACTCGCATTTCACGGAAATACAGAAGTGAGTGTGGAGTCAGTGGTTTTCCCTCTTGTATATGAGGGAGCCATAGGGTTGCACAGAGTCATCCCATGAACACCCAAAGGGGTGAGGGTCAAGACCAAGAGCAGGTGCTATTTTATGCATCACAGAGAAGGGGAACCTCCCGTACAGTACTCTACATGAATACGACTGAGGGGCCCTTCCAATTGAAATTGCACAGCTGTTTTTATATGTCTGTCCAATAGGGTTTTATGCAATATGCCAGTTTATAAAAATGCTTCAGAGTTTAAAATAAAAGTAAAAAAATGCTGGTCTCAATGAGCTAGAATGTCCCCTACACTTTAGGATTCTGGCTCTATGGTTAATAAGGCCATGACGCACATTGGCATTTTAACAGGGAGGCAAGCGTGTATTCAGGAAGACTCGAAAATGTTTGTGGGATGTCATCAAAGAAAAGATATTTTTTATGGAAACTGTTCTGTCTGCCCCTCAAATCACTCCCAGATGGCAGTTTGCCAATAAGCCCCACTCCATTAGTCCACGGGGGAGTTCTACCCTTGATGCATAGTTACGGCCTTTTTTTTTTTAAGGAAAAAAATGAATCCTGTAGCATAGCATGTAACTCTTTTGGGCTGCATTACGTTTCCTTCAATGCATTATAAGGTGATTCATTTAAGTTAAAATACAAGAGATCTCTGAAATCTGATTATGATATACTTGGGCTTTACTTCCTGGTGAGCATACTTTCATACAAGAGGTCAATACCATGTCAACTTTCACGGCTCTTCCAGTTTGGATCACCTGCTTCGTGATGATCCAATCAATTACACCATCCACTCTGACACAAAACCAACAGAACTGTGCACAGAGGTACACAGTAGAAGTTCAACTCACATTCTTGCCATGCTGTGAAAAGCTCTCAAATAAGGTGGGAAAAATTCACTTGTTAACGAATGAAATGTTATGGACTGAGGGGGCAGTGACCAATTGGGTTTAAGAGCGCTTCCCACAAGGTCAGGTGACTTTTGAGCTGGAGTTTATAGGGTCTTGCCAAGAAGAGAATGGAATAAGATTCCAGATATGAGAAACAACTGGATCAACATGTCTCAGGAGTCTTCCAGGGTTTGGGGATTCCATCTCGTTCCTGGCTTTCTTGGGTGAAGGAGAAAAGAGACAAGGCACCAAGAAGGGGGGTGGGGGGGGGCCTGTTGGCGACAGGAAACTGAGAAAGGTTCTTCACGGTTTTCTGGACTTCTCGCACAATGCCAACATGGTTGACATCTATCCTGCACATGACAGCAAGTCCCTGAAAGACTTAAGCTGGGGAGCCAGGGACTGTTCTATCTCAGGCTGGCAGGTCCGGAGTTGTACAAAAGGGAAAATATGGGGACAGCGAAGAAGTCATGCAGTGTGAGTGTATCAAGGCAAGGTTTGGTTGTTCTTAGATCCTGGAGTCTATACTGTGTGGAAGCTCATGCCACTGAACGGAGTCTACCAAGATTTCTACAGAGAATACTACGATTCAGTTTTGCTTATAATAAAGTCGTTTGTAATTATGTAGGTATGAGCAACACAATACTACAGAACCTCTTGTGAACATAATTCTTTCTGGAAACATGCTTGGAATCCAAAGTACTTGGATATCAAAGTGCATTTCAAGAACCATTGGCTATGTTGTGATCATGTGACATTCAGCGTCACATACTACTCATACTGCAAGACATCGCTGTTTATCAAGTTAAAATTTATTAGCAGTGTTTGTTTGTCTTGCAAAACCCTCACCGACTAAATTACTCTCAATCCAAGGTTTTACTGTAGTTGGTTTTAAGGACTTCTTTGTGCACAGATACATGCATATAGATACAGGTGTAGACCAATCCATCAGAGACACAGAAAGAAAGAGCAACCATGTATGTACACCTATATTTTAAATACATCTCACTTTATTCTATTTTAGTTAATGATTTGTCCTAGAAACTTTGAACTCTAAATTAATTTATAGAATTTAAACCCCAAACACGAGTGAAATATTAAATGCATGATAACTTCAGACAGGGTCCTCAAGATATTTCAAAATTACTGAATTACGACAACAAAAAACGCCAGCAACCTATATACCTAAGGGCAGACAACTATCAAGTGTATTCTCTGCTGAGTCCAGCACCAGACCGAAGCTTCACAGATGTCATGATACAATTAACTAATGAATAGCAAGTTTCTGTCAGCACAGAGCCCAAAGCGGGGCTTGAACTCAGGACCCGTGAGATCATGACATGAGCCAGAGGTGGATGCCGACTGAGCCACCCAGGCACCCCTCCCCTCTTTTGATTTGAATAAGCCTCGTGTCTGGATGAGCACGGCACACCCACGTTAATCACCCGTAGACACTGCCTGGGACAGTAGACACTGTTGGGTGGTACGCAGCTGAGCATTTCCACAAATCTAATCCCAACTTGAGCATTATACAGAGCATTTGGGAGACCTCTGTCGATAACACACTTCCATTTTCACAGACAAGATCATGCTCACACATAGACAGACCATGTATGCATTGTGACAGTGTGTGCATGACAGCAGGCCCGCAGCGGGGTGGAGACGGCAGAGCCTCCAGGGTAAGAAGTCATATAAACTCCATTACCTACATGACTGATCAAATACCACCAATCTCTCAGCTTTAGAATGATTCACTCTTTACAAAAAAAGAGATGTTTCTTTGTGACATCTGGCAAACTAAAATTCGTGATTCTTCCAATGGGAAAAAAAAAATACTGTAGGGGCGCCTGGGTGGCTTAGTCGGTTAAGTGTCCGACTTTCACTTGGGTCATGATCTCGCGGTTCGTGGGTTCGAGCCCCGTGTCGGGCTCTGTGCTGACTGCCAGCTCAGAGCCTGGAGCCTGTTTCAGCCTGTGACTCCCTCTCTCTCTGACCCTCCCCTGCTCACGCTGTCTCTCTCTCTCCTAAAAATAAATAAAACATTAAAAAAAAAATACTTTTGAGCTGTTAAGGTCAAATTAATTTTTGAAGTGGTTCTTCCTGAAGAAACTTTAATCCAGGAGAATACACCCAAGTGCCCTGAAAAGGAGACTGATCAATAACTTACTAAAAAGAATGAGTTTTTCCTGCATGGCGAGAGTCACGGCAAGATCACTTGAAATAGAGCACTAACCTAGTGTCCACACATGTGGGAAAAGGTGAGACTCATGATATGGGGATCAGGCGTCGCGTTACATTATCAAGTGAATAACTCACACACAAACGCAAAAGCTCATTTACCTTTCAACTGACAGCCTCCAGGATTTTCCCTTCTTAGTGTTTGTCCACACTGATTGAGAGAGGGGATTACAAGATGTGGCCCAGACTGCTTATGACCTTCCAAGAGTCACTCTAGAGAATGCATTTCGAAGATAAGCATCTAGGGACGCCTGGGTGTCTCAGTAGGTTAAATGCCTGACTCTTGATTTGGCTTGGGTCATGATCTCACGGTTATTGTGAGATCAAGCCCCATGTTGGGCTCCGTGTTGACGGTGGAGCCTGCTTGGGATTCTCTCTCTCTCCCTCTTTCTCCGTCCACCCCCTGCTCATGCACTCTCACTTGATCTCTCTCTCAAAATAAACAAACTTAAAAACAAAGATACCCCATCTAGGTTGCATGCATGGTTTGAAGAAATAGCTTGTAGGATGGAACAAGGTCCAAATCTGAAGCCTTTTCCACACATCTCTTTCACAAGAGGTTTTTGGTTAGTGTCTCTGTACATGACTTCATGTTCCACAGACTCCTGTGCAATCACTGCTACGGGGAAGGGACAAAGCTCTAGAGATGATTAAGGTAGGAATGTATGCTCATCATATGTAACTGGACGTTATTCATTGATGAGCTGAAAGACATAACATTTAATGTAAAGAGATGCCAAGGATGATCTAATTTGAGCTGGACTTGCCTGATATTCCATGTGTATATTACACAGAACACATAGTTCATTGTTTGAAGAAATATCAAATTTAAAAAGTTATCTTGTGTTGATTGGTTTGTGGAAAAACAGGCAGCAAGGAAGGCCACAGCACTACTGTTAGGAAAATAATAGAAGGTGTGTCTGGATGAGGGAATCCAGAAGAGTGTGTCCACAGCTCACTAGTGCCAGGGAGCAGCCTTGCAGAGTGAGGGCAGGGCGGGAAGGGTCAGAGAGGATATCATTTTTCCTGTTCTGCTTCACTTGTGCCTGGTTCTCTAAACAACAGGTAAGCTTAGCACATCTATAACCACACTTGTATCTTAAAGAGGTTATGCCATTTACCTTCTGCTCCTGAAGGTACATTTCCTAGTTACAATTAGGATGTCACCTTTCTTTAGATAGAGACAGATCTGGGGTCTTAGTTCAGGCCGTTTGGACAGAATGCCATTGGCTGGGTGGCTTACACACAGCGGGCATGGACTTCTGTCCATTCTGGAGGCTGCAAGTCTGAGATAAGGAAGCTACCATGCTCATGTCGGGGTGGGCACCACATTCTCTCTGTGTCCTCATGTGGAGGAAGGGAACAGAGCTCTCTGGGGTCTCTTTTACAATGACACTAGTCTCATTCATGGGGGCTTCTCCTTCAGGACCTGACCACCTCCCAAAGACCCCACTCCCAAATACCACCATATCGGGACTTAGGTTGCAACATACAAATTCGGGGGAGGACGGCATAAACATTCAGTCCATAGCAGCTGGTCTCCAACGAACTTTACAGGAAGAATCATTGAGGAGAAATCATCTGGCTTTTACCCATTCGGATAAAATTGCCTTTAATCCTAACAGTCCTTTAAAGTGACTCTTTAGGGGTGCCTGTGGGGCTCAGCCGGTTAAGCACCCAACTCCTGGTTTCGGCTCAGGTCATGATCTCACACTTCATGAGTTCGAGCCGTATAGTGGGCTCTGCGTTCACAGTGTGGAGCCTGCGTGGGATTCTCTCTCTCTCTGTCTCTGCCCCCGCTGCATTCATGCACTGTCTTCTAAAAATAAATATTTTTTTGAAAAATAAAATGACTGTTGAAAAGTTTGTGTCTTTATCATGTTTGATGATATATGATAAGATAGGTAAGATGATAGATTACAGAGCAGATTGTACAGAGAGGGAGAGAGAGCCAGAGAGGGACCCTGAGAGAGAGGGAGAGGAAGAGGAGGGGAAGAGAGGGAGGGAGGGAAAACGGAAGGATACTACGACCATCCGAGTGTCCCGTGGTGGAGGCCTGCTTGGCTTCTGGATGAGCAAGCGTGCCCAGGGGTCTCCTGGGGTCCTACAAAGCACACGGGGAGGAGGTGCCCGGTCGCATACCTGGCATGGGCACTGTGTCCCTGAAGTGAGGTGCCGTGCAGCGGGGAGGGCGAAGGAAGTCTGAAAGGAGCTGCTGGGCACAGCCGCAGCCGTGCTCCCAGGGAAGCTCAGGGGGTGTGCAGCTGCCCCAAGGAAGGGCTGCACACAGAAGATGTGGACACGGACGTCTCCAGGTTTCTGGAATGTATTTTTCCTGGAGACAGTAGCGGTGGCATAAAGGTTGCACTTTGCATGCTGAAGATCATTTCTTGTTTTTAATTTAAAATATATTTTAACAATTATTCATTTTTGAGAGACAGAGTATGAGTCAGGAGGGGCAGAGAGGGAGGCAGGCACAGAATCTGAAGCAGGCTCCAGGCTCTGAGCTGTCAGCACAGGGTCCGACGTGGGGCCTGAACTCACAGATTGCAAGACCATGACCTGAGCTGCAGTCGGTCACTTAAGCAACTGAGCCACGCAGGTGCCTCATAGATCACTTCTTTTGTAAAATATTTTTTAGTAGGCTCCTCCCCCAACATGGGGCTTGAATTCATGACCCTGAGATCAAGAGTCACATGACATGCCATCTGACCCAGCCAGGTGCCACCATTATGTCATTTTTGAGACAATGAAAAGAAACATAAAAATCATGGGTTTGATTTTCAAATTTAGCATTCTAAAAGAAATACAAACATACAGTGTTTATTCCAGGATCTAGCGACAATCAGGAATGACACAACTTGGGCACTGCCAGAAAACACGAAGATTACTATTTCCCCAAAGTTCTAAATGTATTACTAGGTGCTAAGCAAGATAAGTCAGAGAAAGACAAATACCATATGATTTCACTTATATGAGGAATTAAAGAAACAAAAATGAACAAAAAGAAAAATAGACAAACCAAAAAAAGACGTTTAACTATGGAGAACGCAGTGATGGCTCCCAGAGGGGCCGTGGGGGGAGGGGTCTGGGGGAAATAGATGATGGTGATTAAGGAGCACACCTGTGATGAGCTCTGAATACTGTACGCTATACTGTGTATCTAAAACTAATACTGTAGGGGCGCCTGGGTGGCTTAGTCGGTTAAGCGTCCGACTTTCGCTTAGGTCATGATCTCGCGGTTGGTGGGTTCGGGCTCTGCGTCGGGCTCTGTGCTGACTGCCAGCTCAGAGCCTGGAGCCTGTCTCAGTCTGTGACTCCCTCTCTCTCTGACCCTCCCCTGCTCACGCTGTCTCTCTCTCTCCTAGAAATAAATAAAAAACATTAAAAAAAAAACCTAATACTGTAAGTTCACAACAGCATTATTATTTATTAAAATTAAATAAATAAAAATAAAATATACTGCAAACAAAAATATTAGTTTTGTTTCAGTTTTTACTAAGGTTCTGTCTCCATAGGATGCCAGGTACTATACATTAGCAAAGAGATCATGAAACATGTAGAAAGGATAGAATTAATCAGAAAGAGAGTAATGATATTATTCCATCTGTATTTTCAAAAGACTGTCATGATATAAAATTAGCTTGTATATCTATATGCATTTATCATAAAATCTGAACATCTGTTCTTCACCGAAATTCAGAAACAAAGTTATAGTGTTGCTGTTGGAAGCTCTTGCCTGTAAATCGTCAAGAAACTGAGAGAGATATCCAATTGTCTTGTAAGAGACAAATAATTCTGCCTTGTAGCAAAGAAATATGGAAAATGACTTTAGTTTGGGGATTCTACAAATATTGTTGAAAATTATTTTCAGAGCCCACATAACCACGTATTTTCTACTTGTAATAAATAGGTTGTGAAACTAATACCTTAATTATGGTTTCTGGAATGTTCAATCAATCAATAGGGTCTTGGCATTTAGTTTGACATTTTCCCTAAGTGGGCTGGCTGGCCCTGTGGGCACTGTTGCAATGCCTCAGTGAACTGAGTTCCCTCAGGTGCTAATTTCAGGGACAGGGCTGTTTCTGTGTTTCGATATCATGCCAAGGAGCTGTATACACACAGCCACGGGCACACGCCTACCTCCTACATGCGATCTAGTGGGGTCTGGTTTGTTTGCTTTTTAATGGAGGCAGATGAGCCTATAGTCAGGCATCTTGGGTGTCAATATCTAAAATTTCACTATTTGTTTAAACTCCTGAGATTTTTCTCTAATTATGTTGGCAGTAATACAGAGTATTGCGGGCACCAAACGATGAGGAGTAAGGTCTTCTGGTGTCCCAGGCCCGACAGAAGAACTGTATCATACAGATTATTCAACATCATTATTACGAACACATTTTTACACTCTTGTCAATTCTCCATGGTTAGAAAAATGTATGGTGATGCACTTATTTGGGCTTTTTTTTTTTTTCCCTCCAGAGAAGACCCTGAAATAAAGATGTGAGGGCAAGCTGTTCACCCAGGACACGATCACGAGCACCATGGTAGAGGGGTAAGGCACGAAAGGAGTGCTGCAAATCACCAGCGCGCTGGTGAGCGCAAGAGAGCCCTGCAGAGCCTCTGCAAGGCTCCCAGACTGCACCTCAGGTGGGACGGGGTGTCCAGCAAGTCCGGGCAAAGGGCTGCCAGTGACCGCCCATCGTGGTCTCTTCTTGGAGGAAGGGGAGGCGATCACCACCTTGGCTTCTCAGTTCTCATCCATCATACACCTTTGATTTTCTCTTCTTTTATATGGTGAAAGAGGAACGTGCAAAGTCATTCCTTAACTCTATTTAATAATTCTATATGTAACCTTTAGCTATTCATTCAGATTCACCCTACGACGGTGTGACAAGGTGAGAGGAGGCACAGAGCAGATATGAGATGATGTGATTATGACACGTTGTAAAGAAGGGGTAATGCTCTCGTGTGTTCTACCGACCCCTCGTGGAAGAAGGGATGGAGGGGTGAGCAGTGAAGTATGAAAATCCTCCACGTTCTGCAGGCTAACTGTACCTCTCTGACTCCGCCCACCAAAAGCAGTGAAGAAGTTATTATTAATAACACCTACTTATTAACACGCTAACATGCTGCTATCGCTAGATTCAAAAGAACGCTGGACATATATATACTTCACGATTACACACACGCACCATACAGTGAAGGTATGACATTTAATGTCATACCTTTTCATTCTGTATTGAGTAATAATATTATGCTATCAAAATATTCAATGAATATGTTGCAGCCACAACATTAAATGTCAAGTAATTTAAACAAGAATTTTTTTAATTTATTTATTTTTGAGAGTCAAAGAGACAAATCATGAGCAGGGGAGGAGCAGAGAGAGAGGGAGACACAGAACCCCAAGCAGGCTCCAGGCTCTGAGCTGTCAGCACAGAGCTGCCACGGGGCTTGAACTCATGAACTATGAGATCATGACCTGAGCCGAAGTCAGACGCCCAACCGAATGAGCCACCAGGCGCCCCTCAAGTAACGTTATATTAACATAAAATATGCATTAGAATAAAAATGTTGGATATTAAATACTTTATAAGTGGAATTATAAATTATGATGATAGGAAAGCTAACAATGGGTATCGTACAATAAACATTTAATCTCAAAGGGCATTAAGTACAACTACTCCTGTTTATTCAGTACTGCCTCCCATGTGCATTCAAAATGACTTCATGTGGGGCGCCTGGGTGGCTTAGTCGGTTAAGCGTCCGACTTTCGCTCAGGTCATGATCTCACGGTTTGTGGGTTCGAGCACTGCGTCGGGCTCTGTGCTGACTGCCAGATCAGAGCCTGGAGCCAATTTCAGAGTCTGTATCTCCCTCTCTCTCTGACCCTCTCCTGCTCACGCTATCTCTCTCTCCTAGAAATAAATAAAAAATATTTTAAAAAATGACTTCATGTGTCTTATTTACTACCTTTCTATCATACCTCTTCAAGCTAACTGCCCTCTGTATGGACATAAGAGCAGAGACAGAGAAGTCAAGAAGCTTTCAAATGGTCACACAGTAAACAACCCCTCCAGCTGTATTTAAAAGGCCCTAACGAGACTGAATCAGTGAATTATATTTTAAGAGATGCTAATGATGGCAAAGGACTATGAATCATAATAGGGATTCTATTTTTTAAATACACTTCATTTTATAGAGCTGTATTAACTCAGCAACAGACACAGAAGACAGTTCTCAAATACTTCCTGCCCCCACATGCCCATAACCTCCCTCTTTATTAACATCCTTTACTAGAGGGATATACTTGTACAATCAATAGGTTAGAATCAATAACCCCTCGCTGACACGTCCTAATCACCCGGAGTCCTCATACATTTCACTGGGGTTCATCCTTGGAGTTGTGCATGACATGGGGCTTGGCAGACGCATGATGACACATCTCTACCACTTAAGTACCATGCAGAAACTTCTGGGGAAGACGGTGCAGTAAGAGGGCCCTAAGCATAGCTCCCCCCACAGAAACATCTACATGACACCCACATCAGTGTAAATACCCCAGGAAATGACCCAAAGAGTTGGTGGGACAAACTTTCCAAGGCTCATCTAGATAAGAAGCCACATCAAAAACGGTAGGAAGGGTGGAGACGTGGTCTGGAACCGAACCAAACAGAGGGTCACCGCAAGCACGGAGAAGGGACAGAGGGAGAGGAGCAGGTCCCACACCAGGCACTCCGGGCACAGAGGATCTGCCCTGGGAAGATGAATAGAGGTAACGTTAGGCTTTGGAAACCAGAGAGCATGAACCCCGCAAGGTTTTACAGTTCGTGGGGCCTTAACACCTGGCTCAAGCCCTGGGGGCACCATGTCCCTCTCCCACCCACTGGCCGAGATACACCAGCACAAGCAGGATGCGGTGCCAATGCCATGCACCCTGCCTGCGAGCAGCAAGCCCCGGCACGAGCCCTCCTGCGCACCGGCCCCATCTGACCCATGGTCGGCAGGAGTCCACGCAGAGTGGCTCCAGGCCCCTCTCACAGGGCACCAGGCGTGGTCACAAGCAGGGCCGAAATCACACGAAATCACAGCCGGGTACAACCAGCCCCCCAAGGCACCAGCACCACTCCAAAGCGACTCCTGCCCCAGGGAGAGAGAAAGAGAAGCGCACACGCACACAGACACACACAGACACACACACACAGACACACACAGACACACACAGACACACACAGACACACACACACACACACACACAGACACACACAGACACACACAGACACACACACACACACACACACACACACACACACACACACACACCAGTCCTACTGCAGCAGTGACAGTGAACCGAGGACCTGAGGATGGATATCTGGGTGATTCGAGGTTCTGGCCACCAATAAAAGCTTCTCAGGGACACAGGGCGTGTACCCTGTAGTTTGGTACTAACGCAGCTCTAACAAGCCCTTCTTCTGACCCAACTCAAGTCCTAGGCTGCCCCAGACAGGCCCGCTAACAACAAAGGGACTAAACCCTGCCCAGAACAGGCAAAGGAAGGTGCTGCACACGACTAGACTGAAGGCAAACAGCTGAACCACAACAGTAGGGTACACGCAGCACACACGAGACACCCGAGGAGGACCAGGTCCTGATTGGCAGAGGCCACTTCGCTGCAGGGCACTACAGAGCCTCTTCTTCAGAAGGCTCTGGCTTTCAAGAGCAGGACACACAGCTGACTTCCTGAACACAGCAAAGCCACACAGAGTCAGACAGAATGAGGACACAGAGGAGTGTGTCCCCAGTGAAAGAACAAGGCAAAACCACAGCACGGGAGCTCAATGAAACAGAGAGTAGGAATACAGCTGATATAGAATGTAGAATAATGGTCAGAGATACTCACTAGACTTGAGAAAAGAGTGGAGGAACTCAGTTACCCTCAACAAGAAGACAGAAAATATAAGTAATAATGAATCAGAGACAAAGAAATAAAAAATTGAAATTAAAAAAAACACAGAAGGAATAAATGGACTAGAGAAAGCAGAAGAATAAATCAGTGACTTGGAGGAGAGAGCAATGGAAATCAAGAATGCTGAGCAGGAGAAATAAATAGGATTATGAAAAATGAAAAGAGACTTAGGGAACTCAGCAGCACCATCAAGCATAATAAGATTTGCATTATAGGGAACCCAGGAAAACAAGAGAGAGAAAAGGGCACAGGAAATTTAGTTAAAGAAATAATAGCTAAAAATTTCCCTAATCTGGGGAGGGAAATAGGAATCCAGATGCAGGAGGCATAGAGAACAGCCAAGAAAATCAACCCAAGGAGGTCCACACCAAGGCACAGAGCAATTAAAATGGCAAAAAGTAGTGACAAAGAGAATTTTAGAAGCAATAAGAGAAAATCGTTACCTATAAGGGAAACCCAATAAGGTGATCAGCTGATTTTTTTCAGAAGAAACTTGCAGCTCAGGAGGAAGTGGCATGAGATAGTCAAGGTGCTAGAAGAAAAAAACCTACAGCCAAGAATTCTCTACCCAGCCAGGATGTCATTCAGAACAGAAGGGGAGATAGAGAGTTTCCCAACATGCAAAAGTTAATGGAATTCACTAGAAAGCCACCCTTACAAGACATGTTAAAAAGGGTGAATGTCTGGATGCCTTAGTTGATGGAACGTCCAACTTCTGCTCAGGTCACAATCTTGTGGTTCACGGATTTGAGCCCTGTGTTGGGCTCTGTGCTGAAAGCCTACGGCCTGGAGCCTGCTTTGGATTCTGGGTCTCCTTCTCTGCCCCTCCCACGTTCATGCTGTCCCTCTCTCTTTCAAAAATAAGAAAAATGTAAAAAAAAAATTAAACAAATAAATGTTAAAAGGTATTCCCTGATAGGAAAAGAAAGGCCGTGAGCAGGAATAAGAAAGTAGAAAGAACAGAAGCAGTAAAATTAAGTAGATCTATAACAATCAGTCAAGGAATTCACAAAATAAAGGATGTAAGGTATGACATCATATACCTATAATGTGGGAGAGAAGGAAGTAAAAATTTAGTGTTTTTAAAATGCATACAAACTTTTTTTAAAATACTTTATTTATTTTTGAGACAGAGAGAGACACAGCATGAGCAGGGGAGGGTCAGAGAGAGGGAGGGAGACACAGAATCTGAAGCAGGCTCCAGGCTCTGAGCTAGCTGCCATTACAGAGCCCAATGTGGGGCTTGAACCTACGAACCGTGAGGTCATAACTTGAGCCGAAGTCGGATGCTTAACTGACTGAGCCACCCAGGCGCCCCACAGAATGCATACAAGCTTAAATTGCCATCAACTTTATATAAACTGCTATGTACCTAAAATGTATAAACCCAATAGTGATAACCACATATCAAACACCGGTAATTAGATACGCAAAACACAAAATGAAAGGAATCCAAGTCTATCATTAAAGAAAGCAATCACACCACAAGATACAAAGAAAAGGAAGGAACAGAGGTGAAGTACAGAAACAACAGTACAAAAAGTAACAAAACGGCAATGAGTACACGGCCATCAATAATTACTGTAAAAGTGAATGGACTAAACACTCCAATCATAAGAGACAGGGTTATGGAATGGATACACAAAGCAAGTCCCGTCTATCTGCTGCCTGTAAGAGACTCATTTAAGACCCAAAGACACCTGCAGGTAGAAAGTGAAGGCAGGGGGAGGTGTTCATCATGCAAATGAACATGAAAAGAAAGTCAGGGCTGCAATTCTTACTTTGGACAAAATAACTTTAAGACAAAGACTGCAACAAGCAACAAAGAAGGACACTATAAAATCACAAAGGGGACAATCCAACAAGAATATCTAACAGCTGTAAATATTGATGCACTCAACATGGAAGCACCCAAATACAGACAGCAGTGAGTAATAAACATAAAGGACGTAATCAATAGTAATACAACATTAGTAAGAGATTTTAACACCAAACGTACATCAATGGATAGATCCTTCAAACAGAAAATCAAGGGAACAGCAGCTTTGAATGACACCTTGGACCAGATGGATCTTTTTTTCTAAATAATCTATTTTTAATGTTTATTTTTGAGAGACAGAGAGATAGAGTGCTAGCAGGGGAGGGGCAGACAGAGAGGAAGACACAGAATCTGAAGCAGCTCCAGGCTCTGAGCTATCAGCACAGAGCCCGATGTGGGGCTCGAACCCATGGACTATGAAATCATGACCTGACCTGTAGTTGGATGCTTTATCGACTGTGCCACCCTGAAGCCCCTTACATATTTTTAAATGTTTATTTATTTTGAGAGAGAGAATGAATGAATGAATGAATGAATGAGCGAGCAAGCAGGAGAAGGGGCAGACAGAGAGGAGAGATAGAATCCCAAGCAGGCCCCATGCTGTCAGTACACAGCCCAATCTGGGACTTGATCCCACTGTGAGATCATGATGTGCACTGAAATCAAGAATTGGATGCGTAACCAATTGAGCTTCTCAGGTGCCCCTGGACCAAATGGATCTAACAGATCTATTCACGACACTCCACACAGAAACAATAGATACACACTCTTTTCAAGTGCACATGGAACATTCTCCAGAATAGATCACACATGAAGCCACAAAACAAGTCTCATCAAATTCCATACAAAACCACGAATTCGATGGGATATATGCGCCCTCATGTGTATAGCAGCAGTATCTATAGCAGCAATCCAGCCACGATACGGAAACAGCCCAAATGTGCATTGACTGATGAATGGGTAAAGAAGATGTGGTGTGTATATCTCTACACACACACACACACACACACACACACACACACACACACACACAATGTACTATTACCTGGCCGTAAAAAGAGAACAAAATCATTCTATTTGCAATAATATAGATGGATCTAAAGAGTATAGTGCTTAGTGAAAAAAGTCAATCACAGAAAGATAAATTTCATAGGATTTCACTCATGTGGAGTTTAAGAAACTACATAAACCAACAAAGAAAAAAGAAACATATATAAAAACAGACTCTTAACTATAGAGAACAAATTGATGGTTACAGTCTGGAGGTCAGTGGGGGGATGGGTGAAATAGGTGAGAGATTAAGAGTATACTTATTGTGATAAGTACTGAGTAATGCATAGAACTGGCAAGTCAGTATACTGTACATCTTAATCTAATATAACAGCATATGTTAGCTATAGCATTTTTTTAAACATTGGAAGATCATAGTTCCCTCAACTGTAAAATGGGGACTCAAACTAAATTATCCCTTTGCTTCCTGCAAAGTACTAGGAATAGATCTGCAAATGGAAAAACAAATGTATCTAATCTACATAGTTTTTTTTTTAAAAGATATGGATACGTTGTCTTTAATCTCCCATAAATTATTCCGGAAAGATGTGGCTGTATTTTCTCTAATCTCCAATAAATTACTTGGTATTAGGTCTAGCTCTGTGAATGCACAGGACCCATTCTACATGGTGGCAGGAATCTGGAGTTCCAAGCCTAACTCATTTACAACAGTCCTAGACGGAAGCAGAACCCACCCACAGAATGTGTGTCCAGCCAATTCAACCTAATTTAAATGATGGTACCTATTAAAGACACCATATTCCCACAAGGTCTCAAATTATATATCAATCTCAGGATGGATTTGACTAAAGACAGAATTAGTTATGTGAAAATAAATAATGTTTCGCCAAGCATGGAGTTAATAACAAGGTTAGATGTAGCTGTGGCTAATTGGTTATGCATAGTCAACTAAAATTTACTGAGGGAGCTATATGTAAGGGAAATGGAAAAATACTAAAAAGGGAACATGAAGACTTTTAATAAAGTACAGCCAATGCACTGAGAGAACAAAGTCAACAAATAAATATGTAATTATTCACATATGTCAAACTGTAAATAAAACATGTTTAAGATTAATGGCTGTAACAAAGAATACTTTCCTTTAGTGTGTAAATGGAACACTTTGATTTGAAAGTTGTGTGCTTCCAACTAACACGTTTAATGTTGTCAGGTATATGACCAGCAGTGAACTAACTAACTCTAGAGTGTAATCTCTAACTGGGTCATGGAAGGATCAAATGAAGGAAGCCATAAAACCTCTCTTTCTGTCCTGTGGCTGTGCAGTATCTGAATTCCCTTCCACTGATCTTGTCTTTAAGGCACATCAATGACATTTTGAAGGGAATCCTAATTTTAACTAATTCTAACTAATTAGAACAGTATTAATCATACAAACCAGCTGTTAATTCTATTACCCAAAGAAAATCATTAAAGAGAACATCTGGAAGAATGTGGTGGCCAACCTTGTTGATTCATATATATATGTGTGTATGTATATATGAATATATGAATTACATTTGTATATATAATTTCATTTTTAAAATTTAAATTCTGGTTAGTTGACGCATATGGTAAAAGGCTTCAGGTATAGTATTTTAGTGATTCATGTACTATGTTTTGAATGAGCCATTTGATCGTAGGTAGAGGGCATAAATTGCTGTTTCTTAACTTTTTCATTATCCCTTCCCTAAGGAGCCCTGTTGGGCATTATTTTATCTACTTGCCAATCTCAAAGAGATTTTAATCCCTCAGACATTCTGTATATTTGTTTATGAATTATATGCATATCTGTATTTTATATGTAAAAAGTGAGATTTTTTTTCATCCATAAAAACAAATTATCTACCCCTTTGGGAACAATATTGCTCCTACTGAGAATACATGGCATGAGTGAACCATTTAATAGCCAAGAAGAAAGCATATAATATATAAAAGCATTTCTCCAAATGTCTATAGCACTTGTGAATACTTACTATTAATATGAATTACCAAACCACTGTGGGTCTACTTCTGGCTAAATATGCTATCATGTCATAGTATTTAATATGACCTTTTATGTATTTGAATATAATCTCCTATTAGAACCAGCATTTTTTAAGGCAAATTGTGTCTCATTTTCATTATTGTAATCTTCACCAAAGATAGAGAAGTGCAGGGGCACCTGAATGGCTCACTCAGTTGAGCATCCGACTTCGGCTCAGGTCATGATCTCACACTTGGTGAGTTTGAGCCCTGTGTTGGGCTCTGTGCTACCTGGAGCCTGCTTCGGATCCTGTGTCTCCCTCTCTCTCTCCGCCCCTCCCCCCTCAAAAATAAATAAACATTAAGAAAATTGAAAAAGAAAAAAGAGAAGTGCACTGTTCAAGTTAGCTTTTCCTGAATGGATGAACGAATGGATGGATTGATGGATGAGTGAATGGACAGATGAATGAGTGAATTAACTGTTACATAGCAGGGCACAGAATAGGTTTTTACAAAAACTCACTCACTACTGGGAAGTGAAGAGATGAGACTGTTAATTTGTACCAAGGAATATCATCTATATTTTTTTTTTTATCCACACACTTAGTAACAAGCGATTTCAAGAGTAGACTGTGTGCCTCAGCTAAAGGAGATAAGCAGAGTCCTCCTGAGGTCAGATGCGTGCATCTGATGCAAAAGCGTTCTTCTTTCAGCGTGTATCACGGCGAGCGGCCGCCTGCACCAAAGGTGCCTTCACGCCCTGATACCTGCAGTGGAGAGAACTCACTTTGGAAAGATATTTACACGCATATATTGTACAGGCTTCTTTCTGCAGAGCACTCTTAGGTTTACAACAAAACTGAGTGCAAAGTACAAGGAATTCCCACACATCCCCTGCCCCAACTCATGCATAGCTTCACCTAATATCAATACCCCCCACCAACATGTCATTTTTATAACTGATGTGCCTTCATTAACACATCGTTGTCACCCAAAGTTCAGGGTCTACACTAAGAGTTACTCCTGCTGTACATTCTGTGTGTCTGGACGCACACAGAAGGGCACGTACCCTCCATTATGGTATCAGACGGAAGGGCTTCCCTGCCCCAAAACTTCTCCATGCTCTGCCTACTCATGTCTCCCTCTCCACATGCAACTACTAACTTTTTCCGTGTCTCCATATAGTTCTGTCTTTTCTAGAATGTGATAGATGGGATCACACAGTGCATAGCTTTCTCACTTATAGTACGCACTGTAATTTTCTCCAAATGTTTTCATGGCTTCCTACCTCATTTCTTCTTAGTGCTGAGTAACAGTGCATTCTCTGAATGTATCAGTTTACCCACCTACCTCAGAAGGACAGCTCGGGTGCTTCCAAATTTTGGCAATTATAAATAAGGCTGCTAATAATATCCATGTGCAGGGTTTTTTTAATGGACATAAAGCAGACGCATGAACCACAAAATCAAGGAACATTATTATTTGGTTCTTTTGGAAGAGTTTTGAGGGCACTTACCAAACTCATAACTCCAGTAGCAAAAATGCACATAACACACACACACACACACACACACACACACACGACATACAGACACTTAGCCCTGTGATACTACACATCAGTTTGTACTTCCTGCTGGAGGAACCAGATTATTGCCAAGTACATGTTTTCCTTTTTTTTTGGGGGGGGGGAAAGTAACTGAAAATATGTAGAAATAAGATTTCCCTTTTGTAGGGTATGTGTTTCGACTCTTATTATAGTTTCAGGTCAAGAAACCTGTCATGCAAAAACGAGACTGTTTTTTAATTTTTTAAACGTTTGCTTATTTTTGAGGGAGAGAGAGATAGAGACAAAGTGCAAATGAGGGAGGGGGCAGACAGAGAGAGACACAGAATCCAAAGCAGGTCCAGGCTTTGAGCTGTCAGCAGAGAGCCTGATAGGGTCAGATGCGAAACTGACTTGAGCCACACAGGTGCCCTATTGACTTATATGGAAATACCTAGTATTTCTAGAGTAAAGAGTGACTATGAACCTCCCACGAGTATGCAAATTGTCCACAATAAAATTACAGTACTTTGTTGACGTTAGCTTACTTTATGGTCCACAATGCTACTTACGAGTACAGGCATGTTACTTTTCTTTCTTTCTCTTCTTAAAGTTTATTTATTTTGAGAGAGAGAAAGAGAGAGAGAAACATGGAGAGGGGCAGAGACAAGAGAGAAAAAATCCCAAGCAGGCTCTGCACTGTCATTGTAGAGACTGACGTGAGGCTTGAACTCACAAACTGCAAGATCATGACCTGAGCTGAAAGCAAGATTCAGACACTTAGCTGACTGAGCCACTCAGGTGCCCCTGGGATGCTATTTTTCAAACCAGAAGCCACTGGGTCAGTGCAGTTCACCTCTGACCAACAATGAGTTTGAGCCACACGGGTGCACTTATATGAGGGTCTGTTTTTCAAAAATCCCTTACAGTACTGTAAATGTATCTTCTCCTCCTCATGGTTTTCTTAATAATATTTTCTTTTCCGGAGCGCCTGGGTGGCTCAGTCAGTTAAGCGTCTGACTCTGGCTCAGGTCATGATCTCACGGTTCGTGGGTTCGAGCCCTGTGTCAGGCTCTGTGCTGACAGCTCGGAGCCTGGAGCTGCTTCAGATTCTGTGTCTCCCTCTCCTTCTCTGCCCCTCCCCCGCTCACACTCAGTCTCTGTCTCCCTCCCTCAAAAATAAAACATTAAAATTTAAAAAAGACAAAAATAATTTTTCTTTTCCCTAGTTTACTGTATTGTATGAATATAGCATATAATACATATAACATATAAAAGTATATTAATTGACTATTTACATTATGGGTCAACAGCAGGTCATTAGTAAAGTTTCTGCAAAGTCCAAAGTTATATGCGGACTTTAACTACACACGGGTCAGAGCCCCAAGCCCTGCACTGTCCAAGGATAACGTGTACAACTATCCTTAGGACAAGGAGGTCAAAATAAACTTCTCTCATTTAAATCAGTATGATTTAAAAAATATCTTCTTTTACAAATGGAAACTAGAAATAGGTGAGATAATTTAAACATATGGACAAATGTTCTCCTATCCACTAATCCAAGAATAAAACTTGTTTCTGAATATTCACGACTTTCCCTTGACCTTCTTGGAAGAGTTATAAAGTGTATTTCTTCACGTCCATTTTTTTCAAATGTACATAAAAGAAAGAACTTTGTATCTTTGTAAGTATTTCTTATGGAATATTAGTAACAAAAAAGAAAAGAGCATAATATGGCTTTGATTTAATCTTAAAACTCTTTGAAATTAAGTGTAACTTAAAATGGAACATAAAGTAATCATGTCTCAAAAGCACTGCAAATTTGGAATTTAATGAAGAAAACTAATATAAAATTAGATTGAATATATCATCCCATCTGGTGTCCTTTCAAGTAAATTGAAACCTTTTTTTCTTTTTGTGACTCATTACGTCCCCACTCTGTCATCACAAGTAAGATTTTCAATTTCACTATTTCTGGAATTATGTTAATGATTTGAATGGTATTTGCTGGTAAGACTTCTTCAGAAGACAACACAATTAGGAAAAATAATATGCAAGTAAAGATTTCCAGAGCAGACATTTTATGAGGAAAAAGAACCTTACAGTACATGTACATTCAGTTCCTGTGTCTGAATCTTCAACGCAGTAACTGCAGAATGATAGAAGCTTAAAGAAGGAAGCGACCTTTCCAACTCTTTCATGTCACAGAACCAACATTTTTAAAAACTGATTTTTAGACCCAATGCACTTTTCCCAGAGGAAAATAAATCGTCCTAATTATGTGAAATGGGTTTTTCTGTAGAGTGCCTTCTTATTCTATCCTTTTCTCCGTTTATTTTTCCCTCAACTTGGTGGAGTTTAACAGTTGTTTTAACCTACAAAATACGACGTCTTCTGAAATACAGAGAGTATTTTTTAGCGGGCCTGCAAGACTTTGCAGTGCTATGCTTCCAAGGTAATTATTAATTGGAGGAGACCAGTTTCTGTATCTTGGGTCTGCATCTGCGTGCTACTAAGGATGAAAAGAGTAAGAGGAATCCATTACACTTTGATATGCTGGGTGGAAGATGGGGAAAACAGATGTCTTTGTAGGCAGAAACCTGAGGAACCAAGGAAAACTGAAATTACTAATGCCAGCACTCATGACGTGAAAGCTACCACGCCTATCGCCAACCCAGCCCCTTGCCAACATCACCACCACCACATCCGTGAATCTTACCTTTACCATGGATGTTCTCCTTGGGGTAAGGGATGGCCAAATTCCTTTAATAAAGGCTGCAAAGCCTTCCGACTTTGGCGCCACAAAAACAGGAAGTAAAGTCTAACTCTATCACTTAGGATCTGTGTAACTTCATCCCCCAAAAAACCCACAATGGCTCTGAAGATTAAAGAAATCACAACTTACGGAAGTGTCAGAAGTCTTTTGAGAAATGTTGGTTGAAATCTCATGTTCAAACAAGGGACGCTGAGTACTCAGTGTAAACAGGGCTCTATTACGAGTTGCTGGTATTATCAGTGGACAAGGTTGGTATTGTTTTCATGAGATAAAAACACAATGTGTTATTTCATGATTAGAGAGATTGTTTCTCACAGCACAGCAGAGCCAAGGTAATTTTAGCATTAAGAAAGTAACAGTTTGGGAAAATGGGATATCAGGTTCTTAGCAAGATCTCCTCCCTACAACCTCCTTCTCTACATTCCCAGAAGATTTAAATCATTTTCAGTTCTTCTCTCGGATGTGCAAACCAGTGCCACAAGCATTGCCTTTCACTGACTTCTGTGTCAAATAAACGTGGTGTCAGAAACCAGGAGACCTCTGAATGGCCAGTAAGTGCGCTGCAAAAGATCTCCTCCCACCCTATCACCCACCAAAAACGGCTATCGCAAAAGAAAGGACCAGATTTCATGTGTGTATTTCCTGATCATTTTTAAATTTACCCACTTGATGTTTCCATAAAACTCTAACAGTGATTTCTTCACATTATTAAGATGTAAAAATTTACAGAGGTGAATTTTTCAGATAAGAAAGAAGAAATATTCCCTCTGAATCATCCAGAATCCCTGAAAGAGCTTTCTGACTTTATCTTTGCTTTTGGTGAGTATAATTAATTTTCAAATAGATTACACCTGACTACCAAAAATGCAGTTATATTGAAATATTCTTTTTTTTTTTTTTTTTGACATAGCATGAGCAGGGAGGGACAGAGAGCGAGGAAGACACAGAATCCGAAGCAGGCTCCAGGCTCTGAGCTGTCAGCAAAGAGCCTGATGCGGGACTCGAACTCATGAACTCTGAGATCATGACCTAAGCCACAGTCAGAAGGTGAACAGACGAGCCACCCAGGTGCCCCTGAAATATGCTTATTACTAACATTTATGGGACACATAGTCTCTTGACTATCACAACTGTGAAAGTCTTAATCTTTTGAGGCAAACTTGGAGGTGCCAAAGAGCTATAGCTAATTTTGTGTCAAGATGGATATGGAAATAAAGAAAGTGATTATATTTTATTATGTTAATTTTGTTAACAGAAAAGGAGAAACTGAAATATTTCAGTTTGACTCTTTCACAACGTAAAATCTCAGGACTCATCTCATCTGTAAAACAGAAAAGATAATAGTATTTCTTTCATCTGAGATATTCTCTGTGAAAGTATTTCAACAGTGTCTGGAAACAGATCTTTCCAATGAGTATCAGTTATCTTTTCCTGTATGTGACTCATAAGCTGATTCTGATACCAATTAAAAAAGACAAACAAAAGTGGTTTCAAGAGTGTTAAGCCGTAGTCACATTTTTAGAACACATGTGTCACCATTCAAGGGGCCCTCGGAGGAAAATACTCATTTGCATGTGTAAGTTTTCACGTTACGTTGTTCACAGCCATCACATCAGGTAGACTGCACTCCAGAGACCGTGTTTGTACACAGCAAACTGAGAAGTGCTTGGTATTCAGGGCATGCCAGGGCATGGTGCTGAGAGGTCAAGTCTTCCTGCCGTTCCTCATTCTTACTCACCTGAAACAGTTCAGGAATGGGGAGGTTGAAGGCCTTACCAAAATCAGGAATGCATTCTGTTCCCTGAAGACCCTTATAGTTTTGGAATGGACACACGTGGCTACCAAGACTGACAGAGAGTCCAGTGTTTCAACAGACACTTTATCTGTTAAGGAATTAGGACCTGGATCCTGGCAGCTTTCAGATTCCTTATGCGGGGGAGAATCGGCTGCTGGAATGATCCGGGCCCCCAGGAAGGAATGATTTGCTCAGAGCTTGTCTACATATTTATTACATGATGTCCACGGGAAGTATGTGAAGAGTGCTTCTAATCCTTCTAAGCACTGAGCATTCTTCTAACACAGGACCAAGTTTCTCTGTTCTCTAGTCAAGCCATCACACAACAAGTCTGCGTGCTGTTAACCAGAAGATAGCACAGCAATTTTCCAGCACGCATTCTCTTTCCTTACTGTATCCTATTTATTACTCTATTTCATAGGAGAAGACAGGTGAATCCTCGGAGTACCCTTCTCAGGTTAATTCCACCTGTTGCATGAGGAACAGGAAGAGA
Organism: Hyaena hyaena; assembly: GCF_003009895.1. Taxonomy (NCBI): domain Eukaryota; kingdom Metazoa; phylum Chordata; class Mammalia; order Carnivora; family Hyaenidae; genus Hyaena; species Hyaena hyaena. The sequence goes on from NW_024080774.1 coordinate 503,453, forward strand.
ATACCATGCGGTATCCCTGAGGGCCTTTCAGACGGTTGTGTCCTGAAAGATCTGCAGAAGTCCGAGTCAACCAATTGAGGATTTTGATTTAAATGTCCCCATGTATCTACACTTCTAAGTGAAATGGTTCTATTTGCACGTGCAGCTCTCTGACATTTTAATACTCTTTCCTCGAACAACTTATATGCAAAGATATACGACAGGGATTCTCTTTTTATTCACATTGGATCTGGCGCTGTTTGGGAGAGTTCCTTAGGTAGCCCGGGTTTCTTTTATGGTTCCTGTGGCTTTGCTACACCCGCTATTGACATTGCCACCCTTGCTTTATGTATGCCTCACTTAACCCAGACCAGGCCCGTCTCCCTCACCTCTCTCCATCACCTGGCTGTAGACATGATTTCTGGACAGAAGGAGCAGTGCTGGGTTTAGTACACTGACCTCATCTGAGTGCCCTTGCCTCTGGTTTGGTCATTTCACTCTAGTCGCATTTCGAATGAGAGCCGATATATTTGCTTTTATCCTTTCCACCTTATGTATTTTAAATATGTGCATGTTTAGTGAGGCGCCATTTCCAAGCCGTGGAACACGCAAATCTTGAGTGTGATGCTCAGAAGAAACGTGCTCAAGGAACTGTCACTGAGATCAAGATACAGAGAACACTTCCATTATCAGAAAGAGATGGCTCCTGCCCCCACGCAGTCACCGCTGCCCCCTTTCTGATGCCACCACTACTCTGCACTGCATCTGCAGCAGCAGCTGTGCCTGCTGAGGGACGTGTTGTAGGGGCCCGCCACACACTGTCATGCCTCTGTGTCTGTGTTCTTTCGCACAGCATGACATCTTTCGCTGCTGGCATCGTCCTGCTGGGGCGTGGACCACCCGCCCTTTCTTCCTAAGTACTGTCCTGATGCATGAACGTATAACGGGTTTTCATTCTCCAGGTGATGCCCACAGGACTGGAAAGCCAGATTGGCAGAGACTGTCAAGTAATCGTCCACACTGTATCATTTCATACTCTACCAGCTGAATATAAGAAGAGTTCTGGTTTCTCCATATTTCTGCCAACACTTCATATTGTCACTTTTTTGGTTTCATTTTAGTTATCTGTGATATATATTCCATCTTACTGTGGTTTTAACTGACAACTGATGGGTGACATTTAGCACCTTTTCATATGTTATTGGAGATTTCGATATCGTATATGAATTTCCTGATTTAAAACTTTTGTCCATTTTTAAAAATGATTCCTCTAAAAAATAAGTCGTTTCACTCTTTACTGAATTGTAAGAGCTTATTATAATTATTGACTGAAAAGCTTTTGTTAAACATATGAATTGTAAATATTTTTTCAGAGTATGAAGATGTTGTACTTTTTTAAATGTGCCTCCAGTGAGTTGATATTTTTGTATAGTCCAATTTACTATCATTCTTTTTTCTTAAGTTTATTTTTTTTTTGAGAGAGTGTGCATGTTGTACATGCTCATGAGCAAGGAAGGGGCTGAGAAAGAGGGAGAGAGAATCCTAAATAGACTCTGCACTGTCAACAGAGCCTGACGGCTCGATCTCATGAACTGTGAGATCGTAATCTGAGCAGAAATCAAGAGGTAGGGGCTTATCAACTGAGCCACCCAGGCACCCCTATTATTATTATTTTAACAAGGAATGCAATTTGCACTCTGGCAAAGAAATGCTCACTTATGCTCAGATTAAAGACACGTACTCCTTGGGGCACCTGGGTGGCTCCGTCGGTTATGTATCTATCTGACTCTTGATTTAGGCTCAGGTCATGATCTCTAGGTTCACGAGATCAAGCCCCAGGGTCGGGCTCTGTGATGATAGTAGGGATCCTGGTTGGGGTTTTCTGTCTCCCTCTCTCTCCGTCTCTCCCCTGCTTGATCTCTTTCTCTCTCAAAATAAACTTTAAAAAAAAAAATGCACTCTTATGCCTTAGAGAAAGTTTTAGTTTCAGCCCCTCCTTCTCACTTCAGTGTAAATTTGAGCATGTGCCTGCCCATTTCTATGAAAAAACGCTGGAATTTTAATTGGGATTGCATCACACTGATATACCAACTGGGAGATAAAGAGCATTATAACATACTGAGTATGCTCACATCTCTCAACATAGGTCAGTCTTGACTAACTAATTCCTAAAATGTTCTATAGTCATTAGTTGGAGATCCTGTCATCTTCCATTCAATTTAATCTTTAATAGTTAAAAGTTTTTTGATGTTGTTTTGAATAGTGTTCCTTATAAATACCACTGTGAAACTGTTTTCCAACAATTCGTGACTGCTCCATAGGCAAGCAATTGATGTTTTATACTTTTATACTGCTATTTTTTCTGGGACCTTTATAAATTCAGTTAATATTTTATGATATAGACATTCATAATTTGGCAGGATATCATGGGCATGGTGATATGTGTGGGGTAATGATAGTTAAGACAGTTTTACTTCTTCCTTTCATAAATCTGACCTGGTACTTTTTTGTTGCTGTTTTTAGTCACTGGCCAGTACCTTCAGTAAAACGTAAAATATTGTGTAACAGTGATCCAAGACTATCAAAGTAGACAACTTTGTCTTCTCCCCTAAATTAAGAGTAAAATATTCAGTATTTCAACATTAATATAAGGTTAGCTTTTTAAAAAGATATCCATCATCAGATTGATAGTTATCTTCTGTTCCTGGTTTTCTGAGAATTTGTAGGATAAACAGGTGTTCACTTTTCTGCTATTGCTTTTTCTGCATCTCTTGAGAATTTTCTCTTTTATTTTTGAATGAGGTGAATGGTACTGATTGATTTTCAGATGCTATAACCAACCTTGCATTCCCAGGAGAAATCCTAGTGGGTCCTGGTACGTCCTTTATAGCTGATCCCTGAATTCAATTTGGCGTTGTTTTATTAGGACATTTATATCTACATTCATGAAAGATACTGGTCTATAATTCATTTTTCCCCCCCTCTGGTCAAGTTTTGGTATCAACGATCAACTGGTTGGATAAAGTAAGCCAGGAAGTCATCCTTCTTTCTTTATTTCCTGAAGGAACATGTATGTGATTGGTATTGCTAATTAAATATTTCTTCATTCACTACTGAGTTTTCTCAACTCCTGAAGCAAAGTTCGGCTTCCAGGTTTTTATTAGGCTTTTTTCCCCCCCTCATAATTCCATTTATTTTACAGATAGGATATTCCAAGTTTCTTCTTTTTCCTTCCTTTAATTTTAATAGTTTGTGGTTTGGGGGGATTTTGTATCGTCCAAGATGTAAATCTTATTAGCATAATATATTTTAGGTTATATTCCTTTAGCATCTTCCAGAATATCTAGTGGGCTTTTCCCTCATTTCCTTTCCTTATGGTGATGCATTCTGGGGGAATTTGCCTAAGTAACTGTGATGGTTAATTTTATGTATCAATTTGACTGGCTAAGGGGCATCCAGAGAGCTGGTAACATGTTAATTCTAGGTGTGTCTGGGAGGGTGTTTCCAGAAGAGATTAGGTTTCGAATCATAAAGAAGACCCATGTTCCCCACTGTGGGTGGGCACTCTCCATCCACTGACAGTTCACACACAGTAAACAGGCAGAGGGAGGGGAGATTTGCTCTCTCTGTTCAACCAGACTTGGCGCCTCCTTCCTCAAACATCAGCGCTCCTGGCTCTCAGGCCTTTGGGTCTGGAAGAGCCCCGCCATCTTTCCTGGGCTTGCAGATGGCACATCACAGGACTCAGCTTCCATAAACGCATGAGCCAGGCGCTCCTAACACAGCTGTTCCTGTAATATTAGCACTCTCGCCTTGGTTCTGTTTGTCTGGAGGACCCTTACAGACACTAGTTCCCAGGGCACCAGTTTTCTCCCCCTTGGGTGAAGTCAGCTATATAACCTGTCAGGTGAGTTTCGTTGATTTTCAGGAACCACAGTTCATATATATAGGAATTCTGTTTTCAATATTCAAATGTTTAATGTTTAATATTCAAATATTCATTCCTAATAATCTCTAGTTGCTATCATATTTATGTTAACTACTTTTATTTCCCTTAACATTTATACCCATCTGTTCTATATTTGATACCTACAGATTGCACGATCTGTAAGAAATCTCTGTCTGAAGTTCACTACTGTGGCCTGCCTTCCTGTGCACCCAATAATCTCAAAGTCTGAGCTCACTGTTGATCTCAATCATTAGAATATCTACAGCCCTAATTTGAAATATGCTTTTTCACAATTCCATTCCCACTTGTGAGACCAGGTATATGTTTTTTTCATTACCTTTGAACCACTTAATTTTTTGGTCTGAAAGGTAATATATAATCATGTGAATATTATATCTTTATCACAATGCACATATTATATATGTATAGCCATCGTGTAAGACTACCCTATGTAAGATTCTATCTATTACATGACATATGATACATAGTAGATAGCACTTAGGTTAGATTTGGATCGTTTTAAATTCATAGAATTTAAATTCAAAGAAACAAACATAATGCTAGTTTTAAAATGTTTGGATTTGTGATGAATTTTTAATTTTAAATAAATTGTAATAGCTATACTTTTGTGAAATATTGATAAACATTTGATGGTTTTAGCATCCAGCTTTTCTTTTACTCATTCTATTAGGACAAACTTCACTGATGGATGACTGGAAGGAATGAATAATAAAATTATACACTGGGGTAAACGTTAAAAGAGAAAGTGAATTTTTTCTCTTTTCCCTTAGGCACTTCGTGGAATGGTTTGAATTTGTACTTAACTGGAATGATTTATAAAGAACATTTCCTGATTTAAGCCAGGAGTTTTAACTCTCAGAATCCAAGCAGACATGACAGCTCGTTGCTCTCATCACATGAGTTAACTAACACGACCTTGATGAAGAGCTACAATGGGCCACTTTTAAATGTTTCAAAGTTTTAACCTTCTAAAAATGGAACCAACCCCCAAGCTCTTGGAGAACCTAAATATCACAATGCAACTCCCCACAGACAAGTTCCAGTTTAATACTTTCATTTTATCATAAAAATGTCTTAATTAGTTTTGTTACCGGCAACATTTTATCCATGGCAGGGCTTATAGCGTGTTTTCCAGGAGACACAAGAGTCTGCAATCTGTCACGCAAGAACACTTTGGGGTAAGTTTGAAAGTGACAATTATGAAAATGACGTCAGAACATCAAATCTGGGTCTCCTCTTTTTCCATCATCTTCTTATATTTAAGTACTAGCTTTCTGATGAAAATGATACCTTGACAAGATCTATACTGAGAGTGAACAATTCAGTGCATATAAGCAGCTTTATACGTCTTTAAATCATTTGCATTCCACATTTGGTATGTACTCATAGGCAAAAATAAGACCTATAAAACTTTTCCATGAAATAAAACAGGCATAAAATATAGTAAATATATTTTAAAGTATAGTAAATATATTTGTCTAGCTAGGTTGTCTGTTCAGCCACTGAATTTCTTCATGACAGTGGTATTTTGAGATCATCTCTTTCATTTATAGAGAGATTTCATAAGATTTCCAAGGGTCATCTGCTTTTGGTGCTATTCTCATAAATTCGTTTATGCAGTTGCACAAACATTTTTGAGACCACCTTTTGAATACCGGTGTCTCCTTAGAGGCATATACAGTAATTAATTCACCAAGAAGCCTGATTTCTGCTGTGGCCTGGCTAATGTGAACAAACAAAACAAAACCCAAAACAGCAAACAGTAAAATATACACAGTCTTTCAAAATATTCCTTCATGTTTGTGAAATGTCTTAAGGATTTTCCAGTTTCAACCTCAGTATCTTTCCTCCAACACATTTCCGGCAACTGATCTTATTATTCCCAGGAGCACATGGGGGTACATCAGCCAGAACCTTCCCGTCCTCACCCGAAACACACAGGGACATTACATTCTTTGTGGCTGTCCTACAATCATAGCATCTGCAAAACCTCACATAATTTTCATGTGGCAAATGCATACACCTGTCACCCCAGATTACTCAAGAAGACAGTTGAGGCACGCAGCCCCACGTCCTCGCCTCCATTACCTACTCCGTTCTGACTGCAGGCCTGTCTCTGGGCCAGCTCAGGTCTTCCTGAGCTCAGTGGTCTCTCATACTTCACTAAATCTAAAGGCTATTTTCCAGTTCTCATTTTGCTGATTTCCTTAAGAGAAAGCATCACTGTTGAGCTCCGTTTCCTTCTTCAAACTATCCTTCCTCTATGTGTTGGAAGAGAATCTTCAAGAATAATTTGGATACTTTAAGGTTTGTCATGGGCATGTATAAAATATCCTTAAACTCAGAAAACTGTTGAATGGACTGAAGGGTGCCAACCATACTCTTGTTCTCCACTTTGACTGCCTTTCACGAAATTTTCAGTTATCTCTACAGAGTAAAATGACGTTACCCTCAACCTCAGAACTTATCTTTAAATCAAAGATAAGAATTAATCCCCCTTTTCATCTAAGCATTTGTTGAGAACCCATCTTTAAAATGGTACACAGCACATAATAGCTTCTACGTAATGTCTTATAAAGAAATTAAAATACATATGACCACAAAGGATTCACTACTCAACTACACACAGATGTGCGCGTGCACAAGTGATAAAGATAAACAGCATCTATACATGGCAGATACTATCCAGAAATCAGATATGGGTCAGGCCTCCGTGGTCCCTACAATATACCAGAGGCAACAGATGTTAACAAAACCATCCTCACAAATATGAAATTAGAACCTTGATGAATTCTGCGCACTGGCAGGTCTCTGGCCCTGTGCCAGCATGCAGTGGAGGGAGGTGTGTGGGTGAGGGGTTCTGAGGAACACCCTATTAAGAAGGGACATTGATTTGATGTCTACTGGAAGACTGGTAGGGAATGATGGGCAGAGGGGAAAGAAGAACAAGAGAGAATTCAGACAAGATGATGTGGCACCAGAGAGGCACAGCACAAAAATGACTGTAATAACAAATTAGTGAGTTTGCCAGAGATACAGAATCAATACAATGTGTGTCACATACACGGAGAGACAGAGACAGAAGAGAAAGATCGTAAGGTCACAGCCCACATGACTGTGGGAGCTAGAAAGTCTGCATATGTAGAGTATGGTGGAAGCATCATCCTGACAAACAGGAAACAGTGCTTGGCTTGGATTTCAAAGGATCAATGGCATTTGAACAGCATGATTTTGGGGTACGGGCAGAGGGACATATTCCAGGCATTCCTGGTAACTGATCATAGGGTACGTATGAGGCACAGACAGCAAACCAAGCCAAGAGTAAGTGAGGTCAATCTTCGGATGTGAGAATGGAAAAGCGTGATGGTCCAGAATGTGCTTAAGGAGTATGGACTAATTTTGGAGGCAATGAGATTTTTTAAACTTTCTTTTTTTAATGTTTCTTAATTTATTTTGTGAAACAGAGAGTAAGTGAGCAGGGGAGGGGCAGATAAAGAGAGTGAGAGACAATTCCAAGCAGGCTCCCCACTTTCAGTACAGAGCCGAATATGGGGCTCGAACTCACAAACCGTATGATCATGACCTGAGCCAAAACCAAGAGTCGGACGCTTAAGCAACTGAGCCACCCGTGCACCCCTGGCAATGAGTAAAGTGACATTATCAAAACCAGAGAGATGAAGATGCTTGTGTAACAGATGTATTTAGATAAAAGAGAGTGAGAATATAATTAATTACCGCACCTGTACAATAATTATTCAAGGAGTGGAATGAAATATATTGCACCTTATATTCTATTCCAATTTACTAGGTAACTTAACATGTTTTCCCAAAGTGCTATTATTATTTCCCCCAGCAATAGTGCCTCTTCCTTCCATGTCCTCTGATACTTACCATTTAGATTTTAGCCAATCAGTATCTCAGCATACCTCTAATTTGCATTTCTGCCACGAAAAATGAGAATGAACATCTTTTCTTGTTATCTTGACATCTTATCTATGTTGGCAATTTATGTTTCTTCTTATATGAAATACTTTTCTCATGTATTTTTCTATTTTTCCCTTGGTTTGTTTGAATGTACCTTATTGATATGTGGACACTATGTATCCATATTGCATTTTTAAAATTGTTTATTTGTTTTGAGAGAGAGCAAGAAAGAAAGTGTGAGCAGGGGAGGGGTAGAGAGTGAGAATCCTAAGCAGGCTCCACTCTCAGTGCAGAGCCCAATGTGGGGCTTTATCTCACCCCCACAAGATAAGGACCTGAACTGATATCAAGAGTCATATGATTAACCAACTTCACATGATTAACCAACTGAGCCACCCAGGTGTCCTGATATATCCATTTGGAAGAAAAATTCTTTTGTTGGCAATATGTATTGCAATTGTTTCCTAGCTGCAGCCTGCTTTTTTTCTCGTGTTGCCATTTTTTAAACTGAGTCATGCCTTATAAACAGTAAAATTTATTTAAGTGCAATGTGTCAAAGAGTTTTGACAAATATCTACAACCCAGTAACCATTTATATTTAATGTGACAATTGGCAGGCTGGGGTGTAAAGGCACCATCATAGTACCCCTTGTCTGTTCATCTATTATTTGGGTCCTTTTCCTCTTCAGCTTCTTTATTTTGGCTTAGCTATTTTTATGGTTCCATTTTACCCCCTTTTTAGGGTATTAGCTATAACTGTGTTTTATCTGAGTGGTTGCTGCAGCATTGATACGATGCATCATTAACTTATTACAGTCTACCTTTAATGATCTAATGCCTCCTCACATTTAGTATAAGAACCTTAAAAGAGTTTACTAACCACTTCCATGCTGGAGCCCATGCATTTCACAGTTATAGGGGTTAAAAACCTCAGAATACATTTTTATTAGGTAAAACAGTCACCTATATTTTAAAGACATTTAAATAATAAAAATATCACACATTTCCTTGCATAATTACCATTTCAGTATGTTTCATTGCTTTGTGTAGATGCCTGTATTCACTGATAACTGACCTAAACCACACTATCTTGGGTCCAAAACCAGACTACTGTTGGTGACTTCTCTTGGTCTTTCCCACTTCTGATTTTCTTGCCTCCTTCATCTTTCCTTATATTTTATTTGTATTATTTTACTGGTTATTTTACAGGGCTTATCTTACATGGTTACCTTAATAAAGCCTGGAGTTAATGATATCATCACTTTTCTTGAACCTGAACTGTTCTAATCTCATATGCTAACCTTTAATAAAGAGTAGAGTGGAAAGACTGACTATGAAATCAGATAGTCTTGATTTTTATTCTTGGTTTTATCTTTTCTGGCCTAGAATCTTGGGTAAGTGACTTATCTTCTTCGAGACTTGGCCTTCTACATATAAAATTGGGACGTAATATTTAATTGCATAATTTATCGGATAGGATTAAAAGGCACACAGGGGCACCTGAGTGGTTCAGTCGGTTAAGAGTCTGACTCTTGGTTTAGGCTCAGGTCATGATCTCGCGGTTCGTGGGTTAGAGCCCCACATCGGGCTCTGTGCTGTGTGGAGCCTGCTTGGGATCCCTCTCTCCCTGCCCCTCCCTTGCTCGCTCTGTCTTCCTCGAAATAAACTTAAAATAATAATAATAATAATAATAATAATAATAATTAATAATAAAAGAAAAGTCACACAGTAGGTGCTTATAAATATCAGTGACTATTTCCTTCCTATAATCTTCCTATATGAGGAAGATTTTAAAAGGGGGACTTTATCCATTTAATTTGAAATACTCAAGATAATACTGAAACACAGTTTTACCAACCTGATATAATGTGAACTTAACATCACATTTAAACAGAGTAGAGAATATAAAAACAATGCTTCAGTGAATTTAATGAATGAAGGAATGCACTGAATTTCAAGCACTAATAATCGATAAAAAACTAGAGACAGGATCATGGAAAGGAGTCTATTTCATCTTGCTTGTGAATTATCACATTGGTTTCTTTATTTAAGTAGGTCTCAGTTTCTTAATATGGAAAATGCAAATAGTGACTTATATATATAATTTTAAATTTAATATAATGTGGATGTGTAAATTTCAGGAGATTTTCTAATTTGATTTGATAATTTGGGAAAGTAAACTGTATGTCTCATTGTCTGAGAGAAAGCATGAACATGTCTAACATTTCAATTTATAATATAATCCCACAAATATAATTTCAGAAATGCAGTTACTAAAAAGGAATATTTTATACAGATACAATTATTCTATGTGTCTAAAATTTTTTTTCTCAGTAGAAATCAGTGTCTTCCTGCGTAGAACCAGTAAGCATCTTCCTTACTGTCCTCCGATCTCTTACAGAAATATGTTTCACTGATGCATGTTACAAGGCTGTGAGGTTGCACTTTTCTAACTGTAAACTCCATACTTTGACTTGTCTGTGTTAGAATACAGGCGCAGGGAGCACTTTTCTGTCTGACAGGGCAGTGGGCTGTGTTATTAACTGCTTGTCCACGTTAGGTTTACATAGTGTTGGATGTTATTGATTTCTTTTCTAATGAGGGGTTGAATCTCATTACTCTCCTAACTCATGATTATTCCTGCAAATTAGCAATAATGAATCAAAATATGTGGTTACCAGTTGAGTGAATGCTAAGAGCAGGACACGCTTTTAACAGCAAAGTAAAGTCACTTTATCCAGTCTTGTTTTTTCCCAAAAACACAGTTCTATTTGAACAGCTCGTTATGGAAATGGTGCCAATTTCTCCCTACTATTGCTTGCTTTTATCACACTGAGCGGAATAAATTAATAATGTGCTTGAAGAAACTTTTCAGCAGCACATTTCTGTGTTACCAGACTCATGCTTCAATTGAGCATTTGTTTTATATCATATTTCATGGTACAATAATGAACAATGTTTATATCATCGAATGAACAAATCCGTATGCAGCGCTAATTCACTGCCGTTCAATTTTGTGGACAAAATTAATTCTATTTTTATGCCCGAGACCATTCTTTCTTTCTTTCACAGATCCCTCACTCCTAAGAAATGGATTTTTTGTACCTTGGATTTGGGGTTTTAATATCATGTGACATGTCACTCACTCTGACCCTCTGCATCCCCAAAGTTCCTGTGTCGTTTCCCCTCCCTGCAGATATAAGCAACACCCACAACCCGTCTCTGTTATCAGTATAACGCCTCCCTGTCCCCCTTCCCCATGGCCCCGCAGTCTGCCTTCCCAATGTGACTTCCTACCTTCATCCTCAGACTATACTTTTCCACTGCTAACCTCCCCCCAAAACAGAGACACGCTCAACTCTTCTGCACTGAAAGAATTACATTTCAAGTGCTTTCTCTTTTCTTAAATGTTTGCATCCATCCTTCTTCCCTTTCAGGAAAAGAATAATATTGCAAAATAACATTCTCATGTCAGTAATGCCTCCTCTTTCCCTTTCTATAGCTTCTTGCAATACACATTCCTGTAAAACTGAAATCGTTTTTGGAGTTTGCTTCAACAGATGATTTTTTTTTCTTTACCTAAAAATGGAAGCCTGATCAGTTTTGCAGCATTTGAAAGTGGAGACTACACTTCTCCTTGATATCTGTTTTTCTCCGATGTCCCGCCTTCTGTTTTCCTCTATGATTGCACTTCCTAAATCTTTGCAGCTGCATCCTCTCTCTTCGGCCCCCATCTGCCCCTTAATGCTGACATTGATTCAGGATTTATAATCAGTCATCATCTTTCTCTCTAAACTCTTGGCAGTATCATCCACCTCCATGGCTACAATTACATCTCCAGGCCCGACTTCTTCTCCGAAGTCTTAGATTTGCCTTCCAGACTTCTCTTTCCCAACTGCCTCCCGGACACACCCTGTGGTTGTGCCCCAAATGGCCACAATGCATTCTACTGGAGACAGAACTCATCTGTTCAAACTCTACTCTTCCTGGAGCGTGGCTTGATTACAAGTACCCCTGGCCCCCAAACCACGCAAGCTTCCATCCCTGCGGTGCCTCCATGGCAGTCTCAGGAGCCAGCTGTGTGTCTGTCCCCGCTGCCATCTTGCTCCACATTCTCCCTGACAGCACTTGTCCGGCACTTACTGTTACTGTCTGGATTATTCCTTATTCATGTGTTTATGTACTCCCAAGTGTTAACTGAGAGCCAAGAAGGTGCTCCATACTAGTATGCATTCTACACAGAGGAGAACATTAGAGAAGAAGAGATAAATGCGAGTAAACACACAATTATCAGCCCCAGTGTAAAGCATGGGGGAGATGTGTGTGGGCAGTACTGATGCAAGTGTGGATGTCTGTATACCTAAGAAAGCTATGCAGGGAGGTGAGACGTAAGTAGAGAGTGGAGAAGTGGCATAGATGGGTACAGCGGGAAACCGCAGGTAATTAAGAATGACATGAACCTGGGGGCTCAGCTGGTTAAGCAAACAACACTTGATTTCAGCTCAGGTCACAATTTCACGGTCTGTGAGTTTGAGCCTTGCATCAGGCCCTCTGCAGGGCGGAGCCCGTTTGGGATTCTCTCTCTCTCTGCACCCCTCCCGTGCTTGTGTGCATGTGCACAAAATAAATAAATAAACTTAAAAAAAAAAAAAAGGAATGAGCAGAACACCCTGCTATGGTGGGCAGAGTGGGATAGGTGGAAATTTGGAGCATTATAAAAGTTCCTCTCCAACTATGCTGAAGAAGTAGGATTTCATCTTAAAGGTAACAAGGAACCACTGGGGGGAAAAACTCAACAAAGGGATTTATGTAACAAATTTCTTTTTGCTGCTCACTCCAACAGTTGTCTGGAGTATGGTTTGGTGTGGGAGTAGTTTAAAGATACACAAAGACATAACTCGGAGTGTGTTAACAATCACCAAAATTGAAAAAAACAAAAACAAAACCAAAAAACAACCCTGGTAGCTGGTACAATACAGAGATGGCTGAGACGGATAATAAGCAGAATGAATCTTCAGGACTTAGAATGTGATTAAATATCCAGTTATTAAATGAAAGGGGGGTCACAGAAGGTGTTGCAAGGCTTGGGACTTGATGCACTATGCAGATGGTGGTGCTCTCATTCCAGGAGAGGCGTGTGGGAACCGTAGATTTGAGGGAAATAATAAACTGAAATTTGAGAATATTTAATTCAAGGGGCCCTCGGTAAAACCAAAGTCAAACAGCTTCTAGGTTAAAGGATGAGTAAGTGAGAGGGTTTCATGACAGAGATAGAAACATGGGACTTCCCGGTCACTGGTGTCTGTGCTGCCGGGAACTGTAGGGATTTGGGAGAAAGTATCCACAACTGGGAAAATATGGAATACTTGTTAATCTTAAGAGTAAAAATGTAGCTGAGAACAGTACTCTGGTGAAAGAACTATTTATAGGACTTTGTAGGAAGTGCACCCTGAAAAGAAAACAGAAGGAAGAGCCAAGGAAACAGAAAGGAAAAAGTCATCACAGAAAATAAGAGCAGGGTCATTGGGAAGAGATCAACAAAATGGCACCCGGGGACTGTTCTCCATGACTCTGATTTGTGTGCCCCTACACTTGTGTCAGAATGATCCCAATCATTATCCGCTCCAACCTAATCTAAACCATTCTCCTGGGGCCTCCTTCTTATAGCAGAGGGCTCTGCATTTCACCCCAGCATGCTAGCCATGAGAAAAGGTCCTTAAAAAGTCATGGGGATGGACTGAAATTTAAACTCCTAAAGCCGACATTCAAAGCTTCTCAATGCTTAGCCCCCACCAATTTGTACCTCTTCCAACTTTACCAAACCCTTTCCTCTCACTCTGTATCATTGCCTGCTGGACTCCCCAACAGAAATAACAGTTTTATAATTGCTTTGTTCTGGATGCATTTGTTACGGCTTCTCTCTGCCCCATTGGAGTTCCGAAAGGCTTACCTCAGTATGGTGCTGTGCCCTTTATACATGGGGACATTACTGTCAATTTTATTAAGTCCTAATGGCAACTGCTTTAACCACTGAACTCCACTGATCACATAGAATTGGAGACATTTTAAGAGTCAGAGATCCCTGAGTTGAAGCAACACACTTCCCAGACAGAACCAAGACCAAAAGCTATTTGCTCAAAGCCATGAAGCAGCCAGTGCCACAGGAGACAGAATCATCAGCTCCTGGTTTGAGACAAACTGGAAGTGAAAATTCTTTCAACTCCTATGACTAATGTGATTTTGGTGAAACCCATACTGAAAGATCTCAGGTAAGTGTTAGAAATTAAAATACTTATGAAAGCATTTGGACCAGAAATTTACTGACAATTGTCTGTACTACAAAATAAAATGTTTTATATATATATATATATAAACTTTATTATGATTAACTCACAAACCATACCTTACATGTTAGAAAAATACTGAGTTTTCGTTTTAACCATTTTCTTATTTTAGGGATTTGTAATTGCATTTACAAAGTTCCCGGTTTCACCAGGCATCTTAAACACATGTTCCTTTAAATCAGATGACTTTAAATTCTCAGCTGACTGACAAAGGTCAGTGATGTCTGTCCAACTTTGACAACTTAGTCCCCAAATTGGAGACTGTGCCTTCCACAGAAATCATTAGGTGTACCAAGGCGGAAGAAAGACACTGTGCTGGATGAAAACACAATTTCATTTCCAAACATCACCATCCCTCTGAAAACATCACTATAGTTAGAAAAATCATATTCACTTACAACTCACATTCTTGATCTCTGAAATGACATTTTGTGACGCCGATATGTGATGTACTTGTCTCTGAGTCAGTCATTTTATCTAGGATGCTCTTTAAAGCGGCATTCCTGGGGCGCCTGGGTGGCTTAGTCGGTTAAGCGTCCGACTTTCGCTTAGGTCATGATCTCGCAGTTCGTGGGTTCGAGCCCCGCGTCGGGCTCTGTGCTGACTGCCAGCTCAGAGCCTGGAGCCTGTTTCAGAGTCTGTGTCTCCCTCTCTCTCTGACCCTCCCCTGCTCACGCTGTCTTTCTCTCTCCTAGAAATAAATAAAAAACATTAAAAAAAATTTTTTTTAAGTGGCATTCCTGGATGTTAAAGTGATGTATGACTTTCTATGACACTTAGTGGCTAATTTGCTCATACGTCTATGGGATGCAAATGTCCCCTTTCCTAAGAAGAAATTCCTCATCTTAATGTACATGTTTAGAATGCTATATGTTTGAAGTTTTAAGTCACGTGGGTTTATAACTTAAGCTAGTGAGTTACATATAACCTTGTAAGAAGATGTCGCATTTCAGTGTAAATGTAACTTCATGGGCCCACTGTCCGTTTAAATTTTGCAAAACGGGCAATGAATCCCTGTTTTTAATTTACCTCCAGGCAGTCTTTTGCTTGTACTAATGCTGATGATGATCTCTAGATAGAAAGGGGAGTGTTTCAAGTAGGCTGTCTGCAACCTATTAATTCTGGAGTTGAACATCTACACTTGCCTGCCTACTTTTAACACTGAAGAAGGCAATTACCTAGTTAACAGGAAAAATAAAATTTGACCCAAATTATCAAAGCGATTGCTTTGCTTGAAAGAGGAGCCCGTACTGGTATGTAAAGGACATTGAGAGACAAGTTATACAAGCAGATCAAGTAACAGTACCAAGCTGCTGGTTAGGAGGTCACTTGTAACACTGTGCTAACAAGGTCAAGGGTAGGTTAAAACCCCAGGCGAGTGGCTAACTTTGCTATGATCCTGAGCCATAAACTGCACCCCTTCACTTCAGTTGTTTCAGGATACAGGTCTTAGGGACAATTCTTAAATATAGAAAAACAATCATAACTCTTCACACATAAACGCATATACATGTCGTTGGGAAAAAGCAGAAGTTACTTTATAATATAAATGCAGGTAATTGGAAATAAATCATTATCAACTCATCCCATTACAAAGGACAGTTTCTTCAATACAAATAGTGTTTGAAGATGATTCTTCAGTCAGCTCTCTGATGGGTTGCTGATGGACATCGATTTAAAGTTGTGTGTTTTCATAAGCAGGCTCATTAGTTCTATTAAGAATGTGCCTACTTGGGCCTCTGTGTCAGAGTCAGGGAAGGCATACACATTGCCCTTTGATTATGAACCCACAAAACTCACAACTACTTTCTCACCAGTAGCTAACACACTTTGTGCTAACCAGTTATCATCACAGCTAGGCTGTGAACTTTAAGACTCACAGAGAATTGCTTGAACCACCTGCAAGTCATCTGTTTTCTTGGGTCACCTTTGGTTTCTGCTTTGAGAAACAGAATTCAACTGTATGGCTTTCACCATGCCAAGCATTTAGCTCCTGCGTAGGTTTATTATCCTAACCTTACTTTCCTTTACTCTGATTACATCTCTTTTCCCTAGGCCGTTGTAAATGTTTCTGTAAGTTACCACTAATTGTTTTAGGGTGAGGTAAGCCCACTAACCTAATTGAATAAATGAGTTAAAACCAGTGAGAAAAGTAACTGCGTATACAGTGTCCTTTGGGAACTAGTAAGATTTACTTATCCCTCTTTTCCTTTCCTTCTCTCAACCTCTGAAATCCTACAGAAACGTGAACACTGTTATTTAAAACCACATTGCAATACACCTTGGAAAGAACCTTGCAAATGCACTGACATCGAGAGTGCAAGACCCGGGCAGAGGACAATGTTGACATTCTCACTCTCAGCTTCCCCGCCCTCAGAGGATCTCAAAGCAACCCTAAGTTCTGGGAAACAGATCATTGATTCCGCTGTTATGTACACACATTTTACCAAGAATATAATCGAGTCCAGCTCATATTATTAGACCAAGGGGAAAAGCAAAGTGGCCTTAAAAGGACTCCTCAACTGAGGAAGCTGACCTCACAGGATGAAATTAATTGTTCCTTTTAACGATATTAGTTGCAAACATGTTGGCTATTGGAGCTGGACAGTGAGGAAACCTTTCCAGGGCTGTGCAACAGAAGTTTCTACAGTGATAGAAATCTTTTATAACTGCACTTTCTAAGATGGAATCACATTTTGAAAGGTGGCTGGTGCAACTGAGGAACTGATTTTTTAAATTTTGTTTAATGCTGCAGGATGCACATTTAAGGAAACACAGTTTCAGTTGGCTAAGGGCTACGATACTGGACAGCACAGAGGCAGACTTTGGAATAATTAATACTGACTATCCATTCTGACACCTCATTTTTTATGTTGGCTGCCTGTCTGTGCTATCTTTTCTAATTACTTGGTAGTTAACTGTATTAATAAAATTCTCCAGTTCTGTATTTTTAAAAAAAATTTTAATGTTTGTTTATTTCTAAGAGACAGAGTACAAGTGGGGGAGGGGTAGAGAGAGGGAGACACAAAATCCGAAGCAGCTCCAGGCTCTGAGATGTCTGCACAGAGCCCAATGGAGGGCTCGAACCCACAAACAACAAGATCATGACCTGAGCAGAGGCTGGACACTTAACCGACTGAGCCACCCAGGCGCCCTCCAGTTCTGTACTCTTAAAGCTTAAAAGCATCATATCTGCAAAACTGAAATGTATCAAGCTTACATGTTATCTTAAAAAGACAATCATGCACAGATACTCTAAAGTAACCTTTAAAACTCCTTTAAAGTAACTGATGTAACTTAAGCTCTAAGATCCACTCTACTACATCTATCCAGTAAGTTCGCATGGATTGTTGAAAACAGAAAATTTCTGAAGGTATCTAAGGAATGAAGATTGTACCTGAAGACTGTGTGTGCCTATCACTTTATAAATATAAAATGCAGGGATGCCTGGGTGGCTCAGTTGGTTAAACATCCAACTCTGGATTGCAGCTCAGGCCACGATCTCATCATGGTTTCGGAGTTGGAGCTCCGCGCAGGGCTTCACGGTTACAGCACGGAGCCTGCTTGGGATTCTCTCTCTCCCTCTCTCTGCCCCTCCTCCATGAATGAGCTCTCTCTCTCAAAATAAATAAATAAACTCAAAAACTGCATGTAAGTAAATAAAGTAACTCCAACATTGCAAATCTCTACATAGTCGGTTTCATGGGAAGTCACTCTTGTACACTTGTAAAATGTCCTAGTGTAATTTGTTACAAGTGAATGATGTATTGGTTTTGACCACTCCGGAGTGTGTTTTAACTGAATGGGAAATACCTGGTGGTGTTCATGAGCTATAGCAGGGGCCATCTCCTTAGCTGGGATTATGACAGAGAATTGGAATTACCTGATTCCAATCAGAGAATTAGAACTTCCCTGATGTGGGTTACAGTGCCACATGCTTTTCTAGACATCCAGCCTCGACAATGGCTGGTTCCTATTTCACCCTTTCGCTCCCCCATGAATCCACTGACTCATCAAGCGCTGGTGACTGAACCCCATCGATTCACTCAGGTGTGTGCCCTCTCTCTCTCTCTCTCTCTCTCTCTTTTCCCTCAGCCCTGCTGCTGTGGTTCACCTTACATCAAAGTCTGCCCAGACTTTCTAAAGTTAAAATGATACCATAATCCATCCTGGTTAAAAAACAAAACCAACCAACCAAACAAACAAACAAACAAACAAAAAAACAAGCAAAATGAAACACCCACAAAAACTTTACCTCCAGAATAAAACATAAACCTTCTTCTTTAGCTAAAATATTTAATATCCTCCAACACACTAATCTGCCATCATGGGTTGATAATAACCAAGACACATGCTAAGGAAAGTAATAATAAAACATGTAAAATATTACACGCTGTGGGAAGTAGTACAAAGGAAACTGAACAGTGCTGACAAGAAGCACGTAGCCTCACGGCTGAAACTAGGAGTTCAGGAAGCACACTATGGGAACCTGACCTTAAAAGCAACATGTGATGAATGCATAAACAACTAATCTTGGAGAAGGAGAAGAAGGGGGGGAAGGAGATTCCAGTGGCAAGAACAGTGTTTATGTGCAAAGGGGTTTGGCCAGAGGATGCAGGGTGTGCTCAAGAAGCTGAAAAAATCCGGGCTGTTGCCCAGACAGAAGGAGCCGAAGACCAGTACCCAGGGAGCCTGGAGAAGTGACCTGGAGCCGGACCCTGAAAAACCGTGGATGGGCCATGTTAAAGACAAGGAGCCTTCCAGCCGAAGGGAGAAATCCGGGGCACAATCACCTCTGCAGAAGTAACTATCTCTGCCGTAATGAAAAGGAAGGGTTGGTCAGTGGTGTCCAGAGTAAGCTCCTCGCAGGAAGGACTTGATGGCAACCTGTGGCACACGGATGGATGTGGGGTGGTGCTGGGCTTGAGAGGCCCTTAAAGGGTAAAATTGGCAAAACTAGGAGACAGATGCAACGTGACCCGTGGAAAGGGGGACAGATTAGCAGGGACTTTGTTGAGGTCAATCACTGATTCATTCAGTCGTGTTCAAGTTGTAGGTGCATTCGAGATAGCCAGGTAAGGATGTGAGCGACACAAGAGGAAAGGAGACAGCGCCTGGAGGCCTCCCGCACTTAGTGACTGAAGCGTTGGGCATGGTGGACAGTGTCTGGGAAGGCGATATAGAGTGGGGGCAAGTCTGGTCCTGAGCATGGCTTTCAGAACGTGAAAATGGCAACTGGGGTGGGGGGTTGCAACTGTCGCAGAGGTGTGCTTTCTGTGGCCATCAGAGCACACATGGTGTGTTTTCATTAGCTTTGGAGGGGCTCAGCTGTCTCCCTGTTACCATGGTCCCCATCATTCCTGATCTCATTTCCTATTTTACCAGCTCCCCACTTTGTTACCTCCCTGACCCCCATGGGTAGGGACTTGCTTTTCAGCCTGCTTTTCATCTCTATATCCTGCTTGTGCAAACACATCTCATCCAACAGTATTTGTTTGTTTGTCTCAGGTCATGTTGCATATACAAGAACTCATTCTTTCCTGAGAACAGGGCAAGTTTCATGATCTTCTCCTCTGTCAAGAGTAGGATATTTCCTTTTCCATTCTCCCATTCTGGACATCTTCCTTCTGCTTCAAGACTCCACTTAGTCCATCTTTTCTCCTAAGACTCCTGTGATTCCTATCCCAGTCAAACCCTTCTTCATCCTCTGGTCCCACGGCAGTTTGCTCTTATTTCATATTTGCTTAATGATATGAGTTTCCATGTAGATGCATGCTTCATGCACTGTGAGGCAGACTATTTCAAGGGGAGAGGGAGATGTCTGCGCCATATATCCTTTACAGGAATCATACAGTGCTGGGCTCAGAACACAAGAGCTGTCTGCTCATTGAGCCTGTGGCAACTACTAAGAACACTAGGTTTCTAAGATCTGGCTTTGTATTTTGTGACAAACAGCATAAGTCATGATGAACAAGGCTTGGTCTCAGAATGGCTTCATTTTCCTCATCTATAAAAGGGGAATCTGAAATTATATTAGTGGCACCTAATTGTGTCA
This sequence comes from Hyaena hyaena, assembly GCF_003009895.1. NCBI lineage: Eukaryota > Metazoa > Chordata > Mammalia > Carnivora > Hyaenidae > Hyaena > Hyaena hyaena. The sequence continues at coordinate 523,725 of NW_024080774.1, forward strand.
GTGCACCAAAGTGTCAGGAGAGGAGTGTGTTTTTTCTTAAAATATAGATGGTTAGGAATACCGTATAATTTCACTCATATGTGGAGTTTAAGAAACAAAACAAATGAGCAAAGGGGCAAAGACAGAGAGAGAGAGGTAGACCAAGAGACGGACCTTCACTACAGAGAACACACTCATGGTTACCAGAGCGGAGGAGTGTGCAGGAGGTGGGAGAAATAGGTGATGGGGATTCAGGAGTGCACTAGTGATGACTGCCGGGTGATGTGTGGAGGTGTTCATTCCTTCTACTGTACACCAACAACTGGGCTTTAAATAAAAAACACAGACTGTCAGGTTCTGTCTCAGACTGTCTAAATCAGAATATCCAGGGTTATGCCCTGGGAATCTGTATTTCCAAAGAGCCCTCTGTTTTAATGGGAGGGGCTGGTGGTTATTTCTGTTTTTTATTCTCAGGTTTTCCTTGTATAATTTTTAAATTATTCACCTCTTTACACTCTATCCTCTTTATATTCTAATATATTTTTTAATTTTTTTTTCAAGACACACAAGGATAATGTTAGACAAATACTCTCGGGTATTTCTCCTTTGATAATACAAAAGCTGTACATTCATTCTAGCATCTATATTCTAGCAAATATTACTAAAGATATTTAAATTTAATAGTTTATTTTCTCTTCCTAGCAGATTTAAAAGACAGACTATCTCCTTTTTTAGTAAAACAACATGCACAGTCTTGAAAGAAAAAAAATCTATATAAAGACATTAAGGTAAACAATCACAAACAACTCCAATTTCAAGTAATATTTACCATATGGAAATAATAGACGAATTTAATATTAAATAGTGATATGAACTGTTTCTCTAACTTCAAAAGTGTACGAGTCCAAGTTTGGTCTTATTCCTGGTCATTTCCTTGGCTATACTGGGCCCGTCTGAGATAGGAAGGAAGCAGTCAAGAAATATTCCTTCAGCTAAAGTTAAAAAGGGCATACACATTTTCGCAGTGTGTTTTGCCAGTGAAAAAAATATCTGAGACTTCTAGAAACTTCTGTACAACTTGGAGCAGGACCATTCTAGGCCGCTCTTTTAGTCTTTGGCTGTGCTAGGATTTTGATGTTTTTTCTCGGGTTTCCAAGGAGTCTCCAGTGAATTGGACGGAGTTTGATTTCTGTGTTCCCATGGCTGAAGCCTAATTTGATTGGCAAGGGTTTGCAAAGAGGCTGCTGTGTGCCCAGGAATCTGGCACAAGCACCACGAAATAACAGAAATAATGCCGCCGGGAGATTCCTAGATTCATCCAATAATCAAAGTGCAAACACTTACTGTGACTACTTGTGATGAGGGCCAGGTAAGACTACTGTGTTCTAACTGAATTATTCGGTCCAACGTCTATGCAAGTGATAAGGAACATGTGCAAAGAAATGCTTCTTTATGGACGGCTGTCAGTCCTGTGCAGTCTCTGTCTGAATGCATCATTTCTCATGACTCTTACCTCTGAGAAATGACTCCCTTTTGGATAACACCATTTGCTTTATTTTCACAATTAAAACAAAATTTGAGGAGTGGAGAAAAGTAAATACAAAAGGGAGAAAACACTATCTTCAAAGTCAGAGTCGTAAAAAGCGGGGTCCGATTCATAAACATTACACTGTAAGCTGATATAAATCCATGAAAAACAAAGGGTTCTCTCTCAAAAGATTCTGGTGGCTTCAAATTTTGGGGGGATTTCACTCAGTCTGACTTTCTTATTGATTACAGAAAATGGAAGTGTTTCTGATGGCTCACTGAAGGCCAAGTGCCGGAGGCATTTGGTGACAACTTTGACGTTGTCTTTTTTTTTTTTTTTAAATGGAAGTATAGTTGACACACACAATACATTAGCCTCAGGCGTACAACATACTGACTCAATAACCCTATGCTCACCGTAAATGTGGTGTTGCCATTTGTCACCACGCATGACTTACTTACTCCATAACCGGAAGTCTGTATGTCACTCCTCTTCACGCATTTTGCTCTACCCCCTCACTGTCTTGTCTGGCAATCATTGGTTTCTTCTTTGTACTTCTGGGTCTGTTTCTGTTTTTTGTTTTGTTTGTTCATTTGTTTCTTAGATTCCACACAGGAGTTAAGTCATCTGGGATTTGTCTTCCTCTGCCTGACCTAGTTCACTTAGCATAATACATTCTAGCTCCATTCTGTTGTCCCACATGGGAAGATCGCATTCTGTTTCATGGCTGAGCTAATACTCCATTGTATCACGTGCCACGCCTGCTTTACCCATTCATCTAGGGACAGGCACCTGCGCTGCCTGCGTATCACTGTAAACAATGCCGCCACAAACAGAAGGCAGGATGCGTCAGACCTCAGGTCCGCTGGAGTATCTGTCACCTCCCTTTACAAGTTCATATTTAAAGGATTTTTTTGCCCCTGTGTCTAAGGTTCTCCAAGACAGACATCGTACATTTCTCATTCCTTTCTTGAGGTGTACCTCTTGGGCTTTTATTTAACTTTTCATTACTCGTACAAAAACTCCAAATTTCCTCCAGTGGCCAAAAGGTCATTTCTGGTCTGTCCATCCTGTTCCCTCTCCACTCTCACTGGTCATAGATCCTTCTTATCCCTAGCTCCTTTCTACTCCAAAAAACCAATGATGTGGTAACTCTTCCCTGTCACTCTCCCTGCCACACCTGTCATCAGGGAGGTGTCTACTTATCCTCTGTGTCGCCAGTTAAACCTGAAGGCCTGAGGGCAGTCTTCCCATCCACCACTAGCTTCTTTCTCCCAGTTCGGTGCTCACATGGTCCTGTGTAGTTTTTTTTCCACAGTGTTCAATTAAACATAGAGCTGAATGATAGTGGTCATACCTGTTGCTACAAAGTGAATGTGTGTTCTGTATAAGTGGATGCATTTCTTACACATGTGTGCCTTTATTTTGAGCTTTAAAGCAGAGTAAGTGTTCAGGATATTTTTCAAATTGAATAGTAATATGTATAATATCACAATTTATATATCAACCAATGGCTAATCCACTCCTTCACACTGAGGGAGTTTTTAGACTTGAATTTAAGGGTCCCTTGGACAACTACAAACCCAACTTCTAGCTCTTAAGGAATGGAACCAGGATGCAACTTGATGGTTCTCTGCACTTACTGAGTAATATCAACAAGAAGAACTGACAGCATGCCTTCTCAGAGTGGTCAATGGTCTCCTTTCAGATTTTAAAATCTTTAATTAGTAGGCAAATTATCAAGAATTTCAGGAAATGTTTGTCTCCATTCATTTGTGATCAAGATTAAGCACTAAAATTAAACCAAATTGGCATAAGGCATCTTCAACTGTTCCATAAGGCCAAAAATAATTTTTTAATGTTTATTTATTTATTTTTGAGAAAGAGGCATGGAGAGAGGGAGACAGAGAATTCCAAGCAGGCTACGCACTGCTAGTGCAGAGACTGGAACTCATAAACCATGATAATGATCTGAACTGATATCAAAAGTTGGACATTCAACTGAATGAGGACCCAGGCACCCTCCAAAAATTTTTAAGATAACTTCATTTTACATAAAAACAAACTAAAAGGGGTGCCTGGGTGACTCGGTTTAGCGTCTGACTTCGGCTCAGGTCATGATCTCACAGTTCATGGGCTTGAGTCCTGAATCGGGCTCTGGGCTGACAGCTCAGAGCCTGGAGCCTGTTTCAGATTCTGTGTCTCCCTCTCTCTCTGACCCTCCCCTGCTCACATTGTCTCTTTCTCTCTCTCTCTTTCTCAAAAATAAAGTAAAACATTAAAAAAACAAAAAAACAAATTAAAAATGATATATGCAAATTTGTTCGGCATTTTCCTTTCCATCAAGTATTATTATGATGCTCGCTGGAATACATGAACACCTCTCCATTTGAGCTATAGAGCTATACCCAGACTCACGTAAGGATCTCACCCAGGCCATGTTTTAGGCTAATAAAATGCAACCCCCTGGAAGATGTGACCTGGGTACATGTGCTTTTAAAACTTCCTGGGTGAGAAGCACTGGGCTAGATCAATACCCATCAAACTTAGATGTGTACGCAAGTCACCTGGGCAACAGGCTAAAATGCTGATTCTAGTTTTGGGGTAAAACCACAGAATATGTGTCTTAACAAGGTCCTAGCTGATCCACAGCATGCACTATAAGTAGCAAGGGGCCAGATCATCCCTGAAAGGGGAGAGATGTCCTACTTCCAGGAATATGCAAGAACAGAGTCTTTCATTTCTGGGGGACGAAGGACATTTAGTTATTTATGACCAATCTACTTTAAGGAAGAGCTTGCATGGAAAGAGGTGTCTACAGTAAAACTATAACATGGAAAGTAAAAGGGCTTAATATAAGCGTGGTGAGCCAACTGTAAGACTGCCAACCCCCCCCACCAGTGATTCCCACCTCTGGTATTTATGCCCTCATATAACCCCCTTCTTTAATGTGGGCTTGACCAGTGACTTGAACATGGCAAAGGACACTTCTCCAACAAGGGTACAAACACCATGACCTCCACCTTGCTCGTATACATTCTACACTATGTTCTAGGGCTGCAGGCTTCAATCTAGCAAGTTGCCATGTTGGAGAGGTGCTGGGTCTGGCATTCAGCCAACACCCAGCAAAGAAATGAGGCTCACGGCCCAACAATTGGTGCAGAATTGAGGGCTGCCAACAATCGTTTGTGCTTAGAATCAACTCTTGGCAATCAAGCCCTGAGAATACAGCACTCACAGAGATCCTGATGGCAGCCTGTGAGAAACTCCAAATCCAAGGACCAGGTAAGCCCTTCCCAGACCCCCAACCCAGAGACAACCCCAACAATACTACATGAGTGTTGTTTCCAACACCATGGCGGTTTTGTGCTAATTTTCCACACAGCAGTAGATAATACACTGAGAAACACAGACAAGGTGTATGAGATACCTTGGCACAGACATAAAGTTTAAGAAAAGCTACAGTGGTATGTGCTGAGCTTGCATAAAGTCAATACACTAGACACACTCGTCAATCCACCCTTCTGCCAAGATAACACACCAAAAAATGATGAAACAGTTAATTTTGTGAGAAAACACAATGGCGGTTTTGAAACAACAGTGAGGGCCATCAGCTGATTACTGATGGATTTCTAACAGGTATAGAGGAATCCTAACCGTGAGATCAGACACGCGAAGAAATGGGAAAACACGTATGAAACACGCACTGCTTATGTTAGAGTTCTTCAGGGAAGGTACAAGCCCAGAGCCACATCCAGGATCTGAGAGGACAATGTATGTGAGCCGAGTCTGTCCTCAGCTTAATTTTAAACCCATAAACAGTGATGCTATACTATCAGCTGTCCACTATCGAACATTCAGGTTATAACATATCTTCAACGATTGTCTCTTAAACACTTCTGATTTAAAGATAGTGTTATCTCTGACAATGCTTGCCAGTAATTCCAAGAACTTTAAACACTTTCCACAACCCATTTGTCATACCCAATGGATCACTCTTAAGTGGGTGACGTGTTGAAATTTTTAAGACCAAACTGAGAGACCAAAGCACAAACATATGCCAGTAATCTACAATCACTGAGAGTGAAAGTGATTTTAAAACCATGAATTTGGTTAATATTACTCATTATAAATGATTTGTGTGTGTGAAGGGTGGTTGTGCCCAAGAATTTCTCAGGATGCCGAAATGTCCCTATTAACGTCTTAGCTGGTATCATGTTTTCAGGATACAAGCAAATCCTAGGCTCTGTCCAGTCCCCTGTGGTGCTGATCATCACCAAGATGGCCACACTTCCTCACATCTCAGCTTTCCAAATGCTTGCTCTGAGGTCACCTGCGGGCCCCTCTCAGTCACAGTTAGAACATAATTGAGTCTCATCACGATCCAGAGACATTTCACCTCATTTTACAAAAAAAGAAATTGTCTCTGGAATTGGGAAATGGTATTTGGGACTTTTCTGTTCTATGACATGTGGAGAAGGAAGAGATTTAATTTTTCTCTGGGGTAAAATCATATCTGAAACAGTATTTGACTGTTAATTTGTCATTCCGTGCTGGCTGTTTCATGAACTGGAATTTCCCCTCTCTGATCTTACTTCTCTGTTCCTTCTACCAACCATAGGCATCCAAGCATGGATTCCAGGGCATTCCAAAGCTCTGAGCCAGCTTTCCTCCGGGCATGAAGATACACTTCTCGGATTCACAATTTATCCATGCTTTAGTTCGAGAAAACTAAGACGACCACTAGCTGGAGGCTACATTTAAGGTTTTAAAGTTTCCTTTGGGAAAATGTAGGCAAATAACCCTACACACATCTTTCCCATTCCCACAAGGAAAAACACTGACTACATTCCAAAGTGACTTTCTCTGGGGCCAAGAACAAAATGTGAAACACAGGATGGGAAGTACTTCAACTTTAATGTTGGGATTTTATGCTAAATCCAAACTCACAACAACTAAGAAATGTTGTTCACTAGTATGTTTACAATATCTCGCAAATGCCACTTTAATGCCATCATCTTTGAATTGCTTAGATGTTATAAAATATCTATACTTAAATAACTTGCTTCTTCACTAATTCAGTTAAATATCTAATGCCTAAAACAAGATTTGAGACAAGCAGAAACAATGTGATTTGAATTTAAAATGTGACATAATTCTGTTAGCTGTACCACATCCCCATATTAAAGAGAATGGAGCATGAATCTAGATCTTTTAAAAACAAACAAACACGTTTAACTCCATTGTATATCTCTGTGAAATATGTCTCCCACAAAGAAAAATTCACACTTCTCAGAAGTGTCTTTCATCTTTTTTTAGTTTATCGGTCTTTATACATGTTTAGTTTCCAGTAGGCTAAGTTTAAAAGGATAAATAATGGTCCTGTAGTTAGATACCTCTATTATGAGTATCATAACTGGACTTTTATAACAGCTTGCATTGATTTGAAACAAACTAATTATATAGTAGCAGCATTTCTGAAATTATGATTATCAGTGGTCATAAAAGCCATAGCTTGCTATGAAATGTCTCAGGCCCAGAAGGAATATGTTGATAATAAGTATAATCATGTTGAGCAAAATAAAATCTATAAAAGGTTTCATACAAATGTGTGACAAAGAAAGAATGAAGATTCTGTGAGAGTTTTTAAACTCTTAGAAAACCTAAACTATTAAATGATAAAGGCTTTTTCAAGTTTTTTTTTAATTTATTTTTTAAGAGACAGATAGCAGAGGAGGGACAGAGATAGAGAGGGAGAGACAATCCTAAGTACGCTCCACACCATCAGCGTGGAGTCTGGAGCTTGGACCCATGAACCTTGAGATTACGACCTGAACTGAAATCAAGAGTTGGATGCTCAACTAACTGAGCCACCCAGGTGCCCCAGTGATAGTTTAAAAAAAAAAAAAAAAAAAAAAGAGACAGCAGAATATGTGGAGGGGGGCGGGTCGAGGTCGAGAACAAAAGTAAATTATAAATAATGAATATGTGCTTTCTGATTTATCTCTTAGGGGGTCCTATGGACTGTCTGGTCAGACATTGGTCTTTACACCATTGACTCCAAGACCATGACTCACCATTGAAATGTGGTATTATGGTATTTAAGTTAAAAAAAAAAAAAAAAAAAAAACTCTCAAAGAACAAGTCCCATTAGAAATTCTATTTCCATTCAATATCAATTCCATTTTTGACTCTGTATTCCTTTTGCTTTCCTAAATATGGAGCCAAGTTGATTCCCTATCACAGAATTTCACTTCAGCTATTTCTCTTAATGAGAACAGCAAGAGATTAGAAGACAAAATGAAGGTTGAATGAAATGCAATGGTTCTGCACCACAGACAGATGGAAATGAACAGTCTACGGATTTCCATCCATCTCTAGGAGACAGAAGCCTCCATAATAGTCACATACACACAGAAAGTTAGAATCTCACACTTGCAACTGTTATAAATTTCAAAAGACTGTCTTTTTCATCTTGTAGTCATAAAATAAGCACTGTAATTCTCAGGTTGTAGATCTGGCCGGTTTTGAAATCTTCTCCATTTATAATTCTCTATTTTTATCACATTACTGCAACCCAAAACTGTACCCTCACGCTGATGTGGTCTGACGTTTTTGTTGGCATGAGTTGAGTGGTGACAGATTCCTTCATTTCTGAGTATCTTCCCAGCCCCTGACTAGCTGATTCTGCGCCAACTCACAGCATATGTGCTTAGCCCACACTTTTCAGAGAGAGCACTATTTTAGGGTAACACTCTTGCCTTATTGCAGCCCTTCATCTCTCACCGGTGCATTTCCTTTCCCTTTGTCTCGTAAGTGAAAATGTAGAAGGCAATCAATCGCACAGCTGGTGTGAAGGACAGAGGGATACAGATGTGCCCTCCTGTGGTAGCGTCTGTGGCAGGTGGAGCTGTAAGGTGCCAGGCCTCCAAGAGCCCCTGCTCTGACCCCCAGAACTACAAATGTGAGAGAGCACACCCGGTGCCAGGCCGAAGTGTTTCAGAAGATGTAAATAATGTCACTGATCATTTGATTTTGAGTTAGGTAAAGGGGTGGGTCCAATCCTGTCACAGGAGTCCTTTAATAAACAGGGCACTTTGGTTTGTCAGCAGAAGGGGGACTCACAGGTATCCCAAGCATGAGAAGGCGTCAATGCATCGTGGCTTGATTTGAAGACAGAGGGGCCCCATATAGGGGCAGATGAGAGTGGTCCCTGCTCAACAGCCAGCCAGAAAGCAAGGCCCTCCATCCCACAAGGAGCTGGACTCCTCGTGCATGTGAGACAGCTTGGGGACCTAGTCTACCCCACTGCGTGAGGCTAAGAACCTAGCCTTGCCTGGCACTTGGACTTCAGCTTTGGGAGGCCCTAAGCACAGAATCCAGCAATATCTCACTGGAGGTGTGACCTACACAACTGTGAGCTCATAAACTGATGCTGTTTCAAGTCCCCCAGTTCTGTTGTGGTCTGTGACACTGTGCTAGAAAACCAAATGTCTTCTATGAAAACTAAGGATCTGCTCTTTTGAGATCCAGTGTCCACCAGGGGATTAATTCTCTAATGTTTCACTTATAGTGAGGAAGTCATACTGCCTCCACCATCTACTCATTTCTCAAGTCCACTCCTTTCTGACTTTCGACCTGGACTTCACATTTCTGTAAGAACATCCTCACTCCTCATCTCCAGTCTCTGCTCTGGGCTACCTCGTATCTTCCACCACTGGGATTCCCTTCCAGAAACACAGCTGTGACCATGCAACAGGGCTAACCAAAAGCTACACATGAATCACGATTATGCACTTTATGAACTGTAAAATCCCCCTGATGGAACTCAAAGTCTCCAAACCTACCAGCAGTCTATCTTTCTGGCATTATTTCCCTTCTCTTCACATCACACACCATTTGCTCCCATCAGACTGATGCATCTGCTCTTCTTCTAGCATGTTGTAACTTGTGGCTCTGCACAGCTGGATAGCTGAAATACATGCCAAGATACTGCCCCTTCTTTACACTGAGTTCAGATGTGGTGAACCACATGAACACCTCTTACGTGGTATGTCTTTTCCACTTTTAGTTTCTATGGCACAAGAATGTGGCCCTTGGAAGTCTATGCCCCATGATCAGGCCTCTTTTGTAGCCCTTATGAGACTGTAAAAGGCAAAATCTATATTATATTCATCCTGGTATTCCTTTGAGCACCTGCTTCAATGTTTACGTGCAGATGCTCCAAAATAATGAAGCCGTGCACGCAGTGAGGAGTATCTAAGGATGTGCCAGTCTCCTCAAAATACAGCCACAATACACATCTATGTTTAAAAAACGCCACATTACAGGACATTATGCACCAAATGATCTGAGTTTTCGTTGCTGTGGCTGTTGTTTGTTGACTTTTCAAAGAAAGGAAACAATAAAGGAAGATTAGACTGAAGTGGTATAAAAACACCAACAGCTACAAGGGGCTACTTCCTAGTAGTGAGATTCAATGAAATATAAAATACCTTACTTTTATGTTGCACGCATTTCACAAATTAAGTCTTTATAGTTCTTTCACATATTAGGCCTATTTCTACTAGCAACTGCCAGGCTGACTTAATGAGTTGTACGTCACAAGGCCCAGCTGATGTTTCCTCCGCTGTTTTGTTCAAACTTCCAAAACAATGTGTTCTTTTGCTCCAGGCATCCTTTGCTCTTTAATTTCCAATCTAATTTAGGCAAACAGTAGGAGTCAGATGTAAAATAAATCTGACAAATGCTGGACAATGCAATCTCCAAAATTTAAGAATCCTTACAGGGAAGGCACTTCCTTTGCTTTTATTTGAAAAGAGATAATACATAATTCTGCAGCCTTTAGTTCATTACACAGAATCGAAACTCCCGTTTCCATTATTCCAGAAAGAAGGTAAAACAAAACAATTGGCCTTTAAAATAAAAATGCTGAACAAGTAGGTGTTTGAGATGTCCTTTCATACGTAGAAAATCAAAATGTTTTCCTTAAAATCTATACAAGTATTTTCATATTCTGTGCTTTCAGAAGGCTATACTTTTATTTGTGAAACTTATTACCAATAAAATAAGGTCAAGTTATAAGTGCTTAGTGAAATGTCATGTAAAATGGAAGCATTTCATAGGAATAGGCTACCATTAATAATTTCTATGTGTTTGGTTATGAATCAAATTTCAAAAAGGGCAGAATTCCGTTAGTGTTTTAAATGTTTGCTTATAGGATGTTAGAGCAGTGGGATGAAGAACATTAGTGTGGAAGGAAGGTTACAGAGGATTTATCCAATCTCTTCATCTTACAGGAGAAGAAAAAAAGTTCAGGAAATGTGGGGTCACTGTGCAAATTGTGTTGTGTGTGTGTCAGGTCTGAATCACCAAACTGAAATCATACCTCTAGGATGCCCATTAAAATTTTTCTTGTTAATGTTTATTTATATTTGAAAGACAGAGAGAGACAGAGTGTGAGTGGGGGAGGGGCAGAGAGCGAGAGGGAGACACAGAACCTGGAGCAGGCTCCAGGCTCTGGGCTGTCAGCACAGAGCCCGACCTGGGGCTTGAACCCATGAACTGCGAGATCATGACCTGAGCCGAAGTCACACTTTTAACTGAATGAGCCACCCAGGTGCTCCCAGGATGCCCATTTAAGAAGAGCAACAGCAGCAGCAAAGAAGGAACTCCTAATTGGAAGGAAAAGTAGAAGGTGGTCAGCTCTGAACAGCAGATCCCACCAGCCTTCTGGAAGGACTATGTATGTAAGAAACGGAGCCATGCAGCCCAGTTTGTAGGACGTGGGTTTGACTGTGTAGTGAAAATCAGACTCTGAGAACAGGGAGCAGAGGTTCGTGGGTGTGAGAAGGAGCACGGTAATGAAGGCTGGCTACAGGGGAGATTTCCTAGGCATTTCTCAACCTGCCCTCCTCAGCCCCGCAGAAAACAAACACCAAAGGGCTCCTCTCTTTCTAAGCTGAAAGAGTGCCTGGAGGAAATGAATAAGCAGGCCCAGTTCCGGGACCCCAAAGGAAACAATATCCTTATTCCATCATTCAGGAACTTTCTGATATTAAATCCAACCCTCAAAAGCTCAGTCCAGCAAGACCTTTTAGTCTGCAAATAGCTCATCTGGACTGAATACCTGGATGGCTTTCACAGTCAATGGGGAAAAGTGATGGAAAAAAAGAACATCATGAAACCACAGGGGAAGACACTCCCATCATTTACGCTGTATGATCAACCCTATCTTCTGAAAACCCCAAGGCACTATTCAAAGAGAAGTGAGGCAGTCATTAGGCAGAAGGTAAGGTAAAACGCAGAAAGCTGGGGCACATGGCTGGCGCAGTCGGTTAAGCGTCCAACTCCCGATTTCGGCTCAGGTCATGATCCCATGGTTGTGCGATGAAGCCCCATGTCAGACTCTGTGCTTAGTGTGGAGTGTGCTTGGGATTCTCTCTCTCTGCCCCCCTCCCCTACTTGTGCACACTTTTAGGGAAGAGAATGTCTGCCTGTCTCTCTCTGTGACACACACACACACATAAACACACACACACACTGACCTAGTCCTCAAGAGTTTTCAAATCTTTTTCCATCCATTAACAAAAATCAAATTTATATGAAAAGGCATTCAATAATGAGAAATCCAAAAAGAATACTTGAAAATTAAAAATAAAAGAATGAAAATAATTCATTGGTAAGATGGAAGACAAAGTAAGGAAACTCACAGAAAATAGAGCTAAACAATAAACAGGTACAATCTGAGGTATAAGGGATTTAGTTGTTCAATCAAGAGCTTAGATCATACCAGACAAGCTTATACAAAGAAAAAAAATGAAAGGGAATAACTTATTTTTAAAATTATAAAATCAGAAACTCTTGGTTTTGGGTCAAAGGTAGTATGAATGTGTGGAAACTCACATCCTTGTGAAATTTCAGCACTTCAAGAATGAAATAAACCTTGTAGACAGTAGAGTATATAATCAGGAGAGATGATCTACAAATGAATGAGATTAAGATTGGCTTTAGACATTTCACATGTGAGTGTGATTGTATTAAGAACAGCATTTTAGAGTCCTTGGGAAAAATGATATGAATTGAGTCAAACTATTAATCAAGCCTGAAAAAGCAAAGCGTAAACATATTCAGGCTTCATAAAATTTATGTCCTATACAGTCTCCTTGGTGACATAACTTGAAGATGTAATTCAGGAAAACAAGTATTACAGATAGAGAAGAGAATGTCTGGGTTTGAAAAAAATGGCTGAACTAACCCAGGAGGGAGGGAGAGGAGGGGAGGGGAGGGGAGGGGAGGAAACATCTGAGAAGACACCCTGGAAGCAAATAGTCCAAATTAGGACTGAAAATTCATAAACCTTTAAGGAAAATAACAACAACCAGAAGGAAAATGGAATGGACCGCATAAAAGTCATAACATGACTAAGGTGCTAAGTAACTGTGTATGTTTGAGCGAGAATCGCTTCTTCATACAAGACAAAAAGAGCATGAGACACTGCAGAAGAGAGCTCCCTGCAAGCTACGAAGTGTATGTCTGGACGATTTAAGTCTCAAGTAGGAAGGGAACTACGGTCAAATGCTCACTGAAGACGACGGGAAAGCACCCCTGGAGGGACCTGAAGCCCAAGCTCACTTCTGAGGGATGCTGTGCTCACTGCGTGGGAGCCCGAGAGATAGGGGTCAGTCATTTCTGAGGCATGGCAGGGTCCACGTGGCCACAGCAGTGCAGACAGCCGGCTAAGGGCGGGCACGCTGCGTGGGGTGCTCACACTACTTTCAGGGGCCCACAACATGTAGAAAAAACACCTACTTTGAGTGAAATGAAATGTTTTGGTTTGGTTTTCCTTTCTCACATCTGCAAACACATTCACGGATTAACAGTGGCTGCATAAATATTTATGGGGCTGCCCGTAGAGGGTGTCTCCCCAACTGGGGACTAGTATCAGCTAAACTCAGGGCTGCTGTGCTCGGGGTTTCACAGCTCTGTCATCTCCGGATACACCATTAGTGTTCAGTTCATGGCTTTGTTTCTCAACTCTGCTTTTGGACGTTAATCCACTGCCTTCCTCACTGGCTACATTCATGGGAAGGCAAAAGAGACAAGATGCTCCTTAGTATTTGTTTTCAGGCATATGAAACTGTCTCAGGCTTGTGAGTATTTATACATTCCTGGATTATTACAAAGCACCAGGATGCTTTCTTAATATTACCAAAATTTCCCTTCATCACAGCTCCAAACCACATACTGGTCACTTTATAAGAAACAAAAATCAACCAGTTGACATCCTGAGTCGCAAGCCAATACAGAGCCTTCTGCGGGACCGCAGCCACCTTTTATTAATTTAAAGTGGGGGGTGCCTGCCACATTTTCTCTGGACTATAATGAGGGTCGTCTCTCGGGGAAAATGCTCATTTCCAATGCACCAGGAGTGTTCTCACACTGAACTGTGCAAAGGGATTTCTAAAATGTATTGGAAAGTCACTGCACATTTCTACCTTATAGCTCAAATAGGTCTTGCTAACTGAAGAGGAGAAAAGAGAGAAAAATACAGGGTGGAACACCATCCTCTTCATGACTGAAGACAGGAGTTTGGGCTCTGGATGCACATCCAAATCAACTTTCAAATCTGAGCTTTAAAGAAACAGAGAGGCATTTCCCACAACCTTCTTACCCCTGGCTGTCAGAGTCAGAGCCCACACACTAGCCTTTTTATAAATAAGTCTCTTGTGACCTTAATGTGAAACAGGCTAGAGAAAACAATGACTTGAAGCAACAAAAGCTATGGACACAGGACACACATGACATATTGTCCAACAAACAGGTCTATCTGCTGGCCAAGGGCCATCGTACATGTAACACTAGTACTGACCTATGCCGTCTTCCTTCAGCTGAAGGCTGGCCCTAATGTTTAATGTCTTGCCTTCAACGTGCCACGTGTTTCATAAATGCCATATAAATGACTAAATCCATTTCTAAAATCTATCCTTGAAACAGACTCATAATCATACAATAGGCATATGGGGCCTATTTACAAATTGCAAGATTGCATCTCTCTAAGAATGCAGTAAAGTTGAAATGAGGCACACAGATTAGTGTTGTTAAAACCGAACTGTATTATAATGGTCTAAAAATATTTCATTCAGTGAAAAACTCATGAAACTGAATCCCTTTCGAACTCATTTTCCAAATCGATTGGCCATTCTCTTCAATCAATACAGCTGAATAAGTGCCACAGATCAGTAAAGTTGATTTCCAAATATAAGACCTTGTGAAAATATGGTTCAACCTACTTTTTCTCTAACTTTAGTCTGTATCTCCTCCAAAGACTTAATTATCTCCTGGAGTTTAGAACACTGTTCTCTATGATAAAATCTGCTTTAATACTGCTGACTCCAGTGTGGGCTGCTTATTTAATTGGGTGAGTTTGCCTCTCTCTCCTTATTGGCATAGTTTCAGATTATCTGAAGTTTCAAACATCTGATTAGCTCTTGGTTCCAAGTCTCATCCATGCACATGAATTATAATACAATTACAGCAAGCATGCCGTATTACTTGAAAAGATGAAGGGAGTCTTTCTTGCTTATTTTTCTATTTCCTCCTCCCTCCTTCCCACTGCAAAGTATTAGTAAAATATTATCTTGTACAACCTCCTCAAACATTTTTAAGTTGGTGACAGATTTAATGTTAATGTCTCATGTTCACATCATCTTATCTGAGGATTTCTAGAGTCTGAAATGCACCAGCCAATGTCAATTCTCTTAATCTTATATGTCTAAGATTCATGGTTGCAGAGATCACAAGGTTGAGCAAACACTGTTCATAATATTCAAGTTATAAATCTTCCTTTGCAATTTCTGTGGCATTTTATTTTTCTTCACTTAGTTTCCAATTTGTATTTAATTCTTTAGAAAGATGACAGTAATATGCACCCACCCAAAAGGCATTGCCAAAACACAAAAATCAGTTTTCATGAGCATCTTGAGGCAGAAAAGTCTTGTTTTCTTACTTGCAAGTTAAAGCTATAAACATTTGTGTATTTTTATACAGTGAAGTAGAAGGAGGATATGTAATTATTCATTTGATGGCGGACGAGAGTGATTCTTTGTGATTGTACAAAGTGCTCAAGTCTCTGTGTTATTCGAAACACAATGACTGTGTGAAAAGGGCACACTGCATTAGATATGTTAAAATACAGAACAGTCTCAATGGACCATGAAAAGGATTACAAATTACACTTATATATTTTTAAAGTAAAATCAGTAACTATTTAAGTGTTATACTGCACTATGTATGCATCTCTAACATATAAATACATTTTTCCTCATATTTCCATAAGAAAATAAACCAAGACTAACAACAAGGAAAACTAATTGCAATGCTTGCCGTTATATTTCTTGCACATAAGACATTATTGACTCACTAGCGGTTAACGGGAAAGCCAATCTTAGGCTGCTCTAAGACACAGGCATAGTTGTGACCACATAAGGTGAAAATACGAGCCTGTGTGTTCAAGCCTGTGCATTTATAAAGGATGGGAGACTCTGAAAGTGTCAAGGGCGTGAATAATTTTCTGATTCTTCTCTCTTTCTGAACTTCATTATCATGTGTGACTTTCAATGAAAAAAAAATTACATATTTTTTTTCCTCAAAAGCATCAGGTTAGGGAGTTGGGGGATGAATAGGGAAGCACAGAGTACTCCTAAGGCAGTAAAAACTGCTCTGTTTGACATCATAATGGGCTGTACGTGTCACTGTATGTTTGTCCAAAAGCACTGGATGTATAACACCAAGAGGGGACCCTGTGGTCACCTGTGGATGCTGGGTGAGTCTGATGAGTCAATATTTCGTAAAAAACATACCATTCTGGTAAGCGATGCTGATAATGGGGAGACTGTGTATGGTGAGAGGGCAGGGGGTATATGAGAAACCCCTATACCTCCCTCCCAATGTTGCTATGAGACTAAAACTTCCCTAAAAATATAAAATCTTTAAGGAAAGCCACTGGGAATGGTGGCTCTGAGCTGACACATCATAGAGTCACATGCACCACGTCAATACCATCCGTGCTCCCGGAACTCCTGAAAGTGGCTCATAAAACTGTGCCACGGTTCTGATGCCACCATTACACATGGCTGACCTCGGTGTCAGAACAGATGCCATGTGATGCCCCCAAAACCACGGTATCTCTGGTTCTTTTCCCAGTGCAAGGGGAGAATCCCCAAATATTTCTTCAGAAACTCTGTGCTATAAATGCCCTTTTCCCCCCTGCATTTTGAATGTCTAGGATCCAATATTTTTTTTTAAATTTTTTTTAATGTTTTATTTATTTCTAGGAGGGAGAGAGAGAGAGAGAGCGTGAGCAGGGGAGGGTCAGAGAGAGAGGGAGTCACAGACTGAAACAGGCTCCAGGCTCTGAGCCGGCAGTCAGCACAGAGCCCGACGCGGGGCTCGAACCCACGAACCGCGAGATCATGACCTAAGCGAAAGTCGGACGCTTAACCGACTAAGCCACCCAGGCGCCCCTAGGATCCAATATTATATGTTCCCAACTTTAGAGAAATGGTGTGCCAGCTAGAGATTCTCATGGTCATTTAAGTCTGATACATATTCGTTACAGTATTATCTGGTGTTTTAATCACTTAATAGGATAGATAGTATCTTTATCCATTACTTTTTTTTAATATAACATAATAACTACTTGATCCATCTAAGAACAAAACCAGAGAAAATTAGAGAAATCAAAATCAGGGCAAAGTTAAGGTATAAATGCAGGCCCAATACATAAAGCAAATATGTTAGGAAGAGATGCATCCCAGGTAGATGTTAGGAAAGTAAAATACAATGCTTTGGAAAATAGTATTTTAAGACCCATAAAGAAAACATTAAACACCATTTATGGAGCGCTTGCTGTATTTTGCTGCTGGACAGAATATTTTATTTGTAAACTGTCCTAGAAACATTCCTGTTAGAAACATGTGCCTACATTCATTTCCTAACAAGAAGAGTGAAGTCAAAGGCTCAGTAGCTTGCTGAAGAGCTGCGTGGCTAATCAGAGACCAGGGAGGACTCACCCAGAGGCCCTTCCTCACCTACCTGCTCTTATGTCTCTACCACAACGTTTTATTCCCTCTCGAAATATTAATCCCAATAACCTCCCTCCCAAACCTTTACCAAAAGGAAACTGTTTTTTTTTTTTAATATTTTTATTTATTTCTAGGAGAGAGAGAGAGAGACAGCGTGAGCAGGGGAGGGTCAGAGAGGGAGGGAATCACAGACCGAAACAGGCTCCAGGCTCTGAGCTGGCAGTCAGCACAGACCCCGACGCGGGGCTCGAACCCACGAACTGCGAGATCATGACCTGAGCGAAAGTCGGACGCTTAACCTACTAAGCCATCCATGCGCCCCAGGAAACTGTTTTAACAAATCACAAGTTACGTGTCAGGAAACATTCATAGCAGTAAAACCCGCCAAGTGCCCACACAAGAGATTAGGAGATGAGGGTTTCATATTTCTATCAAAAGACAACTATTAACTTACAACGTATAATTCTGAAGCACATGTGTTGTTATGGAAAACGATGCTGATAAAGTGTTAAATAAGGGGATGCAGGGGTAGCTCAGCTGGTGAAGGGTCTGACTCTTCATTTCAGCTCAGGTCACCATCTCACCGTTCGTGAGTTCAAGCCCTGAGTTGGGCTCTGTGCTGACAGCTTAGAGCCTGGAGCCTGTTTCAGATCCTGTGTCTCCCTCTCTCTCTGCCCCTCCTTTGCCTACTCGCTCGCTCTCTCAAAAACAAATAAATACATAAACTTTTTTAAAAAAGTGTTAAAAAGCAGACCAAAACACTTTATGAAGACTACAATTTCTAACATATAAAATATAGTTCTAAGACATTTAAAAAACATTTAAAATGTGTTTTAAGCAGGTTAGAATTCTAATGTTTTTAAATATTCTATAGCTGTTGACACTAAATGACAC
The DNA here is from genome assembly GCF_003009895.1 of Hyaena hyaena. Lineage (NCBI taxonomy): Eukaryota > Metazoa > Chordata > Mammalia > Carnivora > Hyaenidae > Hyaena > Hyaena hyaena. The sequence continues at coordinate 542,211 of NW_024080774.1, forward strand.
TAATGTTTTTAAATATTCTATAGCTGTTGACACTAAAAATATTAGTGTGAGTTGGGTGTAATTTGAACTTAATGAAAATCTTTAAAGAATCTAATTTAGATGTGATTAACAAAACAGACCCGTATAAAACCCTGCAGTTTTATAATGGAAGAATGAACATAAGGGCATTAATACACATCTGGCCACTTAACAATGCCTTCTGCCATAAACAGCCCTGTGTTTCCAGATTGCTGCTGTGACCTCTCTGAATATTAGTTTCCTTACCTGAAAAAGGGTGCGTTTGGAGATCATCTCTTCTCTTGCCTTCAGTGGTAATATTCCACAAATGTATAAATCCTAGGAAAAAATGTTTAAGAAGCAATGTCATTGGCCTGGCACTATGCATTATAGTAAGAGAACAGTTTGGAAAGGTTAGCTGAGAAAATCCAAAACATTGAACTTGGAAACAGCTGTGGATACATGACATGTCCCTGTACAGATTTCTAAGAGGTACCAGCAAGCTTGGCAAGTATGATATACACATTAGGGTAAACAGGTGATCATTGGGACTACAATACATCAAATACTGATGTATTCATGTCACAGCCTCCTTCTGAGAGCACTGTGTATGATGCCACTGGGCTCCCGAGCGCACACAGAAGAGGTGGGGCTCCCCGTGGTTCATGCCGGTAGACCAGTCTACGTGGTAAGAGCCATGTGCTGGTGCCACTGGCTGAAAGATTCAGAATGATCACAGCACTGGAGAGATGACCGCACCTTGCTTGCCCGTCTCTCCCACACACTACAATACTCCACGCCTAATACCTCACCCTCAACTGAAGGTCACAGCTCTCACATTATCTACATAAGCCCATCTCTGAATCTATTTAGTCAGAAGACTCCTGCTGTTTAATTGACACAAAAAGCAGGTTTTTACCTTTTTCCATGCTTATTGTCAGACTGAGAAGATGCATCCCTTTAAGGTGTTTGCTGTAATTATCCATGGCATATATCCATGAATATAAGATTATTTATTTTTCTGTTGATTCATATTTGGACATTTCCAGCTTGGGGCTGGAAATAAAAGTTCAAGCGGAAAATTCTACTTCCCGGTATATACATTCCCTGACTTAACAACACAAGCAAAATGACACCCCCAAAAGGGAGGTGTGAAATGCAGGATGAGGGTGCAGTCATCCAGAACCAAGCTTTTCAAGCCCTCTGTGCTATCCTGAGCCCCCGATTTTGGCCAGTAGTTGCACATTCAGCTGCTTTACAAGAGGGCTAGTGAAGAGCCTAGGCTGCTGTGTCCCAGGTGAAATACTAAGTTCAAGTATGCAAATCAATACCACGCTGCTCCAACCACTCAGTCAGAGCACGTGACACACTGATCTCTATGCAGCTTCATTCCCTTCTGAATACAGTTTTATATTCTTCCCATCCGCCACTATCACAACCTATAAGACGCTTCAAAGACATCTGATCGACTCTATGTCTGTGCAGACTGTGTAGGAAGCTAAAATCACAGCTTCTACAAGTTATCACTTTAGTGGCCATGCATCCCACTGAATTAACTATGCTCTTTGCTGTCTTGGACGAGGGCTAAGTCCTGTTTCTTACCTGGCTAGTTAGGGTACAAAGTGCAGTCTACATGGCCTCCACACCTCGCAGCTAATACGAGGAGATTCTACAGAGTCCAGAAAGGTCAAAAACAACCCCAACATCCTGATCATACTTCTGGACGTACATGAAAGAATGAGCTTGACATATTTTTCCACAAAAGCCAAGAAGAAAAGTAATTTCAGAATTTGGGGTTTGTACACTGGCCCAGTTGTAAATTTCTTTTTACGTGATTGAATTTCATCTTGTCTGAACACTAAAATAACGGGAAATAAGCAAGAGACCAAGAGATGAATTTATAATAGGATAACATATAAGTTTCACATAAACAGTTTGAAGAGCACAGTTTGATTTTCAAATGCCTCCAATTATATTTGAAAACCAAATAGGTATAGCTTCATAGTATACAACTGCAAAAAATAAGTCTGTGACAGCTGATACCCTTAATTCCAATTTTTTCCCCTCAATTTGCCTTCTTAGGAACACTAATTACACTGTATGTAGAATATTCCAAAGAAGACCATCACTTCCAAAAATGTAAAGTGATGAGTACGGGTCACCCTCTTTAATTCAATTATCTATTATATTATTTTCATTTTATTCATATTCAGGATGCCATTAGGAAAATTCCCGTTTTCACTCTTTCAGTAAATATTCCCCTGGGTACATGGTATATGCCTGCCTCTGAGCTCAGAAAATATATTAGTATATACATAATAGGTGGGGACAGAGATGTATAAGCTTATTTTGTTTTGTTTTTCTTTTTTTTTATATGTTTTTTTATTTTTTATTTTTATTTTTTATTTTTTTACAAATAGTTTATTGTCAAATTAGTTTCCACATAACACCCAGTGCTCATCCCCACAAGTGCCCTCCTCCATGCCCATCCCTCCTCCCCCCCACATCCATCAGTCCTCAGTTTTTGTCAGCATTCAAGAGTCTCTCATGGTTTACCTCTCTCCCTTTCCCCCACCATTTCCCCCCTTCTTCTCCCGGTTGGTCCTCTGTTTTGTTTTGAATGAAAGACACCTGTATAGATTTAACCTCTTTTCAGGTTTTAAATGACAACATGCTTATGGAATTTTGTTTTAAGACTTTCAAATCCCTTCTTTATCCCTAAAAGTCTTGAATTGAGTATCTTTATGCAATAGTCTGAAGTCCACATTCATTGTAAGTGAAGGACATGGTGACTTTTTATCTTTGATAGAACACTGACTTCTCTTACTTTCCACATTTAGAGTCTGTTTTTTAGGGTGGTTTTCAGCTGACTGGTCTACAGAGAATTTACTAAGTTATCGATCATGTCACTGCTCGAGTGGTCTCTTTAACTTTTCCAAGTATCAGAAAAATCCCACTACTGGTGTTGGGTTAATACTGATGCTCTTATTGTAGTCATCAGGAACATCAAATAGTTAAATTTGAAAAAAAAGTCAAATGAAGTTCACATAATTTATTTCCTGATGTACTTATGCCTGAAAACTGTAAGGGAAGATACTCTTTTCCAAATGCCAGTTACTCATTTCTTTGCAGAGAGCTTTATTTTTTAGCCTGAGAATGACAGTTCTGTAGGACTCTGAAGGTCCTCATTCCTGAAACTGTTCAAACACAGCTGGGTGCCATGTAACAGGGATATAATGGGAAACCCCAAACAGTACCACAAATTTAATTTAGAAAATATCCCAACTTTTTCCCTGAGGTCCTGGAAGTCAAAGGATCAGTGTTTTTGCTTGATTTATATATTTTTTATGTTTTTTAAAATTTATTTCTGAGAGAGAGAGAGAGAGAGCATGAGCAGGGGAGGGTCAGAGAGAGAGGGAGACACAGAATCTGAAACAGGTTCCAGGCTCTCAGCTGTCAGCACAGAGCCCGACGTGGGGCTCAAACCCATGAACCGCGAGATCATGACCTGAGCCGAAGTCGGACGCTTAACCAACTGAGCCACCCAGGCTCCCCACTTGATTTATATTTTGAATCCTCCTTGGGGAATAAAAGTGTTTTCTGTCTGAGGATCCAATAAATACAGAAGTGAGACCTTAGTGAATGACTCAGTATGCTGATGAAATTTTACTGAGACAGAACGACAATCTGGATAATTAGCATATATCTATACAAGCATATTTATTTATGGGCCTAATAATTTTCCACCTTTCTAAAGAAGGTTCCAAGCCCAACGTGGAGCTTGAATTCATGACCCTGAGATTAAGAGTCACATGTTCTACCAACTGAGACAGCCAGTCGCCCCTATTTTTAGTCGTTAAAAATTTTTTTTAATGTTTATTTTTGAGGAATAGAGACAGAGTACAAGCAGGGGAGGGACAGAGAGAGAGGGAGACACAGAATGCGAAGGAGGTTCCAGGCTCTGAGCTGTCAGCACAGAGCTCAATGTGCAGCTCGAACCTACAGACTGTAAGACCATGACCTGGGCTGTAGTGGGACACTTAACGACTGAGCCACCCGGCACCCCAGTTATTTTTTAATGATGATACTGCTTAGGTGGAAAATGTTGGATTTTTAAATTTTGCAAATGCAAAGGAGTCAGAGGCAACAAGATGATGTTTAAGTGCATCCTTTTTGTTATTTCTTGTAATTTATTACTGAAATATTTCAACATTACAAGGAATAACTTTGTTATTTCTTATGCAATAAATTATAGCTGGCCAGGGCACAGGAAGAGGAGAACAGATCAGCAGTCAGCACTTTGGCTGCAGAAGATGTTAAGAAAATTCATGGTTCCCACATTCCAGAATTTTCTTCCAAAAACAACTAAAAGGGATGTTTAAAACTAACTGATTTCAATAATTAAATATAAAAGTTGGATGAATGAGATATATTTAGTACACTTATTACATGTATTTGATATTGAATGATTCTATAATGTAGGTTTCATGTTTCTTCTTTACAAAATCCACAAAAGGTTTTAAACAATTTTGAAAACAGAGTTTATTCATTCAAACAACAACAGTTGTTCAGTACCTGTTAGGTGTGACACAGTGGGGACACGGAAATTTAAAAAAAAATATTTTTTTAATGTTTATTTATTTTAGAGAGAGAGTGTGTGTATTTGTGTGAATCAGGGAGGGGCAGAGAGGGGGGGGGGGGACACAGAATCTAAAGCAGCTCCAGGCTCTGAGCTGTCAGTACAGAGCCCGACGTTGGGGCCCAAACTCATGTGAAATCATGACCTGAGCCAAAGTCAGATGCTTAACAGACTGAGCCACACTGGTGTCCCCAGAAATTTTTAAAAAGAATGAGTATGCCACACCTACACAGATCACTTCGATCTCAACTGATCTGCTATCTGCCCACCTATCTTTAATAGGTTTCTCTTTAATCTTCCTTTCTTCTATATTTCTGATATGTTTTTTAAATTTCTTAAATCTATTTTTGAGAGAGACAGGTTGCAAGTGGGGGAGGGGCAGAGAGAAGGAGACAGAGAACTCAAAGCAGGCTCCAGGCTCTCCCTGACGTGGGGCTAGAACTCAGGAACCATGAGATCATGACCTGAGCTGAAATCAGACGCTTAGCCGACTGAGTCACCCAGGTGCTCATGTTCCTGTGAAGGATGAAAAATACAGCTGTGTTGCGGTTCCACTTTCTCATCATACTGTGCACACCACTAGTCTTCTTCTGTCTTTGATGGCACATGGATCCTCAGAAAGGCGTTTGTTCCTTGGAAAAATTCCTCCAGTCCAACCTGGGCGAAATTCTTTGTCCATCCTAATGCCACTCTTACAAATTGAGGGGAACTATTGGGCATTTAACAGGCTCACATTTACTAACCTCTCTCCTTCTGGAGATTCAAAGGAGAAACGACTGAGGAGCTACACGGAAAGGCACCAGGCTAAGCATGTAGACACTTGGAGATGTCAGGGTACATCACATGCTGGTCCTAAGTCCTCTCCTTTGTTGGAATGCAGCTTGTATACGGGAGAAGGCTGGCCAGGGTCTGGTTGGTGTGTTTTCAAATTTCCATCTTGCTTATTCCATGCATCTTCTCCAATACAGTTTATCTGTTGCAAAATCTGGCTTGCTTGAATTGCGGCGTCTTCCGTAGTCTGATCATTACTTATTGCATGTTTATGTTGTGCTTAAACAGGTTGCTGTGCCCCCTGCATTTCCTGACAATCATCAGCTGAATGCAGGGGCCTGATGCAAATCAGCTTTCATTTGTTTGGAAGACCACAGTTGGAATTGAACTATTTTTCATCAGGAGGTACTTATCTTCTGGCTTTTGTCCTTTTCTGTGTTTTAGGCATGGAGTGTTCAATGCCTATAGCCATTAATTCACTGAGGGCTACAAAACGGTGGGATGTTCTAATTTATTGTTTTACTTATTTCTTCATTTAATTGTCCTAACTGTATAATTCTGTTAACACTGTTGCTTACATAGAAAAAGCAAGACTGGGGCGCCTGGGTGGCTCAGTCGGTTAAGTGTTCGACTTCAGCTCAGGTCATGATCTTGCAGTTTGTGAGTTCAAGCCCTGCATCAGGCTCTGTGCTGATGGCTCGCAGGCCTGGAGCCTGCTTTGGATTTTGTGTCTCCCTCTCTCTCTGCCCCTTTCCCACTTTCTCTCTCTCACTCTCTCTCTCTCTGTGTGTGTGAGAGAAATAAACAAACATTAAAAAACTCATATACATGTTAGAATTTCAAGGTAATAAACTGGCTACATCTCATCTTCACAATGTGACCAACTGACTTGATTTTTGAATGTCTTTATAAATTCATGGATATAAATATATTTGATGGGTCTCAATCCATTACAAATCTTATCTTAGGTGGAGCTCAAACTGACTCAGCCTTGGCTGGTACAGATTCCATCAAGTTGACCACTGAGTCCTTTTGATGTAACCCTACTAGATTTTGGTATCTTTTTTTGCTCTGATTTGTCCTAATGTCCTAGTCTCATCTTCTGCACCCCTCACCCCTGAACAAGAATCAGTCATTTCTCCAAGAAACCTAAACTTCTGAAAATAGGTAATGCTATAGATCAAAACCAAAATCTGGGTCCAAGTAATGCCACTGTCACTTTGGTCATTGTTTCTAAGAATTTTCAACATAGCTGAAAAGTATATACGCAACTTGAGAGTTTATACTAATATTTTCAAAGCAAAGTTAGGAGTACAAGCGTCTTAATCTCTTGTAGATCATGTCTTTGCTTCATACTGAGAATATTCATTCTCAAGAACACAGGATGATAGAATTAAAGTTATCTCACCATTATTCAGGCACACTATCCCACAGCACAAAAACAACAGTATCCATATGATGGCACTGACCGATTACTGCTAAAAACACTTCGACTTTTGGCATATGCTACTGCCATTATCTCTCATTTTCAATCATTATACTACATCCATAGCATCGGAATATATGGCAACTGCACTCATTCTCTTTGCTTTAACCTATATTTTATAAGGTACTCATAATTAATGGCCAAAACTATTCTTATGGTGATGTCTCTAGTAACTTCTGTTGTCTGAAGACTGTTCCCTGGTAATGTCCTCAAGAAAAGGTATGGGAAAGATGTTCTTGAGTGTTTATAACAAATAGTTTCTGCAATTATAAATTAAATTGGTATTTCTTTTGTAAACTCAATATGGCTTAATTATAGGAGTGCTACTTATATGTTTATGCCTAATTTCTAAAAGGCTACCATATTTAACATGCTTATGTTTTCTATTAGTTGTTTATTATTATTATTATTATTAACTATTTTGGCTTTCTCATCTTCATACAGGGCTAATTTTGATTTCCAAAATTTTAAATAATTGCATTGGCCAGTTCTTCCACACTGTTAATAATAAAATGACATAATAATAATAAAAATAAAAATAAAAATGACACCAGGCACCCTTCTCTCTCCCTTTTTAAGTTTCTATATTAATTCCAGTTAGCTGACAGACACTGTAAGATTAGTTTCAGGTGTACAACACAATGACGCCACACTTCCCTACAATGCCCAGTGCTCATCATGACAAGTGCACTCCTTAATCCCCGTCATTATTTAACCCACCACCCACCCTCCTCCACTCAGAGAAACCGTCAGTTTGTCCTCTAGAGTTAAGAGTCCTGGTTCACCGCATGTTTTGTTTCTCAATTTGCACAAATGGGTGAAATCATATGGTATTTGTCTTTCTTGACTTACTGCACTTAGCATCTTACCCTCTAGCTCTATCCATGTTGTTACAAATAGTGAGATTACATTTTTTTTACAGTTGATTAATATTCCACTATATATATACCACATCTTTGTTATTGATTCATTGGTCCATAGACACTTGGGCCATTTCCATAATTTGGCTATTGTAGATAGCGCTGCTATAAACATCGGGATGCATCTACTCCTCTGAATTCTATTTTTTGTATTCTTTGGGTAAACACCTAGCAGTGCAATTACTGGATTGTAAGGTAGTTCTATTTTTAACTTTTTAAGGAACTGCCAAACTGTTTTCCAAAGTTGTTGCATCTGTTTGCATCACCACCAACAGCTCAGGAATGTTCCTTTTTCTCTGCATCCTTGTCAACATCTGTTGTTTCCTGTGTTGTTATTTTAGCCATTCTGGCAGGTGTGAGGTAATATCTTGATGTGGTTTTGATTTGTATATCCCTGATGATGAATGATGTTGAGCATCTTTTCATGTATCTGTTAGCTATCTGGATGTCTTCTTTGGACAAATGTCTGTTCATGTCTTCTGCCCATTTTTAACTGGATTATTCATTCTCTGGGTGTTGAGTTGTGTAAGTTCTTTATATATTTTGGATACTAACCCTTTACTGAATATATCATTTGCAAATATGGTCTCCCACTCTGTACACTGCTTTTTAGTTTTGTTGATTTTTACTTCACTGTGCAGAAGTCTTTTATTTTGATGTAGTCCCAGTAGTTTATATTTGCTTTTGTTTCCCATGCCTCAGGAGACATCTAGAAAAATGTTGCTACAGCTGATGTCAGAGAAATTATTGCCTGTGCTCTCTTCAAGGATTTTTATGGTTTCAGGTCTCACATTTAAGTCTTTAATCCATTTCAAGTTTATTCTTGTGGAGCACCTTTCTTTCTTATTGACTCTAAAGGAATGTCTCTTTAAGCATCAAGACTTATTTGGATGAATTTATTTTTATTACTCTCATTTCTTTTTTGCTTAGAAATTTAATCTGAAATAATTGTTGGATTGTATGAAATTATTTTTGGCACTTCTTGAAACAGTAAGTTATTTTTTTCGTTTAACATAATAATGTCATGAATTACATTAATAGATTCCCTAATATTGACTCATTCCAGTATTCCTAAAATAGATGTTATTTCATCATGGGGTATTACTTCTTAATATATGGCTAGTTTAAACATTCACTTAAAGAAAGAGTTTGCATTAATATTTATTCAACTGAGATGACACTATGTATGCATATAACTCTCCTATTTTCTGATCTCTGTCAGTTTTTAATATCATAGTTAATCTAACTTTATAATATTTAATACAAGTATTCCTTCTTTTTTTATGGTCTTGGTCAGTTTTAATACCATGGGAATTAATTGTTCCTTTAAAGTTTAATAGCATAGAAATTTCACCTTCTTTATATTATGGGGTAAGATTACCTCTGTAATAACCTTCATCTCTCATTTCGTAGGTGGGTGGAAAGAGTACCAGCAGCTGTGACATCCTTTTGAAACTGACACCATGACTAGCGGTCTGCTTGTTAAAATTCCACCAAGAAGAAAAATCATCCTCACAAACATTCTGCTTTCCCTCTACATGCCAATTTTACATTCTTACTTATCCATCATATTTTATTCTTTCTCCCTCAATCCCTCTCTCTCCCTTTCTCTCCTCTCTCTTCCTCACCTAGACTGGTAGATGCAGTATTTTCTCTAGAGATTCTTCAGTGTACACCGTGTCTTAAGAAACTAGACCCTACAAATAACTATCAAGTTTGTTTCAGGACCACAGGCCAGTTCTAAGACAGCAAATGTAAATCTTGTCTTCATCTGCAACCTTCTACTAATCCTTGGCTTACCTTAAATTGCACCGAGAAACTCACAGGAACCAAGGAGAGACAATCATTAAAGGCAATATGGCCATCTCGTCATGGAATATGACAATGAGAAGACACTCCCAAACATAATGATGGGAATGAAGAAATGAGTCTGGGCAAAGAGTCTGGATTCCCTAAAATATTTTGTTCAGCTCATGGAGGAGTCCTGAACAAGCTAGACTGGTATCAACTAGTGCTATTGGTTAGACAATCCTTCCCACATCTTTGGAACTAGATCCAGGACTTACTCTGTAGTGAGGTGCCCCCACCATGGGCCAGATGAAGCCATACTGAGCCAACTCGAATGCTGTGATTGTAGGGAAACTTCACAACCAGCAAGCTCTCAGAATTAGGCCAAATTACTTGCCACATAAAGGGGCTTTAGTTCCAGAACAGGTAGACAGCAGATAAGCCTTAAGAGTCATCTGAATGTATCTCCGTAATGTCCAACAAACACTCCCTTACTTTCTATTCTGGATTTATGTATTCCATTCTCCATGCCAGGGACCTTCTCTCTTAAGAGGACTGGGGTCAAGTGGAACAACGATAGTATTGGCAGATTTTAGTTGTCCATGCTGCCAGTCTGTTCTGAGAAACCATATAGTATTTATTTATAAATCCCACCCATTTTCCTATTTTCTAACTACTCTTTGTTTTCAGCTGTATTAATTTTCCTTCCTCCTATTATCAGAGTCGTCTACTTAAATTATTAAGGTTTGATTTGTACTTTATTGGGTTTGAAATGAAAACATCAGATACTTTGAATTTTCTTCTAAGGACATGTTTAACTGGACCATCTGCCTGGATGGGCTGCAGGGACTCATGCTGAAGAATTTTCAGGAATTCGGGAAACCTGCTGTTAAAGGCTGTCATTATTAAAACTTAAATTATATGAACTTACAAAGTCATATTGAAATCATAGTAATACATATGTAAACCTACAATTCTCTTACTCCCTTATTTTTTCCACTACGTATTACCGCTGCTTTTGAGGTTACTTACGACTGTGATAGTAACATCACGTAGTGGTACCTACTGCGGATGCCTCCCCAGTTGTGTGTGTACTGACCACAGAGGCAGCTTGGGACCGGCCATGGTGGGAGTATTTACACCACTGAAGTCAACAAGTAGTGCAAACCAGGACTTAAACTGATGTTTTCTTGATTTTCTTCAGACTTAAGAAAACGTTACAGAAAATGGTAATAGTGCAGACTGACCATAAAAGAGTGCTGAGAAATCATCTTTGAGTATTTGAAGACTAATAACTACCCACTTCAGCAGAGACATTACACAGTTACTGATGTATGAGGTTCTGATGTACATTTTCACTGTTTTATTGGTCTTACTGATTAATGTAAACAGATATGCACACAATACTCATGCTGCACATATGTATTTGGGGAAGCAATTGTTAAATGTTTGTCAACTAACCACTGACTGTCTCTAATGTGTTTTGATTTATAGCCTGCCCACTAACATTATTTTCTAAATAATCTAGAATTATATTTTAAATGTCCTCTTTAACTCTTGTTATTTAAAGAGTGCTGTTTTAGGAGTGCCTGGATGGCTCATCAGATGACCATGTGACTCCTGATTTCAGCTCAGGTCATGATCCCAGTGTTATGGGATCAAGCCGCGTGTCAGGCTCCCCACTGGGTGTGGAGCCTGCTTGGGATTCTCTCTCTCTCCCTCTGCCCCTCCCCTGCTTAAGCATGCTCTAAGATAAAATTAAAAATTAAGACAACAGTGTTTTTTCATATTAGTTTTTTTGAGAGAGAGAGAGAGCACAAGTGGGGGTGAGAAGCAGAGGGAGAGAAAGAAAATCTTAAGCAGGCTCCACACACAGTACACAGCCAGACATGGGGCTTACTTAATCCCACAACTCTGAGATCATCACCTGAGTAGAAATCAAGAGTCAGACACTCAACCAACTGAGCCACTCAGGTGCCTCTATAGTGTTTTTAATAGAATACACCACTTCAGGGACACCTGGGATGCTCAGTCAGTTAAATGTCTGACTTTGGCTCAGGGCATGATCTCACGGTTCGTGAGTTCAAGCCCCACGTTGGGCTCTGTGCTGACAGCTCAGAGCCCGGAGCCTGTTTTAGATTCTGTGTCTCCCTCTCACTCTGCCCCTCCCCTGCTCATGCTCTGTCCCTCTCTCAAAAATAAATGTTAAAATTTTTTTAAAAAATACTGTACTTCAGATTTTATTACATTTTTTTGTTCTCTAAGTCATAAAATGTGGTGTCTTATACTGCATCCTTTGGTAGGGCGGTGGGGGGGGGGGGGGGGGGGGGGTGGGAGTGTTCTTTGCGTCCAAATAGAAAGCCAAATTTTACAAATGTTTGGTGGGTCCTGAAATAGAAGGTGGAGTCCGCCTAACTTTGGCTGTGGATACACACGTTAAGTAAGCAGCTGACTATGTTTAGCCCTAATAATTATTTTACTTGGCTCTTCCATAAGGTTTTCCTATCTCTAAGGTCTGAGTAGTGGAGTGAGGAAACACCCTCTCTCCTTATACATATTTCTAATGGTTTTAGTCATGAAGTTCATGAAATACTCATGAAGTATTTACACTTGGGGACACTTTTTCTAGTATTCACTACTTTGACTTTTATTTTTACTTTTCTTCATCCTTTTTAATATTAACACCCCCGTCCCCAACAATATATATTGCAACCTTTTTTAATAAAAATGTTTGGATCCAATTGCTTTAAATGTATCTCTGGTAGACAATTTACCACTTGAGTTTACTCTGAGAATGCATGTTTTCTATTCATAGAGAAATTATTTACATTCATTGTCAAGATTGCATTGTCATTTTACAGGTAACGTCATACGAAGTCTAGTACCTCTCTCCACTCTCTCCACTATTCTTTCCGACTTGCATTTCTTTAGTAATGTGGGAAACACGGGGTGAGTTTTCCAGCAGTGTGAATTCAGACAGTTCTCTGACTTTCTCACGGGGGCCACAGCACACTGTCCGATCGCCTGTGAGGTGGTCTGATCGTGCCTGCTCAGTGCAGTGGATGGCAGGCTGGGCTCTGTATCTCCCTGTGTATCTGACCTTCGCTCGGCCCCGCAAGCAGATATGGAGTCTGGATACATCAGATCTCACCCTTCTCCTTGTGGAATGAGTGACACTTCTTACCCCACGCTGGGGATGTCACCCCACGTAAGATGAGCCTGCCATGGTGACAGAGTGAAGGTCAAGGGAACACTGGCCAAGTCCATCTTTCTGCTTAGTAGAGCTCAGCCCTTCTTGCCCTGGCAAAACCTCCTCTTTTGCTGCTGTGTCCAGAAAACACAATTGTTGGTGATTTTGCAGCTGCTACAAAGTATCTCATCACTGATGCCATGCAAAAGGAAAATGTCTTATAAAGATTAAAGCACATATGATACATTTCCGTGGTTTTACCTCCAGAATAACCTGACTGACTTGGTGCCTCGTCTCCACAACTCAATAACTCATAGGGATCCTATTAAATAACTGGGCCACAGTCAAGGGTGCAGACTGAGTTTCAACGTACATGGTAATATTTTTTCAATTTGCTGTTCACTACCTTTGTAAACATCTATTACAGCCAAGACAGTTTTCTTAAAAATCTAAGGAACTTCATCTAAAATTAGTTGAATTCAATCTAAGCTTTTAAAAACTAGAAATAAATCACTGAAAAACTCAGAAGAAAAAGTTCATATATGAACAAATACTCCACCACCTCCGATCCCCTTTTTAATTCCAAATATGTGTACATATATGTATATATATACATATTTCCTACCTTGTAAGATATTGATGTATATGTGAATATATGTAAACCTACATATGTATCTACTATTATATCACATATTTAATCATTACCCTTCTTAGATTTATTCCCTCATCCGAGAACTTAGTAAGTGAAAAGCAGAAAATTCCTTTGTAAGCTCCTGGAAACAGTAACCCCAAGACCTATCCTCAAGTTACAGTAGAGAAACCAAACATACAACAAACACACACAAACGAAAAAACCCTGCAAATGCACCAAGCCGGGTATGAGTGGTCAGGGCAGGAGGGACGGCGACACGGGAAGAAACTGGCTCCTAAATTTGGGTGACTCAACACAACACAGACGCGCCTGGTGCTCCCTTCACGCTCTCGTGGGCCACCTCCCATCACCAGCTGTCTTCTCCCAGCACGCTGGCCTCCTCGGGTCCCCGAAGCGGAGGAGACAAGGGCTGCAGCGTTCTGGGAAATGCCGTCCCAGACCAGGTCTGGAAGCGGATCTGATCCCTTCTTCCCACTGTTTCTCGGGACTGAGTTCTGTGCTCAGACTCGCCACACAGGGAGGATGGAGGTTGTGTGCCGGCATCAGAACCGGTGTGGTGGTGCATCAGCATCACCCAGTAGGTAGAGGGGTGGGGAGCTGACCCGCGCTGAGCCAATCACATTCTGTCTCCTGATAATGTAAGACTTGTGTGGAGGCACCGACAGCAAAGACCCGAGAGATGCATTAATGGCTCTAGTGGCTCTTAGGATGCTCTCCGTCACTAGGCGCTCCCGTGCAGATACCCCTCTGTCACACGGTGCTCCCATGGAGATCCCTCTCTGTCACACGACGCTCCCGTGAAGATCCCTACCCGTCACGCATGCTCCCATACAGATCCCCCTCCGTCACATGGTGCTCCTGTGTAGATCATCCTCTGTTCTCTAGCTGCTACTAAGCAAATGACAGCATTGAATGAAGCTTCTGAAAAGCCCCAATCATGTTTCAGAAGCAACGCATGTCATCTTCTGCCCGCCATTTTTCATCCATTTCAGAACCACTCCTGGCTTTGCACAGAATCCTGGGGGAGCTCAACAACACCTACTTGGCCATGAGACACATGGTGTCCATTCTAAAGTGGGTCCCAACGCTAAACTGGGCAAATCAGAGGACTCTAGGTGCTGGCGAGGATGTGGAGAAACGGGCACCCTCCTACACTGTTGGTGGGAATGTAAACTGGTGCAGCCCCTCTAGAAACAGTGTGGAGGTTCCTCAAAAAAACTAACAATAGAACTCCCCTATGACCCAGCAATAACACTGCTGGGAATTTACCCAAGGGATACAGGAGTGTTGATGCACAGGGGCACATGTACCCCAATGGTCACTCTCAACAATAGCCAAAACATGGAAAGAGCCTAAGTGTCCATCAACGGACGAATGGATCAAGAAGATGTGGTTTATCTATACAATGGAATACTACATGGCAATGAGAACGAATGAAATCTGGCCATGTGTAGCAACATGGATGGACCTTGAGGGTGTTGTGCTGAGTGAAATAAGTCAGGCAGAGAAAGACAGATATCATATGTTTGCACATATAGGAGGATTAGGAGGAACTGAATGAAGGATCGTGGGGGAGAAGAAGGGGGAAAATAATGGAGGAGAGGGAGGCAAACCATGAGAGACTCTTGAAGGCTGAGAACAAACTGAGGGCTGATGGGGGTGGGGGGAGGGGGGAGGGGCACGGAGGAGGGCACTTGTGGGGATGAGCACTGGGTGTCATATAGAAACCAACTTGACAATAAACTATTTAAAAAAGTAATTAAAGTGGGTGCCACCGGACACCCATGCATTATGATACTTTTTTATTTTCTGTAGTCTCTATTTTGATATCCAGGGACTCTGTTGATCCTGGTGGAACTGCCCCTCCCAAGATGAGCCAATTCCTGGGCACAGAGAATGACTCACATCAGGGGCACCCTTCATATCCAAGCTGGCCAGTCCCCAGCCCGTTCCTCCCTCCCTGGTGACTGTTTCCCCTGTTAGGTGCTTACACTGCAGGCCACCATTCCCCTGCCAGAAACACCCCGGGGTCTGCTCTACTCCCACAGCCCAGCGCCTACTGAAGTCACACACACACACACACACACACACACACACACACACACACACACACACACACCCCTACCTGCTTCCCCTGCTTTCCTCACCTGTTCCTGCCCCCAACATGGTTCTGGTGGATGTTGTGCCCTGTCCCTCTGCCTCCAGGCTGGCCCTGATGCTTTCCTGTGTGGCAATGCACAGCGGAGTCCCTCTCCTCCTGGGAACTCTAACAAGCCACCTTTTGCAATGGCACTGTTTCCTGATCTGGTGGCCTCCCCATGCCTGAAACATGATAAAACCTGAGACAAGCCCCTCCGATGCTGACACTGGACATCCCCGCAGGGCTCCCCATGAAATGGGGTGGTGAAAGTCAACGCCGAAGCAAGCTTCCACGGCGAATGACTTGAAGCAAGTCATCCACTTCATTTTGAAGGAAACATGGCCTGAAGTGGGGACTTGAAGGGACACAGGGGACTGAGTCTGCCAGTCTGGCTAGCAGCTAGAGTTCCGGGAACAAGACCAGACGACGAAGATAAGGGCGTCTGGGGACAGGCGTGCGGGTGGATACGTGAGAATGGTGCAGAGTGCGAATACATCCCTGCCCTCTGCCAGTACCCCCGGGGGACACACAGGCGTGGAGGAAGGCACTCATCACGTGGCGGCCCGCAGGTCTCAGCCCCACCTGCCTGAGGCACGCGCACAGAGAAGCCGTGGGGACCACGACCGTGGCAGCTCCTCACCGGGCAGGCCGATCCCGTCCGCACGAGGGCTTCCCTGTCTGCCAGCACCGCCGCGGCCTTGCAAGTGCGTGTGCCCGAGCAGGGCACAGAGACGAGCGGAGAGTGCATCTGGAGAAGCAACCGGAAGTTTGCGGCCCCTGCACTACCACGCACAGGACAGCACAGCCGGGCCGGAGGCAACGGAGTTTTCAAGGCACCAGCCAGATGTGAGAACAGGCGGACCTCATTCACGATGTGCCACATTTCCCCTAAGTCCTTCAGAAGGGATTCCATTACGCTGCAATCACAGGCCTAGAGCTTACGTTTTGTTTCTAGTGCACTCTTAGGTAACTGTGTATCCTTACTGTCTAGGGATATTTAATGAATTTTCCTATTATTCAGGAAACAAATGAATCCATTAACACTAGATGAGAGAGAGAGGGATAGAGAGAGAGAGGGATAGAGAGAGAGAGGGATAGAGAGAGAGAGGGATAGAGAGAGAGAGGGATAGAGAGAGAGAGGGAGACAGAGAGGGAGACAGAGAGAGGGAGAGAGAGAAAGTAGGTACCAAGACAAGATGGCTCTCAAAGTGGATTTAAAAAAAAAAAAAACATGTTACATATGACAACCAAATGTGTGATCTAAACCTAAAACTATAACACAATCTCTTGATGTTGGTCATTTTCAGGAAAATACATGCAGTTATGATAAAGGAAGATACTCAGATAAAGGAAGATACCATTTTATATGGTAAAATATACAGATCTGAAAACTAAAAAACTATACAGATAGAAAAATGGCATTGCTTGCCAGAGATTAGAGGAATGTAGGGAGGGGTGACCAGGTGGACTACAGGGGACTCGGGGGAGGGGTGACCAGGTGGACTACAGGGGACTCGGGGGGAGGGGTGGCCAGGTGGATTACAGGGGACTCGGGGGGAGGGGTGAACAGGTGGATTACAAGGGACTTGGCAGCAGTGAGACTCTTCTGTACATTACTGTAATGGCAGACAGATGACATTATATGTTTGGTAAAACCCATAAAAGTAAACAACTCTAAAAGTGAACATTCTGTAAAGTAGCGACTTTAATTAACAAAAGTGTATCAATACCGGTTCCTCGATTATGACAAATGAATCACACTAACCTCAGATGGCAGCAATGGAGGTCACTAATCAGAGAAAAGGAAGATATAGCAACTCTGTACTTTCTGTTCAAGTTTTCAGTCAACCTAAAACCACTAAGAAATAAAGCTTATTAACTTAAAAAAAATTCCATCCACCAAATGCAGAAAATGAAATGTTTATAATGGTAGAAAATTTAAGTGATGCCTTAATCAAGAAGTTGTTCCAAAAATTTAAATTACCAGCACAGTCTGCCGCTATATGTGAAGTACAATTCAGCGCCGGACCGCCAGGAAGTTCACAAAGAGCAGCTTTTCGAGGCAGGAGCATGAACAGGGTGTTACGTGGATTTGAAGAGAAACCTACCTGAAGTGCTTCTGAGAGGATTTAGAAGCGCTTCCTCCCGTCCTCACTTGCTGCCTAGATGCCTCCTCGTGCTTGGATTCTTTGTGTGGAGAAGGCATCGTCTCATAACCCACTCCTGATTTGCAAAGGGCCCATGAATTGCAAATAACTCTGACTTCATAAATTTGTTGGAGGACTTTGTTCTATGGCAGGGGGAAATCAGGCCACCGTGACCTCAATTTGAGGGCAGCACAAAGCTCGGCGGCACAATCCCCGACTGCTCTCACGGTGAGTCCCGCGCTGGACGGGGACTGCTCACAATGGTCCGCGTGGGGACGCATTTACTCTCCCCCATCACAGGCCCCGAGAGCGTTGCCGAGCGGGCGACGCTGTCGCTAGGGCTGGGGTGCCAGCGCCGACACCCCGATGGCAGCCGCGGCTGCTGGTAACGGAGCAGCCAGGGCCCCGGCTCCTGTGCTTTCTTCCAGCAGGCACCCAAATGCTCCTTCGAGCCCATTAACTTTGAATGTGGTCCCCACCAACAAGTCTACCCATTGTTAACCACAGCTGAATTCCGTGAAATGCTGGTTTTGAATGTTTTGAGTAAAAATTCTTCCCAAGCTGTGAAAAGTTGGCAAGGGCCTGATTAATGGGACTGGAGCTTAAACAATGCACCGTGTGGCTAAGTCATCGGGGAAGCTTGGAAAAGGAGGAACTTGAACGCAGACATTAGCAAGGCCAGTGACGCCGACCAAACCAAACAAAATAACGTTATCATCTGGGAAAAGAAATACACAGATTGGCTGCAGAGTGCTCTGGGATGAGTTAAAGATGAAACACTTAGCCAAGTCCTCACATAAGGACCCAAAAAACACCCCAAAACAAAACCAACAAAAATGAGAGTTATCACTCTCAGAATGTGAGCAGCTGGATCATTGGTTTTATCAAAATTACGAACAGGATTCCTGGTTCTGCCTGAGTTTGCCTGCAGCCTTTGTTTGTACGACTCTTCAAACAGGAATATTGCCTAAAGGGATTTAGTGGATCTGCCCTGGCCTTTTCAGAGTGGCCCCAACCTGTTCTGTCCTTTGTGTTATAGGTCTTGCTGAGGCTTCTGGAATCTTTTCCCATGATTTATCTTCAAAGCTCCCCAAAACCTATTCTCGACTGAAGACCCTGCCTACCTCTGACACAATTTGGAAAATATGAAGCCACCAGCCTAGACTGGTGTGCCCACTCTAAGAATCCATATAACATTCTCTGTAACCGATTCTAGATCCAAGCGATATTTCTTGATTATAGAAAATAGGTACCAGGACAAGATGGCTCTCAAAACTCCTCCCTATCATGTACCCTTTCAGGGTCTGTGCATCAGTTATTTAGCCTTCCCAAGCCTCAGGAGTCAGTAATAGTTCCTGCTGTACAGGGATGTTTTGACAATTGAACTCTCTAACACAGGTGAGATGCTTATTAGCACAGAGGTATCTCACACAGTGCCTTCCTATGGAAGTTCTCGGTAAAAGCCAACTCTAATATCACCGCTGATATTAACACCGTCATACAAGAAAGTCAGATGAATACAATCATCAGTTTCTCATTTCCTTCGTGCATCCATTAATCCCCTATACTCATACATGTTTGAAAGAAAACATAAAACCCATGAATATCCCCAGAAATATTCTCCCACTTTCTCCACCTGATAGAATAAGCTCATAAAGTTATGCTCACTCCATACCACACACAGAAGAGTAACTACTTAGGGATGTCTGCTCTGTATCATGGGTCATAATTTTTTTAAAAAATCATTCCAGGGGCACCTGGGTGGCTCAGTCGGTTAAACGTCTGACTTCGGCTCAGGTCACGATCTCATGATTCATGGGTTCGAGCCCTGCATTGGGCTCTGTGCTGACAGCCAGCTCAGAGTCTGGAGCCTGTTTCAGATTCTGTATCTCCCTCTCTCTCTGACCCTCCCCTGTTTACACTCTCTCTCTCTCTCTCTCAGAAATAAATAAAAAACACTAAAAAAATAAATAAATAAAAATAAAAAAATCATTCCAGAAAAATGAATATATAACTGCAATGCAACTCATTCATCCAGCAAATCTGTACTGAGCCTTCCATATATTACCCTGGTGATATGCCAGTGATCCAAACAGATCAATTTGTTCTCACTGAGACCTGGTTTTAGTGTAAAGAGACAAACCAAAATTTCTGCTGTACATGAGACAGAACAGATCAGATGAAGAGCTAAGGGCTTTTGGGAGTGTGAAGATATAATAACCTTGAAGGTCGTGGAGAACAGGTGGGAGGAGTGGGCTGGGTGGGGTCAGGTATAAGGGGGCACGCGCTTTTTCTCTACCTATTTTCATAATGCTTGATGTCTGGAATGCTGCATTATGCTTTGATTAAAAACTAACAGTGGGAAAAAGGAAATTAGACTTCTCCACTGTTGCAAAACGCCAAATGAAACATATTTAAATAATACTGGCTGTATTCGTCTGCTCCAAAGGTGACATATTTTGGACTCTCCTTGGCTTCATGGAGCAATGAACATGTCTTTGACACCTGGGATTTTCCATCCCTGAGGTCTTGTCTGGTAGTGCATATGGTCAAGGGTTAATGAAGGAAAACAGAACAGGCGTGTATGCTTTCTCCTTGAGCCCATGAGGCCCTCTCCACAAAACACTGAACCCCCACTCCTTCTCATCTCCAGTTTGGGACCAGCAGATAGGAGGCTGCTATGGCCCAAAGGAGACACTGTGGTTTTGGAACCAGAGTCCAAAACCAGAGTCAGTCCTATTTAAACAATAATGCAGATGCATGATAAAAATATTTAGGCAAAATAAGCCCAAGGGCAGAATCAATGCTTCTCCTCCTTCCTCCTTTTTCTTTTCTCTCGCCACAAAAGAAAAGACACAAATTTATGCCAGATTGAAAACAGAGTGTTAGGAGAAGGAAGAGCATGAGGTGCCCACTAAGTTGACAAGGGGCCGCTGCCTTCTGACCCCCAGACCAGGGCAAGGGGGACAAATGGCAGAATGCCCACGTGAGTCCAGGAATCCTAGGGCAGAGGAAGCTCACATCCTGGAGGCCGGCGACAAGGGTCTGCAGGTCAGCTAGATCTGGCTGGTACGCTCCAGCGGCGACAGAGATGAAATGGCATGTTGTAGGTTCTCACGGAGACAGTGGGAACAGTCTGGTGGGAACAGTCAGACACTGTCTGCGTGAGGTGGGACAGAATATCCCACCGCATTTCAGCCTGGGACCGAGCGATGGCTGGGGACTGGAGAGGAGAGAGTGATAGATAAGCCAATGATCAGACCGATGCCTTGCTTCAGTGCAATGACCATAAATAGCTTAGGATTTCAGATAATATCTCACTGAAGAGGAGAAAGAGAACAGGAAATGATTTAATTGGTCGAAGTGAATGGGTTTACCTAGAATTTTGCCGCAGCCTAATTACCTGCCATCTGGCAAAATGAAGACTCAAATTTAGCTTATATAGGCTTACAAAAAAACAGAAAAATATTTTCATACAGCTGGGTATTTGATCTAAAATACCAGACCCACTCACTTTTTTAAGGCCTCGGTCATATTACCGTTAATAATGTAATCATATCACCAACATTAAGAGGAATAGAAAAACTAGAGAAATATTGGAGTCCTGGTTTTGATTAAAAAAAAAAAAATCTAGGAATGTACTGAGCAGGCAAAACATTTACTTAATTTGCAAAAGCGTTTACAAATTATCGAACAGGGTTTCCAGGAAGGGAAGGACATTGGTAATGAGCTATGTGTGCTTACCCTGCATCGACTTCACTTGGCATCGTTTTCCACAACATGCCATTGCGTTTAGCTGCCAGGAGCCCAGGAGCCCAGGAGCAACGGCTAACGGAAGTGGCAGGGTTACTGTTAAAGCGCCCTTAGAAAGGCCTCCTCCTCCTGTCTCAGGTCGTACTTAGTCTCTACACACAGGTTATGTACAGGGACAGAGATGGCAGAACACGGTTATTTAGGGTCAGATGCTGTCAGGATCAAGGGTCTCTTAGAAATGAAAGGAAACTTGTGTTGATGTTTTTCTCTTTCAATTTCTTTTTCAATCTGCCTTCCCCCCACACCCCACCCTCCCTATATGGAACCAGAAAGCCTTAGTCTAATCCAGCATTCTTGCCTCTGTTTCAGAGCTTGGCACAGGGAGTAATTCAGCCCACCGTCTGTTTTTGAAAGCCAGTCCTATTAGCACACAGCCTCATCCATTTATGTGCACACTGTCTATGTCTGCATTCACACTACAATGGTAGAGCTCTGTCACTGCACCAGAGGCCAACGGGTGTCATAAATTATTTTCGCAAAGCTCAACATATTTACTCTGGGGCCTTTCACAGAAAAAGTCAGCCAGCCTCTGGTCTCCACGGCGGTATGGGCTGACCTAAATTGAAGGGCATTCTATGAAACAGCTGAGCGGTACCCTCAAAACTGACAAGGACATCCAAAAAATGAGAAAAGTGTGGAATACTGTTCCAGGCTAGAGGACTTTAAGGAGCCATGGCACCTAAATATAATGTGTTATCTTTGAAGACAAAAGCGCATTAGGTAATGAAGTAAGAAAATCTGGAATAAGTTTGGACTTCAGTCAACAATGTATCAATACTGGTTTATGAGTGGTGACCGATGTACTAAGGTATCAACAGTGGTCATGGGGGCGCCTGGTTGGATCAGATCGGGGAGCACACAACCACACAACTCTCGGTCTCGGGGTTATGAGTTCGGGACCCACATTGGGTGCAGATATTACTTAAAATCTTAAAAAAAAAAAAAAAAGAAGAAGAAGTCATGAACTGAACTCTGAATTAATTTTGTAATGTCTCATACAGATGTAAGGAGATCTTAAGCGGGAAAACCATGGTAGCAGCTGATTTCTGAGGTTCCTATTTCATTTATGCATTTAAAAATTCTGTCTTTTAGCACTATCTCTAATGATGGAAAGATCCTGTTTTGGTAAAAATATTTTTCAAAGTCCTAGGCGACTTGAGTACGTTGCATGAGCCTTGGTTTCTTCAGTGAGAAGAGGAGGAGGCTGTGTTCAATAATCTGTGAGGTCCCTGTCCACTGTTTCCATGCAGGCTGACACAGAAGTTCAAGTTAAAAGCTTCATCTTGGCTTGTCCTTACAAGACTTGAGGCCTTCCAGGATTAGTGCCTGCTGAGCGAGGTTACTGAGAGTCAGCTTAACCATGAGACACAGCATGTGTTTCCGAGGTGAACTCCATCCCATATACACGGTCTGTGTACACCGTGAAATTTTTAACCTCCTACATGTGCTGAGAAATGTCCAATGGGACTGAGGAAAATGGGGTGAAGACCTGATAGGAAGCAAGGGTTACTCTGTGGTTGTATAACAGCATGAAGTCAATGGCATAAAATCCTAAGAGGGCCTTTCACAGAGAACTGATTCTACTAACAGAAGTTTTGGTGATGAAGAGGCCAGGAAAATGTTCAGTCTCCACACCGCCTAACCACACCAACTATAATTAGAAGCACATTATTTGATACAGAAGCCCCTCGCCACCTGTGCCTACTTAGCACCTAGAAGCGGTACTTGCAAACTGAGAGGCACTGTAAATGCAAAATACATTCTGATCTCAAAGAAGAAATATGAAAACAGTGGCATATAAAGGATCTCACTGTGCATTTTATAATGACTGTGTGTAGAACTTACCATATTTTAGATATACTGTGTTAAATGAAATATGTCACATTCCATTTGTGATGTGGCTACTAAAAATTTTACAATTACATAGCCACCTCTAATTTTGGCTTATGTTGAAATTCTATTAGTCAAAGATGATTTAGAAGAGGCAGAGAAATTTTTCACATACTGTTTTAAGTACCATTTCATGCTTTCAAAGAAAACTTCCAAGTGTAATATAGGAAATTTACCAGGATAAATACCAAGCATTCCTACATAAATGTTAGGGTAGGCATCTGGGTGGCTCAGTTGGTTGAGTGTCAGACTCTTGATTTTGGCTCAGGTCATGAACTTGTGGTTCATGAGATCAAGCCCCTGCATGAGGCTCTGTGCTGACAGCATAAAGCCTATTTGGGATTCTCTCTCTCCTTCTCTCTCTGTCTCTCCCCCACTCATTCTCTCCTTCCCCAGCTCTCTCTCAAAATAAATACATATTTTTGAAAATAAAAAATAAATGCTAGAGTAATACAGATAACGTTTACATGATATTCTAAAGATTCAAAAGTTTGATGTGGAAAAAACAAAGAGTAAAACCACTGCTCACTTAAAAGGAAGACAGCACTGTTTGAAATACTATTTTTCTAGGAACCTCCACCTTTGCACCTTGCTGCACAAAATACACGTGCATTCTCCTGCAAGGGAGTGCTGTGCTCACCCTGAACTGAACATTAGCCTTGCATTGCAGACTATGGGACTTTCCCAACCAATAACCGCAAAGCCAGGGTAAAGCCTAAGACTTCCCCACAAGGGTGGCATAGAACCTGAAGCTAAGAATCTGCAATGGACTGAGGTCTCACCTTGACAAGGAACATGTTAGGTTTTTTGTAGGTAAATATAACGAGATTCACCGTGGTGCTCAACCAGCCGGTGACTCCGCACAAAACTGGGCGGCTACACGGGTGCTTTACTCCACCTTCACCCACTGCGCACCTGCACTGTGACTCACGCCCACCCACTGCGCATCTTCACTGTGACTCATGCCCCCAGGCATCCCCAGGACATCCACACCTTCCCGTGCTCAGCACCTGCAAACTTTACAAGTCACATCTCTGCGGACATAAAGATAGAACAGGCATCTGCTCATAAACATGCAGTCTCCATGTGAAAAATGGTAGAGCGACCATCAACACAAGGTGCCTTACAAATATGTTACTATTATTTATCCCTCAGGGCAAGCTTTAGAATTCTGCCCTTTCAGTGAAACTCATGATGTAGAGCTTTCAGCTTAACTCCTTACTGTAAGACTGATGAGTTGCGGGAGTTGGCCATTTTACCAATTGCAAATAAGTTAGTTATTCTTGGCTCGAATATTTATTTACTCCAGCAAATAATGAGAAAAAAACGCTGCTCAGATGAAACATTTGGCCTTTGCAGAAGTTATGACTTGTCTGTCTCTGTATGTTTTTACAGTATGTTTTCACTTACATAATGGCTCCAATTATCTGCTAAGTGCCAAGGTCACACCAAGTTCATATTTTGGAAATACCTGTATAAATAGCATGCTGTGAAATGACTTTCTTTTTCTTGGGATGGGGAACCGTGGGCAAATAGGGGCTGATTCATGCTCTTCCTGCATCATTTTATCAAATGAGCTAGAGCATTAGCTTCAACTGACTGACCCCAAGCTATGCCTCAGTGTCTTAATTGCTGAGAGAGATGAATACCTGATAAAAGATGGGTTAAAAGATTAATCCTAAAGATACCAAAGAATTCAGAGCACAATAAACTTAATCCTGAATACAGAACAGACATCATTTTACCATACTCTGCAGACAAGGGGCGTATTTCACTGTTGGTATCACGTGTGCCCACAGCCAACCGTATTTCCCGTGCTTGCCTTTTTTTTTTTTTTTAATTTTTTTTTTAAATTTTATTATTTCTAGGAGAGAGAGAGAGAGACAGCGTGAGCAGGGGAGGGTCAGAGAGAGGGAGTCACAGACTGAAACAGGCTCCAGGCTCTGAGCTGGCAGTCAGCACAGAGCCCGACGCGGGGCTCGAACCCACAAACCATGAAATCATGACCTAAGCGAAAGTCGGACGCTTAACCGACTAAGCCACCCAGGCGCCCCCCATGCTTGCCTTTTTAATCTGTGTCACAGATGCACTCTCTGTTACAGAAAGTGGCTCTAGATACCAGAGTTTCATTACTACTCGGCGGCTCAAATGGTCAACCACCCAGTTCCACCATTTCTGAGATCCCAATATGCTTTTTCCCCCTAGTAATCTGATTAAGCAGCATCTTCATCTGATAATTTGAAATATATATACTTTTAAAAATTACATTTTGTTTCTTACTCACCTGTCCCACAGCCCATGGGCTATCTTGGGGCTCTGGAGATATCACTCATTTAAAAAACCACTATCCTCAGATGGCAAGAGTCTATTGAACCCCTGTTTGCAGGGTGTAAAGGTGAATTAATATGCTCAAGACCATTATTTCAAAAGCAGATAATGCCTCTCAAAATGCCATTCAGATCCCAGCTTTCCACCTCTATCTATTTAGAAGCTACCTGGGGCGCCTAGGTGGCTCAGTGGGTTAAGTGTCTGACTTCGGCTCAGGTCATGATCTCACCGTTCATGGGTTCGAGCCCTGCATCAGGCTCTGTGCTGACAGCTCGGAGCCTGGAGCCTGCTTCAGATTCTGTGTTTCCCTCTCTGCTCTTGCTCTCTCTCTCTTAGAAATAAATAAAACATTAAAAGA
This sequence comes from Hyaena hyaena, assembly GCF_003009895.1. Classification (NCBI taxonomy): domain Eukaryota; kingdom Metazoa; phylum Chordata; class Mammalia; order Carnivora; family Hyaenidae; genus Hyaena; species Hyaena hyaena. The sequence goes on from NW_024080774.1 coordinate 568,330, forward strand.
ACATTTTATTTAGAAGCCACGTCTCACAGGAGACCCAGGGTAGAAATCCTCCTTTGGTAAAACCTTAGTTTAACTATCATGGAACCACTCATGGGAAGAAGTGGCATTGATGTTCTGTCCTCCACTTGCTATAACACACAGCCTTGTGAACACAGTTCACAGTTCTGTACTGTACACTTCCGAGTTGCTAAGAGAGTTGATGTCAAATACTTTTAGCACAGTACAGAAATGGAATCATGTGACAGGGAAGAGATGTCAGCTAATGCCACAGTGGTTATCAGAAAGCAACACGTAAGTGCCTGCAATTAACAATACTGTACACCTTGAACTTATACAATGCTCTTTGTCAATTAGATCTCAATAAAGCTGGAAAAAAATATTACTGAGTTCTCCCCAACCCCAGACCTTGACTCATTTATTCCTCTGGTTGCACCGGCTCTTTAAGATCTCCTCTTTCCTTTAGATCCTGTGAAGGCTCAATTATCCAACTCCAAGTGGTCAGAACACCCCTGATCTGGCAATCCATACTGCCATTTCTTTTCTCATGTGCATACTGCATCTCTGTTCCCACCTGCGCTCTCCTGAAGACCACAAAATGGTTCTATCGGTATTTTATCACCTCTGCCCAGGGATATGCAAAGCAAGATGCCCAGTTCAGCTCAATAGGAAAATAATACGGACCACGTATTGCAAGTGGATTTTCAGAGGTTAGTGATAAGACTGTGCCTTTCAGCTCCTTCACGACATTCATGGATGAGCACCAAGACTCCAGCTACCAGAATCTCAGAGAAATGTATACACTCCTTCTCCAGCAGCTCCACATTCAGGGCATTTAAGTGACAATGCTTACGCTGCTTCCTACTTATGACATTTGTGGCTCCACTGAGTCAGGCCTACAACATACACTGCACTGCAGACCCCTAAGATGTTGCCTCTAATATTATAGGGACTATAAACCATACACTCACGTCTGAAGAGGCATCCTCAGCTCTCCCACGGTCTATTCCTATATTCCTTCTGCCGCACAGAGATGTTCATCTCCTCCTTGGCATTCATCTCAGCAAAATACACAAGGAATTTTCAGGCAACTTGAGTTAAGCATTAAAACTTTTTTCTCGGGGCGCCTGGGTGGCTTAGTCAGTTAAGCGTCTGACTTTCGCTTAGGTCATGATCTTGTGGTTCATGGGTTCAAGCCCTGCGTCGGGCTCTGTGCTGACTGCCAGCTCAGAGCCTGGAGCCTGTTTCAGTCTGTGACTCCCTTTCTCTCTGACCCTCCCCTGCTCACGCTGTCTCTCTCTCTCTCTCCTAGAAATAAATAAAACATTAAAAAAAAAATTAAAAAAAACCTTTTTCTCAAGGTAACTAAACATAAACATAATAATCATGCTTTGAGAAAGATTTGAAAATACATAGTGACATTTTACCTCTAAGTTCAATTTTTCCCCTAAGTAGCTGGGAGATTAAATCTAGAACAAATAACTTTGTAAGCACCTGAGGAGACATTTTTACTTGATTTCAAGAGTTTGAAGTAAACCAATTTTGGTCTCTGGCGATTAGACTAAGGGCACTGAAATTCATCCCTGCTCTTTTTGTGTTTCTAGAAAATGATCTGTTTATAACATGTGCTGATAAAATCCTATATCCAGATAGAACAATTATGTTGTCATCCAGGGCTGCTTAAGAAAACATTTAGGTTGCTTTAATACACATGTTAATAACTATATTAGTTAAGAATGGTGGAGGTATTATATTTCCTTATGAACTAAAAGTGATTCTCTAAGACTGTGGGCAAAGATACGTATCGGACTCTTAAAGTAAATATTCTGAATTCCAAATTATTGTAATTTGGCACTTTTGCAGAATCACAGTAATGCAGTTTAATAAAGCAGAAACCCTAAAGGTTTTGGAGTAATAAATAATTCCAAAGTTCATGAGGATATTCCACATGATGGCAACTCACATGCATTACAAATTATCCTTTCTGAAATGTCCGTCAGCAGATTCTGCGCCTGAGGAAGCCTGTTCGTGAGTGTCCACGAGACCCACAAATACAGCAACACATCCGCTCCATGCCCCGCTCCACCCTGCCCACTCTCATTTTTATGCTGGCCATCCACATGCCCAGTGACGTCGCTTCTACACGTGCGCGTTCGAGTGAGAGGTCTAGCAAATTATATCACGGAAGCAATCAGATGACCGCAATTACATTGGATGTGGAAAACCAGTATTTTGACTAGGGAAGAAAAACACGGGGTCAGGGAGATGTGACACTAAGAAAAATAATTCAGCTGGTGTCTATGCCCACTCCTCCTGGACTTCTCTGCTGCCCTGAGCCTGCGGCACTCCTTTCTTCCGCACACGTGAAGGAGCAGACAGCTTTCCTTCTCTCCGAGCGTGTCAAGTCCAGAAGTGCCCTCCACGCTCCCGTTCCACCACGCACGCAAGGAATGACTTCACGAGTTTCCTCAACAAAAGTCAATGCTTTAAGTCACCTTCCAAAGAAAAATTATCTTTTTCTGAGAGCTACAAAACACCAAGACTCAATGAGTGGAATTTATAAAATATCCTAATGAGTGTTCCCTTTGTTCTTAATATGCTGCTCCAAGTGGGAGCTCCCAGCTGACCAGCTGTAGCCCTGGGATTAACACAGAGCTAAATTCCTAATTCATGCCCTCCCCCGGCCTTCCACTGGCTTAAGCACATCTCCCAAGTATGAGCCCCACATGCCAGAATTTCAGGTCCCGTCTGTGGTAACAAGAGGGTTGAATGAATTAGAACTGCTGTGTTTCCCTGTAGGGTTCTCTGGTGTTCTGTATCAATACACCAAAAAAAAAAAAAAAATTAAGTTTATTTATTTATTTTTGAGAGACAGAGGACACATACATGGAAGGGGCAGAGAGCGAGAGAGAATCCCAAACAGGCTCTGCACTGACAGTTCGACGTGGGGATCAAACGCAAAAACTGTGAGGTCATGACCTGAGCCAAAATCAAGAGCTGGACGCTTAACCGACTGAGCCACCCAGGTGCCCCAATATATCAAGAAATTCTGATAAATTTTCTCATTGTTAGGTCATATATAAGGTCTTAATTTTTTATGTTTCCACTTAGCAATGTAGTTGATGTAAATAAATAACTGGTTTTTCTACAGGTCTAACCTAAACCGTAAGGATCTCAAACGCTAATTAGACCCTTTGGGATTCTCATCCGAGTTCCTTTTTTGGTCACAGAGCATTCGAACTGACCTTGTTAGATCTTTCTCTATTCTGGGTGGACTTGGTGAGAATAGGAGTTTTTGTTTTCTTCCAACACAGCACTGAGTCCTTTCTTCTAACTTAAACACAATTACTTAATTACTTTGTTCAGCTCTGTTCCCTCCAGACGCGCGAAGGTGCCTGAAGGCCAATACAGAGTACGACCGGGGTCAAAGGTATGAGTTTCCTCAACTATTAGTGACCACATTAACTGTAAAAAAGTGGAGCACCCCTTCAAAGCTTACTTGTTATCTGTCAGTTCATCTCCATGGGCACAATGAGGAGATTGGAATCCCTTGGTTTGACTGGGTTTCCCTTGAGCCGCCCCCCACCCTCCCGGGTTATTTCATTCTTTCCTCTGCTATTTCAAGGCACGTTTTTCCTCTCGCAGTGCTGACCTTTCTGTGTGCACGCATTTTCTCACCTGGACTGTTGTGCCCAGCACCTGAATCAACTATAGCAGCGCGAACCTCCAAGCATGAAATGACTTTCCGGAGCTACATTTCTCTCAACCACTAGAAGAAATCCACCCTCAAAAACGAGCTGTCACCACACAAAGCATTTTAAAAGGCTGAAGGTATTTGACAAACATTACACGAAAATGTTCAATTAAAATTGGTCAAGTAACTGTAACAGAAAAATAGAAACTGTGGACTGCTAAATTAGATCAGTCCATAGGCTCCTGGGCCATGACAGCCTCTAGGCTGTCCTTGACAATGTTCTAAACATCAGGTTTCACAATAAAGCAGAAATTTCCTGAAAATGGTCTTGATAGAGCATCAGAAGTGGGTAGAGGAGAGGGGCGCCGGGGTGGCTCAGTCAGTTAAGCGTCCGACTTCAACTCAGGTCATGATCTCATGGTTCATGGGTCTGAGCCCCACGTTGGACTCTGTGCTGACAGCTCAGCGCCTGGAGCCTGCTTCAGATTCTGTGTCTCCCTCTCTCTCTGACCCTCCCCCACTTATGCTCTGTCTTCCTCTCCCTCTCTCAGAATAAAACATTAAAAAAAAATTTTAAAGAAATGGGTAGAGAAGAAACTTCCTGACCTCAAAGGGCAAAAATCTGTCTTCTATTATTTAACATGCTTTATAATCTTTCCCCACCACTCTATATCTTTATATAACTACTTTGTCTAATACAGTAGCTACATAGGGCAATTACATTCTTATTTAAATGCATTAAAGTTAAAAGAGTATGCTTTATCTTGATAAGCACCAAGAAATATATAGAATCGTTGAATTGTTATACAGTACACCTGAAACTGATATAACACCACAGGCTAATTATATTCCAATAAAAAAATAAAAATAAACAAATTAAAAATAAAATCATTATGATCCAAAAGAAGTTTTTAAATTAAAAACAATTCAATTTCTCAAACACCCTGACCACATGTCAGTGGTCAAAAGCCCTATGTGGCTAGCGGCTGCCATATTGGACAGCATGGATAGAAATATGTCAATCACCACAGAAAGTTCTATTGAGCAGGACTGCTACATAGGTTATTATCATATCCAAGGCTCATTCTTAAGACTTGCGTTTCTGTTCTGTGGGGTGAGCCTTGGCCTGTCATCTACAAAGTTAGTAACAATCTTCGTACTGAGTACAAATCAGCATTTGTCTATCAAAGCCAGGAAACGTCCTTCTCCAGCTGCACACCATTTAATTTTTCCTCTCACTCACTCAATACCCACACGCCCCTCCAACTAGCACAACAAGCCACTGAAGATGCTACCACGCCCCGTGCCTCCAACGTTCATCTTCCTTCCTCATCCTGCGCTTGCCTGGGGTTCAAGCCGGATAAGACGGCTCACTCCTTCCCTATGTTTCAATCCTTGAAACCTTGTCCTGCTTGACCAATAGAAACTTTGCTTCCGGTACTCTTTCTCTCAGCTTGTCACTCCTACCAGAGGATTTGTTTCTTGGGAGTCAGTCCCCTGAATGGGAACCCCTGAGTCATTAAACAATTACATTTTAGAAACATGCATCATATTTCCCCTTGCATCTCAAAGGTTAGCAGACCTGCCTTGCAGATCCAATGTCCTTAGGGCATCTTGTGCTTCAGCACATCTTTACACCTGACACATATTTGGCATTTGATCAGTGCATTTGGAATCAGCTTTAATTTAAACACCAAGATAACTCTTTGGAAACTTGCTTTGGTCTGCACAGAGTAATGAAGCGCAAGTATTAAAACACAAGTGCTTTACTGTACTGATCCGAAATGTTTACTTCACGTTCTCCTCCACTTTCCACAGGACGACAGACAGGAGGAAGGATTTTTAACAGGTGCCTACTATCATAATAATTACACTACTATAATTTTATAACTAGATGCCATTCTGTCTGATACAATGGATAGTTCCGTATGTAGGACTGCCCACTTTTTAACATCTCCCAATAAAGCCTGCTTATTGGATTCGAGACTGCCTTGGTGTGAGGTGTGAGGCTGGTAACACTTTCTCACATGTCTGTTTCTCTCTTGCGGTTTCTGGCTGTGCATGCGCATCACACACGGCGGGCACGCACACGGGTGTGCATGGGCACGCTTTTTCTGGCTTTCGTCTGTGCACCTTCTCCCTCGAGCTCATGCACCCTCCTTCTCTCCTGCTCTCACGCGCACCCCACTGTCCTGGCTGTATACTGCTCTTATTCTCTGCCACTAATCCTTTCATCCTCGCTGCTGCCATTTGCCCGGGCTGCCCGCCATGTTTGACCCTTTCCCTCGTCTTCTGTTCTGATTCCCTCACGTCTTGCAAGGCCCGTGGTGCTGTGTCCCCTCTGAGTGCAGCGCAGCCTCGCCACACTGCCCCACACAGCCCAGGCAGAGCAGCTGTCAGGGACTTCTGTCCTTCCTGAGACGAGCACCCGGGCTGTACGCTTGCTGGGAGCATTGAACCCTTCTCTGCTGCTCCACAGGTTAGGTTTCAGCTGACGGGGGGCAAGAGCAAAGGTACACCCAGCTGTGAATTCTGGAGGAGCCCCAGCATCCTGGGATAAAATTCTGGGAAGTCTGAGAAAGGCAACTGATAAACCCCATGGGACCAGAGTGTGGGCAGATGAGCAGGGCTCTCCTATATGGCACTTTGAAACCTCAGGGTTACTATGGTTGTTCAGACTTTCTGGGGTCCCTGCTGGTTGACATTATTACCCATATTTCAGCAAAGTACATTCGGTTCTAACATACTGGATGGCGATGAAAATGATTGATCTACACGTGACCTAAACAGCTCTGCACCCTGACTTGTAAAGCAGTGTGAGAGAAGTCACGGTGACTCACAACAGTGATGCCCATTGATAAAAAGCATCCTTCCTACTATGTGAAAGGAGTTTTTCTCTCAGTTCAATCTGAGACACTCTTGTAAAGGAACAGACGAATTAAATGACAGCGAGAACGATCTCTGGGCTGTCAACTGCCTTCGCCCTGCCACAGGAGACCCTGAGAACAGACACAGGCGCGGTCTGCCTTTAGCGATGTCGCGACCACCCCTGTGGAGCTACACAGCCTCAGAGAACACAGCGTTGTAGAGGCCTTTACTTTTGATTCATCGTGTAGTAAAGAAACGCAGGGCACGATCCATAGAAATCGTCTGCTTACTTCTCAGCAGGAGGCCCCCAAATACATTTATAATGACACGGCAGAATGACACACTTTCCTTCCTCAATGGATGTCCCCATTGTGTTTGGGTAGCCAGGGTTCCGAAAGAAGAAAGTAATTGACATATCTGCCTTCAAGACCCCAGGTGGGGACAACAGCTTTTAGCACATACACACAAGTTTTTATTCTACAAGAACATGTTTTGAAAACAAATTTTATGGGACCAATCGCTTATTAAGGCTGTTTTGTTGGCCAAGGGAAAGAGACACAGCCAGAAAATCTGGCAAGTAAAGCTAATGATTGCTCTATAAATGGGTCTTGACCTTGTCACACAGCCACTCGCGTGCAGGTGAGGAAGGCTGAGGTGTAACACATGTGAACATGTAAGAATCACAAAGGTAACTGGTGACTTTTCAATAACTGACAACCTGCATATATTTCCAGATTTGCAAAAGTCTATATACATGGCATGCGTTTTCCTCCCTTGGTCAGAGAATTATTTCAATTCAAGAGTCAGTGGGATGCCTTTACTGAGTTTAAATAATGCAAAAGGACTTTTATTATCTCAGTGCCAGGTTGTATGAAATGTCTTTGTTTTGTCTGCCTCAATAAACGTTAGAAAAGAAACAAACAAAAGGATATGCTTGGGTGCCTGGGTGGTTTATTCGGTTCAGTGTCCAACTTCGACTCAGGTCATGATCTTATGGTTCACAAGTTTGAGCCCTGGGTCCGGCTCTGTGCTGACAGCTCAGAGACTTGAACTTGCTTTGGATTCTGTGATTCTGTGTCTCCCTCTCTCTCCACTCCTCCCCCACTCTTAACTGTGTTTCTATCGACTCTCAAAAACAAGCATTCACAAAAAAAAAATAAAATAAAAAAAATAAAAAGATCTGCTTAACTCAAAGTCCACCAACTGAAATGTTTGATCTCATTCAAAAGCATACTCAGAGAAACATGCAGAATAATTTTTGACTACCAGTCTAGGCACCATGACCCAGCCAATAAAATTAACCATCACATTTCCAGTTGGTATTCTCTTTTGAGATTCAGACCAGTAAAGTCTACTCAAAAATTATCTCCACCAAGTTCAAAAGATATCCCAAGGTCACTATTTTCAGAAAGAATTTATCAACTTTCTCTTCAGACCACATTCCTTCTACCACTCAATCACTCAATCCATGTCCACCAGTTATGCAAAACAGAAGCCTGAGACACAATCTTGAGGACCCCCCTCACCAATAAAAAATTATTCTGTCTGGTCGATTTCAACTCTGACTCATCTGTCAGCAGCATCCGGTCTTCACCCAATAGTGCCCTCACACAGGCTGCCATCATCTCTAGGTGAAGTTACCGTGCCCCACTCCTGACTGTTCTTTCACTCTCTTCTCTCTTGTTTTTAAGGAATGGCCACGATTCTCAGTCCATTCTAGAAAGCCATGCAGCCTACTTCCTCCTTTTTGTTCTCTCCACATTTATCATGTGCTGGGCCTCTCCCTGGTAATACCCAAATTGCACCCCATGTTATAAATTCTAACTGCAGAGCCAGTCTCTCAGTTCACCAGCCATCCAAACACCTCATCCTTCAGTAATGCCCCGTGGGGAACTCATACCACCTTGGCCCAGGCCCTGCTCCCCCAGGCCTGATGGGAAAACATCAATCCATCAAGGACACCTCTCCTGTACCCCCGAACCAGACATGTCTTCCAACAGAATGTGTCACATTTTCAGTGACGTATTTTCTGTGATTATTTGTTCAGTATCCGACTATCTGATGAACCTGCAGATTCCTTAAGGAGAGGGGGTTTTGTTGAGGTGGGACTTCAGTTTTGTTCAAACAGGAAGTACACCAAAAATGTTTGCTTAATGAGTGATTTTTGTTTTTCTTGGTTTTCATCTCATTAAAAACACTTTTTCCCTATGGGGCACTGTAACTGAGAATAATACTTTTCCATTCTGTCACTAATTTTTAAATTTTTTTTTAAATGTTTGCTCATTTTTGAGAGACACAGAGAAACAGACCATGAGTGGTGGAGGGTCAGAGAGGGAGACACAGAATCTGAAGCAGGCTCCAGGCTCTGAGCTGTCAGCACAGAGACCGGCACGGGGCTCAAACTCATGAACTGTGAGATCATGACCTGAGCCAAAGTTGGGCACTTAACCAAATGACCCACTCAGGCAACCCATGCCACTGATTTTTTTTAAGTTTATTTTATTTATTGAAAGAGAGAAAAACAGAAAGAGGATCCCAAGCAGGTTCTGCACTACCTGATGTGGGGGCTCGAACCTGCAAACCATGAGATCATGACATGAGCCAAAATCAAGAGTCAGATGCTTAACTGACTGAGCCACCCAGGCGCCCCTGTCACTGATTTTTTATTACTCCTGTGTCACCATTTCCACAAACAAAATTGAACATGGATTTGAGAGAAGGGGCCATTTGCTGTATTTTCACAGTTTTAATAGGAAAAAAAAAATCCTTTCATTCATATGAAAGCAGGCCTTCCACATCTAACCCAGGCATTTTACTAACTCCAACTATTGTACCTTCTTTGGTAATTCTAAGTGGCTATCATGACGTCACTGTGAACCCCTTTCCTGATACAGAGAGCAATATAACTAGCAAAAAGCAATTTATTCAATGTCCATAACAATTTGAATATGTCAGGAGTGTCAATACAGATTCAGTCAACGAGGGGCCCCTGGCTGGCTCAGTCAGTGGAGTATGCAACTCTTGACCTCGGGGATTCACTCAAGGACTCAGTGTCACACACTCAAGCATAACTTGGAGATTTTCTACACTTTGTTTTAAACAGCTATGACAAAAACAAAACAATAAAATCAAACAGCTCATAGGCCCATTTTCATCTTTTCCAACACCTTCCCTACACATATCCCCTAACGGGCTTCAATATGGACTTCTAAATGAGTTGACCACTTCATCAGATTCACCGTTAGAACTTGGGCAGTAACCTGTTTTCAAAATGAGAAAATACTGTATGAGGAATTTGTCCCTGGTGTCCTCAGAGCATCAGACCATCTCCTCCCCGGGCCTGTTCTATGTTTATGGGACTTGTCTACAAACTCAGCAGCATTTCTGTTACGGAACAAGCAGCTCTCACTGTCACAACTCACTTCCATCACACTTGGAAGAGAGGACCATATTCCCAAGGCTGCCTGGCTCTCACTAATGCTAGATGTTTTGTGAGACATCTGCCCCCACATACATGTACATGAGGCAAGGGTAGGAGCCATTAGATACTAAAATACAATTACTACATCTAATCATCAGTACATTTTTATGGCGTGGAAATTCTTTATAGCAAAGAGTTTTTGAAAAACCATACCCAAGCACGTGCAAACATGCACTGAACACACTTTTCAGATTGGAGTTTGAGACAATAAACCTGAAGTATGGCCAACAATATTTATACAACACCTTGTGATTTAAATTTTTAGAGGTTTAACCCTCAACTGTCACTTTTAGGTAGAAAACGATACCGATGGGGGCGCCTGGGTGGCTTAGTCGGTTAAGCGTCTGACTTTCGCTTAGGTCATGATCTCGCAGTTCGTGTGTTCAAGCCCTGCGTCGGGCACTGTGCTGACTGCCAGCTCAGAGCCTGGAGCCTGTTTCAGTGTCTGTGACTCCCTCTCTCTCTGACCCTCTCCTGCTCACACTGTCTCTCTCTCTCTCCTAGAAATAAATAAAACATTAAAAAAAAAAAAAAGAAAAGAAAACGATACCGATGATGTGGTTCACACATAACATAGTAAATCTGAAAAAACAGTTGTGCATAATTTAACAAGACTTTCCATTTATAATGCTACCTATGTTAACACTGACTATTTCTGTTCCTTCAAGTATTGTTGAAGGGTTAATCATTACAGGGGAAAACCATGACACCCAGTGGCCAAAGACTTTCAATGCTATGCAAATTTCTCTGTGTCCTCTGTGCTTTATCAAAGTCTTAAATTTATCTGCTTTCGCCGTATATCAATTTATTTATTGAATTAAATGCATAAATTGAAATAGATAATGTGTTCATGAATGATTTTGTATTTTCCATACATGCATGAAAACTATCCTATTAAACTGGAAAATTATGAATGCTAGTTCTGTATAGTCTGTGTGTTGACATATGGTACCTACATCAACATAATCTGGATATATCTCTTAAATACCCATTTACAAAGAACCTCCACATCTCCATTCATGAGTAGAACCCCTTGTTTTTTGTTTTTGGGTTTTTTTTCCCCCGAAAAGACCCTCAGAGAAAGATGAAATGAATTATTCACTTAATGAAGCAATAATGGAGGTAGATCTTATGTATATATTCAGTAGAGTTCTACATAATCAAGAGGGATCCTTTATGATGAGTAAATTTATTCATACTTTTATTGCTTCTCTTTCCCCGCTCAATTTCACTTATTGGTATCTATCTTCCTTGATTGTTCTCATTACTTTTGTAAACCTAGGGAGATGTATAGTAGCAGTTAAGATAAAGTTCTAATCAGGCTCCAATCTTTTCATTACTGATCTGTAACTTTGAGCAAGTTCCCTAAGCCCCTGAAACTTTACTGTCATTATTTGAAATATGAGATAATTTTTTAAATTTAAAACATGGTAAAAATAGTACACTCATCATGATAAGCAGTGAGTAATGTACAGTATTGTTGAATCACTGCACTGTACACCTGAAAGAGGACACTGAGTATACTATACTGGAGCTAAAATAAAAATCTTTAAAAATATGGTAAAAATAATTCATGTGTGTCCTCTCTGTTGCAAAGATTACTTAATTAACGAATATATACCTATATACCCTGTTAGCACAGGGTTTGCCATTTGGTTTTTACTCGGTATTTGCAGTTATTTCCTATACAAGTTCATTTCTATCCAGTGGACAGACTCTCCATCTACTGAATAACATTAGAGGGACTCAAGACGAATCATTTCCTGAGTGTACCTTTCCATTAATTTCTTCTCCTTCCATTTCAGTATCCTTCCCCAGGAGATATGGCTGAAATGGCAACTCTGGATGCCTTGAGAAAAGATATTGAAACGTGTTTATTGTCTTCATTCTTTATCTGGGCATGTTAATAATGAAAGTGAACAACAATTTCAAGATGTCAGGTGGTCTTCTGGGACAGAAAAATTGCCTTTAGTGACCTTGTCAACTTCAGTCTTGGAGCTGTTCTCAGTGAGTCTTTACAGCCTAGGAGGCCATGAAACAATATGTCAATAAAAACATATTTTATTCTAGAATAAGTTTTCTTACTTTGAGGTCCATCACTTTTTTTCTTTGGTTTCTGCTTTGAAAACTGAGTATGTAATACAGTCCACTGTCCCATTTTCCTGTGCTTTCTCCCTGCATGTCTGACTGCCACCCTACAAGACAGGATGTTCGTGGTACTGAAGGTGGAGGTGTGCCACATTTTCCAAAGGACTGAACTCTGGCTCTCCTAGGACGACATGCAGTACACACAGGGAGGCCACAGAAAACACAAGAGTTAACAAACCATCAATGATGCTCAAGGAAATTAGACCAAATGGGCTTCAGGAATGGGAGCGGCACCTGGCCTTTCTGTAAGAGGACTTCAACAACCTCCATTTTGACCTTAAACTTCCTAATTAACTTCTTTCCAGTTTACCTTTTAAATCAGGCAAAAGATCCTGAGAGCAAAGCATTGCCTCATGGGAACCGAAACTAGCCCCTCAAGCAATAAGGGCTGCCTTCAGCCAGCAAGACCCTGTGACTGACCTCAGTCAATGATGGCCCTGACCTTCACTTCCCACCTGCAGGTATGCACTGACCTTTGTCCCACATTTCCTTATGTAAACCTAGAAGTATTGTCAGCACTTTGGAGACAGTCTTTGAGATGTTAGCCCGCTGTCATCCTGGTGTCTGCCTCACTGAAATATCATCCTTTCTCATTCCCCCACCCCTCTCTCTCTGCCTTAGGATTTGGTCAGCAGCGTGCGGCTGAACCTATCTGCTGAGACCCCCGGGCCAGGTGCTCTTGCACCTCTGTGCCTCGGCTACATTTCTATGTTCCATACAGAAGGGCTGATGTACGTGTGACAAATCCTGAGAAGTCACCTGTGTCACCACACTGAGTGCTCCTTCTCAACCACAAGCTGTTTCAGGAACTTTATTTGAGAGAGACACAGCACAAGTGAGAGGGAGACAGAGAGGGAGTGCAGTGCCCGACGTGGGGCTTGGACCCATGAAGCTGTGTGATCATGACCTGAGCCAAAACCAAGAGTCAGATGCTTAACCAATGGAGACAAACAGGCACCCACGTTTCAGGGGCTTTTGAAGCACACTTGGGGGTCAGGAATGAGAGTGTTTGCTAAGAAATGGAAATAACTTTTAAATTTCTGTTTACTGTATAGTGCCACAGTTAAACGGGGTAGGGAGTCGGTATTCTGAAATACCAACATTCTTTCATACACCATGTACCTTCAATATCCATCCAGGGAAAAGTACCATCAGATACTTTGAAGAGGTGAAGTGGGAGAGTAGTAATTAAAGAGCCAAAGACACAGATCAATCAAGAATGGACTCTACATCCCATCATGTCTCCATAAGTAACTGAAACACAACGGGTTCGTGGCTGGGATACTGTGATTTCTAAGAAGAAATTTATATTTGGTCTCTATCTATTTGGTCTCTAGCAGCACACAGCTGCTAACACAATGACAATTTCCTCTGTAAGAGCAAAAAGGCACCTTTTGTTATAGAACTTAATTTTGTTTAAGTTCCTGAAATAGCTCCAGAGCCACAAAGGTAAAACACATGCCTCTGTTATTCCTGGCATCCCCTTTCAACCACACCTGAGTTTCTGTGAATGAGGGGACTTTTGGAAGTCCCCTGAGGATGGGGGCAGGCTACCAGGAGGAAACAACCACATGCCGAGAGGGCTGGCACTTTCAGTCCCAACTCTGACTCCCAGGGAGGCGAGAGGGCCTCACACCCACTCCTTCACTAACGACCAATGACTTAATCTTGCGCAGAGAGTAAAGCTTCCATACAAACCCTCAATTTCGGGGTTTGGGGATCTTCTGGGCTGATGGGCACTGTTGTTGCTACAAGGTCATGGGAGCCCCCAGGCCCTTTCCCACATGCCTCAACCTACTCATCTCGTGCGTCTGATTGCTCCTGAGTTCTGTCTATAATAAACCCATGATCCAGGAAGGAGAACGTTTTCCTGAACACTGCTGCTCTAGTAAATTAATCGGAACTTAGGAGGGGGAATCACTGATTTACAGACAGATGGCCAGAAACACAGGTGGCGATCTGCACGTCAGACTCACACCTGAAGGTGGGGAAGGGCTGTCCTGTGGGACTCAGCACTAACTCTGTGGACCTGGATGAGACCGTAGGGTCCTCCACTGGCGTCGCACAACTGCCTGGTGTGTGGAGAAACCACACACATTTGGAGTACAAAGTATCCTGTAAGTAGTAAATGTACAGAAAAACAGAAGGAAGAGCATCTTTCCTTTACAGTTAAAAAATCATTTCTATGTTTATTTCATAATTTATATAATATTCAATATACTATCAATAGCCATAATATATTTTTATATCACAATATATATTTAGCTTTTTGTCCCTAATCAGGTGTATCAGTCCCTTTGTAGTAATTTTTTTTTTAAAAAAGTCTGGGAAGATGACATTTGTTTAAATTTATAAAATGACATGTTATTACTGAATACAAGAGAGACACTCTTTCCTCTCAATCATTATAATTAAGTCTGGTTATGTTTCAACCTCACCTTTTGTCTCCCTTAGCAACGGTAACTTTCCGGGCCATAGCATCCTTGGTTAATGACAAGGTCAGTTGGTATGTTCATGATAGTTTGGAGGGCTGGGAGATTCACTTCTGTGTTCTACAGAAATCTCTGTCACATGGTGTCACTCCATCATTTAAGGCCGCTACAATTATTGCACATTTCTCAGGGTCTCTCTTTGTGACATTTCTCTTGGCCACTGGCTTTGAGGTATTTCACAATATATTTCTTGCTTTTACACCTACAGACATAATTCTGCTATTTAAAGTGGTCTCATACCCCATTCACTGCCCAGAACATGCCTGTTTAATTCACATTTCTATGGTCATCAATCTGTCTACATTATACGGTAGTAGACTCAAGGAGTTTTAAAGTTGAATGTCACTTTGTAAGATGCAGAAAGGTGCTAAATATGAATGAAATACGAGATGCCTTTTAAAGTAGTAAACCCTATGCCCAATGTGGGGCCGCACAACTGACTCCCAGATCAAGAGTCACATGCTCTGTGGACTGAGCCAGGCCGGCACACCTGAGATGCTATCTTAAAAAGTTTATCCAAATGTACCAACAATATTTAATGTACCTAGCAAATGGGTCATATTCTTTGGGCCATAAATTCCTTTGAAAATGAGAGCTATGCACTCTCCTAATAAATAATAATAATACACATGGGTAGTCAGATAAACACATAGGCATGCACGCACAAACACACACACACAATTATTTAGAGTGTGCCTAGGCATGGTCCATCAAATGATGCATCTTACTTTGTTTGACTAAATCGTATTTAAAAAGAAATGTATACCCTTAATTGTATATATTGGATGCAACTGTATTCTGTATAATAATACTGTTATGCATGGAACTTAAGATCAAGCAAATGGATTTTTGTACACACACACAATTATATATACATAGAACTATAAACATATAAATATAAATACATATATATAACAGGGCAACTTATCTTTATACATAATTTGTGTATGTATAATATATGGAACAATTTAAAGACTGCATATTTATTTAATGAATTATTTTTATTTTTAGATACAATAATAATACTGTACTTATAAGTTAAAATGTATATGTCAAATTCTATGATGTGTGAGATTTTGTTCAAAATTATCTATTCTGAGGTAGGAGAAATGGCTAGGAGTTCTGATGATGCCAAACTGGCCATGAACTCATCACGGTGGCAGTGGAGAATTTGTACGCTGAGTTGATTTAATCACTGTCTCCCTGAACCCCTTCACCTCCATGAAGCCTGTCCCTAGTTCCACAGACCAACACCACACACAGATAAGCACTTCCACTGACTTCTTGCACATCCTTCGAGTTCACTTGATGACTTTACAAAAAGCACAAATGCACAGTTGCATTTCCCCTTATTTACACAGCCAATGGAGCATACACGTGCGTTTGCAAATTACTCCTTTCCACACAACATCGTGTCTCAGGCAATATTTCTTCTCCTACACTCTAATGGCATTCTCATCACCTAGAGCCCACATGATGTATCTAATCCTTTCTCTACTAAGACAGGCATAGGTTGTTTGGAATCCTTCACTGTTACCATGCCAGTCATAAATGAAATTGCACAAATGTCCTATCCCCCCACACAAGTCTATCTGCAGGAGAAATTCCAAAAATGAAATGGCTTGGCCAAGAATCACTATCAGATCATCAACATACTTTTTAATATTGGTAGATATTGCCATATAGTTCTCCTCAAGTCTTGTGCCAATTTGTGCCTACACCAGAAATGGGCAAGAGTTATTTGCAATAATTTATATTAGTATCACTCTGTTAAATACACTAGAATTAAAGCTTTTTAAAAAGAAGAAGTCATTAGCAATATGTGAATTCCATGACGCCTCTGCTCCACTTCCTGTGGCTGGATGCCACATGTCATCTGATGACGTCATCCTCTGGGATGTTACTTGCAAAAGCAATTCCTTCCCCACATGGTCTCCAGGATAGGCTAGGAGGCTGTGCATGAGCCCCAAGAGAGTGCAGGGTGTGTCTTGCTCACAGCCACCCCCCCCCCCAGGGCTGCTCTACCACTGCAGGGGCTCCTCTGGGTCTCCCCTTCCAGCTGTGTCTTACCTCCTTCCTCTCCCCAGTGCTGTATACTTTGCCTAACCTGGAGGGGGCACTCAGTCCTATTACATAAGTGGTGAAGAAATAACTGAGGCTGCTATGGGTAATATAATCTCTAAATCAATTTTAAAATGCAAAATAAGTAAATGGCAAGGAAGAAATAAAAAGCAAATATAAAAATATGTATAAATTAGTCAAATTGAAAAATAGTTAAATATGATCCAAAAATATAGTATTTTTCAAATTTTGGATGCAACAATAATTAAACTGTTTTTTTTTTCTTTTTTGCTTTAGTGCCTATGGAAACTTCATTATAAGCAAACAGACTTTTACAGTAATTTCGTTTAAAATAAGTATACAGTATAAAATGGATATACTAACCAAAAGAAAAAATACATACATCCAGCATGAATTAATATATACATGTTTCCACATATGGACATAGGGCAATCATCTCCCATCATTCTGGAGTAGTTACATGGAGCTGTTTTGTTAAAGCACATGACCATTAATGTTCCTGAAAAAAAAAAATTTCTCCTAAATTCTGCCACTGCTTCATTGATTCATTTATTCATTAATTCACTCACTCAATATCTCAGCAAATATTTATAGTGATTCTCTACTTAGTAAAAGATTATGTTAGGGCTATAAGCTATCTAAAATCTCTTTTGTAATTGGTAAATCTTAGAATAGAGCACAGGCAGTAATTTCTCTGACACTGGCCATAAGAACATTTTTTCCTACATATGTCTCCTAAGGCAACGGAAGCAAAAGCAAAAATAAACTATTACAACTACACCAAAATAAAAGGCTTCTGCAAAGCAAAAGAAATAATCAAGAAAACTAAAAGACAATCTACTGAATGGGAGATATTTGCAAATGACATGACCGACAAAGAGGTAGTATCCAAAACATATAAAAAACATATCCAACTCAACGCCAAATAATCCAATTTAAAATGGGCAGAAGACACGAACAGACATTTCTCCTAAGAAAACATGTAGATGACCGACAGAAACCAGAAAAGATGCAGACTATCATTATCAGGGAAATGCAAATTAAGAGAGATCACTTCACACTTGTCAGAATGGCTAAAATCCGAAACAGAGACACAGCAAGTGTTGGTGAGGATGTGGATAAAAGGGAACACTCTTGCACTCTTGGTGGAAATGCAAACTGGTGCAGCCACTGTGGAAAACAGTATGGAGGTTTCTCAAAAAATTAAAAATAGAATTACTATGTGATCAAGTAATTTTGCTACTGGGTATTTACCCAACGAATATGAAAACACTAATTCAAAAGGATATATGCACCCCTGTGTTTATAGCAGCATTACTTACCATAGTCAGATTATGGAAGCAGCCCAAGTATCCATCAGTAGATGAATAAAGATGTGGTATGTATTTATACGATGGGGTTTACTTGGCCATAAAAAAGACTGAAATTTTGCCTTTGGAACAACATGGATGGAGCTAGAGAGTATAATGCTAAGCAAAGTAAGTCAGTCAGAGAAAGACAAATACCATATGATTTCACTCATATGTGCCATTTAAGAAACAAAACACAGGAACAAACAGGGTTAAAAGAGACAAAGCAAGAAACAGACTCTTAACTCTACAGAACACAGCGGTGGTTCCCAGAGGGGAGGTCGGTGGGGGGTGGGTGAAACAGGTGATGGGGATGGTTGGTGGGGGGTGGGTGAAATAGGTGATGGGGATGGTTGGTGGGGTGTGGGTGAAATAGGTGATGGAGATTAAGGGTATACTCATCTTCGTGAGCACTGAGCAATGTACAGAATTTGTGAGTCACAATTCTGTACAGCAAAAACTAATATAACAGTGTATGTTCACTATACTGGAATAAAAGTTAGAATTAAAATTAAAAGAAAGATCTCCCATCAGCTTTAATTTTAAGAAATGAAAGGGAATAGAAAACAGATTACAATTACCATGTTCTGCATACGTATGTGTACAAATATTTATAATATATTATTAAAATTTACTCATGGGGTATTATTAAATCATATTTATGGATTTAGAAAAAAGGAAATTATATATACTGAGAACACTTCCTGGTATTAAAATTGTCTGGAAACCATGAATGTGAACTGTCTTCATTTGTATTTCTGCGACTGGCAACACAGTATTCGAGCCCAGAGGACAAATGGGGACAGAGAACTGGACCAGCTTGCTGTGGCTACGAAAGCAAATTCTATCCAAATCTATTCCGAAAGTCTCGCATAGAACAACTCAAAACCACTCAGAGTCACCTGGGTTTTGCTTTTTGGGCCTTTGCGGAAGCTAATGAGGTTGAGAAATAAGCACATTTATCTCGATTGAAAAGGAAATCCACTATGGCACCATTTCAAAGCATGGTGCTCGGTAAGCAGATGAAGGAAATGATTTATTGAAATATGCTCAACTGTAAGTCGGAAATGGCATGTATTAAAACCTAGGGCTGCAACATGAAAATATTATCAAACTAGTCATGCAAAGTCGTATCACAGATTAAATATCTGACTGATACATTCTCTAATTCCAAACTGCTGGATACCGAACATCTACCTGATCACGAACATCTATAATAGTAAACAGTTTTTGTTGACATAGCTTCTAAGTGATTTCTCGAGTGATGAACAGCATTCATTTCATCTCATTATGTATTTGTAATGAATCCAAATATATTATTCATGGTTTAAAATGAGTATTATCTTCCCTAACTTAATTTTATCATAGGCACCTTTTAATGTTTATATGCAAAGCCTTACAAATTTAAATAATGAAAACTCATGTTCTTAATTTGGACTCAGGAATAAACATATTTTGCATGAAAACAATCTTTTAAGAAATATATGTGGATAAATGTCTTCAGGTCACAGAAAACAAGCCCAATTGATCTAAAATTAGTCAGAGAATTTTTAAATAGAGGTGAGCAAACTGTAGCCCACTGACCAGACCAACTACATTTTTAAAGAAATTTGTACCGTTGGTAGGAATGCAAATTGGTACAGCCACTCTGGAAAAGAGTATGGAGGTTCCTCAGAAAAATTAAAAATAGAGCTACCCTTCAACCCAGCAATCACACTGCTAGGTATTTATTCAAAGGATACAAAAACCTGATTCATAGGGGCACATGCACCCCGATGTTTATAGCAGCACTTTCAACAATAGCCAAAGTAGGGAAAAAGAGCCCAAATGTCAACTGATGAAGGATTAAAGAAGATGTGGTATACACACACATACACGATGAAATATTACTCAGCAATCAAGAAGAATGAAATCTTGCCATTTGCAACAATGTGGATAGAACTAGAGTGTAGTAGGCTAAGTGAAGTAAGTCAGCAGAGAAAGACAAATACCATATGATTCCACTCATATGTGGAATTTAAGAAACAAACAGATGAATATAGGGAAAGGAAGGAAAACTAACAGATGGAGCAAAACCATAAGAGACTCTTAAATACAGAGAACAAACTGAGGGTTGCTGGAGAAGTGCTGGGTGGGCTAAATGGGTGATGGACATTAAGGAGGGAACTTCCTGGGATGAGCACAGGGTGTCATATGTAAGTGATGAATCACTGTGTTCTACTCCTGAAGCCCTTATTACACTGTATGTTAACTAACTTTGACTTAAATAAAAATAATTTGGAAAAAAGAATAAAGAAAGAAACAAAGTCTTACTGGAACACAGTCATATCTATTGTCTATGGCCATTATCAGGCTCATGCAGCAGACGTGAGCGGCAGAAATGGAAACCAAAGTGCCCAGAAAGCCAATAAAATGTACTATCTGGTCCTGCACAGAAAATCTCTGGCCTCTGGCATAGAGCTGTGGGTTTCACGCCTGAACTTAAAACAGAATTCCTAGGGGTTTGTTAATACACAGATTTCTAGGAGCCACCAGAGACTGGGGCTCAGTAGGTATACGATGGGGGCCTAAGAAGATGCTGTGAGTCCAAGGACCACCCTTTGAGAAACCCATAGTGAAGAAAAAAACATTATTCTCCATAGCTAGGTCAATTTCCTCTGCTTAAATACCACAAAATGGTTGCATACATGTTGCTAAATTAGCAAGTTCAGTTGCACCATTAATCTTAGCATGATCCATTGCAAATTATTATCAAAAGCTCTGAAGTGTAGATAATCATTACCTACCTCCCTCACTAGACTGATGAGGAATTTACGTTATCACAGAGGCTAAATAGTTTGTCCTGGAACAGACCCAAAGTCAATACTAGCAGATGACTGGAAGCACAGATTTCGTCAGCAATGAAATTCTAGAATCGCATGACAGAAAAAGAGCCAGAAATCACTTGTCAGTTGCCATGCCTCTAAGCCCCTAGTATACTAGAACTTCCTACCTACTTACTGTCTGTCCCCTCTCCATTCTTCAACTACGTGAAAAGAGAAGAAAGCAACTTTCCATTACTTTCAAAATGGAAGATCTCTGCAAAATATAGGCACCATTTGTTTATAATTTTAAAATAATTCAGTAAGGTTAAAATGACCTTGAAAAATAAACTAACTCTCTAACACTAAAGTAGTGGTAATTGTTTTCTGTGACTAGTTTCTGTTACTTAGAAAAGGATTTTCAATGCCAGTGTTATCAACATTATCTATTACATTAGCAGTAAGGAGTTAAGCTTTCAAAGACATGGTCTTGAATCAATTATATTACGTAATAACTTTGCAAACTGTGACCATATCAAAGGTCTTTTCTTGAATGTCACATCCAGTCAAAATAGATGTTGAGTTTGAATTCCAGAGCTAGCCAGATTAGTTACTTTAGTATCCTTCAGAAGTCTTGCAATAAATGTC
This sequence comes from Hyaena hyaena, assembly GCF_003009895.1. Classification (NCBI taxonomy): domain Eukaryota; kingdom Metazoa; phylum Chordata; class Mammalia; order Carnivora; family Hyaenidae; genus Hyaena; species Hyaena hyaena. The sequence continues at coordinate 589,890 of NW_024080774.1, forward strand.
CCTTCAAAGAGAATAAAATTTGGTTATCTCTACAAAGAAGAAGGAAAGGAAAAAAAAAAAAAAAGTAGTTCTGAGGTCAAGTTCACAGTAAGCCAAAAAAACAATTGAAAGATTAAAAATGTCCTATGACATCTGAATGTTGAAGCTATCTGTTAATGAAGGACTTGGATGCTAACACATTCTACATGCAAAATAGTGTAACAAAAATTATAAGAGAAACTGCACTTTCATTAGTATCATTTTGCTTTAGCAACTCCATCTTGTCCCTATAAAACATGCCCTCTTCCTGATGAGTGGCACCTTCCACAAGGGAAAATTCAGTGCAGATGAGAAAGAATATGAAGACCCTCTGAATTAAGAGGCCATTGAAAGGCATAATCAAGCATCCAACACGTAATGAGGACATTGACATTCAATGTAAAACACCGATTCTCAAAAATCCAAAAGATATTGTTCACATTACTTGTCAGACAAAATAAATCTAATACCATGTATGAAGTCATACATCATACCTTAAGAGGAATATGCAGATTTACATTTTACTTTGATGGCAACCTAGAATCAAACAAGTTCAAAAAAAGTAATGTACTGAGGCACCTGGATGGCTCAGTCAATTGAGCTCTGACTCTTGATTTTGGCTTCGGTCATGGTCTCACCATCATGGGATTGAGCCCCACATCGGGCTCAATGCTAGGCATGGGTGGAGATGGCTTAAGATTCTCTCCTACTCCCTCTCTGCCTCTCGCCTGCTTGCACTTACTCTCTCAAAAAAAATTATTTACTGTAATATGATGCTATATTAAGTCAATTTCATTGCTTTTTTAACACTGCTACATTCTGGGAATGTTGTACTGACAGCAGTCCCAATATCTTAGTGGTATTACTTCTCCTCTCTGCCTACCAGGTGCTGAGTTCTCACCTTTCCCTAATTTCCCCTGTGTTCATCAGGCCCTGGCCCTCTTTGTGATGCCCACAGCCCTTTTCCTTTCTCATCTTCCCTCCATTTTTAACTATGTCCTTACAGAACCCCAATAAACCATTATGAGTTGGTTGTTCTGACTACCCATCCCACAGATGTCCCCAAACAACTTCTCCAAATATTCCCTATGTTTCAATCCTTGTCATCCATGGGATGGCTTCACCTGAGACATCTTAATATTAACGTTCCTCTCTGGCCACTAACACTGCTACCTCTCTAGCTGATACGCTCATACAACACCTACCATCCTCAGTCCCAAAACCCCTCTACTGTCTTCATTATATTATCCACTATCTTCTATTTCTTTGGGCACCTAGCCAATGCATCTAACTCCTTTGGTCCAGTTTTGCAAACATCTCCCATCAAAGTCCAACTCTGAGCTGATCCATGTGTCAAACGTTGGCTTGCATGCTCTTTGTCGTTTGTTTGATAATCACAATTCTCCATCTTCATTTTATGGCTGAGAAAATGGAGAGACAGTTGCCTGCCTCAAATTATATCAAAGACTCACATCAAAGACTCACATCAGGCAGCCTGGCCCCAAGCCCCTTAATTCTTCACTAGGATACCATTTCTCTGCCTCAATAAAGAGCCTTCACACCTCTCTTCCGGTGAATCCATGAATAAGGAGTGTGGGAGCCCTGCTAGCCATGGCTCCTGAGCAGCAGAAGTGGCCCACATATCAAATTAAACTAACCATCAGAGAGAAAGATACAAAATATAGAGACCGTAAATCCTTGTCTTATTTGAGTCTTTGCTTCCAGATGTTCTTGAAGACTTTACACTTCTTCCATTTTTTAGAATCTTTGAGTGAGTGCTTTTTTTTAATGCCTAAATCTATGACCCCATGACTGTTTCCTTCATTCTCAGCCAAATTATGTACTTTTCTGTAAGGAATGAAAATACAAGTCTTCAGTTGGAACTTCCTAGCATAAACTGACCTTTGTGCCTGGGAAAAAGGCAACCTTTTCCTATCGCCTACTGTAACTGCAGAAACGTTCTCTCCATCGTCTCCTTGTATCCAGATCCTACCGATTACTGATCTCTCAGGGTGTGCACTCTATCCATGACCTACTCTCCTTCCAGAGCTTTGTCCTCTGTCTCCAATGCTTCCTTTCTACCTATATTTTAATACACACATTTTTAACATAAACAAAACAAAACCTCCCCTTCCACTTCCACCTACTTCCCAAATTTCTCCGTGTTCTAGCTACGGTTCTCTGCATTTGCAATGCTCACTTTCTCGCCTCCCACCAAACTTCACCTTTAAACTGAAAGAAATCACAGCAAGAGACAAATTACTGAAAGGCATTTTAAAAACATTTAGTAAACTTTTACTAGCTTCAGATTTCAGGAAAGTTGCAGGAATACTAGAGCTATATACATCCACACCCAGTCCCTCCTATTGTTAACATCTTCCATTAGTCTGCTGTATTCATAACAACTAATGAACTGATATATTGATAAATAATTATTGAATTCCAAACTTTATTTGATTTTCCTTAGATGTCCCCCTAATGTTGCTTCTGGCTCCAGGATCCCAACCAGGATATAACATTAAGTTTATTGGTCAGGTCTTCTTGTTTATTAGACCATCACAGTTTCTCAGGCTTTCCTTGTTTTTGATGACCTTGACAGCTGAGGGATACAAGCCAGGTAATTTTTAGATTGCCTCTTAATACTGGATTTTCTAATTTTTTTTTTTTTCATGATTTGATGGGGGTTCTGAGTATGTGAAAGGAAGATCACAGAGGCAAAGGGCCCTTCTCATGACAGGATATCAAGGTTAGCTGCTGTCAACATGACATCACAGTTGATGGATGCTGACCTTGATCAATGGGTTTGTCAGATTTCTCCACTATAAAATTACTCATCTTCTTTTACTTCTGGTAAAAAGTTTAGTTTTCGAGTATGTAAATAATCAGTAGATCTGTGACACCTGTGTGTGTGCGTGCGCGCGTGCGCTGTCCTTCGTGAAAGTGAGGGAGTGTGCCTTGAGTTTGCATTGCAATGCTATGGTGCAGTAAGAGTGCGACACAGAGAAACCCAAACACTGTGAAGAAAAGGGAATTCGAGTGATCAAAAAACATACGCATCTGGGATTGAACAAATAACCTAGTATCCTAGGTTGAGTGTGGAATAGTAAATTTAAGTGGATAAAGAGAGCTATATTCTCTACTATTTGGGCATCAAACTAAGCTGCTGTAATGCTAACAGTATAAATACAATGGTTCATATGGGATAGATGTTAGCTTCTCTGTCCTCCAACAGCCCAGAGACAGGTGGGTGGCCAAATGCTGAAAGGATAGCTCTGCCATCATCAACATCCGATCTGACATCTCTGGGTTACAGTCAGCTGCTCCATGTGCTAACACTGTTAAGCCAATAGGCAAAAAAAAAAAAAAAAAGAAAAGAAAAGAAAAGAAAAGAATGAAAGGCATCTTTCTTACTCAAGGATGCAAGGCAAAAATTGTTCATGTGGTTACCATTCATATTCCACTGTCCTGAACTTAGTAATGTGACCACACAAAGCTAGAAAGCAGTGGGGACATGTAGGGTGTACCTTGGTTCTCATACGCTTGCTAAAACCTGGTTAGGTTTATAGAAAAAAAAATCTAGAAAAGAATAGATACTGAAAATATATACATAGGTCAAAAATGGGCCCATCATTAACTATGTGATCCCAGACTATTTGTTATACGTTCAAATAAAACAAATGATAACCTGGACCAAAGCTACAACTGCATCAGCACCTTTCTCCAATCACGAATCTACATCATTCTCCGAGTCCCAGCCATCTGGCACACAGCTGAAATAAGTGAATCAGATGGCACTGAGAGAGAAAAGAGTGCCCTTGAAATTTCTGTGTTTTGTTTTTTTTTTTTTTTAATTTTTTTTTTTTTATGTTTTTTATTTCTAGGAGAGAGAGAGAGACAGCGTGAACAGGGGAGGGTCAGAGAGAGGGAGTCACAGACTGAAACAGGCTCCAGGCTCTGAGCTGGCAGNAGACTGAAACAGGCTCCAGGCTCTGAGCTGGCAGTCAGCACAGAGCCCGACGCGGGGCTCGAACCCACGAACCGCGAGATCATGACCTAAGCGAAAGTCGGACGCTTAACCGACTAAGCCACCCAGGCGCCCCGAAATTTCTGTGTTTTTGGTAGAAGCACTAATTTCTGCATTTCTCCCCAGAAATGCAATCTTCATTTTGCTTCAGTATTTTAATAGGGAAGCCCGTTCTGTGGGATCCCACTTGATTCTTCCAAATATAACAATCTTCTCTCCAGGGACCATGATGTCAAGAATGAGGATTCTCCCATTTGCTGACCGATTCTGTTCCAACTCTGCAGTGAGGTCTAACTCTGCAGTCAGGTTTTGGGGAAGTGATGACAGAATGGGTTTCCAGATATGAGGGCTCACTGTCTCCAAATTCTATTTTTACCCAACTCCCAGGATCCTCCACTCTGCCTGATGGAATCCTTTGCATTTTCAAACCCAGAGCTTATAATCAGCTCTGAGATAGTGTCTGCAAAACGCAAGACGCAGTATGTTCCCTTTTGCAGGGTTCATACACCCAGGTAACCGGCTGGCTGATGTTTGCGGGGAAGGCCAGAAGGAGGATCTGTAATTCACACGTGTGCCATCATGTCAGATACCTGGTCTAGGCTGAGCGACTTCCCCTTCACGCAGAGGTGCTGGGATGAACCGGGAGACTGAGAGTACACATGTGCGGAGCTGGCTTCTGTTCACCAGACTCAATCTGCTTCACAAGCACATATAAAGGGGGCTCACATTGACATCTCTAAAGTCCCCAACACAAAGAAAGTGTGAATACGGTGAGATGGAGGAGGAGTAATGAGGGGACCTCATATGGGGCCTGACACCAACTTGAAATGCAGAACATATATCGATCTGGTCCTCACACCAAGCTTTCACTACCCGTTGTTGGTGGGGCAGAGACGCCACAAAATGGCAGACCTTCTTGGGATGGCTGACCTTCCTGCCACTTCTTGGGATGACTGACCTTCTTAAGATGGCTGACCTTCCCACCACTACATTGGTGACCGTTACTACATCAGTGGGAAACAGAGATTTAAACCTTCCAACCCGGGACTTTAAGGTCAAGAGACTGCCCCTGTTACCTGAATCCCCACTAACAGGCTATAAAACCCCACCACCACCCAACCAGGGGGCAACTTCCCCGACTCCCTTTTCTTGAGTCGTGGAACCTCGCCCGAGGGTGCATATAATAAAACTCTTTTTGCGGAACATTTTGCCTTGGAGTCTTTTTATTTACCTAAAAAACCTTACACCCTTAATACTTCTAACGTAAGAGCAAAAGCAGCCCTCTGATGTCATCGGGAAAGGACTGATTTCAAGAATGTACAGTAGGGAGTAGCCTTATAAAATTTCCCATTGACAGGATGGACATAAGCCTATGCCCGCTACATTAAACAGGAATACATGCAATATCTCTCCAGAAACAAGAATATGCATTACCAACAACCCTGCATTCTCTGAGCATTTTGGAATATTTTCTTATAGGGATTACAGGTTAAATACCTGCATTCAACCAATGTGTTTTATCATTTACCCCATTTACCCATCTAAATGATAGGCAGAAATATATAGGAAAACATGTTTGTAATTTTCTAACACAGACAAAAATGCAATTAATGATAACTATTTGAATGCTCAAAATTCTTAATTCCAAAGTTAAAATTACAGCTAAAATACGTTTTAAAGTATAAATTAGAAGAGTCTTAAATTCAAAAGGAGCCTGAAATGAATATTTGCATCCTGATAATCTGCAGAATTTATCGAAATGCTGTTTTGGATATATCGAAAAAGTTTCACCTTATTTTTAACCTAATTACAAATAAACAACTTGAGGGGAGCCTGGATGGCTCAGTCGGTTAAGCGTCCAACTCTTGGGTTTTGGCTCAGGTCATGAACTCACAGTTCGAGCCCTACATCAGGCTCCATGCTGACAGCATGAAGCTTGCTTGGGTTTGTCTCTCTCTCCCTCTCTCTCTGAGCCTCCCCCAGTTGTGCTGTCTCTCAAAATAAATAAAAAACTTAAAGAAGAAATATGATTTGCTTTCTTTCTTCTCTGAAAAGTTGTGGGGAGGGTTTTGTTCTGTTAAACAGGAAACAATTTTTATTACGCAAACATCAAGGTTATGTTTCCTTTACGCGTGCTGGGCCAAATATTTAAATGGGATCGCTGCCTCTCGCTACACAAGTTTCGCACTGACAGATTCCATTTAAGTTTTTAGGTCTGCTCCAGCCCTGACAGGATGTTAAGCACTTCATTGCTATACATGCGTACCATTTTAATTTTTTTTATTTATTTTTTCTTTCTAATCATGACATTCCAACACAAGAGCTACTTAAAAGCCATTTCAGTGTTCAAGGTTGACAGATTACATTCAATAATTCTGGCTAATGGGCACTAAAATGGAGTGTAGAGACCAAAGGGTTGGAGACGGTTTGCTTGGAAGTGCTGATGACTTCTTGAGAGATAACACAAGGAGAAGTAATCCCCACATGCATGATGTAAACAACAAGTGCATTAGCATATGAAGTCAACATGGCAGGCGTGAAGAATGGAGGAACACTTCCCGACTCACCCTTGGGGTTCTTGTATCTGCCTCCCCCAACTATGGGACTTAAAGGCTTCTCTTCCTTCAAGTAACTGGAGTTAGGCGCTACTCATCTGAAACCAAAGGTTCCTCATCAGTATACAACTAACATACCAAGTTTAATTAATCCCTTCCAGAGGACACAGTTTCCTGTTCTGATTAAATGTCTGCTATGTATAAAAACCGACCTTGGCAAGGGGTGCCTGGGTGGCTCAGACGGTTAAGCATCTGACTTTGGCTCAGGTCATGATCTCACAGTTCGTGAGTTTGAGCCCTGCGTTGGGCTCTGTGCTGACAGCTCAGAGCCCAGAGCCTGATTCCGATTCTGTGTCGCCCTCTCTGTGCTTCCCCCATTCACGCTCTGTCTCTCTGTGTCTCTCAAAATGAATAAACGTTAGAAAAAAATTTAAAAGAAAACAACTGACCTTGGCAAGAAATTAAGAAATCTTTCCCTTTCTAGATTGGTGTAATGAGACCAGAAACGATGGGCATGTTTTGCATGAATTTCATAGTGGGTAAGAGTGGGAAACTGACCACACTGATAATGGCTCATTTAAAATCCAATAATGGTATTAATTATAACTCTTAAGGTTTCTACTTCTTCCAGCAATAAACCTAAAACTAACAAGCCAATGTATATAATTTTCCTGTTAAAATCTTAATGAGAAAAAAATTCCCTACCGCGTTATTTTAGACATAGGACAACCAGAGGCTTCTTTTAACTTCTTGGCTCGCCTTATTTTGACATCAAATTGCATGTAATTGTCTCCGCAAGTATCTGCACGGGACTCCTATAAAAACAACTGAATTTAGTAATTGCCAGATATTTCTATTTTAATTGAATTTATCACCTAGTTTGAATGTATAGCCCCGGGACAGCTCTGGGAGCAGCAGGGGGAAAAAATGACTTTTCCATTTCCATCTAAATAAATATGCTCCTGAGGCGGCCTGGGTGGGGGTGGGGGTCAGGGGGTCCCTGGCCTTTGCACAGTATTGATGAGCCAGTCCACGTAGTGAAGAGCTTTTTCTTATTTGATACTTTCAACATCAATAGTTTTCTCTGTCCTCCTCTTCAAACCTATTTCTTAGATATATTCTGTATAGTTTTTATTTTTCTTTCATTTTAATTATTCTGTCAGAATATGTATTTTAAATTGTTCCAATTTTAATAGGGTTGTAAACTGAGACTCAAAATTTTCTTTGCACACTTTCACAGTCATGTGATTGGTATCCCATGCTCACCTGGGTGGCTCTGACGGTTAAGCGTCTGACTTTGGCTCAGGTCATGATCTCACGGTTTGTGAGTTGGAGCCCACACAGTCACACCACACATACTCACAGTTCTGTCTTCATCAAACATCATCCGTCCTCTGGGTTAGAGGAATAACTACCCTGCACCTATCTGGTGGCATGCCACTGAGCAAGGAGCTCACAAACCCCTCCAGGATTTCCAGTCAGACGGAGCAGTGGACAGAAGGTGCTGCACGCCAGCCACCTTTACTGGGGCACCTGATAAATGGCCCTCACTGGAAAGAGAGGTCTCAGTATCGGTAGCAGAATTGCGGCCTTTCTCAGTGGGAGTATTTGCCATTCTCCACTGTCTTATCCATCATCCAAGTGAAAACAGCATTCCCTTGTCCCTCCTTGAGTTCGGTAGGCAGGACGGGAGCCCCTCCCCACCCCCACAAAGATGTCCGCAGCCTAGTCCCCAGATCCTGTGAATCTATGACCTTACATAGCGAAATGGGCTTTGCTGACGTGATTATGTTCGTGACTTTGAGCTGGGAGGGCACCCTCATTATCCCATTGGGCCAACAATATCACAAGAGTCTTCACAAGTGAAAGCGGGAGGCAGAAAGGGTCAAAGAGAGAGATGTGAGAATGCAACGCTGCCAGCCTCGAAGAAAGAAGACAAAGAATGAAGGCGGCCTCCGGAAGCAGGAAGAGAGAGGAAGGGAAACAGGTTTTCCCCTAGAGCCTCCAGAAGGAACACAGCCTTGCCAACCCCATGGCTTTAGCCCTGTATCATCTTTTAGGACTTTGGATCCCCAGAAACCTAAGATCATAAATCAGTATTGTTTTGGGCCACTAAGTGTGTAGTGATTTTTTTCAACAGAAAACTCATACTCTGGGCATCCTGTCTTGCACAGTGACAGAGCTGAACATGAGACTTTGCAAAGAAAGTCCCCTCTGCTTTTAATTAATTAATGATGCCTCAAGTTTTCATTAGAAATTAAACTTCACTTAATAAGATGGTAAGCATGATTTGAAAAGAGACAGGAGTTTTGTTCACGTAAACACCATAATACAGGTTTTATAATCAGACCCAGAAGTGTTGAACTCACCTCCAATCCTCAAGCGTGAGAACTATCTCTGTTTCTTTGAGGAATTACTTCTCTGTCACCAAAGAATACATTTCTACTGCTACTTTTCATTTGTTAGCTCTACATAAGGATGTCCCGTTATAGTACATGAAATTCACTTACATTATACATTATAATCTCTCCCTTTTCCCCTTACCCCATTACTTTTTATTATTATATCACCTAGTAGGCTTTCTCTATCAGTTATATGTTATGGGTAGAATTATGCACCCCCAAAATTCATAGCTAGAGTTCTAAGCCCCATTACCTGGCAATGTAACATTTCTGGAGACTGGGTCGTTACAAAAGTAATCAAGTTAAAAGGCACTCATTAGGGTAGGCCTTAATCCAATGTAACTGGAGTCCTTATAGAAAGGGGAACTTTGACCAGGACGCAGACATGCATAAGGGAAGGTTGTGTGAAGGCACACAGAATGGTGCCACAGGAAGACCAAAAAGGGAAAGACAGTGCTGTTTCTCCAGGCCAAGTAATGCCAAAGACTACTAGCAAACCAGCAGAAGCCAGGTGAGAGCTGGGGAGCAGGGCCCCCTCACAGCCCGCAGAAGGGGCCCATCCCGCCACACCGTGGTCCCCGACTTCTGGCCTCAAGACCCAGGAGACCATAATCTCTTGTGTTTCAGCCACCCCAGTCTGCGGTACTTTACGGCAGTCCACGCAAATTATCTTGTTACCTTTATAATCCGAAAGAGCATGTACCGCAAAACCTGCTTTCTTGCTCTGCTGTATCAGAAAAGGACACAGGTGTGCGGGAACAGAGGACGATTTTAGACTCATTATCCACTGTTGTCCCGACCAGGCTGGAACATGGCGGGGTGGGGGGGGATGCCATTTGGCTAAAACTGTTACCTATGAAGACCTGCCCCCAGGGGCCTCAAGCGCTTCATGTGTTTGGGAGAAAAGACAAAAATCCAGGACATGAGCAGGAAGACAAGAGGAAGCCTGGGGGCTCAGTGGCCTCGGTGCCTCCCACCAGCCGTCGGCGCTCCTGGACACCACACGCACCTTCCCTGCCCACACCTTTCTAGGGCGAGACTGAGTCCCATGCCAGGACATTCACAGCTCCCCATCTCTGCACCATTTAGACCCACGGTTCTCAGCTGGGGGCGATTTTGTCCCCCCAGAAACCACAGAGCAACACCCAGAGACGTTTTCAGCTGGCACAGATGGAGGAGTGCTCCTGGCTTCCGGTGGCTAGACACACAGGATGCTGGGAAAGCCTTCCAGCACACAGCAGGGGCCCTGGACCACAGCCCCCTCCCCCCTTCCAGGCAGAGAAGACCCCGCGAGAGGCGGCCGTATCCTTGCCTGTAACCCATTCCCACTGGTAGCTCCATCTCAGCGAAGCAGTGGAGGGCTTGGCAAAGGCCGTGGAAGACCATCTGCAGGGGGGGTCCTGTGGGGACAGCAGCGTGCTCCTGGGGACAGCAAGGCGCCCCTGGGGACACCTGCACAGAGCACCGCCTAAACTCCCGCCATAGTGCTCTGACTGGCCATCCCCGACAGCCCAGAGTCTGTCCCCTGAGGCAGCACACGTTATTTCTGTACCCCTGGTTCCCAGCACAGAGCCCAGTGCAGACACTTAACATCGCCTCAATGAATGCAAAGTGTTTCCTTTCTTAACGTCCGTTACTAAAACAAATGCTAGTGACGTTTTCTAACAGTTAAGCATAGAACATCTACAGTAGTTTTCTGTTACCCCAACTGCCATGTTTCTATTGGTTAAAAAGTGTAGCTCCTTTTAATCCCGGAGTCTTTCTCCTTATGGGATATTGATAGGAAAGTAAAATGAGGGCCTTCACAATTCCACTACCTTTTATTTATAACTTCCTTATGGCTCTGCAGGAGTCTTATCGGAATAACAAATCCAATATATTACAAACCTAGAAGAAAGGTCTTCATGCTAAATATTTCACAGACATGATTTATTAAGGCACCCCCAGGGTGATGGCAGTTTTTATCACGGTTTCACATCTGCGCTCCGGGGCAGAGAACTTCAGATCCTGAGTCTCGCCGGGCGGGCTGAGAGTTTCCCCCCAGACAGCCGGCCTCTGGACCCCAGACACGCAGCCAGCGCTCTGTGCAAGGCCTCTGGCCTTGTGCAGGCACGAATGCAGGTAGTTTCACAAGGCCGCCAGCGCCACTCGTGTCTCAGGCTGAGGACACTGGGACCCAGTGTGGTTGGGCAGGCTGGCCCGGACCCCCCAAGCAGGAAGCGGCAGAAGTGGGATTCAGGTTCTACTACAGAGCCCAGGGTCCCCACGTGCCGTCTCCCGTCCCTTGCCCACCCTGTCCCTCCCATGTGTGTACAGGCTGTCTCCCTGCTGTTGAGGCAGAGCGTGAGCCTTCTCCATCCCCTCTTTCCCCAGGGTCTCTCCCGGCTTCTCCTTCCACCCTGCACCATCGTGCCTACAAGGTCCTCCCTGCAACTGCGCTTTCTATTCGCCGGGAACCTTGATGGCTACCACCTGCGGACTGGCCCTCCTGCGTACGGCTCTCTGCCTCTGCTGCTTTGCTGCCCCTAGGCCTCCCCCTCCACCCAGACGCTGGCCTCGAGAGCCAGGCGGAAGTGTGAGGAGGGCATGGGGCCAGCACCTGCCTACTCGCTGGAAGCGCATCAATTTGCAGCAAGTACAGTCACAAAAGAACATGCTTCAAAGTGTGTGTGTGTGTGTGTGTGTGTGTGTGTGTGTGTGTGTGTGTAAAACATCTAGGACACTGTCCCCGGTTTCCCTGAGTAGACTGTGTTGCCACGGACAATGCTATCATGGGAAATGAAGCTCATTGCTACGAAGGTTATTAGTCTCTGGGGACTGAGCAACGCTGTCCAAAGATACCTGGATAAATCTTAAAAGACAAACCTTTTGAGGCGCCTGGGTGGCTCAGTTGGTTGAGCGTCTGACCTCAGCTCAGGTCATGATCTCACGGTTCACAAGTTCAAGCCATGTGTCAGACTCTGTGCTGACAGCTCAGAGCCTGGAGCCTGCTTCAGATTCTGTGTGTGTCTCTCTGTCTGCTCCTTCCTCCCTCCCTCTCTCTCAAAAAAAAGTAAACATTAAAAAAAAGTTTAAAAAGAGAAAAAGATAAACCTGTTATGTCCAAATCTGTGGCCTCACCTGTTTCACTCAAAGCAAAAGCAAAATTTAACTGTAGAATTGAGCTGAATATGGTCTAAAACATATTTTCAGCCTCCTTCCCAATCACGTTTCCAGAAAAGCCAGAGTTACACCTTTGAAAACCATCAGTGATTGATATTTGCAAATAGGAGATGCAGCAGAAGAAATGACGACGTGTGGGTCTGTAGTGTGCGTGCATGTGTGATGTGTGTGTGCATCTGTGTGTGTGTGGGTGTACGGTGTGTGTGCATGCATGTGTGGGTCTGTGTGGTTTGTGCATCTGTGTGTGTGTGTGTGTGCGTGCAGCCATGTGGGTGTGCCTGTGTGTGGTGTGCCCCTGTGTGTGTGGGGTCTGTATGGGTGTGTATGTGCAGTGCACGTGCATGTGTACGCGTCTGTGTGTGTACATGCATGCAGGCATGTGGGTATGCATGTGTCTGTGAGTGGGTGTGTGGGTGTGTCTGTGTGTGCATGCAGGCATGTGTACATGTGTGTGTAAAACATCTAGGAAGCTACCACTGCAGAGAGCTCTGCTCATTCGTGTTGGCTCCAGCACACAATGGGCCTCGCCCACCTTGTCCGGTAGATTCTGTCTGGTGTCTTGCATTCATCAGTGAAGCTCATTGGACTCCAAACACACCTGCAACTCGGCAGCCTTGAGTCAGAAATCTGCGTTCACACAGCATGAGTCACGGCACCCAAAACAGTTTGTAGACATCCTTCTCCATGGCTTTCGCTCAAGGAAACTTTGGACAAACTCCCCTTACAAAGCCCTTCTGGGATTTCACTCAAGTTGTAAAAAAGGCTTTCAAAGAGATCTCATTCGGTTTTGTTAAGATCCACCCCTTAATTTTAAGAAATAATTACTCCGTAGCTGAGCAAAATGTAAAAAAAAATTACATTTAACTGAAATAAGAGGCAAAGAAATTCTTTTGATTTTTAGAAACAATTAGAATTACTGAAATCTGGCAGACTTTGGGATTCAGCTTTACTGTTCTAAAAACAATAGGGAAATGTACAATTTTATGTTTTGACTGAGATTTACAATTCTGCCAATCACTTTCAAGGAAAATATTTGCGTTTCCTAGGAGACAGTGTTTATGACTGAAATTGTGATTGCAGTGTGGAAGCCTCATATACAGGCAGGATTCTCGTGTTCACACAGTAACTGGGGTCCTGGCCCCATCACTCTGCCAGGTTTAATTGGTTGGAGCGGATTGAGACGGATTAGAAATACAGTATCGTTCTGCTTCAAGAAAGCTGCATCTCCTTTGATCGCGCTTTCAACTAGTATTAAAATTAATTTAAAAGAATACGAGGCAAAGACCCCACAATCCCCTTTATGCAACTTCTAATCAACCGGAGAGAGAAATAATTAAGGCACTTCTGCTTTTTAAGTACAAAGCAAACTTCATGTTTTAAAACACGTTAGTCCCACTGAAAGGTTGCATCTCCCTGCAGCACCAGGCTCCAAGCATTCTTTGTTAATGACACGACTCAAGAGCTAATTACAGAACCATACATGTTTATACCAGCTTCAAATCAGAATTGGAAAATGTGAAAAATGTTCTTACATAAATTGGTGTGCTTGAGCCTATGTGGGTAGTTGGTATTTACCGGTGACCCTGTCCTTACCCTCATGCTTACTCTGCTTACAACTTTACAACAATCCATAAAATACAAACAAAAACAAAAGTAAAAAAGCAACTTTCCAACACAGAACACAACTTTGTGAGCCTCCAGGGTGGATTCCTGTGTCCTACAATATTAACCACCTCCAATTTCCTGTTTGGCCATGAATAATTTGAGAACAGAATCACTTGGTCTTTACAATGATCAGAAAAGAAGGAAGACCTAGGGCATTTTTAGTTTATAGACTCAGATAAGGGAACTGTAAACATTTAACGTTTTTCTGGACAAACACTGTGTTATGAAATTGTGACTTGTGTTGCCAGGAAGAAGATGTGGGTCATAGGGTTTGAAGTACCTATGTTAGCATGGTCGGACTGCTATAACAAAATATCATAGACTCAGTGACTTAAACTACAGATACATACGTCTTACAGTTCTTGAGGTTGCAGACCTCAAGGTCAAGGTCCTGGAAGATTTAGTGATCTCTCTCTTCCTCTTCTTATAAAGTCACTGATCCCAGCATTAGGGCCCTCGTCTGTGATCTCATCTAACCTAATTACTTCCCAAAGGTCTTACTTCCACTGGGAAGTACACCCTACCGATACACCGGGAGCGACGGCTTCCACCAGGAATTGGGGGGACAGAATTCAGACCACGGAATCACGTTAAAACCTCCAGTTTCCAATCAGAAATCAGGATCTTGACAACGAGACAAGGACACCGATGGCTACTCATACCTTAGTAACGGTGGTCCTTCACTTTGAAGAGAAGAGTCCCAACCGCGGGGGTGGGGAACAAAGCTGCCACTTTCAGGAGAGGATCCCAGAGTGGAGAAGGGTTGGAATCAAGAGTGTGGAATGGGCATCTACCTTTGGAAGACTAGGAACATAAAGGAAGAAAAACTACCTGGGGTGATATCACACATTTTGATGTAAAGAACAAAGACAAAGGGACTTGGGTTGGGTTGACAGGAAGCCTGTCCCTCAGGAAGGGTACTGATGCAACTCCGGACTCCGGAGGGCAGAAATACAAACTATGGAGAACACACGTGATTAAAGGAAAGGAAGCCCTAGGAATGAAAATGGGTTGAGGTGAAAGGGCACGCAGAGGTAAGAAACCAGAGGGATGTAGCTCTGAAGCAGCAGCTTGGCACAACCGGATGAGGGACCCATGAGGAAGAAGCAAGTTAGAGTGCGGGTGGGCGTGCGCTAAAGCAAACAAACAAACAAAAAACAAAAACATGGAGTTTCTGGGAAGTGTAGTGTTCGAGAGCATCACGACCAGATTTAAATAATTGGGAAATCCTTTACATCATCTAACTTGGATACACTGCGTTTCCTGCAGTCCAGAGAATCAAATACCTAGCCTTCTCCACCCATCGCCTCTTGGTCTTATCCATGGGCTGTGCCCCCCTCCAGAATGTTTGCTTTACTGCACTCGGCACAAGCAACGCCAAGGCTGTAGCATCATCTGACCCAACTCACTTTCATGCTCAAGGTCCTTCGTTTCTCCGCTACCTGTCTCTCACCCGGAGTGCCTTGCTTCTACTTTCAGAAGCACTGCAGGCTCATACGTGTGGCATCTCTCAAGAGCACATTGGATTTCTCAGAGAAGAGGAACTAAATTAAGCTACTGAATATAAACAACTATGCTTCTCAGACTGTGAAGTGAAGCAAAGGCATCTACCAGGCCCACCCAGTTGTGCCACTGAAGACTGTGTTGCACTCTTGTTAACGTCTCTAACATGTACACCCATCGTAACGGAAGGATTCTCCTGAGGTAGGAGGTATAAGAATATGGCATAAAAATGCGCCACACTCTTGGCAACATCACCTTGCCCGCCTGCTGGTTCGCAGGCATACATTTCATATTCCCCCCAGAGTCTTCAGAGGAATGTTTTTGCCTTATGCACCGTCCTTGATGTGCCCAATGTCTTGTTCTTCAATTTATTTATTTTTTTTACAGAGAGAAAAATGGTTTCAAAATCTTTCAGATTTGAGTTTTACTGTTATCCACAGCATGGTCTACACAGCCCAAACCCACCTTTCCCATGTAAATACTGAGATCTGGACCAGTCTACAAGTTAACATTTAGAGAATCACGTTAAAGATGTAGATCTTGCAGCAACGAATGGTTCTCCAGTGATCAGACACTATGAACCAGAGTGTAACAATGCCACCAAATGCACTTGATACAAAATCAACGCTGATCTACTTTATTTCACAAACGATTGTTTCATGGAGAACTGCATTGTCCCTGCTTGTTGTTTTGTTTGCTTATCCCTTCCTTAATCACTACAACTTTAACTCTACTCAGTTAAAGGTTTATCAGTGTAGGGAAGAACAGGGGAATTGGGATTTTGCACCCAGCTCTCTAGATTTTAATAATTCTCTTAACATAAGGAATTCTTACAGGGAGCTCATGGATGAACTCAGTCACGATACAGCTTCCAGCAATGTACGCTCTAACATGAGACTTTTTTCCCTGTGATGCATAAGGTGTTCATGGATCTCATTTGTTCTGAAAATTACACGTAGAAAGCACAAGCAGAGGATGATGGCTGGGAGAAAACTGGACATGGAATCCTGTTTGCGTACAGGTTAAGTGTGCTCTCAAATTGTTAAAATGCACAAAGCAGTGGCAGACACAACTATGATCCTTCTCCATTGTAGTGGGAAACTGTTCATCACCCCTGAGCCTGCTGTCACGACTTCTTTGATCTGTATCCTACTAAAACATGCAGTATCTGCGCAGCAGACAAGCAAGCAGAAGACTGTCAAAGGGCTGAGTTGGGAAACCAACAGGTTGAGTGAAAACTTTTTCTATTTACAACTTTATATTAAGTTGTAATTATCAGAAAGTATCTGAGATGAATTTTTCCCCCAAACCAATCCTAATACTTAAACTGTATAAAGTTTATTTTGGGGAAAAAATAAAAATGTAACTGGTAAAAGAGGAATTGGCTCCAAGCAATTTTACTCTGAGATAAGTTTGGAAACATTGTCTGGGACATATATGTTTAATTTCCAACTTGGCAATTAGGTACATTCAAATGGAGACTACAAAGACTTCTGAGAAGTAGGTTAGATATTTATAATTTTTTTAATGTTTATTTATTTTTTGAGAGAGAGAGAGAGGAGGGGCAGAGAGAGAGGGAGACACAGAATCTGAAGCAGCTCCAGGCTCTGAGCTGTCAGCACAGAGCCCGACACAAAACTCGAACCCATGAACCGTGAGATCATGACCTGAGCCAAAGTTGGACACTTAACCGCCTGAGCCACCCAGGCGCCCCAGGTATTTTTTAAACTACACATTGACATATATGTGCACCACTTACATGATGAGTTCAGACACACATACCCTCTACTGCCAGTGCTGTTAGTGGACACGTGCTCAACACAGACTCTCAAGCCTATCAGTGTCTCAACCCAACATACCCCATACTTCTACCTTCATGAAGATTAAAGGCTGACTGTCTCATTACTGCCCCCAAAGTTGTCCCCAGTAGGATCTTCGTCACTGTTCCAACCACCTGATTCACCGTCTGATGGCCCAGTGGCCTCTTCCTTCTAAAGACCCTTCCTCCAGCTTTAAGCTCAGCTCTGACTCTCCCTGGAATGCCCTTGAATGTCCTCTGCCAACATCCACTTCTCCTTCAAGGCCTCGCTCAAATATTATCTCCTTTATTAAGCCTTCCTGAAATCCCTTCCCACAGTCGGAACTAATTAGCTCTGCCTCTGTGTTCAGCATAATTATAGATGTGCTTCTATCATAACTTGCAGAGTCTAACTCAATTCTGTGTCACGGGTCCTCAATCAGCCGTGACCTCTGAGGATGACAATCACTTCTTATTTGGTTATGGGACCCGTTCTCACGAGGCCAGAATCAACAAGTGCAGAGCTGGGAGTTGGCACACACCCGTGAAAGCAAAGGTCCAGAAAGGGGCCCTGCGATGCTACCATTCTGGCTGGTCTGCTTGCTGGGGGGCTGTTGTGATGGCCCACCAGCCACGGCGCTGGACAAGCAGGGGTCCTACGGCCTCAATCCTGCATGGGGGCTGAACATGCAACACCCAATACTGAACACAGGAGGTCACAGGGGCTTCTTGGTCATATACCCTCACAAACCCTCACATTCTAGGGGAGGTGGTGGAGAGCACCACACCCAGGGCCACACTGCAGCACATTTGGGAGCAGAGTGAACCAGCACAGGTTTGAGAGGCCAGCTTCATAGTAACGAGATGGTGAGGCGCCCTCCCTTCACACAGCAGGGTGTGGGACTGTCTGGTGTGAATAATTCTGCAGGCTGGCGGGGGGTGAAACCCATTCTGCTGAGTACTACTGAGATGAAGCTGGTGCGTCTGTCATGATAACTAGCTGGGCATGGAGGCTTTCTTGCCAGATGAGGGACATGTCTGGTAGGCAGCGGACCAGAAAACTTGAGGGTCCTATGAGGCTTCAAGACGTCAAGCGAGTACTAGAAATTTTAGGCACCACAATACAGAGTCTAGCAAATTCTTTCCTCTCTTGTTCTGAAGTTGTCTTCAGCTTCTAGGCGGGTGGCTCTGTCCGGACCACTGCTTGCAGGAGCTGCTTAATACAAATTTTAAAAGTGATCAACATAACAGGGCGCCTCTGAAAATCCTCACCACTACAAGATGTGCTCAAGTTCGTTTTACTGGCTTTATTCCCCAGCAGCGATAGTATTCTGGAGAGGAGTCCGTCAGCCCACCCCCAAACCACCATTCTTTCAACAAACATCGCTTTGCATGGTAGGAACTTGGAGGGAAACATGGGTAAATGAAAATAAGGGGTCTGTGTGCAGTAGACGCTTGGAGTAGAGGACAGAAAGTAGCGTAACCACTGATGCAGACAAGCCCAAGTCCACAACCACACATACGTCCGAAGCGGTCAGTGCCACAGCAGGGTAGAAAGTGCCCCGTTGGTAGCCAACACTGGATTTCATTTCTGCTTTCATAAGTAAATTATGCCTGTCATTCCTATTAGACATGTTTCTTACTCTAAATCATTCTCCAAGAACCTTGAGATATTTGCTACCTTCCACTCTGGATACAGATATAATTCAGTGAGATGGGACAAGATCGATCCATAAAGCTTACAAGACGATTCATCATTTGGATGTGCAAAATGCCTTAGTGAAAAATTCCTAGGGAAACTGTGGTTACCAAGGTGGATTTGATTCTTACTCACGTTCATTCCTGGTTCAGGGAATTTCCTTAAGGACAAGAAAATGATTTTAGGGTTTTTTTTAAGCCCTAACAAGGAGACTTCAAACCACCTGATAAACTAAGGCTTCCCTTAAGATTTGGGTAAGATTTGGGTGTCAGTGTGCCTTCCTATTCTCTATGCTGGCTTCATGTGGGGGGGGGGGGGAAGGTGAAGGGGAGCGATGTAATTTCAAGTTGTCTGACCAGAATATTTATATGAATATAAAAATATGAGTATGATAAGATATGTGATAAGAATTAGCTCACTGTGTATCTGCCAGAGTCTGATGGAAAGGCATTAGCACCGCAGGCATTCAGTGGGAATTCACTTAAATGAATTGTTTACAAAGGGGTAGAGGCCAGAAGAAGCTAGAAGGACAAGGGGAAGTTGCCCTGAGGTTAGCAACTGCAGCAAGTTCCTGCCACCCTTCTGCTGGATGAGAAAAGCAGCCCATGACCTTCATGATGCTGAGCGAACTCTAACCTGAAACCACATTCAGAGGACACTGCGGAAAATGTACTTTGAAAGCTTGAAAGGGAAAGACTGATAACGAATCATCTGGCACAGACCCAACAAAGGAAGAGCCAGAGAAGCCACAGAAAGACGGAGAAGTCAGACTACCCTTGATGACAGGATGCTGGGTACTGTCTAGGGGATAAGAAGCTGTGCAGACACGGAGAACCTAGTCGCTCCCTCAGCATTCTATCTGGTACACCAGACGCACCCAACACCTAGTAACACCATCATTAACGGTGGTCAGGTAATTTCCAGCAGCTGTCCGCAGCCCTACATCTAGATTTCCTGACATTCTGGGGTAAGTGAACATCTTATTTTGTCTGTCTCCTAAAAACCCTAGAAGATGGCACCAAGAGAATTTTGAAAGAGCACAGCGCAGGAGAGGAGGGGGAATTCTGCCTGGTCATGAGTCTGACTTGTATACAACAGCCTAGGGTGCTGGCCTCATACACCCTTCTTGCTAAAAACTTCTGAAAATCTTGGCCAAGGCAATGGGGAAGAAGTGGTCAACTAAAATGAAAATAGTATCATTCTTTTTCCCTTAATCTAACAATCAACACATAAGTACAGAAACAGTCAATACCTAAACATTATGTTTTTGCAAAGAAACGGTGATGTTATTTAACTGATGTACAACCTGTTTAAAGTTTCTGAATGTTCTGAAAGGGACAGCCTTTTCTTTGGGCCCCTGAAGGCCTACAGGATGCTGGACTGAGAATCACAGACAGATGGCGAATAGGATCCTAACAAAAGGTCTGCAGACCGTCTGTGGATGGACAGACAGATGCAGGCAGTGCAGTGGAATGCCTCAAACAAGAAGATGTGTACGTTATGAAGCAGGAATGCACTAATGAAAGACTACGTGGGTAGGTTCCAATTTTAGCTATGGTGCCAGGTTGAAACCATTGACCTATACATGTGGAAAACAGAATCGTTACACTGATTCAACCAGGCAGTGTGGAAGGATTTCTGGGTTTTGACATGGCTGCTATCCTGACCAATTAACACACAAGCTGCCTGACGAACAACAAGACCCAAGTCTGGAAAATCTAGCTGAATCTAAAACCAAGCCAATCAATGGAAACCTGTCTCCTTGAATCATTGTTGGTTAGGAGTTTGTATCCAAATGGAGAATGAGTTTGAAACTATAGGATTTTCATGATGCTTTTGGTTTTCTTTGTCAAGCTTGGATTTTATTTTTCACCCTGAATTTCATTTTTTTTTTTTTATATTTTTTTATTTATTTCTAGGAGAGAGAGAGAGAGACAGCGTGAACAGGGGAGGGTCAGAGAGAGAGGGAGTCACAGACTCTGAAAAAGGCTCCAGGCTCTGAGCAGGCAGTCAGCACAGAGCCAGACACGGGACTCGAACCCAAAAACAGCGAGATCATGACCTAAGCGAAAGTCGGACGCTTAACCGACTAAGCCACCCAGGCGCCCCCACCCTGAATTTCAAAACAGACCAAATTCAAATCAAACCAATTAGAGTGCATGCTAAAAGTCCTTAATATACACAATCTAGCTTCTTCCTGCTACCAGCACACGTACGTGCACACGCACACACCCTAAATGAGATGTATAAAAAATAATTATATTTCTTAAAAAGGGGGATAGGATGGATATGCAGTTTTATTATACTCACCAAAAAATAATTAATTAAAGTTGGATGTAAAATATACTTAAGGCTCATGTATATAAAATTTTGCTCCCTGCGGTAATCTTAGCTAAATGACTCATACTTTCTTGAAACTACCCAAATGCCTAATTTGAAGCCAATCATAAAAATGAGGGTACTTTTTTATTCAGCAAAGATTTATTGATCATCCACTATCGGGGATTAAGGGTAACTACTAAATTAAAGTGCTTTTAATTTTTTAATGTTTATTTTTGAGAGAGAGAGAGAGAGTGATGTGAGCAAGGAAGGGGCAGAGAGAGAGACACACACACAGAATCTGGAGCAGGCTCCAGGCTCTGAGCTGTCAGTACAGAGCCTGACACAGAGCTAGAATCCACGAACCATGATATCATGACCTGAGCCAAATTCAAACGCTTAACCAACTGAGCCACCCAGATGCCCCTAAAACTTTTACTTAAGTAATTTCAGCAACAATGTGGGGCTCTAAGTCACGGCTCCAAGATCAAGAGTGGCATGATTTTCCAACTGAGCCAGCCAGGTGCCCCAGGGACCTACTAAATTACCATCAGCCTTTTCTCACCAGAATTTGGAAACCAAGAGATCGAGAAGCCAGGCAATTGAAAACAAAAATACACAGTCTGTGTGTGATACAAGTTGGACTGAAAGATACAAATTTCATCTCCAATTGACCTAGGAGGGATGTGACCCTGTGCACTATGGTAAGGACAGGTAGACCAAAATGTCTGCTTTTGAGGGGGAAGGATGCTTCCTATAATAGTGGGGAAAAGAGGAACCAAACTGCACAACATATAAAAATGATAAATTCAATAAGGGCAGGACTGCTCTTGGACTTGAATGGCTCACCCTACTCCTGGCCGTAGGCCATAATAATGTGTTCAGTTCACACTGCCAACTGTTAAAGTCACATCTGCAAGAGAGAGATTCTTTTTCTGCATTCAGCTTTCATTTCTCTATGCCGTTACTCCTAACTTTTCTTCCATATTACCTTTCCTATCAGCTAGGATAGTAACATCGGGACAACCTGGATCACCCAGGATTACCTTCCCATTTCAAGGTTCTTAATTTTATCACATCTGTGGTCCTCTTTGCCACAGAGGATAACATATTCACGGATTCTGGGTATTAAGCAGAGACGTCTCTGGCACCATTATTACACCTATTGCAACAGCCAGGTGTAGCAATGGCTTCCGGAAAAATCTCCACCACCTACTGTGCTAATTCTCTCACTGACATGACACAAAGGCGCCAGATCAGCAGCTTTCTCTCTCTATGACAATGTTCAATGGGTCCTGGCACCAGAGGTATGTTTGATGTGCAGGAGAAACAAGGATTGAAATGGACAGAAGCTCGTCTGTGGAAATTGCTCATCTGGCAATCTTACAGCATGTAGATGAAAGACATTTGCTACACATTTTCCTAGGTTTGACACAATACCAGGAATTTAAATCATATCACAGTGAGTTCTTATACCTAGGGCCATTTTGTGAGCTTAAATGATACTCACATCCAGAGCCAACTTAGTCCACATGTGGCTAAGAGAGTTTTAACAGCCTCAATACATGAATCCAAGAGGTTTGCCTTCCATAGTTTCCTCAGGTGACTGCAGCTAAGAAAACATGAAATACAACAGACCTGGTTGCAGCCATTTTTTTCCCCTTTCTGCCAACATCAGCTTGGTATTAACAGTTTGTTAATGCCTGAACTTCACATACTCATGCCCCCTGCCCCCTGTGCATGGAACTTAGGTGCAATTTAAAGTCCTGGCATGAAACCATGAAGCCATGACTATAAAACACCTTATTAAAAAAAAAAAAAAAAAAAAAGGCAAATGACTGCCAATATTTGAAAATCCTGTCTCCATAATTTGAAAATCCTGAATATGAAAATGAGAATAATATATTTCCCTTAAATCAAGCCTTTTCTTCTACTGATGTCTTACAAGTCCTCAAGCTGCCCAGTGGCTGTGAAGGTCTTTGTGTGTCCAGGGCCCGTGTGATTCTATATCAAGGTACCTCTACCTGCACCCTATGGACTGTATTTGTTGAGTCCCACACAAGTTTCTTAGCTGGTATCCTTCTGAAGGTTGGTTTTTGCCTAAGATAACCTACCAGTATGAAAGCATTTTCTTGTCTGTTAAGATAGCCAGAGGGGCACCTGGGTGGCTCAGTCGGTTGAGCGGCCAACTTCAGCTCAGGTCATGCTGTCACAGCTTGTGGGTTCAAGCCTCGTGTCAGGCTCTGTGCTCACAGCTTGGAGCCTGTAGCCTGCTTCAGATTCTGTGTCTCCCTCTCTCTGTGCCCCCTCGCCCCTCCACTCACACTCTCTCTCTCAAAAAAAATAAATAAATAAATATATAAACACTAAAATTGTTTTTTAAAAAAGATGCCCAGAATTGGATTGACTTACCAAAGGGAAAATTTTGAACTTTTTCAAAGAAAACTTCAAATTTTCTAGCAAAGCCACTTCATACTCCAAGGCCAGAAGCCTGGAGTCCAACCTCTACTTGAAGCTTTGATAACTTCCTGTTAACATGGGTCCCAAATTCCAACTTATGTCTATTTCTCAAGATTCCCCAATAAAGAGCCAGAGTTTGGTATTTAGACTTTCTCAAATCATTCAACTTTTTTTTTTTTTTTTTTCTGCAAAGCAGTCAAGAAGATAGGTCACTAGGTATCACTTTTATTACTAATGAAAGTTATATCAGAAGAGAAGTATTTGATTGTTAATCAACAATAGGATAAAACCAAATCTCCAAAGTGAAGATTTCATTTTTCCACTCAGCAAACAGCAGTGCTAAATGATCCCAGGTCCCCTCCTGTCATATGGGATTGAGATTACAGGGGATGAGGCCACAGCACATGCTCTCACTGGGTGGGCTGCCTCGTAGTAAAAGAAGTAAAGCAGCAGAGACTGGCCCCCCATTCCTCATCCCAGAGTCACGGTAGTTACAGAATTGCTTTTCCCCGGGGAGGAGGGAGTGACAAGAGGAGTCTTGTCCTGCTAGGTGTTCTTCCTTAGGTAAATGTAAAGGGCACAAAGGAAAGTCAACTCTCCCATCCAGGCCTCTTTTGTGCCTGGAATTATTCTAGGTAGTCATGAATGGCATCTACTATTTACTGTTTGTACATGTAAGTGATTAAAATTCATCTCATTATGTCAAGATAGCATGGAAATTTTCCAAAATCAAAATGCACAGTTAAAAATAAGCTTGTGCTCCCAGTGTTACAAGATTGTGTCCAAAATAAACTAAATAGCCCATAAATTCACGTCAAAGTCAACCAGGAACATACAAAAAAGACTAGTCAAACTGGCTGTTTAGCCACTATAATGACCTTTGAGATAAATATTATGGTTGATTCTTAAGAACTTTAAATGAGAAAAAGAAAAAAAAAATCATCCCAATACCAGAATTTAAAAATTAAAAAAAAAAAAAAAAAAGCAGTACCCTTTCTTATAAACAGATTATTCCCTTTGGAAAAGTGGAAAAGATACGTTTTTCATTTAGAAAATATTTGCCTGTTTTTGGATAATATCAGTTACCACAAAGTAATATGATGATAAATTCCTTCTATGATTCATCTTGAAAATTACTTGAACTTCACACTGGAAATCCTATGTCTGTAGCTACTTTCTATTTCAATAACCGTTAAGAGAAAAATATTCTGCAGCATCTCAAGAGGAAAGATTTAAGAAATGTGAAACTCCTGCACAGCTCATCCTCCCACGCTCGTTAAAAGACAAATTATCCACTTTCCCCAAAGTAATTCAAGAATCTCAGGACAGTTCATAGAGGAACAGGGTATTTCTACATACAGACTTCATATTGCTCTGCAATACCAAAAAAATTCTGTCTGTGCCTTTGCACACCACCTAAACCACTCCTCAGAGTAAGACCATTACGCTCTGGCCGTTATCCTACAAGGTTTCTTTCGGTAGCACTGTGGTTGACCATTTTAAACTAACTCTTATACCTTCCATTCCATTTCTGCTCTCTTACAGGCCTCTGCTTCTTTGGCCAAAAGTACCGGCTTGTTTCAACAAAGTTTAAAAGCTGCCCTGGCAGGATATTTCAAATAGAAATGGATCCAGCTACTTGCTAAAGGTCAACAACACTTGACGGGATCGGCAAGATTTTCCCAACTTTTTCCAACAACCGGCACTGTATTATACAACAGCTTTCTTTAAAATACTTGTGTTTACTGAGCATGCAGCATATTACTCTATGATAAGTCAGGAACACTATCCCATATGGAAACTGGTACCACAATAAGGTGCTAGATAACAACACAACAACAACAACAACAAAACAGGCACTGGCTTATTACTGTTTTGGTAACAAGGCACCAAAGAGACTCATATTTTAGGGTAGAAAGCTGAGGACCTTGGAAAAGCCTTGAAAATACTTGGTAAATCTGTCACATATGATAAATTAACAAGTGGACTGTGTCATTTTTGCAGGGTGGGAATAGAAAAGACAAGGTTCTTGCGTTCACTGTCTCTAACTGCTTTTATTAAGGAATTACAGAAAAAGAAGATTAACTGGGGGCAATAATTGGCCAGTCTGCAAGCAGAGATGTGAGGAAATAGGGAGGTCGGATATTGAGGTTATTCGGAAAAAGACAACTGTTCTTCACTGGCAGAAGTTACAAATGTTGCTCAAAGCCTCCTTCAGAGGACCCATGAAGCCATTTCAGGCAAATAAAGAGAGCGAGCTCTGAGGCAATGGTCCGATTCAAGATGTTGCCTAGTTTATGAGATGACCCCAGGGCAGCCAGAATTAAGATGAGAAAGTCTCGGTTAAACTTTTTTTCCCCTTAATTTATTCTTTCTTGGTCAAATAAGTAAGGCAAACTTGAAACATTTCTCCAGAAAAGAGCTCTGGGAAAAACGGTAGTATCCTGAACCTACTTGGGGTAAATACATTGGAAACCTAGTATGTTTTTGAGGAATTTATGTGTTTAATGAAACCACACACCTGACCTGTAAAAGTATGCCTACAAGAGCTCTCATGGATATCAGAGACAAGAGCTTCCAAAGATCTACAGTAACCCAGAAAGTAATGTTCAACATTCATTTTATACAGAGTCAAGGAGAAAGGCACCTGGCTGGCTCAGACAGTAGAGCATGTAACTCTTGATCTCAGGGATGTGAGTTCAAGCCCCATGTTGGGCATGGAGCCTACATTAAAAAAAAACAAAAATATATATATGTATAAACATACATACACATATATACGTACATACACCTACATATATACGTACATACACCTATATGCATATATAGATCAAGGAGAATAAAGAATAAGGATATGTCTCTTGGAGAGCCAAGCAGCTACATCACCGCCAGAAACATTGCTATCCAGTAAGATTTCATAACTGCTATGCATCTGCTCTGTTCCTCATTCTTACTTATTCTAAATGGAAGATATTCACATGAACCTTGTTACTGCATTGGCGTTTTACATGTGAGAGGGTATAGAAGCTGTCTTTGAAATTTTAAGTTGAAAAGTGGGCAATGAGGAGCCTCACATCTGAAGGAGAAAAGTATCTCTCTCAAGACCCTGCATGCTGAGCTGGATGCTCTCAGCACACGGCACTTTGGGTTGTCTCTTAGAATGGGGTCCAAGTATTTCTATGTGTGGAAGGTAAGCAATGTGCATCTATTTACATGCTTGGAGAATGGACTTTGGGTGACTTCTGGGTGTTTCCCTAATTTTGTTTTGTTTTTGTTTTGTGGTTAAGGTCACTGTTTGCTTTATTTCTGGTCTCTAGATAAAGGTGTGGTCTATATCTAGCTTTCAGAAAAGGGCTGTAAATAAAACTGTTGGATGAAACTTCCAGGTCCTTACAGATGCTTAGCTGAGCTCTCCTTTTTCTTTTTTGCTGGCTAAAATGTGTGTCGCACAGAATTGCAATAAGAGCCGTGTGAGGAGGTGACAGTCTCCTGCTCTCCTACGGTCTTGGACGACCCTCTGGAGCCAGATATACCTTCACACTTTGGCTGAGGTAAGAGAGAAATGCACATCTGTCTTTTTGATCCACTGTCATATGCCTTCTCTTTGCTATAGCTACTTAGCTTTACCCTTAATACAGCAATAATAGTTAGGAAAGGCACTAAAAGAGTAAACAGTCCCCAAAGTGGGAAATTTGGTCTCTGCAAAGGTACCTTGTTAATTTCCACTGGCTCTTGTCTTCTTTGTCCTTTAGTTATCAGTGGAAAGAGTCCTCCATGGCTCAGTCCCCAAACTAGAAAATTTGGTCTTTGCAAATATATATCTTGTTAATTTCCACTGGCTTTTGTCTTCTTTGTCCATTATTATCAATGGAAAAAGCCCTAGATGGCTGTGGCCATGCTTGCCATCACTTCAAAAGGATCACGGAGATAAGCCTTCTGCAATCTCAGTAAAACACAGATTCCTTTTAAGAAAAAGTAAATTCAGTCTGTTCCTGCTATTCCATCCAACTTAAGAGATAACCAGTTAAGAAGATGAAGCCATGAGGTTTCCACAAACATTTGTTTCCACTCCCTCACAAGTTTTAGGTGGGGAAGAAAAATTGTGCCTACTTTATATGCTGACCCTCAATACTATCTATTAATCCATCTTAATATTTTTATGAAATCTTTTTGTGTTGAAGCTCTTGGGCCACACACTGGGAAGTATCATACAGCTTGAAAAGGTTCCTCATGCCAGTCCCTCCACATGTATTTATAAAGACAGAAAAGTACAAGATATGGCACTTGTCAGTCCCTGATGCACTGCCAGGCAGGCCGGAGATGGCTGATAGAGGAGGCATGCTATGAATCTGAAGTGACTCCCAAAGCTATATGCAGAAGTAGCAGGTTTGAGGGATGAAGAGAGTTTATATTACGGAAAGACAGTTGTTTTTCCATATAGGGAAGATGGAGAAAGCAAAGACTTCCAGTTATTCCTTAGTTCATTCCTCATCTATTTATCAAGCACCTATCACATGCTGGAAACTGTAGCAGAATTTGGACACAGGGAAAACTTGCCTTTGAGAGGAAGAAAGGAAGAAAGGAAGAAAATATTAGCAGACAAAATAATGGTATGCCAGGAAGGAAGACAACAGAAGTTATGTCAGTGCCATGAAGGACAGAAAAGGAGGTGACTTAAATAGGGTCCACTAATTGTCTCAGGAAAGGGCATTTCATTTGTGAACTGAAGGATAAAAAAGTCAGTAACCATGGTGGAGAGAAGCATTTACAGGTAGCAGGAATATCACCTGCAAAAAGTGTTAAGAGTTGAAAATCTGAGTGTGTTTTGATATAAGAGACTGAGGTGGGGTTGGTGGGTTGAACAGGAGGGAGTGGTTCTCATAAGATGAGAATGAAAAACAAGAAAGAGCTGCTGCACACAGAACCTTGAGATCACAATAAAGAATCAGGAGGCAATGTATTTGCCTCAGAGGACAGCTTTGGATATGGGAAGGCCAGAGGAGAAAGACCACATATAAAGACTACATCCTTGGGGAAAATAACAGAAATGTTTACAGTGGCTCATTTTAAGGGGGGGGAGTGCCTGAAGGCAAACAAATTTAAATATTACTTGTTACAATATGGGACCAATCACAGTGTTGAGCAGGGTCACATCTAATGAGATCAATGTGTTTGGACGTGGGGGTAGAGCAGGATAAGGATATGGGGAAGGAAGCTATTGCCAAGGCCCAAAGAAAAAAATTAGCATATGAGTAATAAAAGGAACAGAGTGATCACAACAAGATACTCTGAGTGAGAAGACTCTGTGGGACCTGGAGAGTAACTGGCTGAGACATCAAGGAGAAAAATGGTCAGAAATAACTCCAAATAATTCCAAATTTCCTATGTGAATCACTGGGAAAAGAACAGTTGCTTTCATAATAGACAAATACACAGTATTCATAATAAATACATAGAATGAAATCACCTTATAGCAGAAAAAGATGGCAAACATATATAACAAAGATGACCTTTTATTCTCTCATCTTAATTAAAGTTTATTGAAGTAATCACAGTTTAAGTAACACCCATCAAGAGGATTTGGAACCTGGCCCTGTCAGTATGTACAATGACCTTGGTATTTGATTGTTCCCTCTGATTGGTTCAAGGTGATGAAAGAAGAAGGGAGATGGGCCAGTCACGTGAATGGCATGTTTATCCAGGTGAGCAAGAAATTACCTCACTGCATGGTATTGGAATGGACTCCAGGAGTCTAAAGAGAAGAGCGTGCATTTGTGGTGGGGGGAATGAATCCACCTGTACCCTTTCTTCTAGAACCTGTAAATCATCTCTGCTGGCATGACAGTCATTGTTACCGCTGGAATGTCCAGGACCTCCTGGAAAAGCTGTCTGCCCAGAGTGTTCATTGCTCTCTATAAGTGCTACAGTAGGACTCTCCAACCATCGGGCTCAGCACAGAAGAAGCCCACCCATCTCTGACAGCGGGAGGAGGCGATCTTCCAGCCACTGATAGTTGGTGCTTGGCCTGGCCGAAGGCTGAGACAACAACGGCACTCAGCAATTTGCTGAGCAGATGTGAAATCTGAGATTTTGGTAGCTCACCCTGACAGGTAGTTCAGTTTCAGTTTCATCTTATGCTAAATTACGTAAAACAGCAGGGAAGGATGGCCACGCCTACTGTGTCCCCACAAATAGCTGGGCAAGTAAAATACATCCCCCCTCTCCCATACATACAAGTGCAATCCCCTGTCTCAGGCAATCCCAACTTTCTGTATGTGGCAAAAGCAAAGGAGAAGAGCCAGGGCAGAGACTTTATAAGCCTCTACAGACATTCTCACACTTGCATGTGGCACAGGGGCCCTCCACAAGACATGCTATTCTAGGGGACAGGGACTTAGTGTTTCATGGGGACAAGGTTTCAGTTTTGCAAAATGGAAGAATTTTGACAATTGACAGTGGTGATGGCTGCATACAATGTGGATGTACTTAATGCCACTCAATATTTACTTAGAATGGGTAAAATGGCAAGATTTTGTTACATGGATGTTACTGCAATTTTAAAAAGTTTGTTTTAAAGCTTTCTCACACACACACACACACACACACACACACACACACAAACACACACCAAAACCCACACAATCAAGAAGTCTTCAGTGAACAAATGGATAAATAAACTGTGGTACACTGGGGCAATGGGGCATTTTTCAGTGCTAAAGGAAAAAATGAGGAATCATGAAAAGCCATGGAAGAACTAGAAACGCATATCACTGGGTGAAAGAGGCCTGTCTGAAAAGACTACAACCTATATGATTCGCACTCTATGACATTCTGGAAAAGGCAAAACCATGGAGACACTAAAAAGATCAGTGGCTGCCAGGGGTTGGGGGAGGAGGAGACGAACAGGCAGAACAGAGGACTTTTAGGACACTGCACACACTCTGTACACTATAATGACAGAAACATGCCATTGTACTTTGGTTCAAACCCACAGAATGTCCGGCACCAAGGGCGACGTGCAATGTAAAATATGGACTCTGGATGGTGATGATGTGTCAGTGAAGGTTCATCAGTTGTAACAATTGTCCCACTTCGGTGGAGGCTGCTGATAATGGGGTATGCCGTGCCTATGTGGGGGCAGGGCATGATGGGAAATCTCTGTATTTCATGCTCAATTCTGCTGCGAACTTAAAGCTGCTCTAACAAATAGGCTTAATAAAAATATATATATCAAGGAAAAAATAAAGTTCTCCTTGATCTCTAGCACTGATTTCAATTAGCATCTTCATGTTATGTAAGTATATACAAATATAAACTGATTATAAACGCCTCAATCTCTAGCATACTACAACAATAAAACCAAACCAAATTTACAAGTCAAAGGCAAACAAAACGGCAAGGATGATAAAACCCGAGCTACTGTTAATTTAATGTGATACAAGCTGTGGCACTGCTGAAATTGAATGGTTGCTGAGAACATAACTGTGGAAGCAGGTGCAGGTGTGCTGAACTTGGCATTCAAAACTTCAGAGTGATGTTCTCGACTGTAATCCCCCTCACCTCACCACCCACACGTGCTGCTCTCTTTCTGGAAGAACAATGTTCATCCAACAACCTGTGTTGAAATCATTTGGTGTTCTTTGGATAAAGACATCATTTATGTTCTGATTTCATCTCTCTTTTTCTCCCTTTACTTGAGATAAGCCAAGGTTACCAACTGGTGCCAAGGGAACTGTAAACACAAACAAAGGCACTGAGACCTCACAATGAGCATTGCTAAAGACAGCCATCTTGGGGCGCCTGGGTGGCTCAGTCGGGTAAGCGGCTGACTTCGACTCAGGTCAAGATCTCATGGTTCGTCGGTTTGAGCCCAACGTCAGGCTCTGTGCTGACAACTCAGAGCCTGGAGCCTGCTTCACATTCTGTCTCCCTCGCTCTCTGCCCCTACTCTGCTCGTACTCTGTCTCTGTCTCTTAAAAATGAATAAACTTCAGGGCACCTGGGTGTCAGCTCAGTCAGCTAAGCATCAGACTTCAGCTCAGGTCATGATTGCATGGTTCATGGGTTCAAGCCCCGTGTCAGGGTGGGTCTGTGTTGACAGCTAGCTCAGAGCCTGGAGCCTGCTTCTGATTCTGTGTCTCCCTCTCTCTCTGACCCTCCCCTGCTCATGCTGCCTCTCTCTCTCTCTCGTCTCTCTCTTTCAGAAATAAAAAACATTTAATTTTTTTTAAATGAATAATAAACATCAAAAGAAATTTTAAAAAAAGTTAGCCACCTTGATAACACAGGGCATGCTTCATTCATTTTTAGATTACCATCAGGAGAAATATAAAAAGTAAGAAGAAACAATATGGTAGAAGATCAGCCAAATACCAAAAAATGTGTCTGTAAACCTTCACATTGGATTCATTGACAGTTGGACCAATACTGAAATATTTTCATATACTTCCAGGAATATGTTCAGCTGAGATCAGAGGCAAAGAAATATAAATAGTAGTTGACACAGGATTTAAATGCAGTTCAATGAGTTATTATTTAATCACACTGTGAGAGTGAAAAGGAAAAATAAAATCTTCCAGCATGTTTTCTTCTCCTGCAAAAAGGATCAGGTTGGGTCCGCAATCCATTCTATCTTTAAAACTCTATTTTTAATACAATAGTTTTTTGGTTGTCACATCCATACATTAAGTATAATGAATTTTTAATTGCAATAATTTTTAAAAGACAATGTTAGCACTGTATGCTAGAGCACTACACAGCCTAAATGAAATCAGTGTCAAATAGTAATATATATTAGCTATCAATGTTTTAAGCTCAGGCTTCTCAGAGCCAACCATGAATAGATTTTTGTACTTTTTTTTTTTTTAGCAGAGACCAGAACAAAATTATGCTCCCCCAGGTAGTGCAATCCTGAGCTTAATAAATTAACTGTATTTCTTCTTTTCTAAAAATTGTTTATTTATTTTTTATTTATTTGGAAAAAGAGAGTAGGGGAGAGGCAGAGAGAGAGAGAGAAACCAAGCAGACTCCATGCTGTCAGCACATAGCCCGAGGCAGGGCTCAATCCCATGAACCTTGAGATCATGACCTGAGTCGAAGCCAAGAGTCAGATGTTTAACCAACTGAGCCACCAGGCGACCCATCAACTGTATTTCTCTTACAAATTTCCTGCATATCCTATAAAAATGACATATACTGATACATACTAGGGATCTATAAATATCTTCAGTAAACGGTGAGATAGTAAATATGTTGGTCTTTGCAAGCCACGTAAGCAGCTATTTAACTCTGCCATTGCAGCAAAAGGCAGGCATAGACAACACGTAAATAAATAACCTAGGATACGTTCCAATAAAACAGGTAGCCAACTGAATTCAGCAAAGGGCTGACATTTACTAATCTGTAGTACATAGGAAGAACCCAATATGATAATGTGAATGTAAGAACAGAAAGAATAATTCTGATATTCCTGTAGTAGTAGTTCAGATGTTGAAAGACTGACACCCCAGAGTTTAAAGCATCTGACTTTAATAAAAAATTGTTCACAGTTTCTTAAATGTTTTAATGTACAGTATCCTGTGTATGGAAATTAACTTGATACAGTGCAAATGTGTTTCTCTTCTCACTTGGATTAAGCATAAACTTTGTAAGGCATAATCTAATTTCTTTCAACATCTTCCTTGACATTACAAGTTGAAGAGAGACTCAGAATAATTTGGGGTCAGTGTACAGTTAAATTTTGCAGAGTATTTTTTTTTCTATCACGAGCAATCATGGAGAAAAAAAACTGATTGACTTTTTGCAAAGCAAATTTAGTAATTTTTAAGAATTTTTAATAGTAAAATTTCTTTCTTCTCCTTAGCCAGAATGTTATCTGCTTTAATGTAAGTTATTTTTTTCTTCAAGGTTTTGCTGCACTTAGAAGTCACACATCATCTTCCTCTACTGATAAAAATGTGGACATTCTGTCAATTTCAAATAAGGATCAATGCAGAAAATGCCCTTGTACAAAAAGTAGCTTTAGCCTCATGTACTAGAAAACTGCTTACTATCTTCACTTACTTTAAAAATAGACACTGATCTATAGTGAATTAAATGCATTTATGTCATATCAAATTAAGACTTACTATCCAAGGTTAAGTCATCATGACAGTTGTGAATGGAATGAAATTTTACTTATAGGTTAAAAGATGTGTTTTTCAGTCACTGTTTTAATGAATACAGTTTCAACCTCATGTTTAATCTAAAATCATTTAACTATGAATAATAATATCTTTTTTTAATGTTTATTTATTCTTTGAGAGAGAGAGAGAGTATGAGCAGGGGAGGAGCAGAGAGAGACACACACACAGAATCCAAAGCAGGCTCCAGGCTCTGAGCTGTGAGCACCGACCTCAACGCAGGGCTCGAACTCACAAACTGCAAGATCGTGACCTGAGTCGAAGTCAGACATTCAACCAACTGAGCTATCCAGGTGCCCTGAACAATAATAATATCTTAAAAATAAACTGATCCAAAAGGAAATGATGTATCATACTGCCCCTGATTCAGAAAGATAGTAGATAAAAATGTTCTTAACTGTTGACATTGAAGACAAATTAAATTTGGGTTCCATAATCACACTGCTATTCAGGAAATGCAAAAAGAAATGCAAAAGAAATCCTGATGCTCAACAGTAAACACTATTTTAAGTCTCCCTGATTATATGTAATATGTGCCTCTTCTCTCAAGGGGTTTATAGAGATTTAGACAGCCTGTAAGATTAAGTGAGGAATTAAACATTTACATTTTAGGATCATCAAGAAATTTAAGCCGATCTATTCTATTTATTAACATGCAGTCTTCCTTCAAAGCTTCAGATTTGGATTTAAACAATATTTTTATGAAGAATCAACAATGCAAATATATTTCATTTTAGTTCTGGTAGATGATGACAAGGTACGGAATGATATGGAAAGCGCCAAGTGAAAAGTGAAAAAAAATAGGTAAAGTTATGAAACTGTGTCTTGTTTTGCAATACCCTAAGATGTGACTACAATTTTCAGGCAGCACAGGTACCAAAGATGAGTTTCAGATTCACAGAGAGACACAAATAATGGTCAGAAAACAGGTGAGGCAAAAATCTTTAAAATCCCTAGAAGAAAGTAATGGGAAAAGCAGGATTTCTGGACAGTTCTTAAGTGACCAAGATTTTACCCACCCCACCAAAATCAGAGGACAATGTGTTGGAGAATGTTTTACATGTAAAGAATAAGGGTATGTTTGAAATCTGGGGAAAAAAAATCACATCTTTTTTTTTTGTAAACTGGAATAACCATCTTCTTGTGCAACGTGACTATAAATGATGCCTCTCATGGCAGGGCAGAGAAATGCTATGAACCCAAGATCAGTCCTTCTCCAAGTGCGCGGTGTTCAGAGCATTTTCTCCCACTGATGAAGCTGTTCTGTATGTTTGCTTGGAGATCCTACATCTACTGGAGAATATTTGAATTGCTGAGTTCAAGGTGACTTTGGCCAATCTGTATACATTTCTCCCGGTTTTTCCGTTGTATCTGACACTCTCTTGATTTTTATCACAGAGAGTGCACGCAAATTAAGTTTCCAAATAAGACACCCTAAGATCACTCATTTCAAAATAAATCAATAGCACAGAATTATCAAGGGACTCGGGGTCAGAAGCTCTAGGTTAAAATACCAAACTCTCCAAGCAGCTAGGCAATTAGCAATGCTGATGTGGTTAAATTCTTTCTCTCTCCATATCTCTCTCTGCATATTTATCTGATCCAACTCTCGGGAAGGAGTTTTATTTTTTAAAATAAGACAAGATCTGTGAAAGTACTTAGCCAACAGAGAAGTCCCTACATAGGAACAGTCAAGGGGATGGAACATTAGAGGCACCAGAATGGGAGGCAGAAGACCAGGTCCTAGCTCCACGCTTAATTTGAGCCATCCACGTGATGCTGAGGAAGCCACAGCAGAGCAGCAGCGGCAGAATCGATGGAGATGTGGAGACGGACAGGGCTGCCTTCAAGTCATTAACTGCATACCACTGAATGTAATTATTATTGTTTCCCTCAGTGCCCAAATTTGTAAAGGGTAGATGCTAAACCTTCGGGAAGTTTCTGTGGGAATTAAATTACATAGAGTTGGTAAGGCACACGCCACAGCGATCAGCGCTAAGTGGCTTCTCTGTGATGGAGCTTTCCCGTGGGACACGAGGTAGGTGATGGTGAACCTACCATCTGTGCTGGCAGGGAAACCTTCAGCATGTCCTACACGTGTGAAATCGGATTGCCTCGCTATTTCCCCTCTGAACATGTCTATCCAACCTGCACGGAATCCACACACTTTATTCCTCCTGCAAGGCTGAAGTCCAACCCCACCTTCGGGAAGTCTCCCATCCTCAGCCACCTTCTCCTCTGAACCCTCCAGCAATGGCTGCCTTCAACCCATAATTACCTCTGCCGTATTACCAATGCCGCACTTCTCTGCTTTTTGAATTCTTTTTTTTTTTTTAATATTTTTATTTATTTCTAGGAGAGAGAGAGAGAGAGAGCGTGAGCAGGGGAGGGTCAGAGAGAGAGGGAGTCACAGACTGAAACAGGCTCCAGGCTCTGAGCTGGCAGTCAGCACAGAGCCCGACGCGGGGCTCGAACCCACGAACCGCGAGATCATGACCTAAGCGAAAGTCGGACGCTTAGCCGACTAAGCCACCCAGGCGCCCCTCTGCTTTTTGAATTCTTATTGATTGATTTCTTGGCTTTTTATTTTTTACGTGTCCTATTTACCTCTATGTTGTATAGTTCCTCACAGTGTCTTCAGTAATGCAGGCTCCAAGAGGAAGATTTTTATCTCGGCTGGTGTGATTTTCCCACATGTGCACCGGAACTCATGGTCTCCATTTCTCTGCAGGCCCACCAAAAGAGATGTAACTATAAAATACGTATTGTTCTTTTTCTCTCAGCCTGTATTTTCAAAATGCATTTGCATGCGCTGGGTCACTTCATCCTCTACCATCCCCCAAAATGATAGAGAAGTACACACAGTGCCACCTCTTAAGGTGGGAAATTCATTCATCAGGAGATGCTGATCAGACGTGACCAACACTTCACAGAAAGGTCACTGCTGCCTCGTTATCCCTCCTTGTTTTCATTAAATAAACCTCTTGACCCAAAAGTCACATTAAAGATAGTTTTTCTCAGAATGAAAAATCAAAACCTTAAACTAATGTTCTACAACTATATACACCTTAGTATTTCAATGGAAAAATGAAAACATTTACTTTGCATATTCAGACACGTGTGCACTGACCTTTACTTGAAAAGTTTGTTGTGCGCACGTACAGATGCAGCAGCATATATTCTGTGACTTTGAAAAGTAGGAGCGAGCTGGGTACAGTCCTACAACTGTGAATGTAGCCAAACTGTGTGTGTGTGTGTGTGTGTGTGTGTGTGTGTGTGTGTGTGTGTTATTTTCTACCGGGGACTTTTACACACTTGACAAAGCAGACTGTTCTTTACACAATATATTACTGAGTTTGACCCACAGCAAATTCCCTGGTCAAGAGCTTCTGAAGCATTCTTTTTTGTCTTGCTGAAGCTTGGATCTAGTTACTAGTTCAATATAGGCAAAAAAAGATGCTGATGTTACAAAAATAAACCAAACAGCTACAGAAATAATTAATAAGGCTTCTTGGCCATTGATCAGCCCCACAGCTGTGCTCATATTAAGTGCAAGACAATTTTTGTCGGAAAGAACTACCTCAAGGCATGGCATGATACGAAGACGGGAGGTGAAATAAAACGTAAATAACTTGAATATTCACTTGCTCTGACCATGCTGGAACACCATTAAATGTTCTTAAATGTGGGGCACCTGGGTGGCTCAGTCGGTTGAGCCTCTGACTTCAGCTCAGGTCATGATCTCATGTCTCATGGGTTCGAGCCGCACATCACAGCTCAGAGCCTAGAATCTGCTTCAGTTTCTGTGTCTCCCTCTCTCTTTGCCCCTCCCCAACTCATTCTCTCTCTCTCTCTCTCTCAAAAATAAACAAACATTAAGAAATTGTTTTAAATGTTCTTACAAGTAACAGTTTTGGTTTTTTTTTTGTTTTTTATTTATTTCTAGGAGAGAGAGAGAGAGAGACAGT
The DNA here is from genome assembly GCF_003009895.1 of Hyaena hyaena. Taxonomy (NCBI): domain Eukaryota; kingdom Metazoa; phylum Chordata; class Mammalia; order Carnivora; family Hyaenidae; genus Hyaena; species Hyaena hyaena. Next base: position 627,644 of record NW_024080774.1, read on the forward strand.
GTGAGCAGGAGAGGGTCAGAGAGAGAGGGAGTCACAGATTGAAACAGGCTCCAGGCTCTGAGCTGGCAGTCAGCACAGAGCCCAACGCGGGGCCCGAACCCACGAACCGCGAGATCATGACCTAAGCAAAAGTCGGACACTCAACTGACTAAGCCACCCAGGCGCCCCAAGAAATTGTTTTAAATGTTCTTACAAGTAACAGCTTTTTTTTTTTTTTAGGTGCAGAGGTATTAATTTATCAAATGCGATAAAACTCCCTAGTTTTGCATTTTAACATCTCCTGAGGCCAGAGTACAGCAAACTCATTCTCAAAACTTAAGCAGGTTAGTATTTTGACCACCACCTTGTGAGGATGACTGGTCAACAACATTACAACAGAAGATGTGGTCACATGACAGCATTGAGCCAGAACAGCCCTTATTCACCGAAAGTATCTTCAAGAACTCATTCGACAAAGGTGGAAAGATGGTTCTATTCCTTGTAAGTAATTAAAATACTGTTGAATCTGACTACGTTTTCACCTGGCAGATTAGCATATTTTTACTTCACCATGAGAACAAATTAAAAACGCTTGGGCACAGTGATGAAATTAAATGGCACTGTTTTCAGTTAGGCAAGTGCCCTTTGCATCTCCAGATGTGAGTGCCTAAGTACAGCACAGTCACAGCACTCTGACTAAGTGGGATGGAACCATTTAATACACCATAGAGGAGAGGATCATGTCCCAACTGGCTTCAAATAAACTGTTTTTCAGTTAAAGTACAGGCATCTTTTACTCAAAATAATGTTCATATTTAGAACACATGGTTTAGTTACTGGAAATGGAAGAAATGGACTCTTCTTATACTATTAATACAGCTACATTTGGATTTAGTAGTTATTTATACGACATCCTGGGAATGCTTCTAGGATTTACAACATTATTTATAGGAGAAAAAGTGTTCTGAATTCAACCAACCATTTACAAATGGACTGCTGGAAATTTCCTAATAAACCCACCCCATGACAATATACAGTGTTGTTTAGTATTTGGAGTAGTGTTTTATTGTGCACTGAAATTTTACCTGTAGTGATAATATGACTTGCATAAGCATGAGGCATTAAGAGCAAGAGAATGATGACCTTGGATGAAACCCTAAGATGCTGGTGAAAATTTTCCAGTGTGTTTGAATCTTATGGAGTTATTTATAGGAAGTAAGGAAAGTGCCTTCCTAGGTACTTCCACATATGTGATAGGAATACTGCAGAACCGGAAAATGACAAACTCATGCACTTAGATTCAAGGGGCCACAAAAGACCTATTTCAGTGAAAATTCTCCATCAAAGTGTACTTTAGAACCCCGGCCCCACCCTGGGTAAAGAAATAGAGATTATCGCATTCTATCTCAGAACTCAGGCATGGTGTGGCTGTCAATGGTGGGATAGGTGACATCAGACTGGTGACAACCAGAAATCAACCCTGCCCATTTGGAGGTGAGCTGCTAAAATTCCTAGATAGATAGAAGCCAAATTCAACACAGAGAAGATGGGTCCATGGGTAAGTCAGTCAGGTGCACAAAGGAAAGCTAACAGGAGTTAAGCGGAAGGATGGTGGATGGGCATCAAGGTTAAACACTTAGGCTTTGGAATGGATCAATCAGGAGTGTACATTCACACTTGCCACTTACTGCTTGTTCAACCTTTGCCACATTCAAAAGAATTTTTAATTATATTTTTAAAGAGAGAGTGCGAGTGGGGGAGGGGCAGAGGGAGAGAGAGAATCTCAAGCAGACTCCACGCTCAACACAGCATTGGCCAACACAGGGCTGGATCCCATGTGACTATGACATCATGACCTGAGCAAAATCAAGACCCAGACGCTCAACCAACTGAGCCAGCCAGGTGCCCCGTGATGCACCATGGAAACTCAGGTTACTGCACCAACTAATATCATTTGGTGAAGAGGCATCCAGAGTCTCAGAGGTCAATGTAGAACGGCACACTGGAGGAGGAGGAGGCGGCAGAAAGGGGACTGGGGCATGGAGACGCATCATACAGCAGAGTCTCAAAGTCTTAGGCTTTGAATCCCTCCCCTCTCCCCACCCGCAACAGCACCACCACCAAGGGCAGGCTCTAAGATGAGCTCAACGAAACAAATTCAAACCCAGGGGTAAGGGAGCTACGCAAGGGCACCTTTCAGAAGGGCCCACTGCTCCTTCTTTTTCAACTTCAAGCCCTTACCATCCACACGCACATTTGGATGATCATTACTAGGATTGGCATTCCTGAAGCCAAGGTCTGGGAGACTTCCAAGTTTGGCAGTTTAGGGTTTCAGGGAGGACAGTGATGTCACAGGTCATGGATCTGGTCATCAGAACCAGAAAAGGCAGGTGCCATGTCACAAGAGAGTGACATAACACAATCTGATTATCATATCATTTGCACAAAACCTTGAGGACTTTATACTAAGTCCCACAATGGTCTTAAAGATGGAAGGCGGTTAAACTTAACATACAGGATTAAGTGGCCCAGCCGAAGCAAAAGGACAGATGCAGAGACCAGGACATCAGTTCCCCCAACGGGTTAGACAGCCACACATAGAGGATACATTGCCAGTCGTGTGGAAATAAGCCTACTACGTCCTGTCTGTGTACCAAATGCATGGGCACTTCATACCATTAACATATGTGGTTCAATCTCCTCAAAGCTTGCATGGTATGTAAAAATTGCTTTTGCTCTCTCTCTTTTTTTTTTTTTTTTTTAAGTAAGCTTCACACCCAGCACGGAGCCCAACGTGGGGCTTGAACTCACGATAATGAGATCAAGACACGAGCTGAGATCAAGAGGTGGATGTTAACAAACAGAGCACTAAGGCGTCCTGCTTCTGTCCTTTATCAGTGGGTGTTTTGGCATCTGAAATTACATGGTAAAGGTAAATTTCTGTTAACTACGACAGAGAAGCCTCAAAAACTTTAGTGTCCCAGGGCACCTGGTTGGCTCAGTTGGATGGGCATCCAACTTCGGCTCAGGTCATGATCTCATGGTTCCTGGGTTGGAGCCCCACTTTGGACTCTGCTGACAGCTCAGAGCCTGCAGCCTGCTTCCGATTCTGTGGATCTCTCTCTCTTTGCCCCTCTCCCACTCGTACCTTCTCTTTAAAAAACAAAAACAAAAACAAAAAAACAACCTTTGGTGTCCCAGTGAGTGAGTGGTTTAAATTCCTAATGTGTATGTGTGAATGTATATATGTATACATATACAATTACTACTGTAGCAGGATTCTCACACAGAGTCGTGACATTGAGGCTAAAGTTAAACAACTTTATTAGTGCTGGCACTAGCTCAGTTGGGTTCATACCTAAAGAACTGAGTCCAAAGGTCATGTGGTGTAGTTTTTTTACTCATTTCCTACTTCTTTGTCTGCCAAATATGGCAACACACAAACACACAATCTGATTAAGTGGTCTCATGTTACAAGGTCATGAGGGATGTCATATATGCATATGAGGGATGTCATATATGCATATAGCCAGGTTGCCTTGAGGGTTTTTTTTTTTTTTTTTTTGCCCCTTGCTTAGGGAGGGGACCTTATCACACTACCTGTAGCTGGTTTGATATATAACCCATGAATACAAAGAATGTAACATCCATTTGGGCATTCAAGATGGTGGCAACTGGATGGAGACTTCCACCTGGATTCAGGACTTAATACTTAACATGCAGTTGCTTTTCTCCCACAACATTCTTAGCACTCAACAGAAATTGAAAATATATGGTGGTATGAAAAAAATGTTATGAACCCGGCTCTTTTCAGATAATCTGCCAACATATTTTTGTGTTTGCCTGTTGTTCTCACTTCACCTGAGAGGGAGAAGGATTTATCACACTTCAGAAAGGTGAGAATAAACCAGACCATGAGACTTCCAAAGACCTGACTCTTTTCACCTTTTCCAAAAGTTAGAAGACTTTCCTCAGATAAATCAAAGCAGCTGCAGCAATTAGGCTTGACAAGGTTTCATCCCCACACTATTTGTCTAATGAATTCCCAAATGGTGCAGTGCTCATGAGTTTTAATTACCAAACCACCCATGGTCACCCACATTGATCTATGTCATTCACTGGAGATCATCTATCCTCTCCATCAAGGAAATGAATACAGAAGCAGCAGGACTCAGTCTAGACTTCTATTTTTGCAGTATGAGATATGCAGGAGAACAGTGACTACACGAAGTGGCCTCAACAAGAGGCCTGCCCTGTTTTATTCTGCAGGTGGATCAGGTCTGTGCTGTTACTATATATGGTACACGGGGAAAGCATCAATCACCCTCAGGGCAGCTCACAGAAACCAGCAACAGAAAAGAAATGCAGAGCCCACTCTTGTATAAATATTTATCCACATACCTACACACGTCTATGTCTATGGAATGCCACACTGCTGCATATCAAGGGTTTCAGTGAGTTAAGCAGCTAATCTCCTCAATCACGACTCAACAGCATGAAAATGTCTCCACTTCTTAATTACTTACATTCTGAGCACCTCCTTTGGCCGTAAAACTCATATAGGCTGAAACTGCTCCACCAACTTAGTGATGGGGTAGTAATCACAGAGGAGAATCCATGAAAAGTCCAGGAAGGTGAGTTTATACCAACTTAATGGCAGCCTAAGTAAACAAATCATGGGCTGAGTCCTCCGCTCAGAAGCAGCTCTGGAGTATGGAGGCTCTGATTTCAATAAGAACTGGGTCGCTGCCTCCATCAGTCCTAGAAATCTACAGACTGAAATGCAGCTGAGTTTTGACTGCCTCTCACAGAAAACAAATTCCAACAGACTCTGCCCCCATTCATTTGAAGGAGTGACCCTGGTAAGATTTTCCGTTTCAAGAAAGCGGTTTGTTAGATTTCTGTGGTTGGCATACATATACAACTCTGATCAGCTGGTGATAAGTCATCTATATGCTGTTGACACGAACTGAGTCTCCATGCTGGTGTGTGTGGCTCCGAGGCTGCTTATTCTCAATCACTCAGGCCAGACAAACGGGCCAGTGCTGTTGAATTCCACACTGCTGCTAGGCAACCAATTATTCTCAATTAACCTGCTGTTTTATGCCTTATCCTGAGCACCAATGTGCATGGGTACAGCAACCATTTTTCACCTGCCTTGGTAGTGCTTTTCTAGACTGCTGAGCCCCCCTCAACTTTTATAAATGAATTCACAATCCTGAAATACATCTAATAAGTTACCCACAAAGGAAAACTTCTTAAAGTGATAACTATTTCTGTATACGTTTAATATCAGTGTACTTCACAAATGAAGCAGAACCTATTTTGCTTATAAATCTAAATAAGAAACAGAGAACACAGTTGCCATGCATTTCAGTGTTCAAGGAAGAGCTATATATAAAGTGATATAATACTTATGCTAATTCTCCACACTCACCCCTGGGCATAAAAACAGATTGCACACTGAAAGTTCAACTGAATGAGCACCTATAAAGTATGGAGAAGACAGGAAATAAAATAAACTGCTTTGTTGGTGGTGAACAACTGAACGGAATCCACTCAAGACTATATTTTACCATTACTGTCTATCAGACTTTCTCAACCCCAGCAGTATTGATACCCCACCTCAGATAAGGAACTGCCTTGTACAGCATTGGATGCCTGTCATGAGGAACTGCCTTGTGCATTACAGGATGGTCAGCAGCACGCCTGGCCTCTGCTCCCTCAATGCCATGGTCACCACCCCACTGCCATGGGACTATCGACAATGTCTGCAGACACTGCCCTCAATGCCATGGTCACCACCCCACGGCAATGGGACTATCGACAATATCTGCAGACACTACCCTCAGTGCCATGGTCACCACCCCTACTGCAATGGGACTATCGACAATGTCTGCAGACACTGCCCTCAGTGCCATGGTCACCACCCCACGGCAATGGGACTATCGACAATGTCTGCAGACACTGCCCTCAGTGCCATGGTCACCACCCCACTACCCTGGGACTATCGACAATGTTTGCAGACACTGGTGAATGTCTCTTGCAGAGCAACATCATGCCCAGTTGAGAACCAGTGGCTGATATGAATAAAGAACCAGGAACATCAAAGTTGCAGGTCTATCAGTTAAACAGTCATTTTGTAACTCATAAACGTGTCCAACATTTATGGAGCACATTTCCCATGTCAAGTGTTGTGCAAAGTACAGACAATGTAACAGTGAGCAAGACATGTCCTCTCAAAAGGTATGTTTTCAGGGACGGGAAAGACAGATAAATGGTGCCAACCCGAGCAGCCACTGCAGAAGGGCCAAGTTGGCATCTGAGGCGTGACGTTGTTCAGGATGCGTACGGGGATCCGATAAACTGGAAGCGCCCTAACGTGATCTGACTTGTGTTTCAGACACTGGGGGCTGGTCTCTGCTTGTGCACGGGGTGGAAGAGAACAATACTAGGGCCCCAGCTAGGTTATCAGGCTGTAACTCTATCTCCGGGAATGAGAAAGGGGATGGAGACAAGGGAAAACAAATCCGGAGAAAACCTGTGGGACAATGGAGGGTAACTGATGGGTGTAGTTGGGATGGGGGGCGAGGGGGCGCTGAGGAGGAAGAAAGAAGCAAGCAAGAACAGGTCTTCCTGTCCTGGCTTTGGCATGGCTAGATGAAGACCTTTGATAACCTTGGAGAAAAAAATAGGGTCTGAATGCAAACGGCTGATGTATGATGTCCTGAGAGTCAACCTTCCCCAGACAAATCTCAACAGAACAATATTTGGAACATTCATAAAACGGATATGTAAATCGTTCAAGTGAATCTGAAATTCTAACAAAGTCTCTAAGAAGTTGAATGATTTTTGTAAATGAAATAAAACTTATAAACCTATGAAATCTCATTTCTCAAAAACTCCATGATCATCAGCAAACTTGGTAAAAATGCCTTTATGCCTTTCATCTTAAATCCAGTGCTCAGTTATAGATTTCACACTGGAATTGCACATGAAGACGTTCACGTTTTTATTGGGCATTGCCCTGATTAAATGCCTAAACCAGTGCGAAATGGGTCTGAGTACTCTGGGTTCTTACAATGCATCTGTAACCTTGGTGTTCAGCTTGCCAGGTAAGGGACACGCGCTCTGAGGGGGCTCACGCTAGCTCGGGAGTTTATTTATCTGCTTCAGCATGTTAGGGTGTCCTCTCAGCAAGTAGGGATTTAATGTGAGGTGTGGAGCACACGCACACAGAACAGATACTCTCTACGTGTTCCTTTTAATCCCTCATGCATTTGGAGACACACTGCATCCTCCCCACAGTATGTATGTGGCCTCACAATCTGCACACTTGATCTGAGTTACCGATAATCTCCGACTCTGGTTTGAAATGACAACACCTCGTTCTAGTTGCTTCACCAGCATAACGTATGAATTAAGTGTTTCATTTTACTCTCGATTCTTTACCGATTCTTTGTTAGAGGACCCAACACACTTAGAATCATCCAAGTGGCCAATGATTGGATTCTGTGTATCTCTCAAGGCTGTGTTTTGATCTATTTTAACACCCAAACATCAGGCCAAAGAAAAGGCCATGAAATCATGAATTCCATTATCCACAGGTTGAGTGTAAAGTAATTAGAAGGAAGGAGTGAAATAGGAGTGAGAGAAGGAAGTTGTAGATAGTGGTAAGAGAGAGGAGGAAGTGGAGAAGAAGGGGGGAGAGAGGTAGAGACAGAGAGGAAGAGAAAGGGAGAGTTGAGTGTTCTCAGCAGTCACACTTGGTTGTCCCTTAGAAGCACTTTAAATGATCAGCATGTTCTCAGGAGCAGATATTCTCACTTAGATATTGTACGTAATCTTCCGCACAGGTTTAATATTCACTAGGTCTTATGAGTGCGGAGAATGACTCAAAAGGCACATGAGAACATTTCGTCCCCCTTTAACAACACTGAATGTGAAGATTTCAGGAGACTCATGGTAAAATATAAATTAGGGGCACTGGATATTTTACAATGTTGTGTTAAAATAAACCACAGAAATGACAATCTTAGAATTCATATTCATTTCTACTTCCTGTATTTCAGAGAGGCCTGTTATGTACAAGCACTCTCATGGATGTATACACACACGCGCGCGCACACGCACACACACACACACACACACACACACACACATACACACACAAAGACTAATTACCTCCCACCCCCTCCTCCAAATGAAGACAACAAATCCGGTTCTCTGGAAAATAAGATTACACAATCTTGGCTTTAAACAATTGCTTTTTAATGTTTATTTTTGAGACAGAGAGAGGGGCAGAGAGAGACACACACACACACAATCTGAAACAGGCTCCAGGCTCTGAGCTGTCAGCACAGAGCCCGACATGGAATTCGAATCCATGGGCTGTGAGATCATGACCTGAGTTCAAGTTGGATGTTTAACTGACTGAGCCACCCAGGCGCCCCACCAGTTTTTAAAAGTTTAGTAATTCTTGGGGCGCCTGGGTGGCTTAGTCGGTTGAGCGTCCGACTTTCGCTTGGGTCATGATCTCGCGGTTCGTGGGTTCGAGCCCCGCGTCGGGCTCTGTGCTGACTGCCAGCTCAGAGCCTGGAGCCTATTTCGGATTCTGTGTCTCCCTCTCTCTATGACCCTCCCCTGCTCACGCCGTCTCTCTCTCTCTCTCCTAGAAATAAATAAAACATTTAAAAAAAAAAAAAAAGTTTAGTAATTCTTACAGACTCTGATATACTAATGTAAGTTTTCAATTTTCCAGAATGAATTATAATATGTGCTGTTTCCCAAACTTATATGACTTTTTTTCCTCAAAAAAAAAAAAAAATGCCCTTGCAATATGTTTTCCTGCATACTGAGCAGCTGCGATGCTGAGTGCAAATCAACTCCCTTCGTTTTTACCGACCGAGTAAGTTCATACATAGACAAGTATGCAATGCCTCCAGGGTTACCAGATTTGGCAAGTTAAAATACAGGGTATCACTAAATTTAGGCGTCAGATCAACAGTGGCTCATTATTCAGAAGATGCATATCCTGCGTGTAAACTGAAAACACCGTTTATCCGAAATTCAGATCTAACCGGTATCTTGCATTTCCTCTGGCAACTCTCAACACTTAGGGAGGAAAAGCTCAGAGTTCTGGCACTGAGTTGGGAGAACGGGAAAACACCCAGAGTTGGTGCAGGCAGTTGACCACGCCGGACACCGTTCTGAAAACGTGAATCTCCCAGTGTCTGCCCCCGAATCTTCAGTCCACACTGTCCTGTATGCGTATGTTTCTGTAAAACATCCATTTTGCCAGATGTGTTTCCTTTTTATTTACCCCTTCACTGAGTCACATCCCCACATGATGAGGAATCAACCATAAAAGGAATTTACTGGCTAGTAGTAAACTTTATACTTAAAAAACAAGGTGTTTTTTCTTTTTAACTGTAAAATTGCACCTAAGACGGACAAGATAAAGTTGATTAGGGACCAAGAAAATTCATCACTGGGTGTTCTCAGATGAATATGACGGCATTGCACTTGAGTCATTATTAACATTTTCTCTGAATCTTCTTGCTTCACAATGACTAACACATCATTATTTTTCTTAAGTAATGAAAAGCCGGGAACCTTGCCAAAAGTGATCTTAGCAGATGCTATTTTATCATCTGAATGCATTCCATCATTTGTCACATCCTGGTAATTATATTTCCGAGGCAGAATTCCTGCTGACCACGGCATGCTGCTGCTACACAAACACACCTGAGAAACAATGAACCTGGTAAGGGAACCCTTCCCGGGACGGACACTGCCGGGCTGTGCCTCACGTGCACCTCGCTTTTTGGAAATCCACTGTTCCCTGTGTTGTGCTTCATTTTCACTCCCCTTTCTCACTCATGCCCCCACTGAACTACCTGTGGGGAGCCATTAAATTCTTGGTCTCCTTTTGGGACGAGGAGCTCATTGCAAATACCTTGGAGTTTAGCAGAAACGAAGTGGAGGTTCTATTTCATTAACTGCTCACTCTTGAACTGAACCGTAATAACCGTCTCAAAGAATACCAAGGGCATAAAAGGGCACACTTGTTTTTAAATGTTGGTTGAGAATCGGGGTGCTTGGGTGGCTTGGTCAGTTGAGCATCTGCCTTCGGCTCAGGTCATGAGCTCACAGTTCGTAGGTTCGAGCCCCACGTCGGGCTCTGTGCTGAGAGCTCGGAGCCTGGAGTCTGCTTCAGATTCTATGTCTCCCTCTTTCTCTGCCCCTCTCCTTGTTTGTTCTCTCTCTTAACAATGAATAAACATTAAAAGCCTTTTAAAGTAAAAACAAAATAAATGTTTGTTGAGAAGAACAAGAGTTAATGTGTGTCTAATCCTTCTTCCACCTAACAGACCCGAATCCAAGCAGCCTGGAGGCACCGCAGTGTCTTCAGTTACCTTCCTTTGTTTCTCTGACTCAAGGCAAATTCACAAAAGGAAAATCTTGGCTTTTCATAGTCCATTAGGACAAACGGGTGATTGGCCCCCAGGGCAGGGGATTCATATAACCTGCAAACTCAGTCCCCGACTGGCCCAGACACTGGGAATAGCCTTGTCTACTGGCCAGTCTCTCTCAAGTGAGGAAGGAACAACGAGAAATGCACACATTGAGAGGTGGCCACCAGCGCACTTAGTAGGCCCAAAGGAGCCCCATGCTCATGGAAAGGCCCCAAGTTTGTGGGAAATCCAGGGGAAATCCAGTTTTCATTCCGGGTGTCATTCATAACCAAGGGTGGTCATTCCTGTTTTGTTTTTAATTTACTGATTGTGAGAGGGAGAGAGACTATGCCACACGGGCGAGGGGCAGACATCTTGACCTGGGCTGAAGTTGGCTGCTTAAGGAATCCAGCCACCCAGGTGCCCTCACCTTCAGAGGAGGTTTTGCTCTTCCATCCTTTCTACATTAAAGGTCGCTACAGTGGGGACACACCCCAGTGGCCAACAGCAAGGATCCTTGTGTGTGGAGAGAACGGAAGCCCTTTAAGGAAACAAAGATGGAAACAAATGTCCCATTGACAAAGGCTGAATGGCCTAGAGATAAGCGAACAGTAGGAACCATTCAATTAGGAAGATGACTGGGTATTCATTCGCTTTTTTTTAATTTGTTGTGAACATTACTAGCATGCTTTCATTAGCTGTCCTTTCAAACTGGCCGATTTGACAGAATTCTAATCCAGAAAGCCACTCTTGAGTATGGGCTGAGTTAGAAACTTAAGACCCGAAACATAAAGAATTGTTCTCCTTTGGATACCATTATGTTTTCCTAATGGAGGTGTGAAAAAGTAGTCCTTAGATGTCTGAAAGCAAAGAGGTAAACTTCCTCCAGAACAGGCGGGTACAGAGAAAAATCTACTATAATCTTTGAATTAGAGCCTGTTAAAACAAAAACACCATTCACAAATCCTGCGTGAAGCTGCAGAGGAAAGAAGGGACATTTCTCTGCTTACAGAGCTGACAACACGGGGGAAGCAGAGATTTCTCTCAAAGTGGGTATTTCTGAATCCTTGAGGCGCAGGAAAAAGCTACTCTTGTGAATTAATTAACCACCTCTGAGTTGTTTCTAATGACATTTCCCCTACTGATAACGTAAAAGCTTTCCTCTTCCCGCCCCCCTGCGTTTTTCATTTGTTGTTTTGGAGCCTCAAGTCCAAACATTGAGTGTATTCTAAAAGACAGATGATTATTTTGCATTTGCATTAATTTGGCTACATCAAATAAATATTCACCTGCAAATCTGATGCATTCTATGCTTAGAAATACTATACAAGTTACAGAAATATTGAAAACTACAACATATAAGGCAGCTTTGATCTAAATATATTGTTTCCAAATTAAATTTTATGTGTAAAAACGAAAGATTCTATAGAAAGTATATGACATCACTCTCTATCAGAGTTATAACTCTATCAGTTATAGGTGTATATGTTATACCCAGATCGCAGTATCCTCACCGACCAGAGACCACCAGGGAGACCGAGTCACGCATGCAAAGGCAAAGGGCTTTATTACGGGCTTAAGCTCGGGCTCACAGACTTCACCAGTGTATGGGTCCGTGCTGAGAGCCTCAAACAAGGGCAGAGTAGGGTTTTTATGGGGTTTGAGACGGGGGAGTTACAGAAGTTGTGACATGGGAACAGTGATCCAATCATTATTATTCAACATCACTGACAGCGGGTTTGACCATACACATTGTCTAGAGTATTCGTTACTTTTGGCGGGATCCAATTACAACATTTAGAGTACCTTTTAAATTCAACCAATCACAGAGCGAGCCTAGGGTCTTGTTCGGTGACTAAAGGGTTAACTTTAACATTAGGTAACAGGATCCTATCTATAGTTTCTATCTCCAGGCCTCTCCCTTAGTAATGTGGAGGGTGGTCGCTGGCCTTTCCTGATTGGGTGTTGCAAGGGTGGTTACTCCTGCCTTGGGCAATGTGTCACTGCCTGATAGTTTTGGGGAAGCTGAAACTCAGGCCTTCTAGCTCAGAGGGGAAACTTAAAGCCTGTCATGGAGTCAGTTTGGTTTAGACGTTTAGACTTGTGGCCTTACATATATATATGCTGATCCTATCCATTGATACACCTAGGTATCCATCATGGCAGCTATAAATATAATGGCATCAACGTCAGACCATGCATCACTCACCATTCACACTAATGTGCATTTCATTAAAAAAAATTTACTTTATTGGGCCAATATTTCACTGATATGTATTTAATTTCAAGCACTTGGTTCTTCTCAGATTTAGAAATTTGGAATACAGACCCTTTATAGTTACAGAAAATAATCTTCTGGAATTCACACATATAAATGCACGGATACTGTTTTATAATCCACTTACAATTCTGGGGAAAAAGTATGCCAGCAGTCCTGACCACACGGTTTACAGTGACAAAAAGTATTTGAGGAAATCTGTAAGTGAGGCCAGTGGAAAAGGAGCCGTAGCACAGGGAACAGATCGTACCAGAGCAATCTCTTCACAGTATCAGGGGTGCTATCGCCTATCTTTCCTTTTGATTCTAAAATACAAAGTGCTTCTCTTGACTCCGGTGCCACTGCAAGAGGACCATGTGGAGGGTCTGGCTCCAGACCTCACGGTGCAGAGCAAAGAAGGGTGCAGCTGTGGCTGAGAAGCCATCACTTGATAACTGACAGACATAGGCCCTGTTAGTGCCAGGAGGACCTCATTTTGCAGCCCCCCCCCCCGAAATACATCGCCCTGGGTCAAGGTAGTTGGGTCATGGCTACAATGGAAATACTACATGTCCATCTGTGCCCTCAGTTTTGGAAATCGCAGAATTCAGCTGCACGTCCATAATGCAGGCCGATCCACCTGTCCATCAAAGAGTTGACGTTGCTGGTTTCCCATGGCCTCTGCAATACGGGACCAGAAGCTCCGTGGCTTAAACCAACACAGACTTACTGTCTTACATTACTGGAGGTTAAAAGTCTACAACACCTCTCACGGGGCTAAAATCAGGATGTCAGCAAAGCTGCATTCTCTCTGGAGGCTCTAGGGGAGAATCCATCCCCTCTGCCTCTTCCAGCTTCCAGAGGCTGCCTGCATCCCTGGGCTCGTGGCCCCTCTGTCTTCAAAGCCAGCAAGGGCAGGGCAAGTTCTTCGCACAGGACTCGCACAGGACGTCGCCCTCACCCCACTTCTGTCTCGCCCTCCTACTTCTAAGGATGCCCGTGATTTCAACAGATCTGCCTCTTCTGTGGTCAGCAGATCAGAAACCTCAATTCCATCTCCCAGTTTGACTCCCCTGTGCACGTCAAGTAACAGATTCACAGACGCCGGGAGTTCGGACGTGCACATCCGTGGGGGAAGGGTCCCCACGGCGCCCGCCACAGCAGCCTCTTCTGTCACAGGCAGTGGCTGAGCGAGGCCGCACTCACGTGGGCACTGGCACCCCGCTGAGCTTTCCCAGCGGAATGAGGAAACCGGCAAGAGCGTTCGGGGATGTACGTTCAGGGCGGAGAAGAGAGAGGCGTCCATGAAGAACCCAGGAGGGGCTGCCGGAGCAAAGGGCAGTAGGAGAGCGCCTGTGGAAGATGAGGTGCGAGGGGCAGAGCGCGATGGTTTCCAGCTGGTAGAAACCATGCCTAAAAAATCCTTGCCTCAGGGAAGATCCCGTACAAATGACCCAGAGGTAACGGCTCCATCCTGAGTCATATATAAATGCGTATAGTTACATTGTATAAAACATGCTGTCCTCCCCTGGCAAACATTTACATATCACTCGACGTCTCTCATTACGTCTGAATCCCACTTACAATCCTGTATCCATACATGGAGTGTCTGATCCAGGACACCCATCACCGGGAAGAACTTTCCACGGATTTGTTATGGCTGGAGGCAGTGAACTTGAAACAAAATCATCTCCTGCGTTGGCTTCATTTAGATTAACGCAGTCCATTCCTGCGAGATGTGTGCGTGTGGAGAGAAGTAACTCATCTTGCTTCACCCTAACAGAAGGGCCCTCACGTGGGTTGTACTTTGAATCACCAGCTCTGGGTGGGGGGTGGAGGGAGACAGATTGCTGTTGTTCTCTAAGTTTGCCTTTGTCTCCCTTGCATCGAATCATTAAAACATCCGTGTCATTGGATGATGCTTTTTGAATATTCAGTCCATCCACAAAAATATCAAAATGAGCAGAGTGGACGCAGGACTCGTGAAAGGGGAACAGAAAGAGGATTAATTGGGTATTAGGAGATGTGGCCAGGGAAACATATTTACTTGCTGAAGCACTCAAGAAAGAGTCAAGGTTTTTGTTACATCTTTCATTTTTAGAAGGGGGGATATCGATATCAAAACACAACATATGCACACGGGCGCACACATGCACACACACACACAAAGGACACAGAGACACACACAGTGTGTGAATGAAAATCTGATAATATTTTTTTTTTTTCCTAAATCAGAATCCTAAGTTTCAAAATGGGAAACTGTGCAGTTTAAAAGGCTCTTCTCAAATCCAGCAATGGAGTCTGTATCATTACATCTGTGGACCTGCGCAGCTGACCTAGCCATCATCTTGAATTTCTATAGTTTGGTTTCTTAGACACAGTAGACAGTAACTGATTATATGTTATCGGATCACTGAATTTTTATAATGGTATTCATAAAGGTGAATCGAATATACACCTTATATCCTATTTCATATATACAACTTAACTGTGGGATTATTTTCATACAATAGCAATCTTCTTCCAAGTTTTACTCAATGATTTATTGACCACCTTATACAAACATACTTGCCAGGAAGACTCTGTAGATGTGAGATAAGAAACAAGGTACTCATGTCCACAAGTTACTTTCTCTCTTAATGGGTCATAACTCACTTCATGACTGTTTTCTCATTCGGAAACTGACTTCATTCTTCACTAACCCGTCTTTTCTTGGCGTCTAGAAGGTACAGCCTATCAGAATTGCTCTCTAGCTAGAGGCTGGATAAGGTAAGAAGTCTAGAGTAGAAGTCAAGGGTGATATCAGATCCCCTTGGTTAGATGGAATGAGCTGTACTAATACAGACCCCAAAGCGGAACAGTTCAAAGACAACTGTTTACTATTAGCAGGTGGTTAATCAACAAGGACCTGTTGTGTCAGACTTACGGTGGCTTCAGATATGCCTCTCCTGGGAGACACCTGGTTCAGAGCAGCGAGCGATGGTGGGAAATGATCAGTTCCCTCATGGCTATCCTGACCCAGGGACCCACCTATGCGACGTAGTTTAGGAGTTCCCGAAGGTGCCCCAAACCCCAGATTTCTCATCATTACCCAGTCTCAGTGTCTGACGTTTTCATGGGTAACTTACTGAATTTATTTAGTAAGGAACCAGAGTAAAGTGGAACTAGCCCATCTACAAGAGAATACATGAATTCATGATCAGATGTGGAGTTTAGAATAAATTGGTTTTTGGGGTGCCTGGGTGGCCCAACCGGCTAAGCATCCGACTTCAGCTCAGGTCATGATCTCACAGTTCGTGAGTTCGAGCGCTGCACTGGGCTCTGGACTGACAGCTCAGAGTCTGGAGCCTGCTTCATATTCTGTGTCTCCCTCTCTCTCTCTGACCTACCCCACTCATGTTCTCTCTCTCTTTCTCTGTCTCAAAAATAAATATCTTTTTTAAAATTAAAAAAAAAAAAAAGAACAAATTGGTTTCCTAGAGTAGGTACTCTCCAATTAAACTGGTCATTAGTTAGGGGCACCTGGGTGGCTCAGTTGGTTAAGCATCTGACTTTGACTCAGGCCATGGTCTTATGGTTTCTGAGTTTGAGCCTCAGATTGGGCTCTCTGCTGGCAGTGTGGAGCCCACTTCAGATCCTCGGTCCCCCTCTCTCACTGCCCCTCTCCAGCTTGCTCTGTCAAAAATAAACTTAAAAAAATTGGTCACTAGTTAATGCCATGGTAACACCAGACAGGGTATTTCATTAAGGAGACGCAGATCAGGGATATATTGTAATTTGGGGAGGAACAAACTTTAATTACGGAGTCAAGAGAAAATATATGTTTTATTGAGCAGCTACTATGAACAAGGCATTTTTGTCAAGTACTAGGTAGGTGACAAGGATGACTAATATAGGGCACACCACTTTTGAGTGTAGCTACCTGTGATGCAGACAAACAAGCCCTAGGACACAGCGTGGTGTAGGTTATGACGACACTATAAGCCGGTCACAAACAGAAGATCAGGGAGAGAGCGGACTACAGGAATGGGGCTTCTGAAGGACCCTGCAAAGTGCTGCACAGCTGGAAGAAAGACCCCAGTGGGAACGTGCCATCTGTCCCTGGAAGATGGACAGGTATCTGCGGGACTGGTATGGCCTGTGTGGGGGAGGGAAGGTGTCCACATCAAGCTGACCTCTGGAATGTACTGGCAGTGGGAAGGAATACCTCGGCAAAGGTACCTCTCCGGGCTTTATTTAGGATGGATTGGCATGGGGAAACGCGGGAGGCAGAGCCAACAGCCAGAAAGTCAGTGTGACCAGTCTGGAGATAAGCCCTAACTGTGAGCGGGACATGAAAAGTAGCAGCAGATACTATGAACTACCTAAGGCATACGAGTAAGAGGACTTTGCTGCTGAAAGGCGTATGGAATCAGGGAGAGGAGAGCTGAGATAATTCCGAGCTTTTGAGAAGAAGCAAATGGCAAAACAGCCAACTCACATTTGAAAAAAAGAGAAAGTAGACACTGACCAGCCAGGTGGCCATTTAAGCCTCACAGAGCAGGGAGAGAGGTGGAGAAGGAGAGATGGAGCTTGCAAATGGAGACCAGCTGCCCACAGGGAGTAGTGGTGGGAGATGCAGGTCTTCTGAGCTCATACGAGACGGGGGGGTTTGATCTGGGGAGTTTGATCTGGCAGAGCGCCAGCTGCTGGAGGGAAGCTTCCTGTTTGACGAGTCCACAAAGGGGAAGATACTGAAAATGATACACTGTTGAACCTTGTCTAAATATAATGTGTGAGGATTTTATTTGCTCAAAACCAAGGAAGATGAAGCTTCCAAACCACAGGGCAGGAGTGAGGGAGTGTTTATGTTTTAATCGGAGGCAATGTGTTGGCAAGAGGCACTAAGTATGACTTACTCGTATAAATCACCCGCCCAGAGCAGACGAGCAAATGTAAATACACCATCCAGTATGACAGTAAGTGAGGCTGACCTGATTGAAATGGTACTTGGTTAATCTCCCTACACCCTTTCATGGTTCACTTTTAAGTACCTTTGTTTGCTTCATCTACACTTCAAACTTTCCTTATGAAAGATCATTTGGGGTGATGTGGTAATTTGGTCATTGTTTACCCAGTATTTTCTTTTTCTTGTAATCATAAATAAATACTTCCCCTTAATGCATGCTATCACTTTGAATTTTTATTTGTAATATTTATGCTATTCCTTCAATGTTACATTGTTAAAAAATGAATATATTTTTGCCCATTCAAATTGGACTATAAACAAACCCTAGGTTCTCTGTTAAAACCAAAGACATTTTACCATTCATAAAAAACAGAACATGGGGCAACTGGGTGGCTCAGTCGGTCAAGCATCTGACTCTTGGTTTCAGCTCAGGTCATGATCTCAAGGTTTGTGAGTTTGAGCCCCGCATCGGGCTCTGTGCTGATAGTGCGGAGCCTGCCTGGGATTCTCTGTCTCCCTCTCTCTCCCCCTCCCCTGCCTGCTATCTCTCTCCAAAATTCAAACAAAACAAAATACACATTGGTTGTCTATTCCATTCTCTATATTTACATTCTCTGAAATAAATACATTTAAGAGAGAAAGCATAAGGGTCCAGCACTGTGACTGGTAAATGTGCGATCAATAAAGGATTCGACTCTTCATTCGTCACAGGATCTGTTTCTTCTACCTCTTGGAGGTAGGTTTCTATTTTGGATAGTCCAAAGACTATTCTAGTCCTGGTCATGATGTCCTGTAGCTGCTTGAGCCTGAGAGAGCATTTGCCCTTCACAGTCTCACCGTCTTCATGAACAATTTGAGGAGCACCTCAGCTCCTTTATTCTGTGAAGTGCTGCCCATCCAATCATTTAGCTATTTTGTGCTCATGATGTTTCTTCTTCCTTTGCTCTTTCTCAAACCAAAACAAAAACAAAACTGTATTGTCTCCTGAAAGATTCTCTCTTTTAAACCATGTCTCCTGAAAGATTCTCTCTTTTAAACCATGTCTCTAAAGACAATTACTCATGGAAAGAATAAATCCATTCACTCATTTAATTTAGCATTGATTACATACCTTCTAAGTAACAGGCACAGTGTCAGATACTGGGAATACAACGGTTAACAACACAGAAAAAGCCGTGCTGTCATGGAGTGCTCTCTAACATGGAGAGGGAGAAAAATACCATCAGAGAGAAAGACAGTAGGTGATAATGAGAACTGGGAAGAAAAATAGGCCAGGTTACAGAGAGGAAAGGGGGAGGTGACTGGAAATTTAAGCAGAGAACAGAAATATCTCTGAAAGCCAGGGCAAAGGAGGAAGCACTGCAGGTACCTGGAGGGAGAATGTTCCAGGGAGGGGAAATGCAGGAGTGCCCACCAGGGGAGGGCACCGTGGTTGGCTCCACCTCTTCATGACAGGTAGAGGCAGGTGAAGTGAGATCTGAGAGGTGGCTGCACACAAGACCACCGTCTGGACCGGGATTTCATGCTGAGTGAGGAAAGCCACACAGGGCTTTACGATGAATACTTTAATGTGCAAGTGCAAGGACATACACTTGAACATGAAGTATCATGACTTATACTTGAATAGAATCACTGTAGCTGCGCAGGAAGACAAGGGTAGACACAGGTAGACCAGATGGCCCTCATAACTCTTGAGGTGAGTTCTGATGCCTGCTTGGCAACCTGGTTTAGGGCAGTGGGGTACACGTGGTGAGATGTGACTATATTCTAGGTGTTCACTGGAAGACAGTCTACAAAATAAGTCAGTCGTTCAGATACAGAGTGTAGTAGCAACAGAGAACTCCAGAATGATCCAGGTGGAACAACCACAAAAAGGGTGCCATCTGCTCCCATAGCAAATCTGTAGGGGAACTGAGAATCTTCCATGGGGTGAGACTTGGGGGCATAGAAACAAAAAAGCTCTCACAGTTGGAGCTTTTCTCTGCATAGAAAAACAAAAATATCAACACAAATCCAAATCTTTCTCTTATATGAGCACCAGGGTCAGGGGGTGAAGACCTTCTCTTACATGAGAACCAGGGTCAGGTGGTTAAGATCCTTCTCTTACACGAGAACCAGGGTCAGGGGGTTAAGATCCTTCTCTTACACGAGAACCAGGGTCCGGGGGTTAAGATCCTTCTCTTACACGAGAACCAGGGTCCAGGGGGTTGAGATCCTTCTCTTACATGAGAACCAGGGTCCAGGGGGTTGAGATCCTTCTTTTACAGGAGAACCAGGGTCAGGGGGTTAAGATCCTTTTCTTACATGAGAACCAGGGTCAGTGGGTTGAGATCTTCTCTTACACGAGAACCAGGGTCCAGGGGGTTGAGAACTTCCTTTACACAAGCACTAGGGTCACTGGGTTGAGATCTTCTCTTACACAAGCACCAGGGTCAGGGGGTGAAGACCTTCTCTTACATGAGCACCAGGGTCAAAGGGGTTGAGACCTTCTCTTACACAAGCAGCAGGGTCAAGGGGGTTGAGATCTTCTCTTACATGAGCATTGGGGTCCAGGGGGTTGAGACCTTCTCTTGATCTTCTCTTACATGAGCACCAGGGTAAAGGGGATTGAGACCTTCTTTTACACAAACACCATGGTCAAGGGAGTTCAGACCTTCTCTTACATAAGTACCAGGGTCAAGGGGGTTGAGTCCTTCTCTTATATGAGCACCAGGGTCCAGGGAGTTGACAACTTCTCTTACACGAGCACCAGGATCAAGAGGGTTGAGACCTTCTCTTGATCTTCTCTTACATGAGCACCAAAGTAAACGGGATTGAGCCCTTCTTACACAAACACCATGGTCAAGGGAGCTCAGACCTTCTCTTATGTAAATACCAGGGTCAAGGGGGTTGAGACCTTCTCTTACACGAGCACCACGGTCAAGGGGATCGCGGACCTTCTCTTTTATGAGCACCAGGGTCAAGGGGTTTGAGACCTTCTTTTACACAAGAAGCAGGGTCAGGGGTTGGAGACCTTCCCTTACAGGAGCACCAGGGTCCAGGGGTCAAGTCCTTGTCTTAAATGAACACCAGGGTCAAGGGGGTTGAGATCTTCTCTTACACCAGCACCAGGGTAAAGGGGGTGGAGACCTTTTACACGAGCACCAGGGTCAATGGGGTTGAGACCTTCTCTTATACAAGCACCAGGGTCAAGCGTGTTGAGACCTTCTTTTACACGAGCATCAGGGTCAAGGGGGTTGAGACCTTCTCTTACATGAGCACCAGGGTCAAGGGGATGGAGACCTCCTTGGACCTTGACTTCGTTTATATCTGACATGCCTGAGAGAAGTGGCAGTATGTCCACACCCTTCCTGCCAGGTGGTGCAAGCCTGGGACACAGAGAACAAAGACTTCTCACAGTTCATTCAAGAAACCCAGACAGGGCGTGCCACATGGATGGCTCAGTCAGTTCACCATCTGACTTCAGCTCAGGTCATCACCTCATGGTTTGTGAGTTCGAGCCCCACATCGGGCTCTGTGCTGACAGCTCAGAGCCTGGGCTGCTTAGAATCTGTGTCTCCCTCTCTCTTTGTCCCTCCCCTGCTCATGCTCTGTCTCTCTCTGTCTCAAAAATAAAATTTTTTTTTTCAAAAATAGGAAGGAAGGAAGGAAGGAAGGAAGGAAGGAAGGAAGGAAGGAAGGAAGGAAGCATACATAAAAACAAACAAACAAACAAACACAGACAGGATGCCCATTGTATGCCAGCACTGTTCCCTGATGTCTGGTTATCGCATCAAACAGACAGACCACATCTCTGACTTCATGGCATTGATGTTCAAGGGCTCTAAGCTCATGAGTGCCTAAAGAATTTCCCCTGGGCCTGTTGGCCTGCTTCTGACTGTCAAACGCTGCAGGGAGTAAGCTGTCACCCATGCCCCCTTCCCTTACCGCGTCCTAAGGGGCCATCAGGACATATGTCATGAGGCGTCACCAGGGGACCCCCACCCGGTTACCCCTTCCTATGCCCCCTCCTCAACCTTCCATGCTGTACCACTCCATTAACCCACCCTCTTTTCCTCTCTTCCCTTCTCAAACCCTCCACGGTGCTTTTGCACCAAGCTGGCATCCACAGTGACCTTCTCTACCGCTCAGATCTTCTCTGACCATCCTCTGCACCTTCTCTCAGACACAAGCTCAGCTTTTCCCTGATGACGTGGCTTCATGTGCAGACGCCCTTTTCTCCCAGAGCCTATAGATACAGCAATGCTTGGACACCATATTCTTTGCTCAATCCTGTTCCTGAAGAGGATTCCTCCGGGCTCCCTGCCATGGCCATGTTCTTGCTGACTGAGCCGCCCTCGCAAAGAGAGGCCTTTCCTACAGCACAAGGTAACACTCCGGTGTATTCACAGTCAGTCTCTCTCCTCCTCTCTTCTTCCTCTTCGTGATGGTAAAGGGCTTCTGGGCCTCCGAAGAAGATTCACTTTCTGCTGCTGCGGGCACATTACACACCCTAGGCAGCTTCTGTGCATGGCTTCCCAAGGCCAAAACTGAGGTCCAGGGAGGACTGGGCTCTTACTACCAACCCTGGAGGAGAATCGCTTTTGAGCTCATGCAGGTCCTTGGCAGAACACTGCTCCCTGTGAACCTGGGGTGTGGGCCCCGTCTTCTTCCTGGCTGTCGGCTGGGGTCCCTCTCAGCTCCAGGTCCTCAGTGTGTTTTCATATCACAGCGTGTACCCTGCAGCCACAACCTCTTCATATCCCTCTTTCACTTGTCTTGCTGGCTATGGGAAACTCCTTATGTGGCTGCTGTGATTAGGGGAGTCCCAGGCCGATCATCCCCTATCTCAAGGCCAAATGGTTAGTAATG
Organism: Hyaena hyaena; assembly: GCF_003009895.1. NCBI lineage: Eukaryota > Metazoa > Chordata > Mammalia > Carnivora > Hyaenidae > Hyaena > Hyaena hyaena. The sequence continues at coordinate 650,136 of NW_024080774.1, forward strand.
TCAATTTCATCCGCAAAATTCTTTGGCCGTGTATCTAATGTGATCTAATCATGACAAGTGAACACCTGGAGGCAGAAGTTCTAGAAGCCTGTTGTCCCTCCCAGCAAAAGCTTCCAAGCATCTGTGTTTTCTCATGAGCGACGTAGAGGGCCTGACACAGAGATGGAAAGCACAGTAAGCCCTGGAAGAGACGGCTACTTGGTGAAACACTTCCCAACCAGCCTTTGGTCTGAACACGGGTGTGAATGACCGCTAGAAGCTGACGGTACTTTCAGAGGACACCTGACGGTACTTTCAGAGCACACCATGAAGTTACACCACGAACAGCAAGAACAGCCGTGGGTGAAGGGTACGTGCATGGGCAGAAAGAATAGGAAAAAAGTGCTGCATCTGCAAACATTTAATTTCTTTAGGCAACAGTGACAGAAGTGTAACTGTTAAAGCCTTGAGATGTATGTTCTCAACTGATGTCAACTTACCACTGCAAGCAGCAAGGCCAGATGTTTCTAGGGATCATTACGTGACATGGGGCTGGATGACTCACAGTGTTCATTAGGTAACGTGGGACGTGGGCCTCCACAGTGTGTGCTCATGGACGCAAAATCCCTCTCCTGTCTTCCATCTATACTTCACATGCACCGAATGCGTAAAAAAATGGAACTCACTGTTCCTTTTGTTTTTTTAAAGTAACAATTATAAAATCATAAAAAGAAGAACAAAAACGAGAGGCGGTGTGGTATACGGGATATTCACTGGAACCTGGAAAAAATTATTTCTAGTGCTTGTTTTTTTATTAACTGGCAACATGACCTTGGGCAGGCATTACACTCTGCCTAAAACATTACCATCCTATATTTAAGATAATGATGTATGACTTATCAACATCTTAGGTCACTTTCACCTTCAAGTCATGGTCAAACTGTGCCTGTGTGATTCTGTGATGTACTACAGACACATCACTAGCTTCCACTCTCTTGAGGCCCCTTGCAAGAGCCCCAGAAATTGTTTCCTATCACTTGACCTCCCTCAAGGGCTGTAAATGATCTGCCTAATTTGACCGCCTTCTGGCACAGCAGACCCCCTTTCCTGACTGAAGAATTGGCTTTGGGTGACCACAATCCACTGCTCAGGGTTTACTCTGATAGACTCATGGACAGCTAACTGAACTATTCTACTGCCTTACATTCAGTCACAGCGTAAACTGATTAGGCCCTCACATGAACCCACAGCTTTTCTCTGGTACATTTTCACACTCCCAATCTGCTAGGTTCAGGACTCAGGCCAAGTCCAGAAGAAAGAAGACTCTAATTTTAGAGCTTTCTTTTACAAGGGTGAAACTAACCATTTTCCAGATTTTACTGATTCTTTCTAGAGAATTCAAATATATTTCAACCACTCAATCTATTATGTTGAACAGTGACCAAAATCCTCCATCCTATTAGCCATTGTCTTACCACTCCTCATTCAAGAAAAAAACAGAAATGAATGGGGCACAGGGCAACAGGAAAAAATGAGCAAGTTCTTAGAATGAACACGGCACAGAGGAATACAAATGCAGTCTTACTAGGCACCAAAGACTCTTCAGCCCTCTGTTCCACACAAGGAGAACTCTGTTTTCATTACTGTGGTTTTTTTTGGATGAGTGCTGTTAGAGCGATAGTGGCAGAAAATATTTGGCTTCTGGTTAAAATATTCACATGATTAAATTCCTTATTAAAATAGGTTTTCTTCTTTTCAGTACTGATATTTAATAAGCTAGTACTTTTTCTTTTTATGTTCCTGGAATGCACATCTCTAGATCCTTTGTGTAGTTTGCATTTATATATATACATATATATATATATATTTTGCATTTATATTTTTATATATATATTTATATATTATATACATAAATACATACATACATACATAGCACATATGTAGTTATCTACAATCACATATGTATATACATATATATGTACTACTATAAAGATACATATATATATATATATATATACACATGTGTATGTGTTTGGATATATATATTACATACACAATATGTATGTATGTGGGCTATAAATACCTAAAATACGTACATGAACTCTGCATGTCTGATTGCATATATGCAGTTATATGTACACTATATATAAATCTGAATATATAAATATAGAACCTTCTGAACTAAATCTTAAGTTTATGTGATAAACTCTTAAGTCACCACTATGGGTCTTAAAACAAAATGAAAATACTCAACAGTTATGAGGCCCTGGGAAGACTGAGGCTTTCACCTTAAGTTATTCACTGAGCATCAATTATATACCCGTTTCTTAAAGGGAGGCAGCAATAGAGGAAGGAATAGAAAAATAAAAGTTTTTTGTGCTTTAGTTCAAATTGTCTCTCTATGAAATTACTGTACTCTTAACAGAGCTGGTGAAAACAATTACTAAAGAGGGTTGAGGGGGCTTGTGCAAAATTTTGTTAAAGCCGATCCATTTGTTACACAAGAAAAGCAAAGTCCTCGGATTAAGCGACTTTAGCCTTGCTTGTCTGGGGCTTTATCTGTTCTACTCTATTCGAAAACATCTTCATTGAAAATCTTCATTATTCCCGAAACATGTTCCCAGAGGGGCCACGAAAATCCTTTCTGTTGGTTTCCTTTTTCTCTTCTTCTCCAACACTGTGGTTTCACAGACCTGACTAGTTCATCTTGTTCCTTTTAATTTTTCTTGTTCTTTGAAGCAAATCTACCAACAGTGCCTACCAATTCCACGTCTGTACTATTTTTATACTTCACGGTTTCACTATCAGATACTAGATCTTACTTTTTGCGTTTACTGCCAGCAATGGCTAGTAGATATATCTCTAGTCTTTCTTTGACTCTGTCCCTACGACACTACTGTAGGTTGAAGTACTCCATCGTGAAACCCTACTTCCCTCTGCTTTCTTTTACTGTTGCTTTTCTTTCTTGTTGCTGTTCTTTAGTATCTCTGTTAGAGTATAACTGATTCTAGAAATAGTTAATTTTGACCAATGGCTTCTCTGCAAATCCTGTCTCCTCATGGTGACTGGCCCATGCATTTCCATCTGGGGAAATGGGCCCTCAATCACTGTTAGCTTTCAACCTAGTTGAAGTCCTTTATGTTTAGGGATGCCATATACTGGATGATTCAGGTCTGGGCACTGTCTGAACAGACAGAGTCGTGATGTCGGGAGCCACTTCTGAACTCACTAGTTGAGAAAACTTCTTGTGAGGTTAAGGCAAGTTTGCAAGGCTCTTGCCATCAGATGGCGACTGATACCCACCCCCACTCAATTGTCTCTGCTTGAGCACCGACCCCCAAGGCACCTTGTTGATTTATTGGGAGTGACTTATTCTGACCCTGGTATGATGACTGCACCTTGTGAAGGAAATTGTTGTAGCTTGGAAAAACACTGATGCTTAGTAATCTGGAAACAGTGATCAGGACTGAGTAATCGATGACACAAAAAGGTCAGCTATTGCTTTCAGGTTTACATTAATAAAATAACTTTGGTACAGACTGATGTAGTGTTCCTGGGCATGGATGATGTTATAGGAACTATAAACCCTGTGGCTAATGTTTAGATGCTTTCCTTTGTAGTTATGGGAACAACACTGTGTTTCCTGAAAAACCTGTTTTTCTTAATACTTCCCATTAAGTGATAAACAGGCTATTGACCCCTGCTCACAAAGAACTAACTTTTGCCTTTACTATGCTAAAAACATCCTGTTTATATTTGAATGCCACTTCTGGGCTGTCCTGCATATCAATGCATATCAATGTTCTGGAAAGTTTTTACTGATCAAAGTATTTATCATCAGAATGCCACTTTTGTGCCCAAACACTAAATCATAAAATAAAGTTGAGTCTCAGACAGAGAGGAGATGCCTGGCTAGTGACCAGAAAGAATCCCTTGGCTCTCTCTTCCCTCCCTCACCAACAGCATCCATCCTTCAGGGACCCCTGGACCTGATGGAGTGGGACTCCAGCATTTTATACTCATGCATTACTTTCAGACAAACTTATCCTGGACAAACAGGGTTACTTGGCCACCTTATATCTTACCCTATTCTGATCTACACAAGACGTCTGCTTGTCACAAACAGAAAATGACAAAATAAGATTTTGTCTAACGTAGTAGTGGTGTGTGGAAAATACACGCTTAGCTATGGCAATAAGGTAAGACTGCAGTCATAGCAGAAAGGTATCTTCTGGGGCAATGAGCTTTCAAAGGCAATGCACAGGAAGCAGTGTGCTCTGTCCCTCTCTTCAGTGCCATGTATTGCCTTCATCTGATTACTTTTCTCGTTCAAGGAACATCCTCTCTGGGCCGTATCTGCTGTCGGTTGATCATGTCAACCCTGATCCCTCACAAAACAGGCTCAAAGGCCTACTCTCCACTTTCACCTGACTCCTAATAAAGGATTCCAACACTCTAAAGATAAACACTGAAATGTGAACATGGTGGAGTTGGCCTTAAAATAACCCAAAATGGACAGGCAGAAGGTATGGAGGAAACAAAACTGGCCATGACTGCATGTGCTTTGAAGCTGAGTGATGGTACTTACTGTACTGCTATACTGCTTTCTTAACTTTGTGTTTGCTTACAATTTTTATAATAAAAATTTTAAAACATGCTTTTTATCAGCCCTGTGTATCTCATATACCCAAATTCAGCCATGTCTTCATGTCTCAGGTTACCCTGTTTGAGCCTGGCTTGATTGGTGGTTTCCATTTCTACATTCGAGCTCTTTATAAACCACTCATGTGTTGTTCAATACTTTCCCATTTGCTCACTGATGATCTGCTGTGGGTTAGCTACTGTCCTAAGTACTGGCCTGGAATAAGTAACACAACAGGACTTCTGCCCGCACACAGCTGACAGTTGAGCAGGTGCTCACAAACACTCAGGTGCGTGTGCGAGCAGCCATTTGTGACCAAGTGTCAAGTATGCTTGGCTCACAGTCCATGCTGCAGGTGAGCAGTCTCCCCTAACCGGAGATTAAAGTTAGCTGCTGTAACTGTAAATTGAGTAAGCAGACATCTTGCTAAATCATTCAGGCAGATGGAGATTCAGAAGCAAGAATCGAAGAAATGAAATAAATTGTACATTTAATGTCAACTACTGCTGGAAAAAAGTAAAGGCCATTCCTATACACCAATCATGAAGCAGCAGAAAGAGAAATTAAGAAAATAATCCCATTTATAATTGACCCCAAATAATAAGATACCTAGAAATAAACCTCACCAGAGGGGCGAAAGCTCGGTATGCTGAAGATTATTAAACACTGATGAAAGAAATTGGAGACACAAAAAAATAGACATTCCATGCTAGTGGATTAGAAGAAAAAATAATTTTAAAAATGTCTATATTACCAACAGCAATGTACACATCTAATGCAATCTGTATCCAAATACCAATGGCATTTTTTTCAGAGAACCAGAACAAACAATTCTAAAATTTATACAAAGTCACAAAAGACCTCAAATAGCCAAAGCAACCTTGAAAGAGAAAAGCAAAGCTGGAAGCATCAAAATTCCAGACTTCAAGTTTTATTACAAAGCTGTAGTAATCAAAACAGTACAGTACTGGTACAAAAATAGTCATATAGATCAATGGAACAGAATAGAAAGCCTAGAAATAAGCTCACACTAATAGGGTCAAATCATCTATGACAAAGGAAGCAAGAATACGCAATGGGAAATGATAGTCTCTTCAATTAATGGTGTTGGGAAAACCGGACAGCGACATGCAGAAGTATGAAACTGGACTGCTTTCTTATAAACCACACACAGAAATAAATTCAACATGGATGAAGGACCTAAATGCGAAATGCAAAATTATACAAATCCTAGGGGAGAACACAGGCAGTAACCTGAGGCAAGTTCTCCTGAGGCAAGGGAAACAAAAGCAAAACTAAACTATTGGAACTATATCAAAATAAAAAGCTTCTGCACAGCAAAAGAAAAAAGAAAACAAGACAAAAAAGCTAATGACATAGCTGATAAAGGGTTAGTACACAAAATATATAAAGAATTTATAAAAACACCCTCAAAATAACAAGCCAATTAAAAATGGGCAGAACACATGAACAGACATTTCTCCAAAGCAGACATCCAGATGGCCACAGAATCACGAAAAAATGTTCATCATCACCTACCATTAGGGCAATGCAAATCCAAACCACAATGAAATATCATTTCACACCTGTCAGAATGGCTAAAATAAAAAACACAGGAAACAACAAACGTTGGTGAGGATGTGGAGAAAAAGGAACATTCTTGCACTGTTGGTGGGACTGCAAACTAGTGCCACCGCTGTGGAAAACAGTACGGAGGTTCCTCATAAAGTTAAAAATAGAACTACTCCTGGGAATTTGCCCAAAAGAATACACAAACATTAATTCAAAGGGATACATGCACCCCAATGTTTACAGAATATTAACAAAAGCCAAATTATGAAAACAGCACGAGTATCCATCAAATGATGAATAGATAAAGCAGATATGGGGTGTGTGTTTGTGTGTGTGTGTATAATATTACTCTGTCATAAAAATAAGAATGAAATCTTGCCATTTGCAATGTCATGGATGGACCTAAAGAGTATGATGTGTCAAGCAAAATAAGTCAGAGAAAGATAAATGCCGTATGATCTCAGCCACATGTGTAATTTAAACAAATAAATGAGCAAAGGGAAAAAAGACAGAGAGAGACAAACCAAGAAACAGACTCCTGACTGCAGAGAACACACTGATGGTCACCAGGGGGAAGTGCGTGGGGGGATGGGTTACCTGGGTGACGGGCATTAAGGAGTGCACTTGTGATGAGCACCAGTGATGCATGCAACTACTGAATTGCTACACCGCACAACTGTAAACTGATACAACGTTGTATGTTAAGTAGCTGTAATTAATATTAAAGCTTAAAAGAAGAGAGGTATAAGTGACCCCAGAAGTACAGTTTACTTTCCACCCTACATATTAACAGTGATCATTCTAACTAATTAAGAGAGGATTATAGCAACCCAAGAATTATCCAGGAAACAATGTGGTTGTAATATGACAATTTCCAATATCTCAAAAACAGAGCTAGTTTTTTTGTTGTTGTTTTTTTTAATTTTTTAAAATGTTTTATTTATTTCTGAGAGAGAGAGACAGGGTGAGCAGGGGAGGGTCAGAGAGAGGGAGACACAGAATCCGAAGCAGGCTCCAGGCTCTAAGCTAGCTGTCAGCACAGAGCTTGATGCAGGGCTTGAACCCACGAACCGTGAGATCATGACCTGAGCTGAAGTCGGATGCTTAACCGACTGAGCCACCCAGGTGCCCCAGAAACATAGCTAGTTTAAAATGTTTTTTTAAACCTACAGGATTTAATTAGCTGTGATCTGAGTATATTTGCATGGCCTGGGAATGAAAAGACAGGTATTTTCTCTAGGTTATTAAGAAAAGAAAGTCTAATTTTCCAAACACAGTGGAAACATTTCTCCCTGGAATACAGCGGTGCTGTCCCTTAGATAATAACATCACCTTCTGGGAGTCTACTTTTAATTTATTGAAGGCTTGTTTTATTATTTCTAATAAAAGAAAACAGGGTATGAAACATGTTTAAACAAACGTCTGTGCACAGAGACAGGCCAACCCAGAATTAACAATAGGGGTCACTTGTGTTTTGGCTCTGACACTTAAAAAGAGCATGAAACATGAAGTCATTCATGACAACATCCCACGCCCTATTGGCTTTGTTTCTGCACGTGTAATACCGCCAAGAATAGGACCCAGAGCCAGACTCTCCTTTCAAAGTTCCCCATCACTGTGTTGTCAACAAAACAGCATCTGTATGTCTTCAGTGACCGTGAACGGTACAGACCCTGTCCTCTCCTACAACGTGCTTTTCATTATGCTTTTGACTGACATCTTCTCACAGGTAGAGTGAATTACTTTTACATGTTGTATTTATTGTACCACATGTTACAGGTCTACTCAACATCTACCATGATCTGTTACCAGATGTTTGGGCTTTCCCTCCCAAAAGATGAAAAATTAAGCAATGAACTTTCTGGTACAAATTTTTTTGAGTTCACTTAAATATTCCAGTTCTTGTCAAAACATAACGATATGTGTGTATTTGGTTTTCACACATGTGAATATAAACTATTTTTTGACATTTATTTAAGTCTGACATTTTATCTATTTTATTTTACATTTGCTTTTAAAAAATCAGTTTAGTTAATTTTGTCACCATATTATCTGGTCCACACAAAACCAGGATTGTAGGGGCACCTGGGTGGCTCAGTTGGTTGAGCGTCTGACTTCAGCTCAGATCTCACGGTTTGAGCCCCGCATCGGGCTCTGTGCTGACAGCTCAGAGCCTGAAGCCTGTTTCAGATTCTGTGTGTCTGTCTCTCTCTCTGACCCTCCCCTGCTCATGCTGTCTCTCTCTCTCAGAAGTAAATAAAAACATTAAAAAAAAAACAGGATTGTAGTATTTTCTCACATCTTTTTAGGTAGAGTCTTATCATACATAAACATTTTATAAATATACTTCTTCATTTTCCATATTATGTCACTATCTTTTATCTGTTAAGCAAAAAGTTAGTAAAACAGATTAACAACATTTAATAAATTATTCAATGACTGCTAAGACCGGACACATATCAAAACTGGGTTAAAACAAAACGTTTCAACTAGAGAGAAAGAAGATATTTAAAGGGTACCAATGTCATAAATTTGTCTGTCTGTCTACTCCAATACTTTTGCAAATGTTTCAGCTGAGACACTGTTGAATCACATGTGTTTTTTACATACAACTCCTTGTTCTGTCATCCTCATAGATAACTGGCACATCTTCTAATGATAACAGTTGATATCATCAACATAAAAATTGTACCAACGTTCACCGTAACAGTAAGAATATCATTTCTCAAATGCTAAACGTCATGAGTGCACTTGCATAAATTATCTTTAGTATCACTCCATTATCATCAGAGGCATTATTTCCTCCACTTTACTTATTTTTTATTTTTTAAATTTATTTCTGAGAGAGAAAGAGAGAGAGAACATGAGTGGGGGAGGGTCAGAAAGAGAGGAAGATACAGAATCTGAAACAGGCTCCAGGCTCTGAGCTGTCAGCACAGAGCCAGACGCGGGGCTTAAACCCATGAGCCGCGAGATTATGACCTGAGCTGAAGTCAGATGCTTAACCGACTGAGCCACCCAGGCGCCCCTCCTCCACTTTACATAGACGGAAATGAGGCTCCCAGAGTGTACACAGGGGGCCTCTAGTCATATCCAGACAGTGACTCGGGTGACAATGAGCCAAAGGAACTTTAGCTCTACACCTGAGCTATTACTTCCTCCTCATTGTTGCACCCAAATATCTATGTCTCAGAGGCAGCAAAGACACAGAGATTTTTAAGCCAGTAAGTCACATGCTTTGTAAGGATAACAAAACTTTAATTAGTAACGTGCTTTTCTTGTCCCACTTGAGTAAGAGCTTTAAAAGGAGTAACTGAAAACTAACCAAAAAAAACACAAGTTTCAACATTTAATATATACTAATGGGAAGATTATTTATGAATTCATATTCTATGAGAGTTTCCAAGTTTCCAAGGCCAAATATATTTATCTTGTATCTTGACTTTGGTGCTTAATGGGGAAAATTTTTTTTTCCACAAGCACTTAGGTCACTTTGTAGACTGCGTGTGGTTAATGGGGACTGATTTCTCTAAATTAGTGTTTTCATGACTTGTCTGATGATAAGAAGCATGTGGGGAACTTGTTAGAAGTACTGATCCTTAGTATCGCACTGGGAACACTGAAGAAAAGTACTGAAGGGATCACCTGCCTTGCTTATTTTATCAGTCCACTAGTCAATGTTGGTTCAGGACAAGCTGAGAAAGGGGACACACACACACACATATGCACGCACATGCACACACACACACACACACACACACACACACACACACACCACTGTCAGATTAGTCTATGCTCTAAATTATCTTTCACCACAAATACAAAAAAAGATGGAAACAGACGTCTGTCGGTTCATGTGTTGCATTTTAATTCTGGCAAACTTCCAAAGGCCAGGAACATAATTTTTGTAATGTGAACTTAGTGCTTAATAGGAAAAAGAAAATCTTCCCAGACATACAGGTTATTTTTGTAAAATTTCATCATATACCCACATCCTGGCTCGAAGTATGCAAACAAACAAAAAGATAGGTATGTCATAACTTTCAAAGCTTCAGGTTGTTAAAAAAAAAAATTGTAACTGCCCAGAATTAAATGTTAAGGAAACCTGCTTGTAGGGGCACCTGGGGCGCTCAGTAGGTTAAGCGTCTGACTCTTGGTTTCAGCTCAGGTCATGATCCTGTGGTTTGTGAGATTGAGCCCCATGTCGGGCTCTAAGCTGATGGCACAGAACCTCCTTGGGATATTCTCTCTCCTTCCTTCCCTTTCTGACCCTCCCCTGCTCATGCCTTCTCTCTCACTCAAAATAAACAAGAAAGAAGAAAGAGAGAGAGAGAGAGAGAGGAGAGAGAGAGGGAAAGAAAAAAAGAGAAAGAAAGAAAGAAAGAAAGAAAGAAAGAAAGAAAGAAAGAAAGAAAGAAAGAAGAAAAACTTGCTTTCGTACAGATAAGCAAAGTCACCTTTACTCTGCAAACCCGACACCATCCAACTAGAACAATTTCACCACAAGCCATTTATTCAGGACACAGTAACCCATCCATTTCAGGTGAACTGATCAAGCTACTGATAGTGGATTTAGCAATCTTTGCCGGGCTGACACATGCCAGGTGATTGTAAAGGTGCGTGTGTGTGTGAGGGGGGGCGGTGCGTGAGGGGGCACACATTCGGGTTTGTTTACATCAGCACAACTTCCTTACACATCTGTCATTTTACACCGCAGGAGAAGCAAACTGAATTTCATAGAGGATAGTTACCATCTAACACGGCACACCTAACTGCCTTGTGCAGACTGCTCCAAAGCTGTTGAGGAGTTGTTCTATGGCTCTTTATGAAGGTCAAGAACAATAACAATAAAAACATACCCCCCAGAAAAACCCCAAACAAATAAATCACCAAACAACAAACAAGCTGACTTCGGGCAGGGATGGCCAGGAAACTGAGTGGCCAGAGGAGCACCCAGAAGGAGTTTTGTTAAAAGAAATCTTGGTTCTGAAATATTCCAAGTCATCAGCAGCACACATAAATTCTCCTGGGTGAAGGTGCCCTCAATCGAAGCCTCACAAAAATCCCACAGAGGGGAGCCTGGGGGGCTCAGTCCATTAAGCGTCTGACTTTGGCTCAGATCATGATCTCACAGTTCGTGGGCTCAAGCCTCATTTAGGGTTCTGTGCTGACAGCTCAGAGGCTGGAGCCTGCTTTGGATTCTGTGTCTCCCTCTCTCTCTCTCTGCATTCCACCCCAAAAAAATAAATAAAACCTGGGGCACCTGGGTGGCTCACTTGGTTAAGCGTCTGACTTTGGCTCAGGTCACTATCTTGCAGTTTGTGGGTTCGAGCCCCACGATGGGCTCTGTGCTGACAGCTCAGAGCCTAGAGTCTGATTCGAATTCTGTGGCTCCCTCTCTCTCTGTTCCTTCCAAGCTCGTGTGCTTGCTTGCTCGCTCTCTTAAAAAAACAAAAAACAAAAAAAAAACAAAAAAAAACAAAAAAAAAACACATTAAAACAATTTTTAGGTAAATAAATAAAACTTAAGAAAAAATTCCAGTGGCACCTGGGTGGCTCAGTCGGTTAAGAATCTGACTTTGACTCAGCTCACTATCTCACAGTTCGTAAGTTCAAGGCCCACATCAGGCTCTGTGCTGACAGCTCAGAGACTGGAACCTACTTCAGATTCTGTGTCTCCTCCTCTCTCTGCCCCTCTCCCACTTGTGCTGTCTCTCAAAAGTAGATAAATTTTTTTAAAAAATTTAAAAAAAGAGAGCTGAAGAGAATACGAGTGAATCATAATACAGGCGTGCAGAAACAAAGCACACTGGACTACAGAGAGGTAAAAAAGTATGGAAATTAAATACAAGTTTTAGACTTAACTGAATGACAAGGTCCAAGATGTATTCAGTGGAATATAAGGGTTTTTTCCCCCTGCTTTGGGGTTTGATGAAAGACATAAATTTCAGAATCAGAAAGATCATTCAATCCCAAACAGGACAATTAAAAAGAAAGCTGTATCAATGCTAGTCAAATTAATAATAGCAAAGACAAGGAGAGAGAAAATGTGAACCTAAAATGCATATACCAGGGAATAAAAACCTGTTAAATGTCCTTGTGCTAAGACCTCAAACCAAACACTTACATAAATAAAGTCTAGGCAATCAGTGAACAAAGTATAAGGATAGTAATAATAAAGATCACATAAATTAATGAAATAGAAGGCAAAGAAATAAAATAGAGAGCTAAATGCTGGACATTTTTCCAAGAAAGCAAAGACTGATAACCTTCTAGAAAGATGACCCGGCAAGAAAGAAAAACAAAAATAATAAAGCAGAGGCACCTAGGTGGCTCACTTGATTAAGTGTCGACTCTTGATTTCAGCTCAGGTCATGATCTCAGTGTTTAGGGGACTGAGCCCTGCATTAGGCTCTGCTGACAGTACGGAAGCTGCTTGGGATTCTCTCCCTTTGTCTCTGTCCCTCCCCTGCTCATTCCATCTCTCAAAATAAATAATAAACTTAAAAAAAAATAAAGCACACATAATTAATAGTAGAAATACACTGGGCAGGTTAACTACATTATGCCTAAAATTTCACAATTTATATTATACACATTCCTTACAAACACTGGCACAAACTCAAAAGGAAACTGAAATTCTAAATGATCTGACACATTAAAGACAAACGGTATCATTATGTTTCTGCAGACTGTGTGTGTATTATCCTTCCCAATAAAAACTGGGAATAAGGATATTGAAGGGTGGGCAGGCATTGGCAGAAACCTGTGATCCTGGGCGGATACAGGCCCCAAACTCTTGCAGGCACCCCACATGGTAGCCAACAGCCAGTCACTGCTTAAATGTAAATTAATTAAAACTAAATAAAATGTAAAACTCAGCTCTTTGCTCTTGGCAGGCACGTTTCACGTACGGTACAGCCACACGTGCTCAGTAAAAGACATTTTGGGAAAGAGATGCCAGCTAAGCTTCTGCCAAAAAGAAACTCCCATTAAGAGTCTGTAGAATGGGAACCCAGAGCACAGTGACGTCTTCCAGAGGGCAGGCAGATGTTTCTGCAAGAACCAGACAGCAAATATTTTTGGCTACACTGGGGGCCAAAGAACGTCACAACAATTTACTGTGTCATTGTATTACCAATGGAGCCACAGACTGCTGGACCTTGAGCGGCTGTCTTCCAATAAAACTTTATTTACAAAACCGGTGTTGGTGGGCCAGACCTGTAGTCTGCCAGAGGCGGTAGTCTGCCAAACCCTGGTACAGTCGAGGGGCACAAAATAACAACAGTGGTTCCCCACTTCCTCGGGATGCTTTTCTGTGAACCAGAGAAAACTATGGCACTGAAATGGGTTAATATTTATACCCCTATGGTACCTTCTGGAGCAAAACACATTCAACCTTGAAAATGCCAGACCACCGTTTCTTCCTTGCACTCCCAGGAAAGTAGTCATGCACACTGTGCACTGAGTTAGGCCCCCTGTGATCATCTCCCCCCCCCCCCCCCCCCCCCCATTTGTCCTTGCAGACTCTGCTGAAGAATGCAGGCTGATTTCACGGATCAAACTGGCTTGAACCAAAGCTACCTGGAGGCTGTCCTGTCCCTTTAAGGCTGCTCTGATTAGGGCAGAGCCAAGGGGCTCTGATTAGGGCTGCAGCTCTGACAAGCCCGGCTGGAAACGTGGCAGCAGCTTGTTAAGCTGAAGCAGGTGACCTCCACCTTCCAGGGCCTTGTAACAAGTCTCCATGGATCTCTGCCCCCTCTTTCCACATCTGCTCTTGACTCCAATGAGGAATAAAAGGTACGCTCTCTCTTGCCGGTCACAAAGCAGCTTTCTGGAAGGCCTTCCCTCGGAGCAAGGGCATAAAGACTGAAAAGGCTCCCCCAACCTCCCCAAACCAGCCTTGAAGAGATGAATTTAGCAGAAACCTTGGGTCCCTCTAGAGAGAGAAACACTTCAGGGTATGGCACGCACCCGGATACCTTTACGAACAGCAGGGGTATCAGGCACACAAGGAAAAAACGCAGCTCACTGCTCAACAAAGGTGAAAAACAGCACTAACACAAAACAAACAAAGCTCCTTTTTATCGAGGAAGAAACTTCTGAAAGCACAGTGATGTGATTCATGTTTCAGGGTGAATTTCCGGCCTGGGTTTTCCTAGGAAAACAATGTGATAGCATCTTTCACATAACTCTTGTGCTTGCCTCCACTCAGCTTAGTTTTTCAATCGCCTGTGAACAAGAAGACACATTTATGTAAAGAAAGCCCAGGGAAAACAATGACAAAATGTGGACTGATTCTGGAATCATAAATTTGGGAAATGTGTATTATAATTCTTTGGTAAGTGGGAGGAAAAATTTACTGACCACTGCCATGAGCTTCCGAACGAAGTTAATGCTCATTAAATAACTGCTCCATCCTTACATAAGTGTCCAGCTGACAGTAATACATGGCGGTGCCTGTTCCTAATAGTTTGTCTGTCGTAATGACACCCTGCATCTTCAGAAATGCCATAGGAACGCCACAGTCAGTTACATACATACATGCATTGACTGACAGAGACATAGGAAATGAGCACGTATTAAACACCGCTAAATCTCAAAGGCTCTGCATATAATCTATTTTCCAGTTGTTCAGATGAAGAGATTCAAGCTTACAGAAGTTAAAAGTGTGTCGCACAGTAGAAAAGACTGTGTGGCCACAGAGTATGTGACTAACTCTAGACTCTGTTTGACTTATCGACCTGTTTTCTTCTCCTTCCTCTAAGAGTAGGGTTACAATTATCTGCATCTTACAGGAAATTCTTAGCTAAGATAGTTTAGGGCTGTGGATTCCTTCTTTATTTAAAATTGCTACCATGATACCTATTCACGTGTGTGTGTGTGTGTGTGTGTGTGTGTGTATTTACAAAAAAAGTTTTTAACAAGACTTCATTCCCTATAAAGTTGATTTCTGTTCACATATGTGTACACATGTGTGTATGTGTGTGTATGTATAATTTATCTATAAAAATTCTTTTTGCCAAGACTTTATTCCCTATAAAGTTAATGCCTGATGCTCTCAAAATTCAAGATTAATCAGGAATAGAAAGGATCTTTACATGAACTAGCACCAAAGGAACCTTCATCCAAAATTTTAATCAGCTATAGGATGATGTTTTAGATTTATGTAGAATAACTAACTTTAGTTGCAAGTATGTGGATATTATTAGGGTTTTTGGTATCAAACAAATACTAAGGAATGAAGGCAAAGATATTGACAGAAAATATGTATGTCTGGGGCGTCTGGGTGGCTCAGTCGGTTAAGCATCCGACTCTTGATATCAGCTCAGGTAATGATCTCACGGTTCATGGGATCGAGCCCCGCATCAGGCTCTGCACTGACAGCACAGAACCTGCTTGGAATTCTCTCTGCCCCTCCCCTGCTTGTTTTCTCTTGGTCTCAAAAATATATAAATAAACATTTAAAAAAAAAGAAAATATATACATGTGCATGCTTTGGAATAGAAGTCTTTTGCCATGGAAAGATAAAAAAGTAGATTCACGTCTTAAACAATTGAATAAGAGCCATGTGATTACTTTCTTTCATACCTTCTCCAGTAAGTCTGGACAGGAAGCCTGTCCGAAGACATCAGCTGAATGTGACCCAGTTATCTGGCCCTGA
Organism: Hyaena hyaena; assembly: GCF_003009895.1. Classification (NCBI taxonomy): domain Eukaryota; kingdom Metazoa; phylum Chordata; class Mammalia; order Carnivora; family Hyaenidae; genus Hyaena; species Hyaena hyaena. Next base: position 665,993 of record NW_024080774.1, read on the forward strand.
AGGACCACCTGTACACCTTCAAGGAGAACATCAACTTCTATGGCACTAGGAGGAAAGACCAGCCGTGGCCATAACAAGGCACCATGTCTTAAAGAGTTGCCCTGTGGCCAAGCGGCTGCTTTCTCCGGTAACCAGAAAGGAGACAGAATGCCAAACTCATCGCAAATGCTCATAGCACACATATGTCCCCAGATGTAAGGCTGATTAGAGGGCACAGTAGCAGCTACAGCTCATCGCTTAGAGCAACGTTCACAGACGTACAAGCTCGGAAGAGAGGGTGTTGTGTTTATTGTGAGTGTACTTGTCGACCACCACACGCCTGTACAGAAGTACCACGCACTCCTTGAAAAATGTGGGAAAGCAGCCACGGAACATTCCTATCTTGGCGCACACAAAGGTGACTGCCTGAGAAAACATCAGGAAGACCCCCTCCACCGCTTGCAGGCAGGGCTTGAAGTGCAAGGAGCAGTGCCAGACACGGGTGGACGGTTTGGCCACGCCGTGAGGCGCCTCGCAATCTGGAAATCGCCTAATTTAAATCTGTCGGGAATATGATGAGGCCGCCTCCGGGTGCCTCCTATACACTGTGCATCTGCCACCTATACACTTCATATTCCCTTCCTTCACGTCTGCCATCAGAGCTGCCTCTGAACCCGTTTTGCAAGCACAAACTCAAGATATTCACAATGTGTTTTTGCTGTGCAGAGCCGCGCACAGACATGCACACATGTGCCCATTACAAAATGGTGTCCATCTCACTGTGCTCACGCAGTACCTATGTTATGCTCCTAAGTGTAGCTTCTGAGATCACAGAGGTGAAATTCCATAGCAGCAGGGCCCAGCAGACAGCTGCTGCTGGAGTGAGAGCAGCCACAGGTGCTGACAGAAGGTGCCTGTCAGGCTTCTTTTCTCTCTGAAGGAGCAAGTGTGAAGTCAACCTCTCATGACACAGGAAGAGGGTATTTTTCTCTCCGTGTCTGCCGGTGAGCTTGCCACGTAGCTCTCCTGTTCTCTGGATTTGCAGAAACTTGCCTTGCAGCGGACAAATGCCTTTTATAAGTTCATACTATCAAAATCACAATTTTAGGGGAATAGATGTGATAGTCAATAAAAATGAATTGTGGATGAATGAAAACTTAGATATAGATCTAATTAAAATTTTTTAAAAAATTTTAACGTTTAGTTATTTTGAGGAAGAGAGACAGAGCATAAGCAGGGGAGGGGCAGAGAGAGGGAGACAGAATCTGAAGAAGGCTCCAGGCTCTGAGCTATCAGTACAGAGCCTGATGCAGGGCTTGTACTCAAGAACCACGAGCTCATGACCTAAGCTGAAGTCAGAAGCTTAACTGACTGATCCACTCAGGCACCCCTGATTTTAATGTTTACGTTTTTTCCAAATTGAAGCCATTTAATAGCCCAATGGAACCAATTATAAATTTTTTAATGTTGTTTATTTTTGAGAGGCAGAGAGACACAGAGCACAAGTGGGGGAAGGGGTGAGAGAGAGGGAGAATGGAATTCCAAGCAGGCTCTAGGCTCTGAGCTGTCAGCACAGAGCTCGACACGGGCTCGGACCCACGATACATGAGATCGTGACCTGAGCTGAAGTCGGATGCTTAACCGACTGAGCCAGCCATCTGCCCCACCCAATGGAACCAATTATAACAGGTTATGAAGCCTGCTGGAAGAGGGGCAGTGATTTCAATTCTGGAAGGTTCTATGTCCAGTCAGTTGTGCATCAGTGCTAAAAGGTAGCCAAGAATGGTCTCTAAGTGGTCACCATGTGTTAGTTCACTCAATGAAGATGCAGGCTACATTCTGATGAATCCTATCAATACCACTCATTCTCTGTGTCCAGAAAGCTAGACGGCATTCATCAAATGCATGGGACCATATAATCTGAGCACTGGAAGTGATTCTATGTATCATCTTCTCAAGCTTATTATTATTTATTTTTAAGAAAGAGAAGGTTATAGTGCCCAGATAAATAAAATCCTAAGTTTTATATTTCTCTCCCAGTAAAGCAAAAACTAAAGCATGTGTCTTCATGTGCCTGATTCCTGCTCCATTTTGGACACTCTTCAGCCTGCATCTGTTTACATTTGGGGTAAGTTCTTGTTTTTAAGAAAATTTTTTCGTCTAGACTTGTGAACATCTTATATTCCCACTTAGGCTTGCAGGAAGTTGGCAGTAAAATGTAGGTGTTCCTGATCTGTAAAATACATACACTATTTGCAAAGTCAGTGTGAAGTTTGCCTTGGTAGCAAAAATATGCCAAATTAAATGAGTTATTTATTCATTTAATGAAACAAATACGTGATTCAGTTGTTCTTTTATACTTAGCCAGTGTTGTTGAAGCATAAGATAGATACTTTAGAGCTAAAAATATTGGAAACCATGAGCTTAGACAATCTTCGGACCCATCTTGCCTCTTCACAAACTTTCTGAAAATGTAAGTACTTGCTTTGTTCTCCGTGTGAAAGAGCACTTCACAGAAATGCATCCTACTGGAGGGAATACACTCCCAAAAACCCTCGAATCTTATCCATTCCTGACCTAACTGCCCAGCATTAGACAGTATCTGCTAACAACTGCACTTTTCTGGGGCACCTGGGTGGCTTAGTTGGTTGAGCGTCCAAGTTCAGCTCAGGTCATGATCTCACGGTTCATGGGTTCAAGCCCCGTGTTGGGCTCTGTGCTGACAGCCAGCTCAGAGCCTGAGCCTGCTTCACATTCTGTATCTTCTTCTCTCTCTGACCCTCCCCTGCTCATGCTGTCTCTTTCTCAGAAATAAATAAAACATTAAAAATTTAAAAAAAAAGAAGAAGAAGAACTGCACGTTTCTGTAGCACAACTAAATGCACTGCGATCCTCAGGCATGCTACTGGGGGAAAACAGGGCCTGCGGCTCGCAAGGAGCTCTGCCTACTGTAAGTATACATTCACAAGTTCCATACATGTATATGGTGCCACCTTTCTCGCTCATGCAGGTATTACTGTTGAGGAAAAAGTCCTGGGCACAGGGACCCTCCTCAAGTTCCCAAGAGGAGGGTCCTTTTCCTAAAGCAAAAATATATTTCTGCAAAAATGACAACTCTGTTATTAGGAACAAAGTTCATCTTTTTCAGGAATAATGCAAGAAACACAGTACACTCCATAGAGCTAGGGCTAGGTTAGCACGTATGGCCCTCAGTCTGGCTGTCAGGAAACACAGAGGAGTCGACTCAGGTTCTGGGCATCGACGGTCTTGTGTGTCCCCGTGCGTGCTCTGATCACCCATCACTTTCAGGAAGACGCGAACCACAACAAATGACACCTCACCGCTTCTTTGAGCTGTGGGGCCATGTCTGTGTGTTTCTGTTCTGGGCCAATGCCTCTTCGCAGGCCCTCCCCCTCCAAATGCCTGTGACAGGATTTCTATCTCCCACCTACGGACACGGGTTTCCTGGAGTCTGGAGTTGACTCCTTCGCTGAAATCAAGTGGCCTGTTACTGCCCACGATGCTGAACCTCTTCGTCCACACCGAGCTCTCCTGGCATCCACTCTCCACCTGTGCGCTCTCTGCTGGCCTGTGTCAAATCGCACCCCTGCTGACCCCGTATTATCCCCAAACTGTCTTTTACCGTAAGCACTCAATTCCCTAATGCTGAGGGTATCCCAAGGCTCCGTTTGGTATTCTCTCCAGTTCTCTATGTCCATCCCTCTAGAGAGCTGATCTGCTCTCTTCTTCCCTTCCAACCTCTCTGACATCAAACCCCACCTACGAGCCTGCAGACCCAGCCCTCACCCAGGGCCTGCCCTTACAGTCGGCTTGACGATTCCTTTATCACCTTGAGCACATCGATGACCTTCATCAAATGGAACCATGCCTCTTCCCTGGAATGTGTTTCTTCTTTCCAACCTTCTCTCTGGTCATGTCACAATTCTCCTATGTCACCAGAAAATGGAGAATGTGTGCCTGTCTTTGAAGGCTCTCTTTTTACTTGTGAGTACAAGTCTGCGGCATACCTATTAATCCAACGCAATATGCAGGGTTCTTTGGAATAGCCTTTCAGTTTATTCCTTCCTCTGTTGATCTAACCAGCCGGTCCTTTCCTCCTCGGTACACATGCTCTGTTCCATGCCACCCACCCACACAAAGCTTTAAATACCACGTGCAAGCTCTCTTCCTCCATCGCACCCATACCCCTGGCAGCCTTCCAAGTCTTTCCCTGCAATCTCCTCAATGTATGTTCCAGGCCAATAATAGTTTTCTCTCTATTGTAACACTCATCCTTCACTTTCATGATACGGAAGTTTCTTAACTTGGCATAAAAGCTATTCTTTATGAAGCTGGTCTCTGCCATAGAGCAATTTTCTGCCTAAATGTTTGCCCCATAACACCTGCCCTGAAAATTCTCTGCCTCTGAAGTTACGTAAATATTTCACAGCTCCCTCTTCTACCATGGCAGGGTACTGTTTTAGATTAGGAATGCTCTCCTAACTGCACCCCTGCGGCACTCCCCACCAAACCACTTGCCTACCCACTCTCCACCCTCTCTGTCTTTCTTATCAGAACCACAATGCTGAGGACGACAGTGTGCACTGAAAGTGTTTGTGATTCCAGATTCCCTTACAACCAGAGGTAGCTGGGGGCTGATGGAGGGGGTGGGGGTGGGCGTAGGGAGGCACACTCATGGGTGTGTGCTTCCGATCTTCAATCTTTCCATTGGTTCCCACTGACACCTTAGCCCTAGACTTGCAGCTCCGGAAGCCATCATTAAGAATTCCTAATTCAGAGCAGGAAAGTTCCCAGGATCTAAGTCCCCAAGTCGTTGATCCACACAGCACTCCTGGGCTGCCTATGTCCCAAGTTCTTGTTATGTGAGAAAAAAATAAAATAAAGCTCTGCTCCTCTATGTTGCTACAGCTTTGTTTTGCTGTTGCAGCTGGCAGACTACATATTTTGGTGCTGGAAAACAGTTGTGCATGTTTACTGAATTATACAATTGTAAATTTTATATATTGTATACCCAACCATAAAAACTTATCAAAATCAAAAGTAAAAAGCTGCTAATTAAAGACAATCTTTGTAGAGTCAACTAGGTATTTCTTTAGGCTCAATTTCATCCACTGAGTCCAGAGCATGTTTTTCAAATTCTGTTAGTTCTCCAGCATCTAAGAGCACAGAAACTAATGAATGGTTTCCACTGTGTTAGTCTCCAGCATCTGAGCGTAGAAACTAACGAATGATTTCCATGAAGAGTGAGAGCCATCAAACTGAGCATCTCTCTCGGCGTGGCTATAGAAATGGCAAACTTCTTGGGTGCCTGGGTGGCTCAGTCGGTTAAGTGTCTGACTTCGGCTCAGGTCATGATCTCACGATTCGTGGGTTCAAGCCCTGAGTCGGGTTCTGTGCTGGCAGCTTGGAGCCTGGAGACTGCTTCAGATTCTGTGTCTCCCTCTCTCTCTGACCCTCCCCTGTTCATGCTATCTCTCTCTCTCTCTCAGAAATAAATTTTTAAAGCATTAAAAAAAAGGCAAACTTCTGCCACATTTCATGGGCAAACTCCCACATGCGGCACTGAGTATCATTATCAAGCACTGAAGCTTAAATACTCTGGTTATTTAAATAAATGTTCTTCAAGGAGAATGAGGTAGCAGCGGTCTTTGGGAAGGCCCTGTTGGTAAGGACAGAACAGAAGGAAGGCCTGGGGCTCTTCCCCTTATGTACAATGGCTCCCTCTCAGCAGTCAACAACTGCGGAGTGTAACAGAGTGCGTGAGAGGGATGAAAGACATCCCTCTGGGGCTTCAAGCCCTGAAATGTAGTCCTTCTGCCATCTTTCCAAGGAGAGCTTTTTGTCGGTGAGTGTCATCAGCCATCTTTGAATGAAACCTTTAATCAGTCCAGCTGAGCCTGTGGAATCCTCCCTGTTTACTGATCCATCTGTGATAAAGGCCATCGAGAAAGAGGCACTGTTTGTGTGGAACCTTAGCAGGAAGCCTGGCTCAACCACACACCTGTCACCAGGAGTCTCTGCCAGGGTGAGACCTGCTAGCAATGGTCACAGACTCAATGGGGGCAGCAGCCCATGTCAAGGCTCCAGCAATGGCTTCCCAGCCATCCAGCCAACTTCTGGATGGGGCTCAAAAGTTAGAAGCAAATAGATGAGAGAATGAGATCACGCATGTAAAGCATCGCATTCACGGACTAGACTCTCAAGTCAACATAAACTCATACACACATATTAAACACACACACACACACACACACACACACACACCCCACACACACCCCGATAAGAAACATTCTGGTCTCAACCTGAGAATACTATCAACCCAGAGGGAAATGACACAGAATTATCATAAGCCACAGAGCCTGTACAGTTTATATAACTTCAACTGCATCCTGAATATTTATCTTTGTCAAATAATGTTATACTTGGTTAAAATGGTCCAAGATATGGGACTGTCAGATGCTAAATTTACAACTGGTATGTCAATTGACAAAACCTGAATATCAAATTTAGATGAGATACTGCAATTAGTAAGTTTGTTACCTATGATAACGATATGTATATATTTTATGTATTCCTTAGGAAATGCATGCTGAAACATTTCCAGATAAAGTGGAACGCTGTCTTCCGCTTACTTGGAAGTAGTGGAAGAAAGAAGGAAGAAAAGAAGAAAGAAAAGCAGGCAAAATATTAACAAGTATTCAACGTAGGTGGCATTTATACATTTTCTGTGTATTTAACATTTTTTATAATACTATGAAATTAAAATAGATGACTGACAAAAAAAGACCAAAACAAAACAAAAAAACTCCAAGGGTCCATGATAATAAAGCCAAAAATGAACAAAGACAGGTGTTCAAATAATCAGGTTCTCTTGGCAGAAGGAGAGGTGAAAACTTAAAACCCAAGTTATTTCTGCTTTTTTGCAATGGGTTTGCCGCCAGAACACAGGTGTCGTGAAAACCACCGCTAAACCTAATCCAAAATGGGAAAGGAAAAGACTCATATCAACATCGTCATCATTGGACACGTAGATTTGGGCAAGTCTACCACTACTGGTCATCTGATCTACAAATGTGGTGGGATCGACAAAAGAACTATTGAAAAATTTGAGAAGGAGGCTGCTGAAATGGGAAAGGGCTCCTTTAAGTATGCCTGGGTCTTGGATAAACTGAAAGCCGAACATGAACGTGGTATCACCATTGATATCTCCCTGTGGAAATTCGAGACCAGCAAGTACTATGTGACCATCATTGATGCACCAGGACACAGAAACTTTATCAAAAATATGATTACAGGCACATCTCAGGCTGACTGTGCTGTCCTGATCGTTGCTGCTGGTATTGGCGAATTTGAAGCAGGTATCTCCAAGAATGGACAGACCCGTGAGCATGCCCTTCTGGCTTACACACTGGGTGTAAAATAGCTTATTGTTGGTGTTAACAAAATGGATTCCACTGAGCCACCCTACAGCCAGAAGAGATCCTTCTGGCTTACACACTGGGTGTAAAACAGCTTANAAGAGATCCTTCTGGCTTACACACTGGGTGTAAAACAGCTTATTGTTGGTGTTAACAAAATGGATTCCACTGAGCCACCCTACAGCCAGAAGAGATATGAGGAAATCGTTAAGGAAGTCAGCACCTACATTAAGAAAACTGGCTACAACCCTGACACAGTAGCATTTATGCCAATTTCTGGTTGGAATGGTGACAACATGCTGGAGCCAAGTGCTAACATGCCTTGGTTCAAGGGATGGAAAGTCACCCGTAAAGATGGCAATGCCAGTGGAACCAAACTGCTTGAAGCTCTGGATTGCATTCTGCCACCAACTCGTCCAACTGACAAGCCCTTGCGTCTGCCTTTCCAGGATGTCTACAAAATTGGTGGTACTGGTACGGTCCCTGTGGGTCGAGTGGAGACTGGTGTTCTCAAGCCTGGCCTGGTGGTCACTTTTGCTCCAGTCAACGTTACAACTGAAGTAAAGTCTGTTGAAATGCACCATGAAGCTTTGAGTGAGGCTCTTCCTGGGTACAATGTGGGCTTCAATGTCAACAACGTATCTGTCAAAGATGTTCGTCGTGGCAATGTGGCTGGTGATAGCAAAAATGACCCACCAATGGAAGCAGCTGGCTTCACAGCTCAAGTGATTATCCTGAACCATCCAGGCCAAATCAGTGCAAGCTATGCACCTGTGCTGGACTGTCACACAGCTCACATCGCCTGCAAGTTTGCTGAGCTGAAGGAGAAGATTGACCGTCGTTCTGGAAAGAAGCTGGAAGATGGTCCCAAGTTCTTGAAATCTGGTGATGCTGCCATCATTGATATGGTTCCTGGCAAGCCCATGTGTGTTGAAAGCTTCTCTGACTATCCTCCTCTGGGCCGCTTTGCTGTTCATGACATGAGACAGACGGTTGCTGTGGGTGTCATCAAAGCAGTGGACAAGAAGGCAGCTGGAGCTGGCAAGGTCACCAAGTCTGCCCAGAAAGCTCAGAAGGCTAAATGAATATTATCCCCAATACCTGAAACCCCAGTCTTAATCAGTGGTGGAAGAACGGTCTCACAACTGTTTGTGTCAATTGGCCATTTAAGTTTAATAGTAAAAGACTGGTTAATGATAACAATGCATCGTAAAACCTTCAGAAGGAAAGGAGAATGCTTTGTGGACCATTTGTTTTTGTGTGTGGCAGTTTTAAGTTATTAGTTTTTAAAATCAGTACTTTTTAATGGAAACAACTTGACCAAAAATCTGTCACAGAATTTTGAGACCCATTAAAAAAAGTTTAATGAGAGGAGAAAAAAAAAAAAAAAGCAAACAAACCCAAGTTATTACTCACAACCATAAATGTAAAATAAGACAATACAGAGTTCCTAATTAATCCTGGATTAATTAACTGGGTAGTAATGAATTAGCTATTACTCATTATCCTTCCAAATAATTTAGTAGACACGTAATTCCCCAGTGCTCCAATGGGCTTTAACCAATTACACGGTGTACAGGTGTGCTATGCATGACTAAGATAAATTCCAAATAGAAGCAGGGAAATTCCTTCTTTCCTCTCAGGAAGAGCTCCTATTTGGAAACATGCGAGCCACAGTTTGCTTTCTTCTTAAAATGTAAGGCATTCTGGGGCGCCTGGGTGGCTCAGTTGGTTAAGCGATCGACTTCGGCTCAGGTCATGATCTCACAGTTCGTGGATTCGAGCCCCACAACCGGCTCTGTGCTGACAGCTAGCTCAGAGCCTGGAGCCTGTTACAGATTCTGTGTCCCCCTCTCTTTCTGATCCTCCTCTGCTCAAGCTGTCTCTCTCTCTCTCTCAGAAATAAATAAAAACATTTTTAAAAATGTAAGGCATTCAAGCCGTGATTAACAAAGGCCCTATCTTGTTTGCACAATGCATCCTATGCCATCTTTCCTCATGTCTAAATGCGCCTGAAATTCAGATTTTCACCCTTCACAAAGGACTTCCGCAGTACTCAGGGGACCAACGTCCAAAAGCCATTTAGCAGATATTAAATCACAAACTTTCTTCATTATGCACGCACTGTGTATAAACTCTACGTCACTGTTTTATAAATTGAGTGTATTTACAAAACTTAAAAATAAATGTGGGGTCTACGCATTGAAACAGAAAAGTAAACTTCTATGCTCTCTCATGCTACATCAGCTACACTCGTCCATCCTATTGGTGAACTCAAATTTGGTTTCCAATGATTCTCCTGCTCTTTTCTAAGTCTCTCCTGATAACTCACAGTCAGGACAGTCGGCGTCCGAGTGGACATGCTTTGTAAGTGTTACTGATGGCTGCGCCTCAGCGTTCAGGGAAGACAGGCAAGCCTAGGAGTGTGACACACGACAGCCAGTCTAACATTCAGATTGCTGACTTCCTACCGAAAGCAAAATAAAACAAAACCCACCGCTGCGGAAGACAAAACACCAGACTTCACAAGGATCTCTACCATTGAGAAGACTTTCTCTTCAAGGATGTAATACACTTTGGAGAAGGAAGGGAAAGGGTGAAGGAGATGAGGAGGGAGAAAGTAAGATTGCTGATGTCACAGCCTTCTCATCAACTGCCTTAGAGCCAATTCATTTACAAAATACAGGAAATTCAGAACATACTGCAGGATGTTTTCTTTAGATTCCCTTTTCTATAATCAGTCCATAAGCCTCATTTCCAAAACTTCATGTAAACCTTGAAAACCTTTAGGTGATTTCCCGTAATTGCAAATGTTTCCTCAACCTACTCTTAAACTTCCAAATAATTGTCTAAGATAATGTCTTTTTCCCAAAAATACTATTTTGCCTTAAGCATAAATTTTCATTTTCTGAAGCTCTGTTCTAAAACTATCCACTTATGTGCTTCTAATTCATTTTTACTTGCATGAAATCGAATTTTATTATTTATTTATTTCTTAAAGTTTATTTTGAGAGAGAGGGAAAGAGTGTGTGTGTGCAAGGAGGGGAGGAGAGGGAGAGGGAGAGGGAGAGGGAGACAGAGAGAGAGAGAGAGAGAGAGAGAGAGAAAATATCCCAAGGAGGCTCCACACTGTCAGCACAGAGCCTGACACAGGGCTTGAACTCATGAACCATGATATCATGACCTGAGCAGAAACAGAGTCAGACGCTTAACTGACTGAGCTACCCAGGCACCCCAAAGTAGAATTTTAAAATATTAGAAATTCCATTATTTCTATCCAAGTATCCTTTTATAAAATCACATTTATCCCAGGAAATCCCAAGAGGAGCCAAAACTTCTGGGAAGTTATTCAAGGCCTTAAATTCTAAGGCATAATCCTTAATCTGACATGTATTTAATTTTTTCCCTAAATTTTACTAACAGAATCTCTATATGCCCATAAACTTTCTCATCAAAGACAATGCATTTTCTAGCTTCCCCTGCAAATAGATGTGGCTGTGTGGCTAAGTTCTGGCCAAGGAGCAGGAAGAATGCTTTACTTCCAGACAACAGGTATGGAGGGAGAGGAGGGGTTGCATCCCACTTCACGTGAGGTTAGGGCCCCAGCAGCCACCATAGCATATGGGGCACTGGGGGCATGGTGGAAAGAAGCCTGCATCGTTGACAACTCTGTGAGGCTACGTATCATCCCGTACAGCCTCCTCCAGACATTCTGTGAGTTACCATGACATTTACTTTTTCCAGGTGCCACGACTGCTAACTATTACATAAAGCGAAATGACACAGAAGCCTTGGGATTGGACAGGGGTCTACACAGGATGTATCTTGGGAAAATCTCACCCTGTTCTTACGACCCACCCACTTCAGGCTCAGAGATATTCTTCCTCCTGATGCTCACAGCCTAACGAAGAGAGACCCCATGCTTTTTTCTGTGCTGGGCACAGGAACCTTCTGTGGGTTTCTCTAAGGCCCTAGATGGTGCCTGCTATGTCCCTTGGGATTTGTCAAGGAAGCAGGGTTCTTACCTATAAGATTTCCTGAGAAGGGGTGTGGTGAGGTTGTGTAGTAGGTCACAAGACTCCCAATTATGAATTTCAGGTCCACAGTGAAAGAAAAAAAATGTTGATACATCACATGGGCTCACAGCTTCCATCAGCTGCAAAAACACAGCAGTTGCTGGAAGGAAAGTGAAGCCGGAAGAAGGAAAACTATAAAAATAAGACCAATAACTCAACAAACAAGGCATCTGGGGGCTATTGAATGCAAAGGCAAATAGTCCTATGCAGCCTGATCTGGCTTGAGGACGACCTCTGTATTATACGCTTAAACACAACGGATGGTTCACGGCAGTGACGTTGGCTCACTGGCCACATAAATTAAAGTCTTCAGCTTCTATTGCAGGATAAAGTGATGGGCGATATATTTTATGGTTTTTTTCCCCTACAAAAATGGATGAATATGCTTTAAAAACCCACATGTCTCAAAAGGCTTCTGTTTTCAATAAGATGTATGCATACGGGAGCCTCAGCCATTCTCCTTCAATACTGAGTGAACCAAGATGGTCCAAGAAGCCTGCTTTCTGTGTGCTGTTTAAAACTTGCAACAGGAAGAGTCTTCCAATGACTTAAAGTATGAATATGCCGGCCTAGGTGCCTCATTTAATTACCAACAAAGAAAAACATGGTATTTGTGTGTATTTACACATCTTCATTTGTGTGCTGCAGGGATATTTTTCAAGATGTCATCTAAAAACTTGAAGTGATGTTATCTGGATGAGAATCTAGTCAGTGACCTCAGTACAAGGGAACAACAATGCTTCTGAGCTGTGGCTGAGAAAGAGGATGGATACTTGGGCAAGTTCTACCTCCTATTCATCATGAATTCATACACGATGACACACTCTCTTTCTACCATCCTGCTTTCCCCAAGAACAGAATCTGTTTCCTGCTTCTGGAGCCACAAACAGATTTCTTGTGTTACCCACACATCTAACTAGCAACAGACCTGGCCCATATACCCTTCACCACTTGGCTAGGAAGCCACAGAGAACATCATTTTATTTCTACTTGCATAGACTCTGGGACAACAGTCCTTACGTGAACGTCTCATGTAGGAAACAAAACTCCCACAACGTCATCAATGGAAATTATTTCCTAGCTGATAAATTGAGTAAAATTATTTCCTACTGTAAATTGAGTAAAACCTTACCACATAGGTATCTGCTGTTGGGGAAACAAGAGCACCAGAAAGCGTAAAGCCACGCCACACACAACAGTCAGAAATAAAAACTTGTTGCAACCAAGTTTACACTGTATTTTAGTTGACTAGAATTTAAATAAAAACTTGGAAAAAAAAGAAAAAGAAAGAAAGAAGGAAAAACTTGTACGGTCAGGAATATGAATCAAAATTTTGCCCTGAAGTGCCACCGGCATCTAACGGATGCATTTAAAATCAATGGCCTCTGGGCTGCCACTGTCTGAAATTAACGTGATTCTTCCCTACCCAAAACCAAAAACAAATTCCAAAGTGAAATGTTATAACAAAACAAGGAAAGGGGGGGGACATCCGTAAAGGACACTGGACACTGCTGATGATCAACAAACCCTTGTGCCAAAACCAACAATCAATCATACGCTGAACTCTCTACTTGAAATATTTTTTGGCAGAATCTGTCTTGCCAGTGTTCATAAAAATGAATAGTAACACTTTTCAAGATTCTTAAATCTCAGAAACACCTTTTATTGAGTGTGACTGTGCGGGCTTATTACATAGGGGCTGGTTTATATTACAGACACTTGGGGCCTTTGGTGCTGATCTCCTATTCACTGAACCAAAGTCTTCTGCTGTAGACTGCAGACTTGCCTGTGTAGGAAAACCCACATTTTTTAAATCATTTCACACCAAACCCTTTAGTTCACCTCGGCATTATATAGTAAATTGCCTGTGTGCTGATGCCTCTGATATGTTCTGGCAGTGCTGAAAAGTTACTCTTCGACTTGAATGCTTACATCCAAGGTGCATGTCTAAAGGATGGTAGAAGGGAGGCATTCTTTCCCCCAAATCTGCGCCACTCCTGGGTTCAGTTATTTAATGTGTATTTAACCAAGGGAAAATACATTTGAAAAACTTCTCCAAATAATCCTATGTCAAACATTACCTGAATCCATTCTGTTCATGGTTTGGATGGCAGGAACTGAGGTAACCAGAATCTGGGTAGTGAAGAACTGCTTATAAAGACCGTTTTGCACATATATTTTTGTTTCTTGTACTTACTGCAACATCACTCTAATTTTCCCATTAAATGCATGTGTGGTGATTACGTATCGATCAGGGCAGATCTCAGAAAGTAGTGCTCATGAACAGCACGGAGGCGATACCACTGTCACTTGTTCTCTATGAACAAACTGTTCAGCTCAGCTCCACATTCCCTTATTTTAGAGAGAGAGTGCATGTAAGTGGGGGAGAGGGGCAGAGGGAAAGGGACAGAGAATCTCAATCAAGCTGCCGCACAGTGTAAAACCAGATGTGGGGTTCGATCCCACAGCCCTGGGATGATGACCTGATCCAAAATCAAGAGTCGGATGCCTAACTGGCTGAGCCACCCAGGCGCACCCCACATTCTGTCATTCAGTTACATAGGTACGTATGTGGCTTTGACAGGAAAGATTTAAATGTTACTACATTCGAGTTCTAGTAAGTTATCCCCCACAACAACTCTAGCTGGGTCATGGGGACTGAAATCAGATCAGAGGCTGGAGGGGCACATGGACGGTGAGCCAACAGCAGTGGGGTAGGGGCTCTGCAGGGGGCTCAGAGGAGAGCGCTCAGACATGCGAAGCTGCATGCAGGTGGCTCAGCACAGGGCTTGGTAGAGACTGAGGTCCAGATGGCGCAACTGACTCACTCACCGCAAACACCCAGGATTTCCCCAGCAGGCTGTTTCCCTGCTGCTTCGGACCAGTTTCCAGAGCAGCCATGGCCTCACACCAACCACCCTTCTTCAGGGTCCCGACCTCCTGCTATCTTGCAGTTTCCCAGCCTCAATGTGCTACGGATTCTCACTGCTACTAATCCCAGGACGTGTCAGAGATCATAAATTATGAACAAGGGACACTGAAATAGAAGGCAGGCAAGAAGGAAAGAGAAAACACAGGAAGAAAACCAGACAAGGAAAGGCAGGAAGAGGAAGGAAGGTTTTCAAGTATGTGAGAGGTATTACTGCATGTGCTGTCATACAGTGAGGGGAAGAAGAAAACGGGCTCAACACTGAAATGCAAAGAAAGAAACAAAGTGCTAGCCATTCAGTGTTTCAAAACCCTATATTCAGTTCATTAGCACGTCAAAATTTTCAGATTAAAAAATAAATGTGTATGCACAAGACTCACAACCCTAAGCCACAGAACTTTCCAGAAATTTCTTTGAGAATCTATTCACTCCAGGGACACCTAGATGTCTCAATTGGTTAGGCATTCCCCTCTTGATCTCAGCTCAGGTCCTGATCTCAGGTTTGTGAGTTCAAGCCTTGCATGGACTCCGCACTAGGCATGAAGCCTACTTAAAAAAAAAAAAAAAAAAAAAAAAAAAAAAAAAACCTATTTAAAAAAAAAGAATCTATTCATACCCTGAAGCCACAGACCTTTCCAGAAATTTCTTTGAGAATCTATACACAGCCCCAAGCCACAGACCTTTCCAGAAATTTATTTAAAAATCTACTTACAAAAAAAAAAAAAAAAAATCTATTCACACCCTGAAGCCACTGACCTTTCCAGAAATTTCTTTGGGATCCACATTAGAAACAAGTCCTAGAACTCCTGACATCTGGAAACAGATTTAAACAAGGCCGTGAGCACTTTCCTGCTCGCAGTCTTGGCAGAGGTCCGATTTCCCACCCCTCAGATGAGCTGGGTTGAAATACTTCTGATGGCACCTTTTAGTCTCCACATTTTCGGAAATAATGGTTTTTACAGGAACCATTTTACGGAAATGCAAAAATGTGTTCCTAGTCAGTATAAGCCCTTGAACTCATGGCTGGAAAATACAAATTTCTTCTGATAGGCATTTTAGTGATTCCAGACAAGGACTACTAACTAACAGGTCACTGTTCTGGATGATAGGGACTTGTGAGCAAGTGCGGCTTAGTGAGTCATGGGTCCTCTGGTCCACGCCATCCTCTCTGACAGTTACCTGGATGAGAACAGAGATGTTCCAAAGGACAAGACTTCAAAAGAATAGTCAATGCGTTAGAAGAGAGAATCTGATCTCAACAGTTAGGAACGAGCTCTTAACACCAACATGGCTTATTTTTTTTTTAATTTTTTTTATTTATTTCTAGGAGAGAGAGAGACAGCGTGAGCAGGGGAGGGTCAGAGAGAGAGCGAGTCACAGACTGAAACAGGCTCCAGGCTCTGAGCCGGCAGTCAGCACAGAGCCCGACGAGGGGCTCGAACCCACGAACCGTGAGATCATGACCTAAGTGAAAGTCGGACGCTTAACCGACTAAGCCACCCAGGTGCCCCAACATGGCTTATTTTTAATGCAAGGACACAAATACTATACTGATGTTGAGAGAAACTCAAAAATAGCAATACAAAGGATAAAGAAGTCTATCCCCAACTCTGCAACACCACAGTATTTTAATACCTTTTTATTTGATTTGCATAGGCGTTATTTTACTCCAATATTATTTTAACGTAATGGTAAAATAAAGCTTCCAATCTATGATTAAAAAAAAAATACATAAATATTAGATATAAAGTAGTATACAAAACTACTTAAAAACTTATTTAGCTGTAAGTTCAATATAAATCAACAGTGTAATTACTGTCTCAAAAGCTAATGGAATTTTTACTTCATTAGTTGGGGCTATGAACATAAAGGGAAATAATAAAGGATAGCCCCCATCCACTCCCCCTCTTTACACTTCCCCAAGGGTGCTCTTCTCAGACCCGAGCCATTTGTGTGGGTGCTGGCAAGCTGGACAGATGTTCCAAGGCCGAATCTAACAGTGACAGCACTGAACCCCTGAGAGGGAAGAGATGGTGCGAAAATGGGGCAAAAACACCTTAAATATCAAAAACTGCTTCATTTGGAAAACTTCACGCTGCTCAGTGTTGCTGGGAAGGATAGTGCAAGAAAGAAGGCAGAGGCACTGAGGACAGAAACGAGGGACTTTAAATCTCTTCAGGGATAAAAGAGGTGGTCTCAGAAGGTAGTGATTTCCTCATTCTTCAGGCAAAGTGTGTTTAGGTTTTTGGTGACAGTATCTATGAATTGAGCAGATGTTTGGATTCAAAAAGCTAAGTCCTTTCCAAGTACATCATTCTGTAATCTTTATTCCTTAGAGACCCAAATTCCCAAAAATCAATAGTAAACTTTTGGTGTGCGTGCTCGCCTTCCATCTTCCGGCCACCTTCCTACTGCAGTCGTGCAGAATGATGACAAGCACTCCATGGGCCATGAGCACCCGTGACTCCCTGCTCATGAACCTCAGTGACTTGCTGCTACAGCTCTCTGAAGGTGCAGACAGGAGAGGGAACTACTTTTACACGTGGACGTGGACATCTGCCCGTCTTCCAATGCACATGACCCGTGCTGAACACGTCATCAGGTGATGAAAAAGAGGTGTGCTACAGGAGAAGAGAATTCTGTTTCACAGCCTGGAAAAACACAAGAGTGCTTCCCAAGTAAATGAAGGGGAAAGCATCTGGCGAATCCAATATTTTCTGATTTTCATTGAAGACTCACTATTCCTTTCTAGTTGGCTTTGCCCTAACCTACTGAAGCCAAAAACAATTAGAACACAAAGAGGGTTTTGAAAACATTTGAACTTAATTCATGGAGTTAAAGGTAAGTGGACGTTATACACTCAGAAGCCAAGCTATGAGTAAGGAGTAAATACAGACCATAAAATGATTCCCTTGAAATTTCCTACTGTAACAACGACCATAAAAATTCCAAGTTTCATGAAGCCAAATGCAATACTAAGCACCTGACTGAAAGGCACCCTATTAAACACATCATAATTTTTATTTTTGTAATGTTGAGGTCAGTTTTGAAAATTTAGAATATTCCCAAACTAATTTACCTCACAAATATTTAAATGAACGCTCATCCAATCTGACAAATTTATGTGTCTTTCCTGTAAGTGTTAACTGAAGATCTTCCCACCTGACAATGGAATAGGAGAGCATGAAACCACATGGGCAGTATGGGTGGGCAGAGGTGGTTGGGTGGCCATTCAAGATGGCAGAGGAGGAGACTATAATCTAGGCAAATGGACAGGAGTACTTGCCTTTATGAGCTGTTCTCATAAAGGTCATGAACTCACAGTTCGTGGGTTCAAGCCCTGCATCGGGTTCTGTGATGACAGCTCGGAGCCCACAGCCTTTTACAGATTCTGTGTCTCCCTCTCTCGCAGCCCTTCCCCCACGCATGTTCTCGGTCTCTGTCTCAGAAATAAACTATTAAAAATTAAAAAAAAAAAAAGAGCTGTTCTCTACACCTCCAGATTACATCCTGATGATGTAAGATGTTAAGAGACTGTGTCTCTAAGCTAGGCATGGAGCTTACTTTGGCAAACACCCTGAATTTGCACGCTAAATTCATCCACATCCTTCTCAGGAGTTCTTTAATAATGCTGGTCTTCCTTCAATCACTTCTGGATTCTCTGATCCTTTACGCTGTCCTCATACATGAAATCTTTTACGGGAGGTTTTTTAATTTTTCAAATTTATTTTATTTATTTTACTGAAGTAGAGTTGATACACAATACTACTCTACAATTCTATATGTCACTCTGAGTTCACCATGCTAAGGATGGTCACCATGTGTCACTATTCCAATATTATTGACTATATTCCCTATGCTGTCCTTTTTATTCCTGTGACGTGGCTTTGTAATGCAGCCAATGATCATTTTGAGCAAAGAAAGGCTGGTAGATATGGCAAATTAATGTAACAGTTAATTCAATTTCCAATAAAAAAAAAAATCACGAAGTGTTTTCTAGAAGTAACACTTGAGAGCAATCACAAGAGTGTCCCGAACCATGATTTGAACAGGGTCAGCGGCTCACCCCAGGCAGCCCTGCAAATACCAGTCAGAATCAGGAAATCGTGTTTCCTAACCACCAGGCTGAGATCTGATGCTGCTGAACAACAAGTTCTTACAAATCCATGAAAGCTTTACTCTGAAAACCTAATTTTCTAAAATGTATTAACTGTTCTAATAGCTACATGAGGATTTATTTGCTATTGTATTTGGGAGATACAGGGAGGCCTGCATGTCTTCCCAAGACTCTAGAAGAAACAGAAATGTATTATAGGCATGTGCTTTCAATCTTCGGAGGATGATATGCAGCTAACACCTCGGCCTGTTCAATTAATGAACTGCCGACGCAGCGGACCCTGATCACCTCCCGGAGCTCTGACGCACCCCAAGGATTCAAGGACCCATGTTCTCCCTGTGATGGTGCTGCAGCGGTGAGCCCCTTTCCCCCCGAAGCATGCCACCCACGCCTGCTGCCTTGCCGCGTCAACGCCACAAAACGCACGCTTCTCCTCCAGCAGCCTGTGCCAGCCGTGCCCAGGTGCTAAGCGCCTTGTTACTCCCATCACGCACCTGCCTGGCATGGCACCCTCGGGCCTGGTCTTCATGCGGGTCTCCCGCGTGTCAGCCCTGCACCGTTAGCACGCCACTCCCACAGGTACTTAGGGGCCCCCGGCCTCTCCGGGTCATATGCCTCTCAGGGGCTCTGCCTAGTAGGGAAAGTTGTTTGGGTGGGACACAAAAAAGGCTTGTTTTGCACCCCTCCCAGCTACCATCACTGGTCAGGTCCACACTTAAGCAAGTGAATGGATTAATCCTCGCAATCATCATATTTGCAGAAGACTGAGTAAGTCGACTTTGTGGGATTCCACGGTGATCTCAAAACTCTACTGAGGCATCCATCTGATCTATAGGAACTCCTCTGAGGGACCACCTTTAGAACAATTGCTCTCAAAACAAAATGCCTTGCTTTTCTTTCTATTTTCAGAATCTAACATAACTCCTGGTAATCTCTTGTAATCAATATGTGGTCTCTCACCTGAACATTTTTAAAAAAAATTTTTATGAAGTTTATTTATTTTTGAGAAAGAGACAGAGCATGAGTACGGGAAGGACAGAGAGAGAGGGAGACACAGAATCCAAAACAGGCTCCGGGCTCTGAGCTGTCCGATGCAGCGCTTGAACCCATGAACCATGAGTTCATGACCTGAGCTTAACCATCTGAGCCACCCAGGCATCCCTCACCTGAACATTTTAATTAATTAATTAAAGAAAGAAGGACAGATGGATAGATGGATGGATGGATGGATGGTCAATTAATCAAGGAAGACCAGACTGGCTGCAGCAACTTTGCCACTGGCCAGGAATTTTTTTTTTTATTTCATTTTCCTCATTTGTTGTTGCCTAGAGATATGATTCTGAATCTTATTTCAAGTTAGTTTCTAAATGCACTTAATTCTATTGAAAACATCTATTTTACCACAAAAATAAATTGCTTAGCTTGAGTTAAATTCAAGATCAGTGAGGTCATCAAAAACTGATTATCTGCAAGGCTAGTGGTCAATCCAACCTTCTACAGCAAATATGTTCTAAAATTTTAAGTGAACAAAGAAAAAGTTTTCTGAAGCAAATATGTAACAAATGTTTGCCAGCAATAAATGTGTTCTACACTCGAGATTATAGGTCAGTGATTTTTGGAACTAGTGAAAACTACTTTCAGTGTTACTGACAAGGTCTCTGCAGTTTTGGTCACACTTTCAACTTTGTGATGATGAAACTCAGAATGAAGACACACTTATCTTTAATTTTTTTTTTAATGTTTTATTTATTTCTAGGAGAGAGAGAGACAGCGTGAGCAGGGGAGGGTCAGAGAGAGAGGGAGTCACAGACTCTGAAACAGGCTCCAGGCTCTGAGCTGGCAGTCAGCACAGAGCCCGATGCGGAGCTCGAACCCGCAAACCGCGAGATCATGACCTAAGCGAAAGTCGGACGCTTAACCGACTAAGTCACCCAGGTGCCCCTCTTTAATTTTTAATAACGCTTGTGTCGCTACTGACCTTCATCATGTCAGTCTGACAAAATGCAAGCACCGTGTACACACAGTCCCTTTTACTTTCAGTTTTCTAATAACCGCTGCCAGAAGCCCAAAGCTACTACTTTGGTAAAAACCAAAGATGAATTAAAATTCATCTACATTAAAAACCAAACATGATTTCAATCTATTTTTATTTTATTTTATTTTTTTAAATGTTTTTTTATTTATTTCTAGGAGACAGAGAGAGACAGCGTGAGCAGGAGAGGGTCAGAGAGAGAGGGAGTCACAGACTGAAACAGGCTCCAGGCTCTGAGCTGGCAGTCAGCACAGAGCCCGACGCGGGGCTGGAACCCACGAACCGCGAGATCATGACCTGAGCGAAAGTCGGACGCTTAACCGACTAAGCCACCCAGGCGCCCCCGAATTCAATCTATTTTTAAATTAAAATTAAAAATAAATTTCAAGAAATACACAGAACACTGTGGGACTTACAATGTTCTGGATCACGTGTAACCCTAAGAGTCAGTGGTTCTGACCCATAAGTTTCCTTAAACAGGCCTCATGTGTAATCAACCTCTGAATCTCCAGCACCCAGCGCTCTCCTACACGTGTACTGGGAGCTCAAAAGTACTCGATAAATTAATACAGAAGTAGGTCTTGTTCCTAATCTCGTTTTTCAGAGAGGACCATAAACAACTCTTCCTACCAGCACCTCCTGGATCAACCCTACATTAACCAGTTCTGGCAAATGCTATGCTCCCACCCAGTGTGGATGCACACACAAGTGGGTGTGTAAATATATGTATGTATGTGTGTGTCTAACCGCTATAGACAGTGGTGCCAGGTCGAATGCACAGATTCTGACACACTCTAGTTTTAGAAACTGAAAACAGTACATTCTTTAAAATACAGACAACACAGGGGCGCCTGGGTGGCTTAGTTGGTTAAGCGTCCGACTTTCGCTTAGGTCACGATCTCGTGGTTCGTGGGTTCGAGCCCCGCGTCGGGCTCTGTGCTGACTGCCAGCTCAGAGCCTGGAGCCTATTTCAGAGTCTGTGTCTCCCTCTCTCTCTGACCCTCCCCTGCTCACACTGTCTCTCTCTCTCCTAGAAATAAATAAAAAATATTTTAAAAAAAATAAAAAAAATAAAATACAGACAACACAGGGGCACCCGAGTGGCACAATCACTTAACCATCAAACTCCTGATTTGGTCCAGGTCATGACGTCACAGTAGTGAGAATGAGCCCCTCATCAGGCTCTGTACACTGAACATGAAGCCTGCTTGGGATTTTTTCTCTGTTTCTCTTTCTGCCCCCTCTCCCCTCATAATAAATAATAAATATTAAAAAAAAAAAAAAGGCAACAGAGACTAATAGAGGCTGGGAAGATGGTGGAGAATGAGGATCTTAAACTCACCTCATCCCACAGATACAACTAGGTAACATGCACATCAGTGTAAATAAGCAGAAAATGATTGACAGCTCACAGAACAAGCATACAACTAAAGGAAGAGAAAAAGCCATGCTGAAGAGCGCAGGGATGACAGGGATGCTGTAGGGAGCATAAGGGACCCTGTTCACACCAACAGACAGATCATCCCAACAGAAAATCAGCAAGGGAAGAGCAGCTCTGAATGGTCCCCTGGACTAGATGGATCTAACAGATGAACTCCAAACAGTCCATCCTAAAGCAGCAGAATACACATCCTTTTCAAGTACAAGTGAACATTCCCCAGAGCAGATCACATATTAGGTTACAAAATAAGTCTCAACAACTTCGAAAGGATCGAAGTCATACCATGCGTCTTTTCTGACCACAACACTATGAAACTAGAAACGAACCACCAGAAAATGCCTGGATGGAGCATAAATACGTGGAGGTTAAATAGCATGCTACTACACGATGAATGTGTCAAACAAGAAACCAAAGAAGTAATCAAAAATTACATGGAGAGAAATTAGAATAAAAAACACAGCAGTCTATAATCTCTGTCCTGTGCAACACAGATAAACCTCAAGAAGCAAGAAAAATCTCAAATACACCACCTAAGCTTATACCTAGAAGAGCTAGGAAACAAAGAACAAACAAAACTCCAAAACATCAAAAGGTAGAAAATAATAAAGATTAGGGCAGAAATAAATGATATAGGAGCTAATATATATATTTCATTGATATAATGAAACCAAGAGCTGATTCTTTGAAAATATCAACAAAATTGATAAACCTGTAGCCAGACTCATAAAAAAAAGGACTCAAATAAACAAAATCAGATATGAAAGAAATAACAATTGACACCACCAAACTACAATTATAAGAGAATATTATGTAAAACTATAAGCCAACAAATTGGACAACTAGAAGAAATGGATAAATTTCTAGAATTCACAAAAGTGAATCAGGAAGAAATATAAAATTTGAACAGAATGATTACCAGCAACGGAACTGAATTAGTAATAAAAGCTGCCTAAAAACAGGGGTGCCTGCGTTGTTCAGTCAGTTAAGCATCTGATTCTTGGTTTCAGCTCAGGTCATGATCTCACAGTTTGTGAGTTCAAGCCCCACATCAGGCTCTGCACTGGCAGCACAATGCCTGCTTGGGATTCTCTGTCTCCTCTCCCTCTCTCTGCCCCTCCCTCACTCACACTGTCTCTCTCAAAAAACAAAACAACTGTCAAAAAGACAAAAATCCAGAAGAACACACAAATGAATTCTACCATATGCTTAAAGAAGAACTGATACCTACTCTTGTCAAAATATTCCAAATATGAGAAAAGGAAGGAGACTTCCAAATCCATTTATGAGGCCGGCATTATGCTGATACCAAAACCAGACAAAGACACCACATAAAAAGAAAAAAACAAAACAAAACTATAGGCCAATACAGTTGATGAACACAGATGCAAAAGTCCTCAACAAAATAGCAAATTGAATCCAACTATACATTAAAAACAAATCATTCACTATGATCAAGTGGGATTTATTCCTGGAATGGAATAGTTCAATATTCACAAAACAATGTGATACATGATATCTACAAGGGAAAGAATAAAAACCATATGATCATTTCAAAAGATGCAGAAAAACCATTTGACAAAGTATAACATCCCTTCAGGATAAGAATCCTCAACAGAGTAGGTTTAGAAGGAAAATACCTCCACATATACCTCCATAAAGGCCATATATGAAAAACCCACAGCTAACATCATAGTCATGGAGAAACACAGAGCCTTTCCCCTAAGGTCAGGGACATGGCAAGGATGTCCACTCTCACCCCTTTTATTCAACACAACACTGGAAGTCCAAGCCACAGCAGTGAGACAAAAAAATACATAAAAGTCATCTGAACTGGTAAGGAAACAGTAAAATATTCACTATTTTCAGATGACATGATATTGCATACAGAAAATTGTAAAGATTCCACCAAAAAATTACTAGAATTGATATGTAAATTTAGTATGAAAGATAGATACAAAAGCAACATATAGAAATCCATTGCTTTTCTCTACACTAATAATAAAGCAGTAGAAAGAGAAAAGAAAGGAAATAATCCCATTTACAAATTGCACCAAAAATAATAAAATACCTAGGAATAAACCTTACCAAAGAGGAAAAAGACCTATACTCTGAAAACTACTAAACTCTGATGAAAGAAACTGAAAATGACACAAAGAAATAGAAAGACATTCCATGCTCATGGATTAGAAAAACAAATATTAACATGTCCATATTACCCAAAACAATGTACACATTTAATGCAATCCCTATCAAAATACTAACAACATTTTTCACAGAACTAGAACAATCCTAAAATTGATATGGAATAACAAAAGACCCTGAGTAGTCAAGGCAATCTTGAAAAAGAAAAAAACAAACTAGAGACATCACAATACCAGACTTCAAGTTCTATTACAAAGCTGTAGTCCTCAAAACAGTATGGTACTAGCACATAAACAGACATATAAATCAATGGAACAGAATAGAAAGCCTAGATATAAACCCACAATTATATGGTCAATTAATCTTCAACAAGGCAGAAAAGAATATCCAATGGGAAAAGAACAGTCTCTTCAACAAAAATGCTGTTGGGTAAAGAGAACACCTACATGCTAAAGATTTAACTGGACCACTTACTTACACGAGACACTAAAATAAACTCAAAATGGATTGAAAACCTAAAAGTGAGACCTGAAACCATAAAACTTCTAGAAGAGACTATACGTCATAATCTCTCTGACATTGGCCATAAGAACATTCTTCTACCTATGTCTGCAGAGACAAGGGAAACAAAAGCAAAAATAAACTATTGAGACTACATCAAAATAAAAAGCTTCCAGGACGCCTGGGGGGCTCAGTTGGTTAAGCGTCCGACTTCAGCTCAGGACATGATCTTGTGGTTTGTGGGTTCAAGCCCCATGTTGGGCTCTGTGCTAACAGATCTGAGCCTGGAGCTTGCTTCTGATTCTGTGTCTCCCTCTCATTCTGTCCCTCCCCAATTCATGCTCTCTCTCTCTCAAAAATAAGTAAACATAAAAAATTTTCTTAAAAAAGTAAAAAAGCTTCTGCACAGCAAAGGAAACAATCAAGACAAAAAAAAAAAATAACCTAATGAATGGGAAGCAATACTTACAAATGATATATCCAATAAAGGGTTAGTAACCAGAATATATAAACACCTTATACAAGTCGCCACCCAAAAACAAATAATCTAATTTAAAAATGGGCAGAAGGCATTAACAGACAGTTCTCTAAAGATGACATACAGATGACCAAGAGATAGCTGAAGACATGCACAGCATCGCATCATCAGGAAAATGGGAATTAAAAGCACAATGAGATATCAGCTCACACCCGTCAGAATGGCTAAAATCAACAACAGAAGAAACAATAAGTGTTGGTGAGGATGTGGAGAAAAACGGAACCCTCTTACACTATTGGTAGGAATGAAATTGGTACAGCCACTGTGGAACACAGTAGGGAGTTTCCTCAAAAAGTTGAAAACAGAACCACGCTACAATCCAGCAATTGGACTAGTGGGGATTTACGCAAAGAATACGAAACCACTAATTCAAATGGATACATGCACCCCAATGTTCATAGCAGCGTATCAACAATAGCCAAGCTATGAAAGTAGCCCAAATGTCCATCGAGTGATAAATGGATAAAGAAGATATGACTGACACACACACAAACACACAAACACACACACACACACAGAAAGATTATTAGCCATAAAAAATAACGCAACCTTGCCATTTGCAACAACATGGATGGAGCCAGAGGGAATTATGCTAAGTATGTGACTTTCCGTGACTACAGAAAGACAAATACCATATGATTTCACTTGTGTGGAATTTAAGAAACAAAACAAACAAACCAAGGGGGTAAAAAGACAAACTAAGAATAGATTCTTACATTCAGGGAACAAAGTGGGGGTTACCAGAGGGTAGGTGGGGGGGTGAGAAACAGGTGATGGGGCTGAAGAATGAGCACTGAGTAATATACGAGCTGCTGAACCAGGCTACCATACACCTGAAACTAATGTAACACCGTGTGTTAACTACACTGGAATGAAAAGGTTTGAAAAAGGGAAACAGCAGACAACTTAATGTGGTCGATGATGAACACAAACTATGAATTATACAGACTATAAGTGCTGTAGGAGGAGAGGATTAGAGCTCTAGGCGTAACAGCCTTCCAGGAAGGGTCAACACAGGGTAGTGCTCCAGGGAGGACACATGACACCATCACCTTCCTAATTCTCACAGGTCAGGTCCACGATGCCTCCCCCTTCCTATCCTCACGGGTAAGGCTCCACGACACCACCACCTTCCTAATCCTCATGGGGAAGGCTCCATGACACCATCACCTTCCTAATCCTCACGGGGAAGGCTCCACGATGCCTCCCCCTTCCTAATGCTCACAGGTAAGGATCCACGATGCCGCCCCCTTCCTAATGCTCACGGGTAAGGATCCACGATGCCGCCCTGGCTCCGACAACATGTTGAGCAACTAAGTGTGCATGTCCTGCTTGATCCTGTGTTCACCCACCACTAGATTTATCCAAAGAAATGTCGTGCCGCACCCCCTACATGAAAATCATTCCCTACCTGCATGCGACATCCTCCTCCCCCTTTCGCTAGCCGCTCAGATGAAAATCTCAGACATCTCACTCGTCTTCCCTAAAACCCCACGTGCAGTTGGCAAAGAGGCGCCCACATGCTTTCCCTAATACACACCACCATCTTGCTTTGCTCCAATCCTTATTATGTCAGCTCCTGAGCTGAAAAGTCTCCTTCCTGGATGGTGCCAGTCACGTCCTAAGTCCCCTAGCTCCCCGTGCAGTCTGCGTAGCTCTGCCCTCCCAAAAGACGAGTTTCCAAAACACTACCCTGAGCATGCAACTCCCCAACTGACACTCTTTAATACCCTCCCTGGGTTTACTTGAGAAAGTATCACGCACAGCATTCAGAGCCCTCTGGGTCCGTTCCCACCAGGTTTCTGTCTCCTCTCCTGTGGTGGACCCTTACTCACTGCTGCACGTGACAAGCTGATGACATCTTCTGCACGGAGTCACACACAATAGCATGTCACGTATCCATGCTTACTCCTATGGCTATCTCTACCGAAACTATCTTATTCCCTGTTGCCAGCGGTATCCTTACCCAGTTCGAATATCACCTGTTCAGACGGAGTCCAAATACCTGTGCTGAGAAGCTTTTCCCTAAGCATCATTTCAAGCACCGCGGAGAAGGGACCTCTCCATTGTTTGCAGCCCCTGGGGTTCTGAGGCCACATCCCACACACATCCAAGTACCGAGCGCCTCCTGCAGCATCAGACCCTCAGCACCGCTCAAGAGGTGTCTCAACACAAAGACAAAACTTGGAATCATCGTGAGTCAAATGCTGAGGCGTACATTTGCTCTTCCACAATCAAACCCCTGAGTAAGATTAAGGGAATACGCTGCACTTTACATAGAAAGGTAGTTGAACAGAACTACCAAAAATACATCAACAGTGTTCCCAAGAAAGTTGCAATATTTTCTGACACAATTCATAACCCAGGCAGAGCATTAACTTCACTTTGTTAATCCTGGGAGCTTTAGATACAGAACTATTCCTAATTTTACTAAGAACTGTTCCACAGCCACGTGACACTTTTAAGTAAATATTTTAGTTATTATAAACAAGAACAAGATTTACAAACCCAATTAAAAACTGTATTGCCTTTGAATCACTCTACAAAAATGTGAATTGAGGCTTCACCCTCTACAGTTAAATGTAAAACCCTAGACACTTCTACAAGAAAATGATTGTATAAAATATTCAAATTCCCTCTCTAAGATTGTTTTTCCAAAAATAAGGAAAGTCTGTACCAAAGAAGCGAAGGGAATCGCCAGTGAGCACAACCATGTCAGCAACAGATTTGGGGTTTAAATCAGTTTTGAAACCTAGTTTAAAATACCACTTGCCGAGCTAGCAGTAGCTGGCAGAGAGTTCAACTCTTGGTTTCTGCTCAGGTCATGATCTCACAGTTTGTGGGTTTGAGCCATGCTGTCAGCACAGAGCCTGCTTGGGATTCTCGCTCTGTCCCTCTCTCTCTCTGCCCATGCCCGGCTCACTCACTTACTCGCTCTCAAAATAAACAAACACACACAAAAAAATACCTCTTATCTAGCCTGTTCATGTCATAAACAAAAACAACTATTATTAAAATAACAAAAAAAAATCCCCTGCAGGACTATGGCTTCTAAGCACAAACACATATTCATTAAAAAAACAAAAAAACAAAAAAACACAAAAAACAAAAAAAAACACTTCCTAAGGGTGCTCCATATGTTAGGTGATCTTCAGGGACAAAGTAGGTGAGATACAGGGAATGGTCCCTGGAATTGATGCCGGATGAGATCCAGGCCCCACTTGGCCACTTCCCAACTGCCAGATTTAACTTGTCTGCACTGTATTTTATTCACATTCAACATTATAACTGTAATGCACTTAGTTGTCTCTAAGAATCAGAGGAGGAGCTACAGCAGATTTAATAAAAGTACCACCAGGTATACAAACACAATGCATAATGCTCTGCACAGTCTTCCACTGCAACCTCAAACATCTTCCAATATGACCCACGACCCTTGCTGCAAAGTCAGATGTGGTGGACAAACGCTTTATACTGATTTTTGTTCTAAATGTCCGGAGGGGAAACTTCTTCACATCTTTACATCTTCAAGACCAATGCATAGCAATCTGTTTAAACAGGGATACGAAATGAAATTGTTGAAGATTCTAGTTTAGGTAAGGATATCCAGTGCCTGGGGACACATCAGAAATTACTAACTGGCACACTGAGGGAACCCAGAAAACAGGAAATATCCATTCCTTAATGCTGTGCTATATAAATCAGCACAAATCCATGGATTTTAACGACTGTGCTAAGATCTAAATTTAGATCTATTTCTAACCAACTTTTGTTGTTGTTGTTTTTCTTAAATTCAGGTGTCTCTGTGTTTTTTAAAAATTCCTGAGTTCTTGGGGCGCCTGGATGGCTCAGTCGGTTCAGCATCCACTTCAGCTCAGGCCATGATCTCAGGGTCTGTGAGTTCAAGCCCCGCATTGGGCTCCAGCTAAGAGCCTGGAGCCTGGAGCCTGCTTTAGATTCTGTGTCTCTGTCTCTCTCTGCCCCTTCCCCACTCTCTGTCTCTCTCTCTGTCTCTCAAATAAACATAAAATGTTTTTAAAAATAAATAAAAACTCCTGAGTTCTTATAGTTAGCAACATGACACAAATACTTTGGAAAACAGTCTAGTCCACGATGTGGGTAAAACACTGGTCCAAAGCCTACAATGTCTTTGCAATTAAGTATAAACAATAAAGTGACACTGTTACTTCAGTAACAAAAGAAGTGCAGAGTGCATTTCTGGAACCATCTATTACTAAGCAAAGCATTGGTAACTCTCCTAAAGAAAGTATGAAAGTGTTTTAAAAAGTATTTTTAAAAAGAGGAAGAAAAGAGTCCTATGACACATATCCACTGCCTAACATACCTTCCAAAACAATTCAATAAAATAGAGACAGTGTCAATGCACGAGCTACTTCTACCACTTCAATGGTAATAATTAGGCTCAGGCCTCTGTCTTTGTAGTCAGGGACCCAAAATAAGTTTTGAACTTGAGTGCATTTTCTTGAACGTAACTCTAGGACGAATGGTTAACTGTCAGAGGAGAGAAAATCAACCAGGAGATGGAGCCAGTTGGATTAAGTCTAGAACAATTAGAATCTTGAAAGCCCAGTAAGCCATCAATGAGGAATATCACGTTTTGAAAGGCTTCAGGAAAAACACAAAATGATCTCAAGACCCTTACTTATATTTTCTGAATCCTGGCACTGTTCACATTTGCAGATGGGTCATCTTCTGCTGTGAGGAATTGTGTAACAGCATTCCGGCCTCGACCTGGTAGATGCCTCTCGCACGCCTCCTTGATGGGGGCATCCCATCCATGTGGAACCACACAACGTAGGTAAGTATTTGGGTGGCCACTGAACTGGCTCCCAAGGCAAAAAAAAAAAAAACCATGCAGAAGTGAGTTCATGCTTTAGAGTTTCCTCATGTACATGAGTGCATTGCTTTTCATGGTTTTTTGACCACTTGCTGGAAAAGGCAGTCATCACTACCACTGAATGAAGAACGTCTAGGTCCCTGCGCTCCCACAAGCCCCTCAGCCCTATGTGTGTAGTGGCATGTAGGGTGCAAAGGGATGGAGGATGTGAGGAAACCGTCAGGGAAACCACCCAGAACACAGTCCTGAGTGAATGAGGCATCTTGTTAGGGTTGCGCAGACATTTTTGACACAGGGTAGGGACACGGGCGTGTGGATGTCAGGTGCCTCAGTTACCTAAGGGGCCAGAACGGCAGCCATAACCCAGTTCCTTACGATGTCACAATGAACAGAACCCTGGTCAGCCTGGCAGGGTGGGTGTCTGCAGAGGACGCCGGATTCCCCCACCCCACAGGAGTCCCATTGCCTGATGGACGTGAGGGACAAAGAGGAGCAGAAAGCAGAGCATGACAACCTGAGACCTGGCATATTCTTGTCTCGGGACTTCCCTGAGGCGCTCAAGCTGCGGATCCCAAACTCATGAGACCGCTGTGAAGGCAGCGCCCTATGGTGGCGGGAGACCCCAGGTGGGGCGTGGATCCTTTATCCGCCCACGTTAAAACAAGACGGGCTGGTGCAGCCTGAAGGGATTCACTGCACGCAGTCCATGGGGCACGCTGCTTCACCGTGTGGCGCAGACACGCACAGACTAACAAGGGAGGAAAGATCTAAGGCACGGCCTACAGAAGAGTCAGAACAGCTGACACCGTGTGGATTTAGTACGAAACAAGCATCTCGTCAGTAATGATGCACACATATCATAATGCGCTAAACCAAACAGGCATCTGAGTCCACGCTGAGACAAATACATGGGGACAGGAGAAAAGCTCTTCCTTACAGTGTGATGCCAACCAGAGAATGGAGAAGGTGCTGGAATCACGTCGATGGACGGCGACACCAGGGCTGCAACTGTGACGAGGAACAGGTGTGTCCAGTCTCCACGTCCCTCTGCACCAAACACTCACTGACCACAGTGCAGAAAACTGCAAACTCCTCCTCAACCACGTGCTCAAGGTTCGAAGCCTCAAGTCAGGAAACAGACTACCAGCAGAGGGGACACAAGACAAACACAGGGTCTTCTCCGTGACAGTCCTGCTAAAGACGACAATGCAAATGCAGCAGCGAGGAAACACAATGTCCAGTCAGGCCCCTACAAAAATGACGGGCATGTAACCTTCTCACCACCAGGGTCAAGGGGCGCCTGGGAGGTTCGGTCGGTTAAGCATCTGACACTTCATTTGGCTCAGGTAGTAACATTCATGGGATGGAGCCCCACACTGGGCTCTGCAGATGGAGCTCACTTGGGGTTCTCTTCCTCCCTCTCTCCCCCTTCTCCATGCATTCTCTCTCTCCCTCTAACTTAAAAAAAAAAAAAAAAAAACCTCAGCAGGGTCAAGAAAGTTACAGAAAGGCTGAGGGACTACTCTGGATTGAAAGAGACCAGAGAAATAACAACATAATGCTTTATGTGATTCTGTACAGAGTCTTTTTGGATAAAGAATTTGTGAAGACAGGGCCATCTGGGGGGCTCAGTCGGTTAGGTGTCCGACTACAACCCGGGTCTCCCAGTTTGTGAGTTCGAGCCCCGCATCGGGCTCTGTGCTGACAGCTCGGAGCCTGGAGCTGCTTCAGATTCTGTGTCTCCCCCTCTCTCTGCCCCTCCCCCACTCACAGTCTCAGTCCCTCTCTCTCTAAGTTAAATAAACATTAAAAAAAAAAAAAAAAAAAAAAGAAGAACATTATGAGGACAACCAGTAAAGCTGGATGGGGTCTGTGGCTGTCATGTGTAGAAACGCTTAAGTATCATGTCAGTAGTTGTATTCCAAGGGGTTAAAATAACTTTCTGCAATATTTTGCAACTATGCTCAAATAGATGATTTCAAAATACAAATCAAAAAGTATTATATGTGGATTAAATTTCTTTCAAAAAGGAAATTTAAAAAAGCCTTTACTTTTACAGAATAAAAACGCTTAGTATTCAGCGACACTAGATTTGTTAAAGACTATGAATAAGGAAATACGGTCTTAGAGAAAAAGTGCTTTTATTTTAATTTTTTAAAAAAAAGAATAGACTACACTATCACAATTATGTTCTTAAAAAATATTTTTCAGAGCTAGACTGTTTTATCTGATTAAGCTGATTACTTTATCATTTTTTTCCTCATAAGTGTGCTCGTAATCCCCATCACCTATTTCACAATCCCCTCCATCACCTCCCCTCGGGTAACCATCAACGTGTTCTCCATAATTAAAAGTCTGGGGGCGCCTGGGGGGCTCAGCCAATTAAACATCTGACTTTGGCTCAGGTTATGATCTCACGGTTTGTGGGTTCAAGCCCTACATCAGGCTCTGTGCGGACAGCTCGGAGCGTGGAGGCTGCTTCAGATTCTGTGTCTTCCTCTGCCTCTGCCCCTCCTTGCTTTTACTCTGTTTCTCTCACTCAAAAATAAACATTTAAAAAAAAAAGTCTTTCTTAGTCTGTCTCTTTTCTCCTGCTTTGTTCATTTGTTTCCTAAATTCCACATATAAGTGAAATCATATGGTATTTGCCTTTCTCTGACTTATTTTGCTCACAACAATACTCTCTAGCTCATCCATGTTGTTGCAAATAACAAGATTTCATTCTTTCTTATGGTTGTATAATATTCCATTGTGTGTGTGTGTGTGTGTGTGTGTGTGTGTGTATACCACTTTTTTCAAAAAATTTTATTTTAGAGAGAGTGAGCACAAGCACGGGAAGGGCAGAGAGAGAGGAAGACAGAGGATCTGAATGAAGCCAGCTCTGTGCTGACAGCAGAGAGCCCAATGAAGGGCTTGAACTCACAAACCATGAGATAATGACCTGAGCTGAAGTCAGGCACATAACCAACTGAGCCACCCAGGAGCCCCATATACCACTTTTCTTTATCCATTCATTATCATAGAGATTGGGCTGTTTCCATAGTTTGGTTATTGTAAATAATGCTGCAATAAACACTGGGGTGTATATATCCCTTTGAATTAGCATTTTTGTATTCTTTGGATACATACCTAGTAATGCAACTGTTGGGTCATATGGCAGTTCTACTTTCAACTTTTTGAGGAACCTCCATGCTCTTTTCCAGAGGGACCAGTATGCATTCCCAAACGCATGCAAAAGGGCTCCCTTTCTCCACATCCTTGCCAACATCTGTAGTGTCTTGTGTTGTTGACTTTAGCCATTCTGACATGTGGCGGTGATATCTCACTGTGGTTTGGGTTTGTATTTCTCTGATGATTAGTGATGCTAAGTATCTTTTCATGTGTCTGTTGGCCACCTGGGATGTCTTTTTTAGAGAAATGTTTCTTCATGCCTTCTTCCCATTTTTAATCGGATTGTTTGTTTTTTTGGAGGGGAGGGCTGAGTTGTACAAGGTCTTTCTATATTTTGGATACTAACCCTTTACTGGATATGTCATTTGCAATTATCTTCTCCCATTCCTTAGGCTGCCTTTTAGTTTTGTTGATTGTTTCCTTCCCTGTACAGAAACTTTTTATCTTGATGTAGTACCAATAGTTTATTTTTGCTTTTGTCTCCCTTGCCTCAGGAGACATGTCTAGAAAAATGTTGCTATAGCCAATGTCAGAGAGATTACTGCCTGTGCTTTCTTCTAGGATTTTTATGGTCTCTTAAAATGGGTCTTTAATCCATTTTGAGCTTTTTTCTGCATGTGCTGGAAGAAAGCAGTGTAGTTTCCTTCTTTTCCATGCAGCTGTCCAGTGTTCCCAGCACCTTTTGCTGAAGCGACAGTGCTTTTCCAACAGTTTTTTATTCCTCTTAAGCTGATTTTTTTTCTTAAATTGATGTGTGGATGTGAAACACACATTATTAAAATCCACCTAGTTTTACATTAATGATGGCTGCGCACCTTGGTTTGACCACAAATCCCGAGGCACATTAGTTTTGAGTGCCTAGTCAGGTGGAATTTAAACAGTCCAGATAGCTATCTGTAGCAACACTGGCAGGGGAGTTTTAACAGAGCAGTGAAAGTTATGTCAGCCTGACTGGTCAGCCCACAGCTCCTATACATGGCTCTGATCCTGTACGCCAAGTCTCCCGCACTAAGGGATTAGTGACCAGCTTTGGTGTGAGGAGGGCATTAATCCAGCTCAGTGGTTTTCCACCAGAGACAATTCTGTCCCCCAGGGGTCATGAGGCAATGTCTGCAGACATTTTAGATTGTCACAACTTGGGGGTGAGTGCTACTGGCATCTAGTGGGCGGGGGCCAGGGACACTGCTCAGCATCCTACAACGTTCAGGACAGTCTCCAATGCAAAGAGTTACCCAGCTCTGGATGCCAATCATGCGGTAGCTAAGAACACTGACCTAGCTTCTTGTGCAAACCACCCCCTTTGAGGGGAGGGCCTTAATATGGTTTGGTCCCAGTGGGATACCCATAAAGGAACTACATCAGAAGTAGATTCCAAGTGACTCAAAGGGGAAGGGAAAGGATTTTAAGGAATCAGAATACTGCAGAAGGATTCTCAAAGGAGATGATTTGGGGTAATACTTTAAATCGTTACATTTTTCTAATAATTGAAAATTAATTTCCTAGGGCTCACAGAGAAACCAACAATGTGATTTTTGGACTTTCAGTGCAAATGAGGCTAGAGCCTCGCAATCTGCAATCTACTGAGAGAGTGAAGCAGGCTGCAGAGAGGGGTTACAAAGGACTCCTCAAGCCGGGAACATGTCACAAGATGCACGAACCGGCAGCCATGTGCTACTGAGCACCTGTTACTACAGATGCAGAAGCAGAGAGAAAGATTTGAAAAGACGACACAGCAAACGAGGCAGGAGGTGCTGATGGGCATTTTCCAAAGAGCTGTGGACATGTAAACTGTGACAGCAAATTGCAAGGAGAAGACTGTGCGAGCAGAGTCTCCTACTCACAGGTCAACTAAGATCTCTCGCTAAACTGTACTTTTTTGGAAGCAAGGTGATGATCCCTGCTTATTGGCCTTGAAGACAAGCACATGTGCTCTAAATTGTGACTTAGGGTAGGACAATGACTAAAGTGAGTTATTTATTTGTCAACAAGCAGGATTTCATTAGAATGCATTGACTTTCCCATTTTTAGTATACCCCTGGTTTTCACATGCTCCAAAATAATGAATTATGCTGACTTCATTTGATTTCTGTCTTCAATTCTATATGAAATAATAGGTTGTTAACGTAGAGCTACTTTTAAAATTCATTTATTTCTTATAATACTATCATTCCTACATTAAGTATCATAACTTACACATCAAAACTCAAGTCTCTAACTTGGAAATATTGTTCCCCTGAAAGAAATTAGATCTAGGATCTAGGATGTTCAACTGAATGATTTATTGCATTTCAGATCATGGAGGAGAACAGGGGTTAAACCCAATTGAGGATCTTAGGAGAAAGCCAAACATAGATGACAGACCCTGGCAGTTAAAAATTCCAGACCTGAAGACCCAATTCACGTTCAAGGCAGGGAATTTTGGACCAGAGACTCAAGACCTGGTTGAGAAAAGGCTAGAGGAAACGAAGTGGTCGAGAGGAAGAACCGTCTAGGGAAACGGACTTTAACAAGATGGCACATCTGGGGTGCCTGGCTGGCTCAATCAGAAGAGCATGTGACCCTTCATCTTGGGGTGGTGTACGAGCCCTACATTGGGTGTAGAGCTTACTTACACAACTAAAACTTAAAAAAAAAAAAAAAAAAAAAAAAAAGACTGCATACCTGGAATTCACCTTAATGGGAAAAAAACGTGAAAGACATGTACAAAGGTGGATGGAAAAAGGGAGGGTGGAGAGTTCTAGTCTAACCAGAACTTTGCCTCACTATGCATTGCCTGTGTTTGTTAAATGTCCATTCATTCACCCACTTATCAGTCATATAATACTTATTTACTGAAGCCACCTTTGGCAGAGTTCTCACAAAGAAAGACAGCTGGCTTTTACTCTGACACACTCTTTCCCCACATCGCAAACATGGACAGCAGTTACTAGTCCCTAAATGAGTACATGTTCTAGAAATCATACAATGGAGCTGCTACTACTACTTACTTATTCACGTACGTAGAAATAGGCTGAGAAAGAAATGTACCCAAAGTCAGAGTTGTTAGAGACTGCAATTCTTGTGATTTCTAACTTCTCACTGAAATGCTTTTGAGAAAAAGGAAGACTCTCACATTACTCCCAAAGCTCCAGGACCACTCTGTTCTCAAAACAGGCAAGAAGAATCACCCCTCACAATGATGATGATGGGAGTAAGTAAGAAAAGACAGTAAGTAGTTACCTAGAGCCAACCCAGGGTATGTGGCTACCATGGGTAAATTAATAATTGGTACATTTTCAAAATCCATTCTCTAAATAGATCTGTGCACTAACTTTAAATGGCGTAAAAAAATGTTTTTAATGTTTATTTATTGGGAGGCCTGGGGGGCCTTGGTAGTTCAGTCAGTTGAGCATCAACTCTTGGTTTCAGCTCAGATCATGATCTCATGGTCAGTGAGTTCGAGCCCTACATTGTGCTCTGTGCTGACAGCATGAGGCCTGCTTGGGATTCTCTCTCCCTTTCTCTCTCCATACTTCCCCTGTTCATGCTCTTTCTCTCTCTCTCTCTCAAAATTCTGAGAGGGAAAAAATAAATTTTAATGTTTATTTATTCTGAGAGCGAGAGAGCGAGCATGCAAGCAGGGAAAAGGCAGACAGAGAGAGAGACAACTCCAAGTGGGTTCTGCGCAGTCAGTGCAGAGTCTGATGCGGGGCTCTAACTCATGAACTGTGAGATCATGACCTGGACAAAAATCAAGAGTTGGATGCTTAATTGACTGTGCCAAACAGGCCCCCCAGAAAAATATTTTTAATACAAATAACCATAAGCATATTACTGTATGATAAAATAAATACATTCCATGCATACAACATAACATTACATGTTATGAGGTAGAGTCATACCAGGCTCAGTTAACCATTCATCCTCATTAAGGATAGAATCAGAGTCTATATCCAGTTTACCACACTGTAGCATGCATTATTAATTTGCAGAATTTCAGATGATTAAACCAAATATTTCAGTAGACTATTCACTGCCTCAAAGTATGACAGTGAGCCAGAAGGGTCTCTGTGAAATAGAAATGTTTCTGTTGTCATGGTAACTTCAGTTGAAGACAACATATCTAACTTCATGAAGGTAACCTATTAACTACTCCCCCAGTCACTAAGAAGTGATGTGTAAAAATAGGAATTAACTTAGTCCAGTGATATTTTTTTTTTTTTTTTTTTTTTTTTGCTTTGAGAGTGGTATGCTTCAGAGTTAGTGGGCTAGTCTTAATTCGATTCTGAGTCTTCCTATACATGAGTTATAACCACTGTACTCTGTGGGCCCATTGTATTACCTGTAGTCCCAGAGTCCACTCTAATCACCAAATAAGGCAGAAAGACAGTGAGGAAGCCAGATGTGAAGGGCCCAGGGTGCTGGGATAATCAGCTCTACCTTCCTGTCCTTGAGCACTCATTGGGGGCTGTGACACCCAAATCCACAGCCCGATGCACAGTGCCAAAATGTGAATACCGACAAAAAGAACAAGCTTGAGGCACCGTCTCAGAATACAGAGGGATGTGACAAGTATATGAAATCTCCCAGAAAAGAGGAAAGGTCCAGAGAAGAGAAGGCAGATGTATGAAGTATGGGTTTCCCCAGGCTGGAATTCAGAATGGTGTGGAGACGGTCAGGATTCATTTCACCCAGAATAAATTATCCTGAGATACACATCATCTCCACCCGGCCCCATAAAATGTGTGTGTTCTAAGGTGACAGACCTCATGTCATTAAAAAGAAAAAACAGAAAACAAAACCTTTCCAGTCAGAACGAGTCAGAAAAATTGAACGCATCAAAAGAAGAAAGTCACACTGGTTGAAAATGCCTCCACCACATTATGTACCAAAGACACTGCAACCAAGTTAACAAGCTTTCTTAAGGTGAAAAAAAGCTCACGATTCAGGAACTTTCTATCCGTCCAACTTGTGCAGGAAATGGGAACTAGTAAAAGATCATTTCAGGACTGCAAGGGATCACGGAGCATATCTTCCATGAAAAACAAACTACGCTGACCACCCTAGGACTCAATAAACCCAAAGTCAAGGATATAAAAGTTGATTATGAAAAGAATACTGCCAAGTAGGAAAAAAAAAAAAAAAAAACCTGTAGCAGAAAGCATGTTAACACAAAAGCTATATATAAATAACTATGTAAAGTTAACAGGGTCAAAATAACTCTTGAAAACCAATGTTAAAGAAAATTCAGTAAGAATTCAGATGAAAAATTCTTTTTCTTTAAATATTTTTATTTATTTCTAGGAGAGAGAGAGACAGCATGAGCAGGAGAGGGTCAGAGAGGGAGACACAGACTCCGAAACAGGCTCCAGGCTCTGAGCTGGCAGTCAGCACAGAGCCCGACGCAGGGCTCGAACCCACAAACCACGAGATCATGACCTAAGCGAAAGTCGGACACCTAACTGACTAAGCCACCCAGGCGCCTCCAGATGAAAAATTCTATAGAATGCAAATGATAATGAAGAATTGGGAAGAGTGAAGAAATATAAGGGTGATGGAAAATAAAATGTTGCCTATTGTAAACAAGTGGATTAAAGTGCATTCCTCAAAATATAAAGGTAACCTGCAGTGGAAAGACTGTAAGAATGCTACAGAAAGAAGACAACAGAAGAAGATGAACAATAAAAAGTACATATTGCGGGGTGAGAACACACACACATGCCAAGGAATGATAACATCAAATGATACATGTGTGTACACACAGACTATCTGATTAGATTTAAAAATTCCTAACTTCACCCTATGTAAAAATCACAAGTAAGACCAATGCCTCTAAAATACATGTATAGATACTGATAATTCCCTATCTTATCCAATAAGCAGATTAAGGTACAAGTAATAATAGCAATAAAATAATAATAATAGAAAAAATAAGTTACCATGAAAAAAGAATCTTGAGAATGATGAGCGTGTAGGAAGAATTATAAATTGTAACAAAAAATATTGGGAAAAACATATGCTTGAAAATACCCATGAAATTTTTAACAAAAATATATGTAACACAGAAATGGTACCATCATATATTAAGGGGATGGTAGAAGTCAATAATTATAATAATGTGTTTATGTCAATTCATTTGAACAGTTTCAATCAGTATTAATAACAGGATCAGTTGATGAATAATCTTGTTACTGGAGGATCTGAGTTCAAGTACTTCATTTAAGATAATGAGATAAGGAAGCTGCATTATTCAATGATATTTCTTGAAAAAATAAAATTTTCAGCTCATGGATAAACAAATTTCTTTTGAAATGGTTACAAAATTAAATACAAAAAACTTTTGTCAGCAGCACGTGACTGGCTCAGCCGGTTGAGGGTTCAACTCGATTTCGGCTCAGATCATGATCTCACGATGAGATCAGGCCCCGCGTTGGGCTCTGCACTGACAGCATGGACCCTGCCTGGGATCCTCTCTCTCCCTTTCTCTCTGCCCCTCCCCAGATTTCTCTCTCTCAAAAAATAAACATTAAAAAAATTTAAACCAAAAACTTTTGACAACTAGATGAAAACACAGGAGAGTATCTATCTGATATTACAATATACAATGACCGATAACCCTTAAAAACATCCAAGCAAAGACAGAAAACAATTTAAGACTCTGACTATAGCTTTCAATTTTTTTCTTTGCATTTTAACAAAAACAAGAAAAAAGCAGAATTTCTCATTAAAGTTTGAAAAACATAATTGCAATGTATGTAGGGGATAGGATGCTGTTACACACTGAATGTGTGTCCCCACATTCCTTTCCTGAAGCACCAACCCCAAGGGGATGGCTGTGGGGAGTGCAGCTGCTAGAAAATACTTAAGATGAAATCATGAGGGTGGGCCCCCAGGGTGGGATTAGTGTCCTTATAAGAACAGACCTGAGAGCTCTTTCTCCACCAATATCTACTTAAAAATCATTCAACCTATATTATTGATCAAAATAATGAACTATCTCTCACGTATTAAATTCAATAAAGCATTTTAAAGTATAGGAAATAATCAGTGTGTGTGACAGATCATGGAAATAACCCATTCATATTCTGTTGTTACAACTTTGGTTAATTTAATGCCCCTGAGTTGGAACTGGCAATATATGCTAAAATATAATTCCAGGGCAGGGGGTAGGCAGTGGCTTATAACCCCAGACTACCTTAGTCAGGAGAGAAATAAAGAGCATTAACAGCTGTTCAGTATCTGCAAATCAAACGGCAGGATACCTTACATCAGTAAGAGAAAGGGTAAGAACCATATGATCATTTCAACAGATGGAGAAAAAGCATTTGATAAAGTGCGATGTCCATTCATGATAAAAACTCTCAAGAAAGTAGGTGTAGGGGGAACATCCCTCAATATAATAAAGGCCATATATGAAAAACGCACAGCTAATACGATCCTCCATGGTGGGAAAACGGAGAGCCTTCCCCTAAGGTCAGGGACAAGAAGTGGTGTCCACTCTCATCACTGTTACCTCAGATAGTACGGGAAGTCCAAGCCCCAGCAATCAGACAACACGAAGAAATAAAGGGCCTCTGATCAGTGAGGAAGAAGCAGTATTTTCACTACTTGCAGATGGCATGATACTCTATATAGAAAACCTGAATTGCTTGAGCCAAAAACTGCTAGAACTTGTACACAAATTCAGTAAAGTTGCACACAAAATAAATGTACAGAAATGTTACATTTCTATATCTAATGAGGCAACAGAAAGACAAATTAAGAAAACAGTACTATTCACAATAGCACACAAAACAGTAAGGTACCTAGGAATAAAGCTAACCAAAGAGTTGAAAGACCTGTACTCTGAAAACCATTAAACACTGCAGAAAAGAAATTGAAGAGGACACAAAGAAATGGAGATATTCCATGCTCATGGATTCGAAGAACAAATAGTATTAAAATACCTCTATTGCCCACAGCAATCTATGCATTTAATGCTGACTGAGCCAGCCAAGCACCCATATGAATGATTTTTAAGCTTCAAAGTAGAAGAAAATATCTATTTTCTATTATAATTACACACACAATTATAATTATAAATCTATAAAAACATGTTACACTATTTTAGAAACTTACAAAGGTTATCTGAATCTTTTAAAACCTAGCACTTTTAGCAATATTACCAGTCATATTTCTTAGAAGCTTGAATTCCATTCTTAAATTTTTGAACCACTGTCAACTTAGGTCAATGCTTCCGCACTGCCACTCAAAGTAGGATGTAAACTACTTCCAAGTCAGAAACGTCTTAGTTTTCTCTGCCTCATAGGACACAGCCTTGTCGCTAACAGGTGACCTTTATTTAGGTTTAGAAAAGCTCCTATATATATTTGCCTTCACGTTTAACATCTTGGGGATAGTCCATTCGGAGTGACTGCAATCCTGTACTTGCCTAGAATCTGCTTGACCTTCGTAAGTTCAGGCTCCTTTCCACACTCATATATGGACTTTACCTAACCTAAACTTCGCTGGTTTTTTGGAGCTCCACTAAAGTTCTTTGACCTTCCCTGGTCGTATAGTTTCTCCCAATTCCTGAATGCCTTTCTATCAATGATTTTCTCTGTACCATGCACGGCCCCCTCTGTAGCATAATATTCTATCGTGACTTTTCAACTGTGCTCAAATCACGTCCAAAGGTGGCATAGTCTATCTACATACATGATTATAAACATTATAGAGAAAAATGCCCACTGCAATATAAAACAGAAAGAAAATATAATTTGTAACAAATTTTCTAAACATGCAAATGATTGGGCATAATGATAACAGTGCAGAGTAAGGCTGTCATGTGCTTGCTCCCATTTATAAAGAACCTTAGATACAAGAGAAGACGACGTAGTTCAATTGGATAATAAGAATACTTTTTAAAATATCTGATATTTTGAAACCAGGGAAGTACATCTGTGCATAGCTGTAAACCTACCATAAATACATAAATATCACTGTATCTTAATAACGGAAGTCTCTCCAAGAACTCAGACAGCAACGGGCACTGTCAAAACTGATGTGGCTTACTCATGCAGGGAGCCACTGTTCGGGATGTTCTCAATGAGACAAAGTAAAATATGCCTTCCATCTACCTGCTGGCTGTATTCCTAGAAGATGCCATATATATTAAAACCACAGAGGCGCCTGGCTGGCTCAGTTTGTACAGTATCAAACTCTTGAAGTTGGGGTTGTAAGATTGAGCCCCAGGTTGGGTACAGAGATTACTTAAAAATAAAATCTTTATAGGGCGACTGGGTGGCTCAGTCAGTTAAGTGTCCAACTCCGGCTCAGGTCATGATCTCAGGGTTCGTGGGTTTGAGTCCCGCATTGGGTTCTGTACTGACAGCTCAGAGCCTGGAGACTGCTTCGGATTCTGTTTCCCTCTCCCTCTATCCCGCCCTGCTCGCACCCTGTCTCTCTCTCAAAAATAAATAAGCATTAAAAAACTTTTTTAATTAAAAAAAAAAATCTTTAGGGGCATCGGGGTGGCTCAGTCAGGTAAGCATCCAACTCCTGATTTCAATATCGGGTCACGATCTCATGGTTCATGGGCTGGGCTCTGTGCTGACAGTGAGAAGCTTGCTTCAGATTCTCTCTCTGCCCCTCCCCAATATATAAATAACTTTACAAAAATAAAAAATAATAAAATCTTAAGGGATGCCTGGCTGGCTCAGTCAGAAAATGCAACTTTTGATGTAAGGGTTTTGAGTTTAAGCCCCATGCTGGGCATGGAGACTGCTTAATTAAATTAATAAACTTAAAAAAATCAGATCTTAAAAAATATATGAAGAGAATGCCTTGGGTTCCTATGTATAATAAGTTGGTTTTTAGCTTTGGAAAAATCACAACTTTTTCCAGCAGCTCTCTGAAAAGGTGTGAGGTGGGCACTTCTCTCTTAAGCACAACACTTGAACGCATTACAGTGCCGCTGGGATCCCTGGGTCTCCCCGCTGCCCCCCGCCAATAACTGACTCTTTCTGCTGCTTGGGACCGTTTGAAACACAACTTGCTCACACCTCAGCCCCTTCCACGCCCCTGTCCTTCATCTACACCTGTGTTTACCTTTGTAGGGATTGATATTTGCAAGTGAAATATTTTTAGTAAAACACACATAGCAACATTTCTTTAAAAATATGGATGACTTTTTATCAGCCAAGTTAATATGAATTTAGTTGGAAGGATTTTTTTTAAAAAAGAATGAAAGGAAATGCAGGCGAGAAAAACTTAAAAAAAATAGAAAATGTTAAGCTCATATATTTTTATTTGCTTATTTAATGTGAAGTGATGGCAATAACAAAGGTATTTTTAACAAATCTTAAGTGCCATAATCCATTACTCAGTGCAGCTAGATATCAGAATGGCCAGAATATTCCATAATATTACAGCAGTTAAACTTGAGCTATTTGTTTCCTACTTGCATAAAACACTTTGCTAGTCAACTGAATGAACTTGTTCTCACCCATCCAAGAAACAAGTAGCTGCTGCATCAGCTGCATGGGTAATAGTATTGCCAGGATGGATGCTCTGTAACACAGCTCTGAAGGTATCGGGCTGTACTGGGTATCTCTAACCTTGGGCTTCAAACACCCCCGGGAATCACTAGCTGTATTATTGCTCTCCTGCCACGTATAACATTTCAGGGTGGAAAGAATTCATCTACGTCCCCAATGATGTGGTGTTGACAAGACTTCTCAACGTATCTGCAAGTATGCATGAGTCCTGATAGAAGGCTAGGAAGGAAGACAAATTCCTCAAGAGCTGAGACTTTATTAGAAATGTGTATCTGCATGATGACAGACACTGCCCATTCTCACAGACCTCAGATTCTGGCTATGCCATGAGCTTTATAGAAAGCAATTCAATTAGCCCATTTCAGTATATTTTTCTTGTGCACTGTCCACATGTAAGGTGCTGCAAACAGCCTCAGGAAATGGAAAAATACATGAAAAGTGATCATGCACACTGGTATTCATGAGAAGCCACCCTGTTATTACTCCTATGAGTATTTTCACTTCTCAAGCAGAAACAAATGAAAGTCCCTTTGAATATAAGCTGGTAGTGCCTCTTCTGAGTTGCATAAGAAAAAACACAAGGAATGTCTTCTCTTCATGGTCACAGCCTGCCTTGATTGGCATATGATTATATATGTGGAGGGGGGAAA
This sequence comes from Hyaena hyaena, assembly GCF_003009895.1. Taxonomy (NCBI): domain Eukaryota; kingdom Metazoa; phylum Chordata; class Mammalia; order Carnivora; family Hyaenidae; genus Hyaena; species Hyaena hyaena. The sequence continues at coordinate 710,383 of NW_024080774.1, forward strand.
AGGCACTGACAAGGACTTTAAGACAAAAATGTTTGTCAAGTGCCACAGACAAGGCAGCTTCATCAAGAGACTGAAGGGGGAAAAAAGAGGTAAAGAAAAGCCTTCTCTGTGTATTTCTAGAATGATGTTCTATTGCCCTGTGAAAAGCAAGCCAGCTAAAAGTCTTAGAAGAGCTAGTTCAAGCATATGGCTGTTCATGCACTGTCTGCAAGCTAGCACTGCTGCCTTTAACCAAACTGACGGGCGATGGTTAAGTGATTAGACACAAGGAGCTTCAGCCGACGTCAGAGATACATGTGTGCCGATGGGGAGCATCATAGCCTCGATCTCACCCTGTGCAACCATTCCATCGCTAGTACTTTTCCCACCGTGGCAGAAGATGGCCCCACACCACCTCTTCTCTCCCAAGCCTCTCCCTTACTGCACAGCCACGCACTTCAGTGACGGCACATGACTTAGGATCACCTCTCCCCCCTCCTGCATCTCCCCTGACACACAGCCATGCATTCCTGGTAGTCAAAGGAATGGTAACTGACCAGGAGAAGACCCTGGACGTGGGCAGGGAGGGCCACCCAGCTAGCGGAGGGTGTAAACAACCTCAGAAGCGTAGGGAGGCCATGCAGCAGGGACCTGAGACGGTCCATCCGGGGCAGTCAGGAGAGAAGATGGAGAAGCTTGGGGTCACAGTCATCCAGAGAAGTAGGGCTCAAAACGGCACAGAGGAGAGGAGGTAACAGGCAGGTGACCCTCACAGAAGGCGGTAAAAGCAGGTGAAAGCACTTTGCTTTAGAAACAAAAATTACTAACTAGATTCAGGTCTCTCAAGGCCATCAAAGAGAAGTTTCCAGAAATGGAAGTATTATTTATTAGCTTTTCAAATAAAGTTCATAGAATCCATCAGAGTCCCAACACAGATACAATGCGTGTTCCTTCTGTCACACACTAAAAACGGAGGCTCTACTGCTGTGGGTGGGAGGTGAGCTGGACATTTTTTTTTTAAGCAACGGCACTAGAAATGTAAATTATTAATACAATGGTTCTGATCTTTCCGCACATCTCTGCAATCTACACGAAGCCCTCCTCTAGTGGTCTTAGTTGTGCTGTCTGTCGAAAATTCACCTCTCCGTCTTCCGTGTCCACGGGGCGGCGCCAAGGCCGCTCATACCTGGGCTCCAGGCCACCGCCGCTCCCGCAGCTCAGTGTCTCAATGGATATCGATTGTCGGATTGCTGAATCATCCTTTTCCGCCTTATTCCTGGAATCTCATTATTAACTTGACTTTGTTCTTTCCAGTAGGACACACTGTCCTCCGTTCATAAATCTAGTTTAGTGGAAAGTTCTATTCACACCCAACCACAGCCCACATCATACTCTTATCTACTAACTTGCCATGACAGCTCTGATAACAAGATAGGCCTGAGGAAGGAAATGTGGAAAAAGGGAAACCTGGAGCCAAGTGATATTCCTCTCCCCTCAGAGCTCCTTGGGTTGCTAACTTCCATTAGTCTCCTGTCTGCCAGTGCTTTTCTTCCCCCTTTTATCTTCCGGTTTCTCGTATTTTCTTCTTTAAGGTTCTTAACCCTCTGCCAAGAGCTATCATCTTCGTGTAACAATGAGTGCCTTATTCAGACCTCCTCGGGTATGTCTTCGATTCCTGAACCATCTGAACATTCACACAACCCCAAATATTTCTTCTTGAAGGCAACAGAAAAATCATTAGGTGACGACTACTTTGAAAAGCATTTCCCAAATATTTTTGTCCTCTCCTGAGCAAACAACTGAATAGTAACAACGTTAAAAGCCAAGCAAATGTTTCCAAAATAAATGCTTGCTCTGCCAGAACATACGTGTAAAGGTATTTCAATGGCTGCAATAAAACAAATACTCCACAATCGGCAAAGAACACATTACAAATCCTTTAGCAATCCTCTGTGAGCACCTGCGGTTCTTCAGGCTTTATTCCCCCTGACCCAAGATCTCAGTAAAGCTGGGTGAAATTATTTGCTCCCCAACTCCTCCTTAGCACACAAAGTCATTTAGTCAGAACACTTTGCCAAAAAGAGGATTTCTGTAGTTTAACACACACCCATTTCAAATTGTTTGCAGTTCTTTGCAATTCAATACTCATGGTGGCTATCTGACAGAAAAGGGCAGAAAAAAGTAGAAAGTTGGCACCACCAAAAACCAGTTAAGCAGGTCACGATCAATAGTACACTGCTTTGTGGGGGGAAATACTCCCAGGGCGCCTGGCAGGCTCAGTCAGTTGAGCGTCCGACTCTTGATTTCAGTTCAGGTCATGGTCTCAGATAGTTCAAGACCCATGTCAGGCTCCGTGCTGACAGTGAGGGGCCTGCTTGGGGTTCTCTCTCTCTGCCTTCCCTCACTCATGCACATGCTCATTCTCTCTCTCAAAACAGATGAACATTAAAAAAAATACTCCCACCTAAATTCTCATCTGACCCGCCAGAAGAGCCATTACCATCACTGTGATCATTACAGTGCCATACAATTCACCCTTGACTTTGAGAAGTTCTTTCAATGTCTCTTCATAGATAACCTGCTTACCTGACATGAAAAAGGATGATTCCGTATCTAAACTCTGATGAAATTTAACAAAAAATAAGCTGTATTCTTTTTTTTTTAAATAAGCTGTATTCTTACAGCACCTATTTCAATGTACTGTATACATTTCAATACTTTATACTACAAAAATTTATCCCCAGAAATACTTCAAATTAAAAAAAAAATATTTGTAATGTTTTTAATCATTTTTGACAGAGAGAGAGAATGAGTGGGGGAGGGTCAGAGAGAGGGAGACAAAGAATCCGAGGTAGACTCCGGGCTCTGAGCTAGCTGTCAGCACAGAGCCTGACGAAGGGCTCGAACCCACGAAGAATGAGATCATAATCTGAGCCAAAGTCAGATCCTCAACCAACTCAGCCACCCAGGCACCCTAGAAATACTTAAAAATTTAACTGTAACTGGTCTACCTTTTTCTTGAACTTTATACTTAAAATCCGACACACTGAAAAACGAAAATGTTGAAAATTCTACTCAAATAGAAATCTAAGTTATAATCTATAATTATGTCCACAGTCTGTGAAGAGTAAGTTTTTTTAAATTACGTAAAAATTCTATAATACGCTTCAGTAGTTATCAGGCAGGGGCAGTTTTGTCCGCCTTGTGGTGCCCCAAAAAGGGACATTTACAATGTCTGGAGATATGTCTGGTGATCAGGACTGGGTATCTAGCGGGTAGAGGTCAAGGACGCCGGCAGACATGACACAATGCAGCCCCTGTCAGGAGAGCCCCCAACAATTATCCAGCCACATCGATGACAGAGCTCAACTTGAAAAACTGGGGTTTGCTTTGACCTGTATCTTGTCCTGATAAAATCAGTTTGAAACACGAGGAAATATATATTTTTCTACATCAGGTATTACCTAATTTGAGAATTTCTACATAAATATGAATAAAATAGATACGGGTTAGGAAACAGTCTTCTGGAAACTAACATTCTTTAGATCATCTTCCAAAATGTGGCTTCCTGTTTTCCTAAAGAAACGCTGAGAAGGCCTTACTCCAAAGGCATCTCCATTTGATGAATTTTCCAGAAAAAAGATTGAAGAGCTAAGTGAAATTTAATCAGAAGCATTCAACATTTGTTCAATTTCTTTTAAGATGTCACATGGATTTCAAAATGAAAGGTGAGACACTTGTGACAATGAGCAAGTGGTCACTCTACATTCTAATTTTCTTTAATGCTCATTTATTTTTCAGATAGTGTGAGCAGTGAAGGAAAAGACAGAGAGGGAAACACTGAACCTGAACCAGGCTCTAGGCTCTGAGCTATCAGCACAGAGCCTGACGCAGGGCTTGAACCCACTAACCGTGAGATCATGACCTGAGCCAAAGTCAGGTGCTTAACCAACTGAGCCGCTTTACAATCCAGATATTAGAGAGGTATCTGTCAGGAGGAATTGATGTTTGCCATCTCTAATAGAATTCTTTTTTTACTAAAAAATTTTTTTGATAGAAAAAATTCTATTTTTTTTTAAATGTTGTTATTTATTTTGAAAGAGAGCACTTATGTGAGCAGGAGTGGAGTAGAGAGAGAGAGAATCCCAAGCCAGCTCTGTGCTGTCAGATCAGAGCCTGGTATGGGGCTCAAACCCACAAACTGTGAGATCATGACCTGAATCGAAATTGAGAGTCAGACGCTTAACCAACTGAGCCACCCAGGCATCCCTGATAGAATTCTTTATAGACTCTAAACTTGGTGTTTTTGCGAGTTAGCATCAGGGATAGACCTCATTTCATTTATAAGAGTGTTACATTTAATGACCACCGTAATCAAAGCATTCTCTGTAACGGGCTGCCTGATGGTTGGAACCGGGCACCGGCCGTTCACAGCTGCTGGGAACCCGACACTCTGGAGCCCTCCAGACTTGTAGCTGCTCTCGTCCTAGGGAGCAAAGTCTGCATGAGCTCCAGTGAGGGCAGGGGGAAGAAGCCTGTGGGTCCCAAAGGGCCCACTGTGCAATCCAGAGAGAGCAGGGCGGGCCGCGTGGAAAGGCCCACTCACTACACGTTAGGTGTCCACAGACCATGCTTGGAAGAGGGTCTTCGTAGGCTATGACACTCTCTCTCACCTCTGCCATTTCATCTTCATATGGCTTTTTCCACCTCCCATTCTGGAGGGAAATCATTATGTAACTGCCTTTATTTGTGATTCCATTTCCTTCTAAACCTGAGCACGTACTCCCTACTGCCACATGCTGTATATAGCTTGTCACACTCTGAATCGACGCGCCCCGTGTACGGTTATTATTTTCAAACCTTTCCATTTCTGAGTGAGAGGTTCTGTAAGGAAGTGGTCCCGAAAAAGGAGGAGACACAATTTCCTCTCCTATGTTACCAAGGAGGACGAGCTGCTCTGTTCCACAGCCTCTACCTGGACACCGTTCAGAATGTTATGGATATGCAGACCAACTGCTTGCCTTTACAACCCAGAGGATACTGAGCAGAGGGAAAAACAAAATTAAAACAGAGGTGCTATTGCCAGAAGCATTTTAGGGGCATTTCATAAGAAGTCTGGATACAGTGCAAACAAGAACTCCAGTATGAACTCCTATCCAAACAGCAAGCTTGATCTGCAGGCGGCCTTCACGTCCACGGCCAATGCAACCTGGACTCTTACGATGTATACCTGCTATACCTTGTGTGCCTTCAATACGCACTTAACCGATGCAGAGTCTTATTACAGAATGCAAGCTTTGTCATCCTCAGAGTATCTGCCCTGTGTTTGTACAAGTGGACTTTTAAAGCCCTCTTTAAACTGTTATGTGGACAGGGCTGCCTGGGTAGCTCAGCTGGTTAGGCATCTGACTCTTGATCTCAGCTCAAGTCGTGATCTCACAGTTTGTGCACTCCAGCCCCACGTGGGGCTCTGCGCAGACAGTGTGGCGCCTGCTTGGAATTCTCTCTCTCCCTCTCTGCTCCTGTCCTGCTTGTGCTAACACATTCTCTCTCTCTCTCTCGAAATAAATAAAAACTTAAAAACATAAATTGTTAGATGGAGAATTACTTGGGGGGGGGGGGAAATGAACATCCTGAACAACAATCTGAGGCAAGATTTTAATCCTCAGAAGGGCAAATGAAGGACAAGTATATACCAACACACTGGACAGCCTGGAACAGACCCATTCTTAGTGATCCACGACACACCAACGCCAAATCACGTAGAGAGAGAAATACTATCCAGCCTTAACAGCGAAGGGGATCCTCCATTTCTGAAGGCATGGGTGGACTTTAATGGCATTATGGGAAGTAAAATAAGCCAGAGAGATAAAGACAAATACTCCACAGTCTCACGTACATGTTGAACCTAAACAAACAAAACGAGTCAAACGCCTAGAAAGAGACTGGGAAAGTGCCGGGTAGGGGCTACGAGCGGGGGGCATATGATGAATTGATAGAAGGGTGTAAACTTTCCATTACAACATGAATGAGACTGGAGCTAATGTATACAGAGTATGAGAAATACACTAAGAGTAGAAACTAAATGGTCTGTCACATCCACAAAAAGGTAAGTACAGGAGGCCATGGCTGTGTTAACCCCATGGGGACCCTTTCACAATGTACACAGACATGAAATCATCATGTTGCGGCCTTTCATTATCCCACAATTTCATCAATTACACCTCAAAAATGTTGGGGGAGGAGAAGGGGAAGAAAAACAAACCAAGTTAGAAGCGTCCCTGGAAGGTTTGGTCTTAACAAGGCTCAGGAGGGTATGCTCTGTATCAAATTCAGAGTCAGGTCATCAGATAAAACTGCAGAACAGGGTTAGGAGAATACATAAAATGCCAAGTAGAGACTGGATCATGAAGTATTTGAGCGAGCCTTCCCAAATGAAATTACCACCTGGGAGACGTCAAAACACAAGTCAGCAACTCAGCACCCAGCTCAGGATGGAGTGAGGTGAGGACGGGCTTAGATGTAGATGTGGGTTGACACAGATGCCCGACGGTAACAGCGCGTGTAGCACAAAGGCCCCAGGTGCTGATGCTGGGGGTGCTGCCTGGAGCGTGTGAGTTACACAGCCTTCCACGGACAGACAGACGCAGTGAATTATGTACCTTCCCAAACGCAAAGAGTAAGAAAACCAAGGCCCCCCACGCAATACTGGAGACTCTGGATTCAGAGAGCCTCTACTTCACAGAGGCAGGCAAAACCATGTTTGCATTTGGATCCCACCCCAGGAGACTGAGCCCCTCAGGCATGCTTCTTCACTTCAGGTGGAAATTCACCTGGGCGACACTTGCAACTCTGGGTCTTTCCAACGGGGCAGTCTCCAGAGGTTTCAAGCACAGGATTTAAGTTCCAAAAGCCTGTGAGGCATCACGAATGAACCATCTGCCAAGGCAGTTCCTGATTGAGCTGATCCCGAGAGAAGTCCCTGAATGTCATTAGGGACTGGTGTGGTTCTGTCCAAACATCAGATCACGGTGCGTTTTCAGGGCTCGTTTCCTGGTTCTTACCTACAGACTAACAAGTTAGCCACATCCACGATGACTCAACTATCTTCTGGCATATTGGCTTTGTAAAAATTATGGAGCAGAGGAGGGGGAGGAGGGGAGGAGAGGACGGGGGGAAGGGGAGCGGGAGGGGAAGGAAGAGGAAGAAGGAGGAAAAGAAAAAGAAGAAATATGCTCCAGAAAGCTAAGATATTTTCATTTTTGGGGTGCCTTTTTAAAAAATGTACTAAAAATAAGAATCTGATGTTCAACAGCAAAAGTTCAAACTATATCTGCATTTTTTTAAAAATAAAAGACCAAGATCAGGTGCGAGTAAATACTACCACAAACATATTTTCCTGCCACACTATGGAAAATATATTTTTTAAACGTCAAGTCCAGAAACCTAATATTTAAACTTGTAACAAGAAGACAGGACAACACGAAGAGAACCAGTGTAAGGCTGGTCACTTTTTTATTGTAGGACAGCGCCCCCTGCAGGAACGACTAACGTTGTCCATTTCAGAGGACAGGTGTTCAGTAAAGGTCTCTAATTTTCTTGTATTCAAGTTCATTACGTCTGTCAGGGAATTTCATGTTGAAATATTATATAGCACTAATTCAGATGACATACAATGTGAAAAAATACATGTTTTTAACTTCCTCTCAGGAACACAACATTAAACCGTATTATAAAATTTCCACACAGGGCATTTTTCTGCCAACATACATGATAAATAGACACAAATCACCTGTAAAGCAACAAAAAATACAAGCTAAAGTTCACCAATGGAGAAATGAATCCGAAAGTCAGAAAACTAATTGAAACATATCATTGTCAGGGCGCCTGGGTGGCTCAGTCTAGGGTTAAGCATCTGACTCTTGGTTTTGGCTCAGGTCATGATCTACCAGTTTCCTGAGTTCAAGCCCCATGTTGGGCTCCATGTTGACAGCAAGGGAGTCTCTCTCCCCTTCTCTCTGCCCCCCTCCTAAACTCACTCTGTCTCTCTCAAAATTAATAAACTTTTAAAATATATACCGTCTATTTCTGCATTATCTGTTCCTGCCTTAAAATGACACTTTAGTTACATCATCAATGAACTACCCATACATTCTACTTATTTGAGACAGAATAATTGCACAAATCTAGTCTATTCTGAGAACCTCTAGTTAAGTCCTGAAACGGAGGGGGTGGTTAAGAAAGCAATCTGACAATAACGAAGTAAATAATCATTCAAAATCTTTTAAAAACATGTTTTTGGAGAACATATGTTCTGGTTCTCTGGGAGCAGATCCTGAGATGGGTCCTTCCTTCCGGTGGACAATTATTATGGATCAATACAGGTGGAGAGGAGGTGGAGGAAAAAGGATCTGGTGCAGGGAACGCTCACTGAGCTACAGTGCCACCACGGCAAAGTTCTGGTGAACCCCACAGGAGATCACACCAAATATGCCGGTCGGTGCTGTCCGGTGTTGAAGTAGAATGACCATGCTTTCTGTCCCCAACTCACCCATCCTTTGGGGTTGGTCACCCTGGTGAAGATACATATGCCTTTGGGCCCAGGGACTCTGCAGCTAAAGTCACCCCGAGGGAGCCATCTCGTGCTCGCATGCCCCCAGCTGGGCTCAAGACCTTCTTAAAGTGGCTCTGGCAGGCATGTCACGTGTCTGCCACAGTCCACCCCTTTCTTTCATTCCTGTTCAGGAATCCTAGGTCCTGTAGGATCCTGCTTCTTCTCGTCCTGCGGGAAATTTTGTGCAGAGAGGTTAACAGCAGCTACATCTCCCTTGGGCTGGTACCTGTGCCTTCCCGGATGCAGCGACACAAGCCCTAATGCCGGGAGGAATTTGAGCTCCAATACCACAGTCCTCTAAATGCAGGCTGCTGCACCTCTCTGTTGCACTGAAAGCAAGTCACGTGGGCAACACACCTCTTCCTCCCTGCCCCCCTCCTGTATACTGAGTCCCTAAGTCTTCTAGAAAGAAGGTCAAAATGATGACACTACCTTTTCTCCCCTAATGGACACAATGAGCCGAAAGTGCCCAGGCAGCAGAAGCAGACTGAGTTTCAGGGGATTCCTTCTCGTCCCCTGGCGACTGTGTACTGCCTTGGGGACCCACATCTGTAATCATGCACAGTCGAGAGCCGCGGGGATAGAAAGCACGGAGTGTCCCAGTGGGTCAGCGGGAACCTTCCTCATCTCCTTGGTTTCGGGACCCACGTTCTCCTTGGAGACTGGTAGGTAGCACATTAGCCTCTGACTGAATGTGTAGCCTACGTACTGAAGGACAGCACCCCATCTTTGAAGGCAGCCTTACTGCTGCCTAGTGCTTTGTTCCCTAATTTATCTCATCCTCTGACCCGGGTCTCCTCCACTTCCTGTCAGATGTGTGCAGTGTTGAGCTTCTTGTTCCTGAACCCACAGCTCCCTCCCTGACACTCGATTTGTTCCCTTTTTGCTCCCAGAATCAGGGCCACTGCAAGAAGTCTGCAGCGCCCAGCACCAGAGGGCACACCTTATAAGCGGTCACTCAGCAGCTCTCTGAAGTGATGGCGCTTTACAGGACACAGCACAATGACATCGTGTTGAGTAAGAAGGACACCTCCAAGTCCACAGGCCCTGAGATCCCTTTTTACACTGAGAGACTGGTGTTTGGAGAGAAAGAAGTGAATGTCATCAGTGGTTCTTATGCAAACAAACTGTTATGTACTAGACTGCTGAAAATGCCATACAACTTACGTATGACTTGTCTATAACTGAAGAAACACTATCACCTTTTGCGATTATCTCTGCTGCCATCATAAAAGAATCAGTATGTCGTTAGTGTAAAAAAAAAAAATTGGAGAAGGTCTGCTCTGTGGGAGTAATGAGCATATTGTTTAAACAGGAACGATGAGAAACTCTTTAAGTGGTATTGTTTTATTTGCTATACTTTTTCTGATAGTTGGTAAGGGTCAGACAACCTTGTGAGAAACTTAAAATCTGGAGGTGTTTCCCCCAAGGAAAATGTAATTATGGACATGCACGCGTAGTTTTCAGGCATTTACGAACTCCCTGAAGCCCAGCCATAGATTTGGGAAGCTTCTATGAGTTTTACAATTTATAAAAGAGAGCGCTGGATCTGGGTTCAAGTGAGTGGGCGATGATTGTGTTTCTACCGCTCACTACCGGTGTGGAACACTTGGAGGGGCATTTTGTCACCTGCAGACTGAATATCATATTACATAATTACATCTAACATAAGGCATCAGATGAGAGCAGAAACCTCTACCGAAAGCTAGGTGTTTGCTTGTTCAAAAACTGAGATTAGTAATAATGTTCTTTACCTGGTACCTATTGCTATGATTTTCTACAAATGGTTTCCTTTCCTCCATCTCTCCTATGCCTATTGACCAGCCCAAACTAACTCTCAAAACTCACACCTTTCTCATAAAATGAGTGAAGTGTTTGCCTTCAGGATTTGTGGCCCATTATACGTGGTTACAAAATCCTAATAATATCCACATTGTATTTAGGCACCTGTGTGCCTAAAAATTTGGCAGGTTTGACTGAGTTATTCCGGAGGCCACAAGTAACTGAAACGTGTGCAGTATGAATCGTAAAGCGGCCAGACTGGCAGGCAAAGTCCCAACATCTCCACAACGAGCAGGCCTTTGTTAGGACTGAGATACTGAGGGACGGCTGATGAGATGATACCGAGTCCTCTGGGATCCACAGCTCAGCTATGTTACTGCAATGAGCCAGTTAATCAATACATATCCTTCAAACTTTTATTAGACTCACAGTATCGTCACGAATAAGGTATGAAGAGGTACTGATGTGTGAGACACGGAGCAGGCTGGCAAATCCCTTCCAGAGAGCTCTTTCTGCAGATGCCCTATGCACAGAAAACCACAACTGACAATGTGTGGGATGGGTGGGGAGGGCGCGCGCGCGCACACACACACACACACACACACACACCCTTGGCCTGGAGGAAGTTTCAACCAGAAGCTGCCTGGAGGAAGGTGGGACAGAGGCTGGAGCTAGCAGGGCGGGGGGGGGGGGGGGGGGGGGGGGGGGGGGGGGGGGGGGGGGGGGGAAGATGAGCTGGAAGGAGGTGGCATGCCTGTGGCACAGAGAAGCAGGTGAGGTATGGAGAGAAAATGGTAGAAAGGTGGGGCACAGGGAGAGCCTCTTGGTCAACGATTGTGCTAGTTTCTAATCACTAATATGGCTGTAAACTTAAGGCGGGGGGGAAAAGGCTGCGTTTCTGATAGCGAGAAAGGCTGTATCATTCCTCAGAGAAGGGGGCGAATCAGACCCAAGTGTCTTCCTCATACCTGCAGCCTGCCTGACTGCAATGTAAGTCTGAACCCTTTCTGGACCTTCTTTCTCCAATTTCTCTTGAAATAATATGACTGGTCCTTTGGATTGATGGAATAAGGATTCATGAAATATAGTATTTGGGGGGGTAGAGATTTTGCAAAACTAGATGCAGTATTTTAAAAAGGCAGGAGACCAAGAGAGATAGAGAAGAGGCAGAAGAGAGAGAAAAGAGAGAGAGAGAGACAGAGAGAATGTACTTTGCACTGGTGTCCCAGGGTATTCTGAACAGCAGACGCAAGAAAAAACACTTGAATAGTTACTGACTGTTCACCATTAACTTGTTTGCCAAAGCTTGCTCTAGTGAGTGAGTTAATCTGTATACAAGTCCCAGAGCTGCATTTCACATGATTTGAGATATGATGTTAGAATCCAGGCTCGGCATTCCGAAAGTATTATACCTCAACTTATACTCCTGGAACACAGATGAGATTTCGATCATAAAAAAAGTGACCTCTGTTGTAGAAAAGAGCTCCAGGGTCCAGGTGACTCCAACTGGAGTTTACAGATCACGGTCAAACACCACCCTCAGTGAGAGTCACACATGAAGGCCAGCCACAGCAATCCACGTTTTCATGAAAATTCTCTAGGGCACCAGAACGGTCACAGGCTGCAGTGGGGAGGGCCCTTTTAGGCCAAGCAGGAGATGGGTAACAGGGTCGGGGGGTTCTGCGTATGTCTTAGGCAAAATGGCTCAAATGTAACAGAAGGGGTTAAGAATAACTTAGGAACATGCTGCCTATGAAGTCTGTGCCACAGTCGATTTCACATATTTAATTATCTCACTTCACCACAATGTGACTATCTGTCACACCACCAATCGAGCGTCTGCATTCCCTACGTTTGGAAGAATGTTTGTTTATTCTTCTCAATACAGCTTCTAACCAGGGGCGCATATACTGCAGGCCCTACAGTTGGGGGGGTGCTGTGGTCCATTCCTTCTGGGTCACACCCAGATGTTCTTCCCAGTTCACACCTTTGGCATCTCTGGAATGGCTCCTGAGAAGTATAAACCGATTACTTACAGGGTAGGTGCCCAGGAATGATTTCAGTGTCTGTAATGAGTGTGCTGCTCAAAGGGGGTGGGAAATGATGCAAATTTCCTTCTCCCTTGCCATACACAATAAGCAAGCCTGGCATATTTTCTATAAAACATACATTTCTATTTAAGAGACACTACCATGAATCACATCTATATCTATAGATTTATCTATAAAATATTGCTTCCAGGAGCACTTGGGTGGCTCAGACAGTAAAGTGTCTGACTCCTGATTTGGCCCAGATGGTTAAGCACCTGACTCTTGACCCTGGCTCAGGTCATGATCTCACACGCATGAGACTGGGTCCCCCATCAAACTCTGTGCTGACAGCATGGAACCTGCTTCAGATTCTGTCTTCCTCTATCCCTACCCCACCCCTCCCCTCAAAATAAACAAACATCAAAAAAATAAAATATTGCTTCCAATCAGTTTTCAGGATAATATATTATTTAATAATTTCCATCCAACTGAGTCTTAAAACCAAAAATTTAAATAAATCATCATTTAGAGGGGTGCCTGGCTGGCTCAGTATGTTAAGTATCTGACTCTTGATTTTAGCCCAGGTCATAATCGCACAGTCGAGAGACCCAGTCCTGCACTGGGCTCAGTGGTGGGCACGGAGCCTGCTTCAGATTCTCTCTCTCCCTCGCCCTGTATCCCTTCCACACTCATTCTCTCCCTCTCTCTCTCTCTCAAAAATCATCCTTTAGAAGATGGCATCTCAAAGACAGGATGACAGTAGTAGGGTTTTATTTTGTTTTTTTAAGTAGGCCCCACGCCCATCGTGGGGTGTGAACTCAGGACCCTGAGAGCAACAGTCACGTGCTCCACCCGACTGAGCCAGCCAGGTGCCCAGACAATAGTAGGGTTTTCAAATCTCCATATATCCTTTTGCAAAAACAGAGTCACTGAAAATAAAATGGGCCCTCTACTGTTTTCCTATAGCTGCTGTGCCAAATGACCACAAATGTGTTACCTTAAAACACGTATGTTTCTCTTATGGTTCTGGGATCAGAAGGGCAGAAAGATCATATAGTCCTAAAATGAAAAATGGCTACATCCCTTTATGGAGCCTCTAGGAGATGATTTTTTTTTCCGTCCTTAAAGTCTGATAGTTTGGGGGCACCTGGCTAGCTCAGTCAATGGAGCATGTGACACTTGATCTCAGGGGTCATGAGTTCAAGCCCCACACTGGGTGTAGATATTACTTAAAAATAAAATCTTAATAAAGAAGGAGAGGAAGGAAGGAAGGAAGGAAGGAAGGAAGGAAGGAAGGAAGGAAGGAAGGAAGGAAGGAAGGAATTCTGATAATTTTTTTAGACTGTATATCTCAATTTTACCATTTAGGGTTGATTACCTAGAGATAAAATGTGCCTTTTAATGCAGTCAACAATGTTTCATGTCTTGAAGATTAAATACTTGGCAAGAGAGTGAAACAGTACTAAAACACATTATAATCATTTACTAAAAGAAAAACAGATTAATTAATAATGATAACAATAATAGCATATAAAAGTAGCCAAATAAGGTTAAAACCCAAGCAGCCCTTCTTATTTGAGATGATCTGGTGGCCCTCCTGTGTCAGGCACAAGGAATTCCTGAGGCTTAGATGTGTCATGGTGGAGGCCCAAAGAGAGGAAAGTCTTGGCATGGACCTCCACCCACAGCACAAGGAAGCCCTGACAGTCAGATGTGTCATGGCGGAGGTCCAAAGGGAAGAAAGTCTTGGCATTGACCTCCACATCACACGCAAGATTTCACATGCATCCTTAGCATGCAGAAGTCATTATTCTGGGGTGTATGCAACATATTTTATCATTACTACTGACACAAGAATGTAATGAGGGCAGGAGCTCTCCAACTTAAGAACACCCAACATAGGGTGTCTCGTACGTCCAGCTTGAGCGGGGCCAGAGAACAGTAATGACAATGATCAGAATGGTCTTGATGCACGTTCTGCTGCAGAGTTTTCTGTCTCCAGATGAACCCACGGGCTACGTCAGATGTTCACTGCTATGCAGACCCTGTATGTCGGTCTTCAGCTGGCTAAGCCAGATGGCACTGAGAGGCTGTCTCTATCTTTCTTATTCACTCGTCAAGCTAAGACTCGTGCACGCTGGTTCCCAAGTTACCATGAGCGAAGCAGCCAAATGCTGACTATTCTCTTCCCAAATAACAAGATGGGATGTGTCACAGGTGTCTATGGCAAACACCTGCTGGAGTGGCGGGTCGGGGGGAGGGGGGGGGATTGCTACAAGTTTCACAGAGTGATGGCACTAAGAGTAATTGGTCCCCTAAATCTCTTCAATCTTTTTCTTTTTCTTTTTCTTTTTAATTTTTTGTGTTTAATTTCTTTTAGATTTTCCCCTAGATTCTGGACTTAGACCTCCTTCTACAAGTTACCCAAGGTGGGCTCAAGCACACAGGAAGGCTCAGCTAAGCCAGAGTATATTTTTAATACACTTTGGGTCCGATGGGAGTGACCCCCCAAAAGACCAATGGGAAACTCTCTCCCACTTGGTGGCAGCTTCTTCATTTAGGTGGAGGTAAGGGTATCAGCAGACAGAGAACAGGCTGACTGCAACCCTCTCTCGTGGGGGCTCACATGTCTCCACTGCAGCCCTTTCCCCTACAAACACACTTGGAGACATGGAGGGTTCCTGGTGGAGGTCAGCCCTGCTCCTCTGCCTTTTGTTCTTCTACACAAACTGTGTGTTTGAGAGCCCATCATGAGCAGTCTGTGCAAATCTCTCCTACAGCTGATTGGCAATAGAATCCTAACTGGAATGCAAATAAACCACCTGGCATTCTCCACTCCTCATGTTTCACTGCTGAAGCCATTCCACACCCTAATAACAGCCCTCCGCCATCTGCAATACATGAAGCATGGCATTCGTCACCAAGTCCCCGCAATACCTTTGTGGAAGTACAGGCATGGGTATTTTCATCCACTCATTTTGCAGTTTGAGAAAACTGTTTATACAATCACAATCCATTTCTGAACCTTCACAACTGAGGATGAAACCTTGGACTTGGGAACTCACTGAAGTCCGCTGTGCCCTAGAGGCCCGTGGGCACCAACCAGCCGGCCATCCGCAGGTGACACGCAGACATCACCACATTGTCCACATGAGCCCACCAGGCCCACTGTGCTGTGAGTCTCAACTGCCCCCAGCAGTGTGCCCATCACAATAAAGGGAGGTCATGAGCAGAAAGACACCCACCCAGAGATAGGCTGTTATAATAATATCTACAGGCATCATCCAACTCTCCTGGGACCTGGAAAGCCCCAAATGCCTCTGCATTCATTTCCAAGGGCGGCCAGAACAATGACCCACAGACTGGGGGCTTCAGATACACACTGATTTTCTCGCTATTGTGGGGGCCGCAAGTCTGAGATGACAGTGTAAGCGGGAGTTGGTCTCTCTCCTCAGCACGGACACGCCATCTTCTCCCTGCATCCTCACATGGCCGTCCCTCTTTGTGTCTGTGTCCTAATCATCTCATCTTAGAATGGCACCTTATAAGAAGGTCCTGTCTGCCACTACAGTCAATTTCTGAGGTCCTGGGGGTTAGAACTCCACATATGCATTTGGGGATGGGGAGGATGCACAATTCTGCCTTCCATAAAAAAAAAATACATACACACACACACATAGTTGTTTCAAGAAACTATCATCATTACATGTGACCGGCCAGCCATTTTATTTTCTATTTGATACAATGAAGGAAATCAACAAAACTCACCCCCTGGGCACCTGGTAGGCTCAGTCAGTTAAGTGTCCATCCCTTGATTTCAGCTCAGGCCATGATCTCACGGTTCATAAGATGGAGCCCTGCGTCAGGCTCTGCGTTGACAGTACAAAGCCTGCTTGGGATTCTCTCCCTCTCTCTCTCTACCGCTCTCCAACTTGCACTCTCTCTCACTCTCCAAATAAACATTTTAAAAAAAGTTAAAAAAAAAAAAAAAAGAAGTCCATCCCCCTATTACAATCAGACTAAGGACCGTTCCTAATATGCATTCATATACTTCACTGAACACAACACTGATATCCCCATGATATGGCTTCTTACCCTTCAGCTCACTGCAGATTTGCATGAGGGTTTAAGAAAAATAATCAAATTTCCCAAGTGTCAAAATGTCAACAATACAAAATCCTGCCTGAAATATGATGTTTTGGGACAAATGAAACTTAGGTAAGTGCTGCCTTCAAGATATTTTACTATGAAAGTTTCATAAAGCTCTTGCTACAAACACTGTTCTTGACAAACCAATTTACGACCCATGTGGTTAAGCATCAGCTCACTTCAAGAACAAAAGAAAAAGAAAGGAGAAAGCGTTGGTTTATATGTTGACGATGAACACTAATACGTGAAGATTTGTAGAAAAGTTAGGGAGAAAGAGAGGAAGCTAAATATTAATTTTGTTAAGATTTGTTACAATACAATGCAGATTTTATTAACATGTATTACCAATTATCCTTGCTAAGAAATCTGAGAGCATTAATGACAATGAAGACTAGACAGAAAATTACAAAATAATTCCATACTAGAGGCTGAATGGAAAACACGTGAGTATGGGTCTCTATTCCTTTATAATATACTAAATGATGAAGGAGCGTAGGGGCAAGCTGAGGGCAAAGTACAGGCTAAGAGCACCCCCACACACAGGTGGCATGTGTGTGACATTCCTCCGGCACTCCTAGCCGCGCAGGGACAGGGGAAGGGACAGAGGCAGCCGGCTGACTGCTGGAGATCACAGTGACGCAGGACATGCGTCTCCTTCAGTTTACGGATCACTCAGGAAAACTGCAAGGGGAAGGCAATCTTGTCCAGAGCTTCATCTCCAGAAACCCACAGACTGCGTTTCCTGGGGCCCTAGTATCACCCTCGTCAAGGTGGAAGGGGGCTTACGTGCTGGCCCTGGTGTGTGGGAAACAGGAAAATTAGAAATTACATTCCCGCCCAGGATCCTGTGAGTCTCCTTAAACAAACACAAGTTCCTTTGCAAGATTCCTTTATGTTTAACATATACCCCAAGTATATGTTGGCAATTAAACGCCAAACATATGGCCCCTGATATCCTTCTGAAGAGTCTCATGACTGAGGTTTTACTGAACAGAAACAAATGCCGTTTTGCTAGCAACAGGGAGCCCCTCAAGGTCCTGGAAACCTTGCTTCCAAAAGTCCTTAGAGCCTTACACAAACCACATCCCAACCTGAAGGTATACCATCAGTCACCCTTCACAACTCCACTGCAGCTCCTTCTGCGAATGAGTCCTGTCCCCGTGGTTTCATAAAATCACATTTTTGCACCAAAGAGGTCTTCAAGAATTGTTTCTCGGCAGTCAGCCCCGAACCCTCCCCATCACCCCAAAACACATCACTAAAGGTATACAGAATACACTACAACATCGTAATTCAACAATAGTATCAAGCCCCTGTTATTTCTAAAGCAGTGAGGCTAGACTTTTATTGACAAAGGGGGTTAACAAATGGACTAATTCTCAAAGAACTCCCAGTTTTGAGAGGAGATAAATAATGACTCTTGATACGGAGGTAGTTTGGCGGGGCGGGGAATACATGAAATATATTCCTGCTTCCAAAGGCCAACTCCTATGGGGGGGGGGGGTACTTCCTCTCCCTTCTGCTGCAGATGTCACCCACTCTCCGTGCTCCTGCCTCTGCTGAGGTCACCCTGACCCTGCCACGACACCTTACTGATTCCCCACCAACAGTCTCTTTCTCAACCCCCACTGGGAGTGCTGGGGATGCACTGGGTCCCCTCCCAGCCTGCACAGACCAGACACAGGAGGCTCAGGCCTCCTCTTCCCCAACGATCTGCAGTTCTACCCCCCTGAAGACTCCCTAGCCCCGTGCTAGCATGGGGCAATCTCTAAACAGCTGTGTTCCAGATTCTCAAGCCGGAAGCAGGGAAGATGGCCCTCTGCATCTGGCTTTCCTTCCTCTCAATCTCTGTGTTCGCCTTTCCCGGTGCAGGTAACTCCAAAGAAGGATCTTCGGAGTGCCATTTAAACAGCTTTTCCTTTCCTGCCTCCTGGACCTACCTAAAGTGTTTTTGGAGGAGAGACTTCCTCCAAATCAGGGGTCTGCACACTATAGCCCTCAGGGAGACCAAATCCACCCATCCTGTTGTTTTGTTTTGTTTTTTAATAGCCCAAGAGGGAAGAATTTGGAATTCTGGACATCTTTTTTAATGGGTAGGGGAAAAAAAACAAACCAAGAGAAGATTTAGTGACACGTGAAATTTACTTACATTCAGATTCAGCATCCTAAATGACATTGTTTGGAACTCCGCCACACTCATTTGTCCAAGTGTTATCTGTCACGCTTCCACGCTATAATGACAGAGCACAGGAGTCCCAAAGCCTACAATATTTACTATCTGAAGCACCACAGAAAAAGTCTGCTGATGCCAGCCTGAAGTCCTACCCCTTACTCTCTCTACAACTGCAGTAACACTAGACAGTCAGGCCACAGCTTTCCTTTTGATATGTAAAGCGAGCTATAAATCCCCCTTCTCCCTGATAAAGCCCGACTTTCGAGATTGCCTGCCCCACTTTAGGCGCTCAAAAAAGACTGGTTTTTGGGAGGAGGTGAACAATGACCTCATTATTTCTTCTTTCCTCTCCTGCTTTAGAAATCCTTATCGGCAGTTTAGATAATGGATGATTCTGGTTCACGGGGGAGAAAAGCTATGCCCAAGGGCAAGCAAGAGCATGGGAATATTTTTCAAAAAAATATCACCTTCAGTACAAATACAAGCGACATCAATGAGGGTCAGGAGCGACCCGCAGCATAAAAAGCTGAAGGGGTGTGTGGAGAAGAAAAGAGACGGGGATGATCGAGGGGCTGGAATGAGACTTTTAGGATGAGTGGGGTGTTGGTAAATGGAGAAGGGAGGGAAGGTGACAAAGTAAATAATGTGAGCAGAAGCCTCAAAATGTAGGTGCTCAGGCAGTTAGTCTATGAGCCCTGATATCTGGAGACAGTAAGACACTGGAAATGAGGAAACACAGTGACCCTTTAAAGGGTAAATGCTTACAGTCACGCTGGTTCTGAAGTAGATTAACCAACGTTGTAATGAATCAAGATACATTCTGGCAATGTGTGACTAAAGGGCTATCCAGTACATCTTGCAACCAAGGTGCTCAATTTCCTGAAGGCGGAATATGAGTAGAAGCAGCAAAAGTCAGATTAATTATTTTTGTCTCATGAAAGAAAAAATAAGGGCCATGAATACAGACCTCAGGAAAAGAGAAACCAGAACGTTTTACAGGGTCTCTTCCTATTTCATTTGCCCCACATAGTTTCTATTTCACGTTTCCCAAGTAAGACACTCTGTGATTCTTTGTATCTGTAACGGTCTTGTTTGTCTTAATATCTTTTTTTTTTTTTTTTTTTTTTTTTACTTTCTAGGAGAGAGAGAGAGACAGCGTGAGCAGGGGAGGGTCAGAGAGACAGGGAGACACAGACTCTGAAACAGGCTCCAGGCTCTGAGCTGTCAGCACAGAGCCCGACGCGGGGCTCGAACCCACGAACTGCGAGATCATGACCTGAGCGAAAGTCGGATGCTTAACCGACTAAGCCACCCAGGCGCCCCTGGTCTTGTTTGTTTTAGTAGCTTGCTCTAGCACCTGCTTCATAACACTGCATATCCAATAAACGCCACTGGAATTAACTTTCTGAAATATGCATTTCCTAATAAGAGATGTCAAAATAATTAAGATTTAAGTCTACAAGTAGCCACCGTTGTATGTGACCAAATAACACAGGAAGCCTCAGTGAGCAGAGTTTACCGTAATTTATACAACAGATGTGTTCCTGAGCTATTGAGCTAAAATAACGTGTCAGGGATACAATGTGCCTTCACAGAATTCCTTTACAGACGCACAACAAAACTTCAGTGGTCTTTGTCACTGGGCAACAATGCGTGTGATGAGAAAATGTTGTAAAATTTTCTAAACAACGTCCCTAGATTCTGATCCAATTTAAGTGAATTATGCCCTCTGAATACTTTTTTTCAGCTTTTCTATGATTCCGTACTTTTTAGTTTATAACATCTTCACTAACTTGTGTTTTAATGGAGAGAGCCACACAAAGCCATAGAGCACTGCTAAGAAATCGATGTCCTGTATTTTTGTGGCCATGTATTGTGTGCTTACCCAGTCGCGTGTGGGGTAAACAGAGCCCTCTGTGACAGCTGTCAAAGCTGTCAGGCAGCATGACTCATGTCTGTGTCCCCTACAGGTCTCCTTCACTCTGCTCCTGTCACAAAGCTTTGGAATCAGACTCCACATGAGGTTATCTGGTGCTATTCTAACTTGGCCTAATTTGCAGCTGGTGTAATCCCGTTCCTTTGTGATGCACACCTCCTTTGATTGGGCAAGACACCTTTGTTTGTGGTCACCATGTGATCAAAATCAGGTGTTCCTAAGACTAACCAGACAAGTAATTCTAGTCGTGGGCGAATAACCCACTTTCCTCTCAAGAGCCTTGTATACACATCTAGCAATGTTCTTAGGCCAGCAGGTTCACTTATAATGGGATTATTAAATTTATTTCTTCTGTCCCTTGAGGGAATGAATACGTCCCATTGAACTCTGCCTCTGCTCCTAAGCTTTTTATCACATACCCGGAAAAGGCAGTTCTAATTTGCTGTGAATCACAAAGTCAAAAAATTTTGGATCCGGATGTAGCACAGTACGTGTCAGGTATAGGGCGCATGGCTCGTAACTCCTGGTGTACCCTGCTTAGATCTGCTTGTCTCACTTCCTGAGTTATCAACTGAAAGCGGATCAATTAAATACAAGAGCAGCCAAAACCACACAAACTCATCACACATGTACTCTCACCACCGTGCATCTGCCCCGCACTCTGTTCAGCTTCTGGCGCTCATTTACCGGTTTATTCCCCTACACTAGCCACAGGAGCAGTGTCTACATTACAAGTGAGATCAGCAAAAAGTCCGCAGGGGGAGGAAGTTTAAAGCACCATTAGAGCCGCCGCCTACTGGTCACGGAGTCACGTGGATGCTCGGTGCCTCCTGATGCACGGACAGTTATACATCTGTAGAAGCCTGTTTCTTAGTGAACCACCTCTAGCAGTGGTTCAATGTGATTCTTGACTGAAACACACTTCATCTCCTGATATGGTTCCAGCAAATGGACGCTAGTTGTGATGTGCAGGTCACAGGCTTTTGGCTGACTGACAAGCTTGGCCATCAGCCACGTGACGGGTATGAAAACAAACCAGCAGTGCGTGTTTGCCAGTGAGTTCCTGGAAGGCCAATGTGGCAGCCCAGAGTTTAACCTCAGCACGCAGGCTTAAGCACCAGTGCTGCCAAAACTAGACTCAAGCAGGGAGTCAGGGAGTTGGATGGAAACCCAAAGGAGTCGTTTCCAGGAAGAGCAAATTCGAAGGTGGCCCAGGATGCTTGGCGACGCTCTAGACTGCATTGGAGACCAAGTCTTCATTTTGTAACATGATGCAGGTAAACTCTCGGCCGGCAGAAGGAGTCTGGTTACAGTAACCCAGCCCTCAGGGATTCAGGCTCATTTTCCTACCACATCCCTGAGCATCAGACCAGCAATGCCTCATGCTTTTCTTATCTACCTTTTTCTGAAAATCCTCTGAGAATACTGACTAGGGTAGGAAGAACTTTCTCATTCAGATGATATTTCTAATTTATTTTTCCCTTAAGATTTTTGGTCAAAGATGACACACTGTCTCATTGATTTATGGCTCCCCAGCAAGCTGGAGCTTCACACTGCATGTAACGGCCTTTTCTCTGCATATGTATTATTAATTAGCTAAGGTTTCTAATAGGACAAACTATCATCAGGTAAGGAATACTGCTCACGTATGTAAGAATGGGACTATGCTACAGAATGAAGGAGCAGGGGCTGCCGAAGATGAAGAAAAACAGCGCCATGATTCCTCTCTCCTCCTCTCTCCAACCTTTTTCTTAAAACACAGACGGTGCTAGAGACAACACAAGTAACATATGCTCATACTCTCCTGCGTCTTCTAAGAACCCACTCTTTTTCCGGGGGCGGGGTAGGGATGGGGGAAAGACCTATCATTCAGCACTTCACCTAGAAGTCAAAAGTCTTAAGTGCAAAGTGCTTTTATAATGAGGGAAATCATGGTTTTGTATCACGGATCATGGAACGGCAACAGCTGAAAGACCTCTCCTGTCCTGGAGGGCAAAGCAGAAGCTCTTCCCGTTGTACACGCCACACACAGACCTGCTTGTATCCAGAAGGTCACGGTCTATCGCCTTCTAGAAGCACTTTCCCCAGAAATGGTTGTTTCATCTTTGACTGAATTTTAATCCCAAAAGCTATCATGTGTTACCAGGATGGTGAAGAAACCTGCCACATGTCTGTAGCTCCAACATTCTCACCATGTTGCTGAATGCTCCCTCATTTTTTTTTAATTAATTAATTTAATTTGAGAGAAGCAGAAAATACAAGCAGGGGAGGGGTAGAGAGAGTAAGATTCTCAAGCAGGCTCTCAGGAACTCACGAACTGTGAGATCATGACCCTGGCCATAGTCGGTTGCTTAGCCCACTGAGCCACCCAGGCGTCCCTGCTCCCTCCCTTTATGAGGAGTATGACCTCAGGGACTACATCATCCACTTTTGGGATGTGGGTTGTAAGGGTGGCTCAGTCCTTCCCCCCATCTACTTGTACCCCCAATCTTGCCTGGTAGTAAACCAGAAATGTCACCTATTTTTTGCAAGTATTGATATCCTGTCCCTGAGATTCTTAAATCCCCAAATAAATCAGCTCAGACAATTGAAATCAAAGTGGTGAAGAGGGTGAAGCGTTACTAAGCTTCACCACAAAGTTCCACTGTAGTCTCATTTTGAGCCCCACCAGAAATCGTGTTACATGACATTTTCTAGAAATTCTACACACCGTAAGTACTCATTCAATGCTGCTTACCTTTTATCTTTCTAAAATGGAATGCCTCCCTAAATATCACCTTGTGAATTTTAAAAGAGGTGGCAAATACTCAATGATTCTTGAAGAAAGAGCTCAGAAACTTGGGATAATACAAGCCAACTGAATACTAATTTGACCGCAATGCCTTTTTATTCAAGGACAAATTTGATCATTTAAAAAAAGACTTCTAAACTCCATTATCCATTAAACCAATGAAAGCCATAAACATAATTGTCTTGCTATCAAACGGCATATTACAGGAAAAAGAAATTACACTTACTTTTATTACTCAAGAAGTTAGAATTACTATTCCAGGAGTACTTAATTCCTTATGAATAAAGTTCTAAAAGGAAAAAAAATGTATATATATTGCTATTTAAAGCAAGGACTATATACTTTAATGACATCTCTAAATTTGCACTGAACTATGCAGCTGACTACATTCTTTCACACACATTAGCTCTCTGTGAGATTCTTGCAGAAAACCTGATGTTAGCAGTAGCCCTTCATAGGAGATTTGGCTAAAGGTCCTGCACAAAAATGATCTTGTAGAGAATGAAGCGTTCACTGGTCAATCCAGATCCCAAAGTCTTCTAATGCAAAATTTTATGGCCTTTCATATGGCATTTTAATCGACAGAGAACTTCTCTTGTGGAAAACACCGAGACCAAATTATCTCTGTCATTGTAAAAACTGTCTTATAATTTTCAGTCTCCTAAAATGTTTATCTGAATTAACTATAGAGCATGATGCCTGGTTTACCTATATTCTAAGACTAAAAGTACAACGATGTGACGTAATGGTTTTGTAGTTGGTTATATTTGCAATCTATTTTATAATCAAATCACCAATTTTTCCATCCTTGCTATGTACTGGGTCTTCAGAAATCTAGGCTGCTATGGGCATGTTTGCCTAACTAGAGACATGCACATAACACAAGGGACAGAAACCTGCGGGGACAGTCAGGATAGTGCGTGAATAATCTGTGTATAAAATGCCCAACTGAGGGAGCATTGTTATTTTGCTATTTCAGGGTCCGCCATATTTTCTGCATTGCCCCAGTGGCCTCGGTGGATGGATCACATTCTCCGTGTGTTTGAGTAGGAGAGCAGGTTGGTATAAGAGGTTACTTTGAAGTCCTGTCTCAATGGTATGGTCAGGGTCTAAAGACAAAGGACTGAAATGGAAGAGCTCCTTTTAAAGTTCATTCCAGTGTCCTGCTTGATGTTAGACATTATAACCCATCATAATGAAACAGAACTCAGAGCCAGTGACTCAAAAATCCCTGCACGCCAATGCTGAAGATGACTCAGCTACTCGCTTGTATCACGCCCTCAGACAAGCCATCCGTTATTTCTGAGCGCTATTTCTGAAGATCATGCAGAAAGCATCCTGGCATTGCATTTATGCACATCGATATGCTCTTCTTGGCACTTTCTTGTTCTCTCTTACAAAAGCTTTTGGCTAGCCCATCTTTCTTGGGCTGGGGTGTGATGCCAGCTTCCACCGGTGAACTGAAATCCCCACAGTAGACTTTTGGACACTGCACTAAGGACCTTGAACCCAAGAAAGATGGCAGAGGAGTCACAAAAACCTAGGTTTCACACGCTCATCAGATCATTACTTTGACGAGTGCCCTGAGCTTCTTCAATCCTAAAAAATATGCAGAAATAAAGCAGTGGTACCTGTATGAACAGAAGAAATTCAGGCTATTGGCTGCTCTCCTTGAGGCCATTTTCCAATGGAGTTAGCTCCTCAGCCTGGCCTAGTGTGCTCCCCTTTAACCTGGATACCAGGTTACCTATGAGAGATCCATAATGGCCTCTTAGCCAAATCCACACAAACAGTGTCGGCTTCTACTAGTTGTGGCCACTGGGACAGAGGATCACACCTCTCCCAAAACTTGTCCTTCTTCGCCCACCAGCTCTAATCAAATGCCATGTTATATCTTTCCTACATCTTGAAAGCACTCAGATCTTTCCTGTTCTATAGTTACGCTAAATAGTTCCCAGCCTGGAACTATGTGCTGGAACTATGTTGGCCACATGTGCTTTTATAGAATGCTTAGCATCTGAACATCATTGTCATGTTTAAAGTCTAGCTGCCCTTGCCCCCACCTTCCCAGTCCACGCCGCAGGATGTCCCACTGGCCACAGGCACAGTCCAAACACTTTAACATGATGCTCTGTTCAATCTTCGGGTCTCACTTCACCCCACAGTCTGGAGACCAACTGTGCAACCCCTCAGTGCTACACAACCCTGATTGTGTGATACAGCACCAGTGGCAACTGCCTCAAACAGAAATGCCAGCTCACCCCCAATTATAGTAAGTAAAACTTCAGAGCGAATCCTGGTCATTACTTTGTGTTTTTTTTTTTTTTTTGTCATCTGCATTTTGAAATGTTTTTCTTTTTTTAAAAATTTTTAATGTTTATTTTTGAGAGAAGAGAGACAAAGCATGAATGGGAAAGGGGCAGAGAGAGGAGGAGACAGAATCCTCTGAGCTGTCAGCACAGAGCCTGATGCAGGGCTTGAACTCATGAACCGTGAGATCATGATCTGAGTTGAAGTTGGAGGCTTGACAGACTGAGCCTCCCAGGAGCCCCTGAAATGTGTTTTTATCAATGAATACACATTTTTTTTTGGATGACAAAGAAGGTTAAAAATTGCTGAGCTACGGGCTCATTTACAATTGAACTTTCCTGTTGACTTCTGCTAATTTCTGCTTTCCAGCTCAGTTCCTTATTGGCTATAGGGGAAAAGCCCCAATTCCCAGTGGGCTGGTTTCGAGAATGAGCCACACGGACTCTTACTGTGAGCCCTAGGCTACCTCTCCCAGATGCACTCAATTTCTACTTTCTCTTGCCTGAACCTTGATGGATTCCCCTAATCTTCAGGGGCAACCTCCTATCACTGAAGCTACCCAAAAGTCTCTGTTCCACATGCCTCCACATCCTAGGTTTTGCTGTGCTAGAGCTCAATAGAAGTGGGTGTGAGGAGAGGACTTCTCTGCTCTTCAGCTCTTCCTCTCTGTCAGCTTAATTAGAAGGAGTCTAACTACGCATTACTATTATACTTGTATATCATATGTGTGTAAGCATGTGCATGTATATACACATACATATGTATAGTACATATATGTATATATAACATATGTGTGTTATACATGATACACAGGCTACCAACAAATGTATGCTATGTGCAGAAAATACGTACACGCACTGTCATAGGCATACACACAGGTATAATGATGTTTATTATGTATCTGTAAATGTGTGTATATACATGTATACATGTGTGCATAGCACATATATGTAGTATACACAGGATGCATATTTTAATACACACTATATATGAGACACACATATGCACATATAGGTATAATGATGTGTATTATGTACGTGTGTATAGGTATGTATATGCACGTATACATGTGTGCATATCATACATATATATAATATGTGATGCATACAGTATCAGCAAATGTATACTACATATATAACATACACATGCACATGTTATCATATATACACACAAAGCTATAATGGATATTTATGTGTGTGAATATACATGTACACATGCATGTGCACGTATGTTGTATACGTAATAGAGATACAACCAGTATGTATTTGTGACAAATATATATACTATATGTGCACGCATACATATATGTTGTATAAATACACATACCGCCAATATGTATTTGTGATATATATTATCATACACACGCACACACACATAGGTATAATGGATGTGTACCACACAAGCGTGTGTGCACACACAAATAGATATGTGTGTATTGGCCACATCCTTGCTGGGGAGCAAATGATATTTTTAAGTTGTCTTCTTCCCTGAGTGCCCTAAGAAAAGGATAAGATAAGCAGTCAGTCTGAAATTGGGGTGGGGAAAAATGTCATTGGTGAACCCATAAAGTTTAGGACCAGTGCTCTTTGCAGCCAACTGTCACTACGTCAAACACAGAGTTTGCAATATCTCTGCTAAATGAGGGGCTTTATTTTCTGATCAAACGTCTATTAAAGTTTGTCCGTTTTTTCAAAACCAATGTCAGGAACGACTAACCACAAGAACTGACTCGTGAGAATTTGTGCACTATTGAATAGACAAGAAAACGTTTTTAAGGAGAAAAATAAAAGTAGATGATGCTACGTGTGTTTGTTTTTCATACACTTTGAAAATAGGCAAAAAACTGGAAAGCACGTTGAGGCGTGAAGCAACGTGCAGTGTCAGACTGTGCACAAAATTCCCTTGCGGGTGCACCGTGCATGATGCACGGAGCAGGGAGAAGGTTCACCTGGTGCCTGTGTCCCATGTGATGGGGGTCACAGCTTATCAGGTGTCACTGAGGAAGGACAAGGCACCTGCAGACAGCATACTTGTCACGGAGAAATGTCACCGACTGGGGAAAGTACACTGCAGGAAGAACAAAGTTGGACCATGTGGCAAAGTGGCGTTCTCACATGAAGAACAGAACTGTAAATAAATTAGAAAGCGGCGGCAAGGTCACAGAACAGAAAGGAGGCCCCACGGAAAACAGCTTTTCCTTGTAAAGAATTCATTACCCTGAAGGGAATTAAATAGAGGTACTTTAGTTTAGACAGAGAAATATTTCATGTGAAAATGTCGGTGACAAAACAAAGTGATATTAAAAAGGAAATGGTGTGAATCAGTGTGCCCATTGTCAGCGATCCTTTTTTCCGTGAATAATATTCTATTATGTGTATTAAGTACTAAGCATGCCAAGTGCAAGACGATGGGTCACCAGGATAAAACGACATGGACCCAACTATCCAGAGCGGCGTGGAGCACAGCTAGGTGACAAGTCAGTACAAATCCCATGCAGATTTGGGGGGAGGGATGTCCATCAATGCAGCGCCCCTAAATCACTCTCCAAGTGCCACCACACACACGTATCAAAGGCATCCGTCCAAGTCGCGCACAGGTTTGGCCGTGACGGTGGTGGTCCAACCATGTCCCTCCCTGCGGGTGAAACCACTTATGTCCACACCAGGATCAAGAGAACCACTTTGTGGAGCGCAGCAGGGACGCTTTCTCACATGCAGAGGTGCCCCAGAAACGGTGTCTGCCCCCACGCTCACCTGGAAACCACTGATCTCTCTACTATCCCCACAGTTTTGCCTTTTCCAGAATGTCATCGAGTTGGAATCACACAGTATGTAGCCTTTTCAAGGTTAGGTCTTTCCACTAAGTAATACGCACAAGTTCCGAACCTTTAGGTCTTTTCTTGGTGTGACAGCTCATTTCTTTTCAGTGCTAAATAATACACCATTGGTCTGGATATGCCACTGTTTATTTATCCATCCACCTACTAAAGGAAATCTTGGTTGCTTCCAAGTTTGGGCAGTTATGAATAAAGCTGCTGTATGTATTTGTGTGCAGGTTTATGCCTAGACTTAAGTTTTCAGTTCCTTTGAGTAGCACAATTGCTAGATCACATATTAAGGCTGTCGTTCTGTAAGAAACCAACTGTCTTCCAAAGCAGCTGCGCCATCTTGCATGCCCACCAGCAGTGAGTGAGACCATTCCTGTCGCTCTGCCTCCCACCCCCACCCCCAGCATTTGGTGTAGTCAGTGTTTTGGATTTCACCACCTCTAACAGTCGTGCAGTGGTATCTCATGATGGTTTTAATTTGCATGTCCCTGATGATGTAAGACACAGAGCATCTTTTCATAGGCATGTTTGCCATGTGTATTCTACCAGTTTGAACTAAAGATCAGTTTGATGAAGATTCCTTGCAGCATAACAGAAATATCTGGGTAGAGGTGAAAGATACGCAGCTGTGTTTCCAATCGCAAAACTCTGTTCCCCTTACAACTTAAAGTTGATTGGGATTGGGGAGCACGTGGACCTTCTGCCCAGAGAAGGACATCAATAAAATCAGACACCACCTTGGAGAAGCTGTCCCCACCTGCGCGGGGTGGGGGAAGTACCACAGCTTAACGCGGCTAGCATAGGGTCTTCTCTTGACACCCTGGACAAGGACAAACCAAAAGCCCCAGTGTGTCACCAATACTACCACCAATTTATTAAGCTCCATCTGAAATCTTGACCATAGCACAACATACAGGTCTATGAAATCTGAAAGAATATCTGTGGTTACTGTGAGGAACCAGTTATCTAGGAAGAAGAAGCCGCACCTCTACTGGAATCTCATCAAAAGGCTGAAGAAACCAATCCTCAAGTCTTCCCTCACCGTACACTCCCTACACTAAGCCATTTTAAAAAGTGATTCCAGGGGTGCCTAGGTGGGTCAGTCGGTCGACGGTCTGACTTTGGCTCAGGTCATGACCTCACGGTTCGTGGGTTCGAGCCCCACATCGGGCTGTGGGCTAATAGCTCAGAGCCTGGAGCCTGCTTCAGATTCTGTGTCTCCCTCTCTCTCTGTCCCTCCCCCAGTCATCCTCTGTCTCTCTCTCTCTCTCTCTCTCTCAAAAGTGAACATCAAAAAAAATTAAGTGATTGCAATAAGTTCTCCATCACACAAAGGTATACACACTATTAACATGACTAGAATAGCAGGCAGGTCTCAAGGAGACACTTCTCAAAATTAATTTAATATACTGATTTCCTCATCATTTTGAAATCTAGAATTGGTCATGTCATGGCTATTAGTGTGCAGATTTTATTGAAAAAAATGATTTACTCCTGGGAAGGGTAATTCAATTGCTTGTATAAAAGCCAAAATGTGACTTATTTTTTTAATGTTTCTTTATTTTGAGAGAGAGAGAGAGTGAAGGAGGGGCAGAGAGAGAGAAAGAGAGACAATCCCAAGCAGGCTCCACACTGTCAGCACAGAGCCGAATTGGGGACTCCGTCTCACAAACTGTGAGATCATGACCTGAGTCGAAATCAAGAGTTGGACGCTTATTGACTGAGCCACGCAGGTGCTCCCAAAATGGGACTTTTTAGAAAATCATCTCAGAAATGTTTTCTGGAAAACTAGAAGTGAACAATGTCAGAGCCACCTACTTCTAAAATACGCCATTTATTGTAGATTCAAAACTATGAAAAAGAAGAACTAAAGTATAAAATAGTGGAACAAACAGTATTCACAAGAAATGTACTCTACAATTACACAACTGTTCTCCCAGTGCAGCTCACATATAATATATTCTTGTTAAAAAAAAAAAAATACTGCTGTACGGGGCACCTGGCTGGCTCAGTCAGTGGAGCACACGACTCTTGATCCCAGGGTCATGAGGTCAAGCCCCACAGTAGAACCTACTTAAAAAATAATTTTAAAAAATATAATTGCTGATATTACATTTTTAAGTCACAACTGTCTTTTAAAAAAGAGAAACAGAATCAGCATTATCCCAGTCACATGAAACAGTTACCGTCCCTGGTAAATTGTGAAGTGGAGGGTGCCTGGGTGGCTTAGTCTGTTAGGCGTCCAACTTCGGCTCAAGTCATGATCTCACAGTTTTTGAGTTTGAGCCCCTGCTTCAGATTCTGTGTCTCCCCCTCTCCCTGCACCTCCCATGCTCATGCTCTGTCTTTGTCTCTCAACAATAAATAAACACATTTTAAAAAATTGTTTAAATAAAAAAAATGTGAAGTGGATTATTTGCAAGATTTTCTTACAAGGGTATGGTGGAGACCAGGAGATATCGACTCCCTCCTTCAAGACCAAAGACAAAGAAAAGATCTCTGAAGAAAGAGTAAGTCGCTCAGTCAACTGTGCTAAGCTCAGGGAAATTTTTCTCTAAGATGTGGTTTCCTGGTAGCTATATGGTTTGCAAACCTTATTAGTTACAAGCACTGTTGATGAACAGTCAAGTCAAAGAACTTGGTGTGAGGTGGGGTTCCCAGGACCATGAGGCCGCCGATGCTTCCTATGTCACGTGCTGGTTTGAGATCCGAAAGGAAGAGTTTCATTCGTCTTGTGAACAGGTGAAAGCACAGAGCAGAATACGTCAGTGATGTATGGATGATACCAAGATTAAAGGGATAGATTTATCCTTGGAGAAACACCCCCAAAGCGATCTGTAAACATTACGGACTGTAAAGCACAGAAGCTGGTGTGGTCATAAACCTTCTCTAGTCCCATGACAGCTGCATGACTTTATCAATCTGCGCATTATGCCGATAGAGAGATGACACTGCTTGTGATTAGTAAGCAAAGCTGGTGTGTAGGGGCCATCTGGCACTTTACGGATAGGCACAATTGAACTCCGCCAGGTGGTTTATACTCCTGTGAACACACACAAATCGGTAACTGCTTGGTATTACAAAAAGCACCTTCCTGTTCAGAAGGCCAGCTCCATCTATCACTGCTCTTTTCCTTTACCATGTGGGTGATGCGGTGGCTCAGAAATGGCTACTTCTGTGTAAGTAAAGCATGTGGACAGTCTAACTTGGGAAAGTGGAGAGTCCTTATGCTCTGGAGATGGCAGCCAAAGTGCCTCCCTGGAAACCAGGGTCACAGCTAAGACCTACGAAGCAGGTGACCGGGATCAGCAATGCACTTTATTATGTGTGTAGGCTGTCATATTCGTCCAGACAATCAGGCAGAACTTTCTAGGAGTACTGAAGCCCTTTGCATTCAGTCGTCCTTGGTTGACCTCATAATCACATTAGTCCAGAAAGTGTATCCACGAAGCTTTGGCCATTCCCACATTGAAATGCATTCCCCACTGCTCAGACTAAGTCAGAGCGAACTTTGACGAGCACAACTATTTAAGGACAGGGTCATGAAAACATATTGGTCACTTTGAGCAAAACCAGATTTTGATAAGCTCTCTCTACCTCCCTCATTCTTTTTGTCACCTTTAGAAGGGAGTTGATTCTCTCTGAACACTGAATGAGTTGAAGTGCTTTGCTCATGGGAAAGTCCTGGTCTCCGTGATGTTTCATTGCAGATCTTCATGTCAGCCTAAATAAATATCACTGCTCCCTGACTATGTGTTACCTCCAAAGGTA
The DNA here is from genome assembly GCF_003009895.1 of Hyaena hyaena. Lineage (NCBI taxonomy): Eukaryota > Metazoa > Chordata > Mammalia > Carnivora > Hyaenidae > Hyaena > Hyaena hyaena. The sequence goes on from NW_024080774.1 coordinate 742,745, forward strand.
TTCTGTAAATCCAGTAAGGGTTAATTTCTTTGCCGACCTCCTGGGATGCAAATCTAGGTAGGACATGGTTTCTGCTCTAGACCAGAAAAAGGCTGGGCAAAACAATGATTCTTGTATCCTAATAAAGGAAATGTGCATGGTGCACTCAGAAATACAGAGAAGGGACACCCAGCACATCTTGGGAGAATCAGAAAAACAGTTGGATTAAGTGTTTCATTTAATTGTCCTCTTTCCTCAGAAAATGGGGAAATTTGTTGACCTCTCTTAAATTAGACAACTACAAGAGTATACATTTCTTGGACTCTAAATCCCAGCAAGAGTTACACTACTCTTTTTCAAATAACACAAGCCCACCGTTCACTGAGGACCCACTTTGCACAGTCATAGCACCTTTCCAATATCAACCGTGTAACCATTCAAACTTTAAAATCGAGGAAAGTGTCACTATATTTTGCAAAGGTTTTTTTTTGGAGATTTGTAAAAGAAGAAATCTCAGATACATCAAAATCAATCTCTGACTGATACTCTATGCTCATGGATTGGAAGAACAAATATTGTTAAAAAGTCTATACTATCCAAACCAATCTACAGATTTAATGCAATCTCTATCAAAAAATACCAACAGCATTTTTCACAGAACTAAAACAATCCTAAACTTTGTATGGAACCACAAAAGACCCGAATAGTGACAGCAATCTTCAAAAAGCAAAGCAAAACTGGAGGCACACAATTCCAGATTTCAAGTTTTATTACAAAGCGGCCATCGTTAAGACAGTGTGGTACTGGCACAAATATAGACACACAGATCAACACAACAGAATAAAAAACCACAATTACACAGTCAACTAATCTTTGACAAAGGAAGCAAGAATATGCAATGGGAAAAAGACAGTCTTCAACAAATGGTGATGGGAAAACTGGACAGCAACGTGCCAAAGAATTAACTGAACTGCTTTCTACAACATACACAAATATAAACTCAAAGTGGATTAAAGACCTAAATGTGAGATCTGAAACCATCAAAATTCTAGAAGAGAGTGCAGGCAGTAATTTTTCTGAAACCGGCTATAACAAGATTCTTCTAGATATGCCGCCAGAGGCAAGGGAAACAAAAGCAAAATCAACTATTGGTGCTGCATCAAAATAAAGAGCTCCTGCACAGCGAAGGAAATAATCAACAAAACAAAAAGACAACTTGCTGAAAGGGAGAAGATACTTACAAATGATATATCCAATAAAGGGTTAGTATCCAGACTATATAAAGACCTTATACAACTCAACTCCCAAAAAACAAATAATCCAATTGAAAAATTGTCAGAAGACATAAATACTTTTCTAGAGAAGACATCCAGATGACCAACTGACACATGAAAAGATGCTCAACATCACTCATCATCAGGGAAATAAAAATCCAAACCACAATGAGATACCAAATCCAAAATCCAAATACACAAGAAACAGCAAGTGCTGACGAGAATGTGGAGAAAAAGGAACCCTCTTGCCCTGATGGTAGGAATGAAAACTGGCGCAGCCACTGTGGAAGACAGTATGCAGGTTCCTCAGAAACTTAAAAACAGAAATTACCACATGATCCAGTAAATCCACCACTGGGTGGAATTTCCCCAAATAATTTATCCAAATAATAAAAATATACTAATTTGAAAAGATATACGCCCCCTTATGTTTTTAGAAGCATTATTTACAACAGCGAAATTATGGAAGCAGCCCAAGTGTCCGTCAACAGACGCATGGATAAAGAAGTGATGGTACATGTATGCAATGGAATATTACTCAGCAGTAAAAAAGAATGAAATCTTGCCATTTGCAACAACATGGATAGAGCTAGATAGTGAAGGCTAAGACAAATAAGTCAGAGAAAGACAAATACTGTATTATTTCACTCATGTGGAATTTAGGAGACTAAACAAAGAAAAAGGAGACAAACAAAACACCAGACTTGTAACTATGGAGAGCAAACAGGTGGTTAGCAGGGAGGAGGTGGGGGAGATGGGGCAAACAGGAGACAGAGATGAAGCGTACACTCACCACGATGCGCGCTGAGTAATGTACAGAATGGCTGAATCACTACACCTGAAACTATTGTAACACTGTATGATAACTATACTGGCCTTAAAAAAAATTAAATCTCTGACTTTCACCCATAATCACACACAAACAAAAGTGAGAACACTTCAGGGTCCCATGGTGAACCGCACCAGATCTTTGGGATATCACACAATTCCTGGACTCCACAAGCGGACACCCATTACTGCCGAGTGATGTGACCTTCTAGCGTCCTTGGTTTCACTCTGAGACCTGTGATCTCCCTAGCCCTGCACTTCAGATTCAGTCACCCTGGAACAGCATGCCCGATGATGAGGCGGTATCCTGCCTGTTAGCACAGCAAAATGCCCATATCCACGGATTTCTGTGTGTGCTGAATACAGACTCCTTGTGTATCCTTTACAACCCAGACTACTGGCTGAAAATTATCTTAGCTACATATATATGTATATACATATATATATATATATATCCCTAAATCTAATTTTCTAAGTAACAAAGGACAGTATTCACAGGAAGCTGCTCTCAGCAATTATAAATGATGTTTCTACAACTGTTTTCTACGTAAATCAGTCTGTGGGATGAGACCTCAGCGTTGCAAAACTTTGTTGGCTTACCTGGAAACAGTGCGTGTTTTTATTTTAAAGAGTTCTTTTCATCACAGAAAAATTAAGAAATTCTCTCAGCTTAAGAATCTCAAGAAACATCCTGCTTACTCACAAGATGTTCAACAGGACTCCAAAGCAATCCCATACACTACTCCTTTTAGAAGGAAAATAGCCTCCCCAAACCTCATTTCCTCATCAGCAGGCGACTACATAATCCATATAACCTATGTAATTTACCATCCCAACAAGGACTCTTGAGAGTGAAAGGGGGTGGGTCACCAGGTAGGACACTGGATAGCACGGGTCAACTGGGGCTGTCCTTCATGAACAGACAGTCACCTCTCACGTCAGAAGGAAGCTCGTTGGTTCAATCCCGCCACTTGTACCCCCTCAACACATACTAAAATCATTCTGGAGGATACACACTAACATATATATACACCTGCAGGCTCATACACGCACTTACATGTACCAATACATATGCACGCACATGTACACATACTTAGATGCTTAGGCCCTACACCAGACCAAGTAAATACGATTTCTGAAAAACGGACTAAATCTTGAACTACGACCATTATTAGAAGCTGCCCCAAATGATACAAACATGTAGCAGCGTTGAGCACTTGTGGACTGGATACCAGCTCCTACACCCTGGGATCTCAACTCCCCAGAATGAGTTTACAGCATCTGCTGTCATCAACATTTTACAACTGCAGACTACTCTCGTTTCTAGAACACAAAATATTCAATGTCAGTAAGACACTAACATTTATTGATGAAGGGTTTATAGTTCACAAAACACTTTCTCAGCATCTTTTTCCCCCCTCATATTAACCTTGCGAGAAAGTCAGATGGGCTATTATTATTAGGGACTTTCTGCAGATGAGGAAACTGAGGCTAATAAAATCCAATACACAGGTTATCTTATACGATGAGCATATGGGATAATCAAGCCTGGGTCCCGATTCTCAGGACAGCAGATGGGAGTGGGAATGAAGGATGCCTACCACAGGCCTGAACCCCACCTGTATTGCTATCAGCTCCAGGAGCTGGGACAAGTTACGTAACTCCTCTGTACGCTACCTCCAACATCAGAGTCATACTGGGCACCACTCGGAGTGCCGGCCTACGTACCGCGTGACATTCTACATGGCAGGCCTTAGTGCTGTGCCCAATAAATATTACTAGTAGTAGTATGGCTACTACACTCCTTCTCCTCTCATCCCTCCCCTGCTTTTACTGCCATAATTACTACCAAGACTGGAGCTAATAATAATAATCCCTGCGATCGGCAGAGTAAATGGTCCTTTAAACAGACAAACTTAATTATAATAAAAGCCTCTGAGCTACTCTTTACCCTCTTCCCACACACTCTGCCAACCCAACAGGAAGCGTGAGTGATCTTCCAAGATGACGCTATGAAACCAGACACCCCAGAAGTGCCAAAGCCGAAGTCTGGCCATCTCTGTGGGCCACAGCCAAGGTCAGGAGACCACAGGCAGGTGCTAAGCTGGGTGAGAAACCTCAGTGACCAGCAGCCTTGGAGAACGCCGCTCCCAGGTGCTTTCCAGAAAGCACGGAGAGCCACCACATGGGGGGCACTGGGCTGGGATGCCCGACCGCCGCACCTCCAGCCCTGATGCGGTGTTGAAAGCAAGGCCCCAAGCGTGCTGGAGAGGCCGCCGCCGAGGCCGGAGCACGGTCGTCGTTGGCGTGAGGGTGCCGCCATGGCCACCCCAGGGCTACCGCGCCGCAGGCAACCCTCCGGAGCCCACCCCGTGGAGGGGCAGTGCCACGTGTGGCTGCCACCACCGAGTCCGCCCCCAACTGCCCGGGCCCTTCCCACGGATCCCACACAAACATCCCACAGAAGTGCAGACTTCCCAGTGAACAAGACGGGCCCAAAGCACAGTCCCAAAGCCCCCCACACATTCCAACAAGCCTAGGCAACTGGGAAACGGTGAAGAAGATACATTCCGAGGGATGTCCTATTCTTTTACGAATTCCTACGAGTTTATTTCTTTGGAAAGTTCTAGAAGCTACAAAACATGTTTGACAGTCCACCTTCCAACAGAGCGCTTGCAATATGAGGCTGAAGGAGGAAACAAAGTGATTACAGATCATGTTCTAGGCATGTCATCTTTGCTTTGCAGATGAAATATGGTATGCCGCATGAGCTCAAAGATGTGAACACTTTAGTAATTCCAGATCTACAAATTGCAAGAAAAACAAATTAGATTTTAAAATGTATTCATTCCAAGGAACTAGCCTCCTTCAGGATATATTTTTCCTCTGAAGACAGAAAAGGTATCCTAAATGACTGCATTTCCATTTTCACCATTTAAATTCATCCTCATTGTAATTCATGTTTTTCAACATATTTAAAACACCAAGAATAATGAAAACCTTCTTGATAGATAATAAACTAAAGTATTAGTTTGACCTAGTAATCTAAATATTTTTAACATTAGTGGTATCATGGTTAGGAATAATAATAAAGTAGTTACTGTCTGACAGCATTCTCTGTTCTTTGCAATATGGGCTCATTTGGATTCAGATATGTTCTATAAACCACTACTTTATAGACTTTTTACTCTGGTGAATTAAATGTTTTTAATGTAAATATTTTATGGTTAGGATAATGACAATACAATAATTACACAGTTCTCTCTATGTGACAAATAGTATTGTGTGCTCCTTATGTGTATTAACTCAGCCTCATACACATTCTATAATTTTGGTGTAATCATTGTCCAAAATGTATAGATTAGGAAATGAGGAACAGAGATGTCAAGTAACCTTCCTAAGGGCACACAGCTCCAAGTGGTAGAGCCTGGATTGGAACAGTCAGCATGAACCAGGAAAAATGCTGACTCATCTTAAGCCATATCAATTAAACGTGTAGTCTAGGAGAATTGTGTAGGTAGGTAAATGTATCAATGCATATGCAAATCGAGTGATTTTAAATCGAATGGCTTTGATTTAAACAAATGTCTCCCAATTTTAAAACACAAATACATATGGTCCTTTTCAAAGCACTCACCCAGACGTGTTCAGTATGCCGTGGCGGCCTGGCCTCTCGTCCGAACCGCTAAAGCCCTGCAGGAATAGAGATAACAAGTTAGCGAGCCAGACAAGTCAATCCATCCTGGCACCTAGATCCACCTGGGCTGAGATCAGAACAAGCACTTTTCAGTGGTGCAACCATCATTTGGTCCCACTTCCGCAGTCAGTGGTCAGTAAGCATTCACTAAGCACCTGCTGCAGGCCACTCCCTCCGCTAAATCCTGGGGCTTCTCAAAGGTCTGACGCGGGGCGCCTGAGGGGCTTAGTTGTTAAGCCTATGACTTCGACTCAGGTCATGATCTCACAGTTCAGGAGTTCAAGCCCTGGGTCGGGCTCTGTGCTGACAACTTGAAGCCTGGAGCCTGATTCAGATTCTGTGCCTCCCTCCCTCTACCTCTCTGTCTGCCCCTCCCTGCTCACACTCTCTCTTTCTCTCCCTCAAAACTAAACATTAAAAATAAAAGAATAAAAATAAAATAAAAGGTCTGACCTGAACAGTCAGGTATCCGCAGTCCTAACTGCACCTTGACTATGACACAGCCCAACTAGCACATTTTCTTTTTTTTTTAAGTTTATTGTCAAGTTGGTTTCCATGTAACACCCAGTGCTCATCCCCACAAGTGCCCTCCTCCATGCCCGTCTCCCCCCCCCTCCCCCCACCCCCATCAGTCCTCAATTTGTTCTTGGCATTCAAGAGTCTCTCATAGTTTGCCTCGCTCCCTCTCCCCAACTATTTTTCCCCTTCTTCTCCTCCACGCTTTTACATGGACCTGAGCCCAAGGACTGGGCTGGGCGGGGGGCTCTATCACCCTGTGCCATCTCCCATCCAGGACTCGGTCTTCTGTCTTAGACTGGCCAGCTGTCATCTCTCTCCATCACTAGAGTGCAGTCTGCTTGTCTCATCCATGATTACGTCCACACACAGCAGTCCATCAATAGCACTGATCGAATACATTCATGGATTACAGAGACAATTCATAACCTCTAAATGCAAGCATGTGCAATGAAACACTTGAAGGTATGAGCTCTAAGGGGTGTGTTTAAACAAACCTGCTATATTATACACACCCTTGTCTTTATGCACTTAAACTTCTAGCATCAAGGCTCATGGCAGGTCAGAATTTATAAATTCATTGGAACCTAAGCTCAAACAGTTTGGTTACTAAAGTTTGTGGGGAGAGGTTACTTAGGTGGTTTAAAAAAAAACAAAAACAAAAAAAAAACAACCCTAGCAGCTAATTAAACATCGATACTTAATCTCTGTTCTGTTGTCATTCACAAGCGGGCACTATTATGTGCTAACATCATCTTCACCTGATACGATACTAGAAGCCATATATGTGAAAAGGAGTCTTACATACGTTTAATTGTATTCATTCACTATAGAATCATTTAAATTACTGTCAGTTATTTAGCTAGGTTTTCTCATATTAATGGCCATTTATACAACACTTTGTATTAAAATCTGAGATAGAAGGGGCACCTGGGTGGCTCAGTCGGTTAAGCATCTGACTTCGGCTCAGGTCATGAGCTCACGGTTTGTAGGTTCGAGCCCCGCATCAGGCTCTTTGCTGACAGCTAGCTCAGAGCCTGGAGCCTGTTTCAGATTCTGTGTCTCCTTCTCTCTCTCTGACCCTTCACTGTCTCTATTTCTCTCTCAAAAATAAATAAAACTTTAAAAAAAATCTGAGACAGAAATATCTAGGAAGTAAATTAGACACACATATGTGTGATATATACATCACACCTTAATTTTACAGGTGTAGTCACCATTTCGCTTCTCTAAATCTGTAGTCTTTGAATTTTCTATAATGAATATGTGCTTCTTTAGAAATAAGGAAAAATATTTTATTCTAAATCCTTAACTATTTTATTCTCAACGAAATGCTAACAGGATTACAAAGAACTGACATCTGTTTTGTAAAAGAATTATTCCCCCTTGAGTGCACACATGCAGTTTTACAGCCTGTTTTCAGGTCCTAGATATTACTTTTATATTAGCTCTATGAAAGCTATTGATTAATTATACTAGCTAATATAGAAATTATCTTATGCCTATTTTTTATTTTTTAAAGCATTTATGTACGTAAGTAAGTAATCTCTGCACTCCCAACAAAGGGCTACTCTTCTGACTGAGCCAACAAGGTACCTATCTTCTAATTATTTTTTACAGTTAACTTTCTTCACTTAAAAAAAAAAAATCATAAGCTGGACTTAATAAAGTAGTGGCTACGTGGCACCCCAATGACATTTTAAATAAAAATAAACATTAAGGGGCACCTGGGTAGCTCAGCTGGCTTAGCATCTGACTCTTGATTTTGGCTCCGGTCAAAATCCCAGGATCGTGGGATGAAGCCACGTGTTGAGTTCTACACTGAGCATGGAGTCTGCCTGGGATTCTCTCTCCCCCCTCCCTTTACGTCTCCCCTGCTCATGCTTACACCCACAATAGATGTGTCCACTTTCTCTCTCGCTCGCTCAAATAAAAAGGAAAAGAAAAATTCACCAGCATCAGAATACAGACACAGCTACGAAGTACAGGAGGAAAATAGAGAAAAAAAGTAAATGAACATTAAAACCAGTCTAAAGAAGTAACTATATAGCCATGTGACTTTTATTCATGACAGAATCTAGTTCATCTACATTTCAATTCAGTAAGTACCCTGCAGGCTTCCGCTGAGGAAGGCAAGAGATGAGAAGGACAAAAATGACCACCAGTAATCTAACTGGACTGCTTTCCGATGTTTACGTAGTTAATTTTGTATCAAGATTTCAGTCCTGACTCTGGTAAGCAACAACAGTAGGCCTTTGGATGCAGCACACAGAGGATTAAAAAGAGAGAGAGAAAAAACAAAAACAAAAAAACTGCTGTGAACGGTTTCTCACTCCTCTGTGGAGGTGATATGGGGCATAAAATACAGGGAGGGGAGACTCAGCCACTTCCAACTGGACTGAGGCCACATGAAACTGAGCCCTCCTAGGACCCATGCTTCTCGGTGGCATTCACATCCTTCTGGGGTGGGCAATGTCCCCGTCCATCAGCCAGCAGGGGGCAGCCTGAAAGTACTTAGACAAGACACTTCCTGAACATTCCAGGAAGCCTGTTTTTGCACGCAGGTCGGATCCACCTGGCATCAATTTTTGTGGGATTATGCACAGTGTCTTGGAGGATATGCAATCACTCTTCTGAAAGTCACTCATTAACTAAGGGCAAAGATTTATGAGAATCTGCTGTGCTTGTTACTGTCGTTTTAACGGAGTTCCTTGAATAAAATCAAGGATCACAAGTGTTCTCAACTCTTTGACAGCAGCCAACGTATAACCAGGGGGAAAAGGAAACTGTAAGAGGACGGTTTTTGTTCCAACAAAGTATATACTAAAACCAGCCTCTGTAATTTATTAGGTTCCAGTGAAATGGTTGAGAATTTAGCCCTGAGCACAGATGAACCTGGGCTCCTTTCCTTTGCTCTCTTACTGTCCAGGTCATCTGGGAAACGTGTCTCAATGTGTCCGTGAGGCCACTTTGTGTCCTTCTGAGCACTGATTGTGGAGACTGAGATGGGGAATATATGGATAGCAAGGACTCTGGGACACAGTAACTGTTCCCTGACTGTTATGAACTCTTACTGTTTTTAGGCACAGAACACTTAATCAATTACAAGGTACACTTCTGAACAGAGGGGCTCCACATCCAGTCATGTGCACCTTGAGAAATAAAGAAAGTGCATCTCCTGAGGCAGAGGAAAGAAAGACACGCCGATGGGAATCCACAAGAGCCTGGAAATCCAAAGTAGAGGCATGCTGTCTGCAGGCTTTCCCTTCCTAGTGACAATCCCCTAGGCTTCCATCTTTCCCTGGCTTCATATTCTCAGTTTTTTTAATGTTTATTTATTCTTGAGACAGACACAGCGCATGAGCATGGAAGGGTCAGAGAGAGGGAGACACAGAATCTGAAGCAGGCTCCAGGCTCTAAGCTGTCAGCACAGAGCCCAATGTGGGACTTGAACTCACCAACTCTGAGATCATGACCTGAGCTTAACTGACTGAGCCACCCAGGTGCCCTTCCCTGGCTTCATATTCTTAAAAAAATCTTTTATAATGTATATAATGACTTTCACTTTTTCACTCAGTGACCAATAGAATCTTAACTAATGCAGTCAATCTCAGGAATAATTTTTTAAGATGTAATTATTTCATTCTTTGAATTTATAAGTAGGATCCAATAACCAAGACAGTCTGATTTCAGGTGTAGCAAAAAAGGTCTTCTCTCCCATCTTCCTCTAAGATAACATCTGGGAATCCAGAAGAGTATTTTCGAGCAAGGCTTAATTGATGGGCTCCATGCCCAGAAGGACCCACACTTGGATTAACGATCTGCTGTCACCATCCTGAAATTAGTAATGCTTTAATCTTTCAACCTGTGTTTGCTTCTTTAAGATTTTTTCTATTATTTATGGGGTGCCTGGGTAGCTCAGTAAGTTGAGCATCTGACTCTTGGTTTCAACTCAGGTCATGATCTCATGAGGTCAAGCCCCACTTGGGATTCTCTCTCTGCCACTCCCCTGTTTGTGCATTTGCGCGCTCTCTCAAAATACATATTTAAAAAATGCTTTTTTTCTTAAGTAATATCTATACCCAACGTGGGGCTTGAATTTACAACCCCAAGATCAAGAGTCACATGTTCTACCAACTGAACCAAACAGGCACCCCTTTTTTAAATCTTTGTTTAGTTTTGAGGGAGAGAGAGAGCACAAGGGGGGGAGGTGTGGAAAGAGAGGGGGACAAGGGATTTGAAGCAGGCTCCACGCTAACAGCATTGGGCATTACGCAATGTCAACATGAATGATAAAATTCATGCCAGTAATTTAAAATTTTAGGGTTTTTTTTTTTCATTGAGAAAGACATTAAATAGCAAACAATAAAGTCTGTGACAAGTTGAGAGAGACAGACTGTGGAAATATGGACAAGACTTCGAATGGCACTCTGCCCCCTTCTTTTTGAACGAGAATTTTGTATTTTCCTCCTGCACTGGACCCTGTAAATTGTATCAAGTTCTGTCCCTGGGACTTTGTGGCACAGAGATGGAAGTTCTGGTCAAGTAGCAGGCTCTGCGTTGCTCTATGCTGCTATGGTCTGCTTCCCGGTCTGGGGTTCTCTGAGGTGTCCTCTGGCATCGTGGAGCGTTCATTTCATTCCTGACAGTACAGTGCACGATCCTGGCTTTTGTCCTGGTTCTCAAATGCCACCAGGCCTCTGCATCCCAATCTCAGGCTGGTCTTGATTTTGCCAGCCCTTCTGTGACTGCTCATCAGCCTGAACAGAAGCTTCCAGACCGTCTGATCACCATGCTAAGCTTATTTTAGCTCAGCTTCTCTATCCAGGTACCTCCCCGTGCCAGACCTTCATTATGGCTCCGGTCCCACACTGGGTAAATTGAGAACATCTCCAAGAACGGTGGTTTTCAACCCTGGCTACACATCAGGTTTCCCTGGGAGCTGTTTGCTTGCTCGTGCTTTCCTAATAATATGGATGCCGGGCCTCCATCCTGCACTCATCACAAGAGGCGGAATTAAGAACCACTGCACGGCAGTATTACAGCTTCCTGCAGCTATGTGCGGAAAAATGGGCATGGCTTTATTTCTCTGCATGTGTCTATGAGCAGCTCCCCAACATACACACACGAGAAGTGGAGGAATTAGTACGGTGTTTTTTTTTTTTTTTTTTTAATTTTTATTTACTTTGAGAGACATATGCAGAGCAAGCAGGGGAGAGGCAGAGAGAGAGGAAGACAGAACACCAAGCGTGATCTGTGCTGTCAGCACAGAGCCCGATGCGGGGCTCAAACTCAGGAACCGTGAGATCATGTCCTGAGCTGAAATCAAGAGTAGGACGCTTAACCGACTGGGCCCCCAGGCGCCCCTAGTATGCTGATTTCCTATCTGTGTCCCTCTCTCCTTCTTCCACTCTTCAACCGGGCTAGTGGGTGGGATGGGCTTCCCCCTTTGCAAAAGCAGGGCCTTGCTCTAAATTATACCCCCACTTCCCACATCTACAGGGAGCCTATCAAAACCTGTAGTTCCCAGGTCATCATGTCACCTGACGTGGAGGCCACAGGCCCAGAGGCTGCACTGAAGCCATAGACATGAATGGTGCCGCCTGGTTGGAACGCGCAGAGGGAGGGAGGAGGCCCCAGGTCTGAGTCCTGGGAATCCCCATTTCTTGGCTGGGTGGAGGCCGAGCCCCTAAAGATCCTGGGAAAGGACGGCTGGACAGCCTCACTTCTTACTCTGCTCCTCAAATGTCCATGAAAATGCCCGCGGCAAACACGTGCGAGCGTCCGGCTGTGACTCTGTCAGGACGGGAGCAGCAGAGCCGACACTCCAGAAGCAAATCCTGCCTTTGCTCATGGTCAGTGATCTCAGGAAAGCGAGCCTCTTTCTGCTACATTTACCAACCATAAACCGTGGGTGCAGTGCACGGACTCGACTCACAGCGCTCTTGGGAACGTTAACGGCATCTATCTTTGGAAGTTGGTTGCGAGAGGCAAATTGCAAACATCATGGGAGAGTATGCTACAGAAATAAAAACAAATACAAACCGGACAGCGCTTTTTCCCCCCTTAACAACATAAAATACGAAGCAAAAAATATATTCAGAGGGTTTCTGTGAGCACAAGGTACCATGATGATTTACAATTCTAGTACCGAGGTTAAGAAAAGAAATTAAGAGGCATGAGCCAAGTATCAAGAATATGTGTAAATAATGGAAACCACAAGGATTTCAGTAATTACATGTCAACACCTAATGAAAATATACCCTGGATGAATGTTAATTTAAGTACTGGAAAAGTAGAAGTGGGGCCACAGAATTGATGTGCTTCACTACACTGTTACAAAAAAGCAGTTATCTTCTAAAAATTAAGCAAAAATATCACTTTATTCTCCTTTATAATAAAAGGGAAAATGAACTTTAATATTAGTGTTCACAGAATGGTGAAAGTAAGCTTAATAACATTTAAACGTTACCTTATGAATGTTTCTATACACTGAAAAACCCAATTTTTTCCTAAAGTGAAAGAAGAAATATGTGGTCACCTTTGGATTTGAGCTAATTTCCTAAAATCTGAAGTACATGAAAAACAAACAAAACTAAAATTTGAATGAAAAGAACCTTCAGGGATGAAGAACTCAGTAACTGAAATTAAAAGTACACTGGAGGGAATTAAGTGGAGGGAAGTAAAGTGGAAGAAGAACGGATCATCAACTTGCAGGACAGAGAAATGGAAAGCAACCAAGCTGAACAGGAGAGAGAAAAAATAGTAACAAATGAAAACAGACTAAGGGAAGGGAGCATTCTATTACAAGGATCCCAGAAAGAGGAGAAAGAGACATGGAGGCAGAATTTTTATTTAAAGAAATAATAGCTGAAAAGTTCCCAATTCTGGGGAAGGACATAGACATCCAGATTCAAGAGGCACAGAGAACTCCCATCAAAATCTACCCAAGGGAGTTCATACTAAGACGTAAGTAATTAAAACGGAAAGTAGTAGTGACAGAGATTTCCCAAGCAGCAAGTGAAAAGAAAGCAGATACCTACAAGGGAAACTCTGTAAGGTTATCAGCTAATTTTTGATCAGAAACTGCAGGCCAGAAAAGAATAGGATATATTCAAAGTGCAAAAAGAAAACAAAAACAAAACAAAACCCTGCAACCAAGAATAATCTACCCAGCAAGGTATCACTCAGAATAGAAGGATCAAGGTTTCCCAGACAAAAGTTAAAGGAATTCATCACCACCAAACCAGGCCTAGGAGAAATGTTAAAGGGGACTCTTTGCGTGGAAAGGAAAAACCACAGGATATAAGTACAAAGTATAAGTAATTTTTACATCCAAAAAAATAAATTGATAGAAAGTATGACACTACATACCTAAAATGGGGGGAGGGGAGGAAGTAAAAACTAAGTGCTTTTAGAATGGGTCCATTCTAAATGAGTCCAACTTAAAACGGAGCGCTATATGTATGTTATATACAAACCTAATGGTAACCACAAATCAAAAAATTAGTATAAGATATGCAAAAAATAAAAAGAAATCCAAGTATATCACTAAAGAAAGCCAGAAAAATGTGAGAGAAAAGAGTAAAAGAAAGGGACAGAGAGGAGCTATAAAAACTGTAAATAAGTAACAGATGGCAATAAATGGGTATCTGTCAATAATTGCTTCCAAAGTAAATGGACTAAACCCTCCAATGAAAAGACATAGGGAATTTGTATGAAAGCACACAACACCCCAAAAGTTATCTTGAAAAGAGAGAGAAAGGAGGTTATCACAATCTCAGCTTTCAAGATAGAGCACAAAACTGTGGTAATCCAAACAGCAGGCTCCTGGCCCAAAGACAGACACAGGGGTCAACAAAACACAGAAAAGACCCAGAAATAAACCCACATTATGCGTGAGTTAATCTCTGACAAAGAGGCAAGAATACCCAGTAGGAAAAAGTCTCTTCAAAAATGGTGCTGGGAAAACTGGACAGTAACATGAAGAATGAAACCAGACCAGTGTCTTACATCACACACAAAAATACACTCAAAATGGATTAAGAACCCAAATGTGAGAGTTGAGTCCATAAAAATCCCAGAATAGAGCCCAGACCCTAGTGTCTCTGACCTTGGCCATAGCAACAGTTTTCCAGATAGGTCTCCTGAAGCGAGGGGGGAAAAAATGCAAAACTAAACAATCGGGACTACGTGAAAATAAAAAACTTCAGGGGCTATTTCCTCCATCCCTTCTGAAGTACTCTCCCCACTCCTAACATATTTTTGAAGGGAGTACAGTTACCGTGATGACCACTGAGTAACGTATGGAATCACTGTATTGTGCACCTGAAGTTAATATAGAACACTGTATGATAACTATGCTGGAATTTAGTTTTTGGTTCTTTTTAATATTTATTTATTGTTCAGAAGAGACAAAGACAGAGTGTGAGAAGGGGAGGAGCAGAGAGTGAGAGGGAGACACAGAATCCAAAGCAGGCTCCAGGCTCTGAACTGTCAGCAAAGAGCCCAACATGGGGCTCGAACCCACAGACTGTGAGATCAGGACCTGAACTGAAGTTGGAGGCTTAACCGACTGAGCCATCCAGGCGCCCCAAATTTTCAATTTTTAATTAAAATTGTATTAAATAAACAAAATTTGTAGTATATGTATGCAAAGTTAAAGAAAAATTAGATTTCAGAATTACAAAGAGTCTTTGAAGACCCTTAAATTGATGGTCCATATGGAGTGTTTTCTACATTTATAGTTGCTTTTTGAGATATGAATCTGAGGCTACTCAAAGGACTACATTTTACTTTTTTTTAATGTTTTATTTACTTTTCAGAGAGAGAGAGACAGCGTGAGCAGGGGAGAGTCAGAGAGAGAAAGGGATACACAGAATCTGAAGACAGCTCCTGCCTCTGAGCTGGCTGTCAGCACAGAGCCGGACACGGGGCTCGAACCCACGAACCGTGAGATCATGACCTGAGCTGAAGTCAGATGCTTAGCTGACTGAGCCACCCAGGTGCCCCAGGACTACACTATAAAAAACTTACTTTCTTACTATAGCACTCAAAAGTATGTTAAGGGTGGGATCATGTACCCCAAGGTGAAGAGAGAGAATAAGGTACTGGAAATAAAGCCTGGTGCTTAAAATGACAAGTCACAGCTAACTGGCTTCCATGAGAAATTTACAAACGCAAAACTACTATCAGGCCTGTACATGAGGAGGCAGACTTCCCTAGGCCATGGATGTTGTTGCAGTGACCCTGAACTTGCCATCTTACCTACTGAGAGAATGGATTTTGTGTTTTCATTATTTTAAATATAGCTGACCACAGGGATCTAGGAAAGTTCACCAGAACTTTGTGGAAGGGGGGGGTTCCCCAAGGGAGAATTGCATCAGTCCATATAATTCAACAAATACTACCCATATTTTATTAGCTCCTGCTCTGAAGCACGTATCCTGAAAACTCAAGCCATAATAGGAAATCTTGAAGTTACATCTGTCTTTTACATGTCAGGCTGGGTCCTTTCAAAATTTCACTTTGACTTCCATTTCAGATTTTTTAAAATAATTTTTTAATGTTTATTTATTTTTGAGAGACAGAGAATGAGTGGTGGAAGAGCAGAGAGAGGGGGAGACACAGAATCCGAAGCAGGTTCCAGGCTCTGACTGTCAGCACAGAGCCTAATGTGGGGCTCGAACCTACTAACCGTGAGATCATGACTTGAGCCAAAGCTGGACTCTGAACTGACCAAGCCACCCAGGCGCTCCTATTTCAGACTGCTGATCCATTTTACTTGTTCATTTTGTAGTTTTCCAAACAGAGAATGCATCTGTATAGCTGGGGATGTCACTTTTATCCTAGAAACATGTGAAGCTGTTGTAAAGAATGTTTTTGAAAGTCTGTGAATTGTGTATTTACTTACGGTTTTAAAATGAAATGCGAGATGTTTAGTGAACACTCAATGCCAACTACACTTTTTCAAAATGCTTGAAAATTAGAGATGAAAAACATTTGGATTTACTTCCTATTCTGCAAAATGTTTTTGGTAAAAGGGCATTGCCGTTTTTGTCATTGCTGTCAAAAACAAACATTTGCTAGTACCTATTTCTTTAACTCCAGGTGTAAGGTAAGATTTTGCTTAGGGTGCCCGGGTGGCTCAGTCATTTAGGCGCCCAACTTTCGTTCAGGTCATGATCTCACTATTCCTGGTTTTGAGCCCCATCGGGCTCTGTGCTGACAGCTCAGAGCCTGGAGCCTGCTTCAGATTCTGTGTCTCCCTCTCTCTCTGCTCCTCCCCTGCTTCCACTCTCTCTCTCTCTTAAAAATAAACATTAAGATCTTGCTACAACTCTGAGTACCACAGCTTTCTACAGGGAAATTTATCACAGGAAACATTCCCATCCATTTATACTGGCTTGATGACCAACACACCAAATACCCCATGTAACTACAAAAAAAAAAAAAAAAGCCAAGCAGTACTATAGCTAATTCAGTGCCTAATGACATTTATGCCAAGTAATATTTACTGTACATTTAAATATAATTAATATTGCAACTAACTTTTGAAGGCATCAAACATCACAGCTGTGTTCCTATTTCTTTGGGAAACTAATCCCATGATGGTTATGTATCGTGCAGTTTTATACAGCTAAGGAGTAAACAGATTTTTTCCTGTTTCATACAGGTCACAGCTGCCCTTTTCCTTGTGTTTAACTGAACAGGTATTTATCGGACACTACAGCGGATATGCTGACTGAGACTGCCAGGTCTCCTCCCACGGAGGCCTGCGGGCAAGTCCAGACTGGGCAACGCCTGGGTCTACTTGCCCATTTCTTGCACGGCATGCCCCTGCTCGGTCATGGGCCCACATCCCGGCGCAGATAACCCTGCTGTTTGGAAGTTCCCATCACACCACGTCACTCTGACGAAACACCTACACTAGCACCAATCTTCGCTAACCATAAACACAAAGAGCATTTTCACTGTAGCCAGGAAAAGCAAACGTAGCACGCCACGTTTTGCAGCCAGAGGCAGTGACATCCCGAGGGGAGGAAGCGTCACAGGCAAGGGCAGCATGCCAAGCCCTTCCCAGAACTACAGCCAGCACCCCAGCACCACCCCACCACAGCTCTCAAGTGTGTCTGGGGGCATCTGTGCTGCATCTTCACCTATTCTGTGCATCTGTTGGAAGATGTGTCCTAAGGTATCAGGTTTTTTAGCTCTGGGAATGGACAAAATTTTTTTCTATATAAATTAATGGCAACTGCTTTTTTGCCTCACATCATTTGGCTAATAGACTTCATAGGGACACTGTACCTTCAGATACCGGGAAATCTGTAGTCAAATTTGCTGCTCACAATGACTGTTCCAGGGATATGCATGTGATAAAAACAGAATCTTTTTCTAAGTCTAAAAGGCAGACAGTGAAGGCAGAGCCTTCCCACTGATAGGCTAAGAGGATGTGGGGCCAGCAGCCTCTTGGGGATACTCTGCCTGCAGAATGAAACAAAATGAAAACCAAGTGCTTGATCCAGCCATACCTGCAGGCAGCACTGCCTCCTCTAAACTTCTAGATTTTTTTTAACCAGCAATTCTCTTCCTGCTTAAACCAGTTAGATTATCTGAAACACACCATCTAAAGACTCCCAAGTCTTATAAATAGTTACTAGTTTTGAGTTGTCTGGTAGACACCGGCAAAAACCAGGAAGCATAAGATAGTCTTTCCTAGAAATGAACTCTGAACACAGAGAGTGCAAAAACCACATCTCAACCTAAATAAAAACTCATAAATGCTATGGCAACACCTCAGGGACCAACAAAGAGGTAGGTATGCCAAATACTGACACAAGGTTGCTAATAATGATCCAAAACGATATAATGAGGCAGCAGTGCCTGATTTAGGCCTTGAAGAATAAATAGGGCTTAGGAGAAAAGGAAAAATGTGCAAGGACATTCCAGCGAGGAAAAACAAAACAAAAAAACAGTAAACTAAATGCAGAAAGTGTACCTTTTTTTCCCCCTAATGCCTAGCCCAGTCCTTGTCATATATTAAACACCAAATAAAGTTTATTCAAAGAGAAAGGAAAGGCATAAAGATAAATGATTACATAAATCATTTCTTTGAGTTAAGACCTTGGTCAGTAACAAGATAGCCTTTAACATTGCTCCTGATGGAAATTATGTTCTTTTCACCATAACCTACTTTGTGACATGGCTTCCAGGAAAAGTAGCAATCAGAAAGAGTAACCTCTGTAATTGATACGTGGAGAAAGGGTAGCTGTAACGAACTGTTAGGCTTGCTTTTTATTTTTCTTTTCCAGATATAAACAAGTTCTCTAAATGCCATGAATATATAGGTCACATTAAGGACTTTTACCGTTTTCCATTAAAATTATAAATGTTTAAATACAAACACCAATTACAAACTCTGACCAGAGAAAGAACTGAAGGAAGAAACAAGGTTCTGAACCCTTTCGTGGCCAAACAGCACAGTGCTCAGCACCTAATGAGAGCTTCCTATTTTATTCATTCACTTTTGCACGTGTGCTGCCAAAGCGGGCACTTATTAATTTGTTTTTGTAACAGTGAAGGAAAGACAGACCTGTGTACAGGGCGTGTTTTGGGATGAGAGGGATCTGGGCTGATAATCTCTGTGTCTGTGTGGATGTGGGAAAACTGTTTTCATTCTAAATTTTCACCCATATTTCTTCCCTTTCATCATTGTTGTAAAAGTTATATGAGACAGTGCTTATGAAGGACCCACGGGTCAAAGGAGGTCATGAAGTGAAGTAATTATTAGTAATGAGATCCCGGTAAATGCGAGTCGGTGCTCAGGAAAGAAGGCATTTTGCAAAAACAAAAGAGATTGAAATCCTTATTTTGTCCCCACGAAATGAGGTAATTAGGTAATTGGATGTTTTAGCAATTAGGGTGCTTCTTTTGATAACGGCAGCAGTAATGGCTAAATACAGAGGTCCACATGAAAATACAGCATTTTGGTAAATGTAACGAAGCTGAAGGCACGAACGTGGGCATTCTGTTTATCACTCAACAATTTCACTTGTTTGACGCTGACGTTATTTCCCTAATAATCTCCTCCACTGTGAGGAAACCACGTGAAGGACCCCAAGAAGGGTGCACAAACTGTGGACCACGGCTGTGGGCAAGTCAAGGGTAGAGCTGTTCTGCAAGAATGTTTATGGGGCAGCAAACATTGGGTTTTTAAAATTATTTGTAACTTGGGGCACCTGGGTGGCTCAGTCGGTTGAGCACCGACTTTAGCTCAGGTTCTGATTTCGAGGTGTCTGTGTTGAAGCCCACTTCGAATCCTCTGTCCCCCCTCTGTGCCCCTCCCCTGCTTGTGGTCTCCCAAATTTTTTTTTTCTTTTAATTAGGACTCTGTAATGCATTCGGTGCCCCAACTCCCCTACTTCCGTATCAAAGACTGAAATCTCTTTGCTACAAAATGTATTCTTTTTTTTTTTTTTAATTTTTTTTTTGAATGTTTTATTTATTTCTAGGAGTGAGAGAGACAGCGTGAGCAGGGTAGGGTCAGAGAGAGAGGGAGTCACAGACTGAAACAGGCTCCAGGCTCCGAGCTGGCAGTCAGCACAGAGCCCGACGCGGGGCCCGAACCCACGAACCGCGAGATCATGACCTGAGCGAAAGTCGGACGCTTAACCGACTAAGCCACCCAGGCGCCCCTACAAAATGTATTCTTAAGTATGCAGATGTTCAAATGTCTCCTGCTCTATCTTATGCTTACGCAGATTATCAAGAACTAGTGCTGTAGAAACAGAGAATCTTTATTTGTCAATGCAAATGTATAATACATTGGGAATGTGTTAAATGAGAATGAAGCTTAAAAAATTTTAATTTTTTTTTTAACGTTTATTCATTTTTGAGAGAATGAGTGGGGGAGAGACAGAGAGGAAGACACAGAATTCAAAGCAGGCTCCAGGCTCTGAGCTGTCAGCACAGGGCCACAAACTGTGAGATCATGACCTGAGCCGAAGTCGAATGCTTAACCAACTGAACCACCCAGGCGGCCCCCCCAAATTTTTTTAATAAAATGCAGCTTATAAATAAATGTTACATTTTAAAAATGTCTGTCATAGAAACAACCCGATATTTAATTTCTATGCCAGGTTTAGAAGACCTATAGATTATATGTTGTAGATGCATCCAATCATAAATTACATTTAACAATTTAACAACCTACAATTCAAAGTAGGTTGTCTACTTTGAATTGTTTTCTTATGGTGTCAAAGAAAGGCCTTTTGTTAAGTATACAAGAAAGACTATGTGTATATTACACATGTAATTTGTATGTTTTTTGAAACAATGTTCTCCCATTGAGAAAGGATTCACCCAGGGGCGCCTGGGTGGCTTAGTCGGTTAAGCGTCCGACTTTCGCTTAGGTCATGATCTCACGGTTCGTGGGTTCGAGCCCCGCGTCGGGCTCTGTGCTGACTGCCAGCTCAGAGCCTGGAGCCTGTTTCAATCTGTGACTCCCTCTCTCTCTGACCCTCCCCTGCTCACACTGTCTCCTCTCTCTCTCTCTCTCTCTCTCTCTCTCCTAGAAATAAATAAAACATTAAAAAAAAAAAAAAAGAAAGGATTCACCCAGTGTTCGTTCAAGGCATTGGTTCTTCCAGCAAGTTTGTAGTAAAGAGAAAACAGATGCAACGGAAGAAGTAGGGCAATTAGTGACACTGCCTAGCTTGCAAAACTTAGAAACTGAGTTCTAAGAACCTTAAGGCATTCATCGAAGCCTTCCCGTGCTTCGTTAGCGAGAGCGGTCCCTGGGAACGGATGCAGCCTCCCTCCCTGGGTTCAGACGGGACCTTCTGCCCCGTGACTGCTAAGGTGCCTTTCTCAGAATCCTGCCGCGAGCTTCCCACGGGGGGCATGCCCACATCATCGACCGTTATGACCTGACGCCAACAGTGTGGCCACCCTGCCCTGAAATCAGGAACCGTGTGCAAGGTTCTGGCAAGAGGTGACGGGTGAGCAGTCACCAAAAAGCAGAGAGGCCAAGGCTGTCGCCAGGTAATGACGGCAAGCCCCAGAGGCATTAACACGCGGTAAGGTGCGAGAAGGGGAAATGACATCACACTATGCAGAGAGCGTGGGGACTAGGCCTGGGGATTCCTCGAGCTTGCACCCATGGGTTCACAAGGCGTATATGCACAGGAAGCCTCAGGATGAAAGCATCCAAGGTTAGGCAAACAAGATTAGGTGTTCAGGGCGGAAGCCCCCCCCCAACTTAGTATTATCGCAGAAAGCTGCTTTCCCAGCAAGGAAGGCCCACAACAGGTACACAGAGCTATAGACGCCGGCAGGGGGAAGCAGAGCTAATCAGGAAAAGAACGGTGCCTCACTGGCCCCGAGGTGGCGTGCTGTGTCCTGTGCCCTAGGCTGGCTAAGAGAAACATTCGGAAACAACCACGTGCCCCACACTAAGTACTGACCCTCACACCCTGGGTCCTCAAAACCTCCTTTCTCTCATGCCCATGACTTCATGTTCACGGATTCATGGTCTTCTGTGCACATGCATCACGCCTGTAAGTGCCCGGACCCTAACAAAATCGAGCAAGGAGCCTTCCTCGGGGCTCTGGTCTCCTCCCGGACATTAGCCTCCCTTGCATTTTAATCCTGCGTCCGCGCCCTTGCTGGACAAGAGAGAACTCCAGACCCTGTGACAGCAGGGTAGACTCGAAGAAGACAATCGGCTCAGAAATACCGAGATGGCGCCCTGTCCCGGGGGGCAGAGATGTGACAAGTACCCCTCACTCTGTCCCTTCCTCCCTCTCCACCGCACAGTCGATAAAATGCCGTGGGAGGCCACTGGGCCCAGAGGATGGACAGGCCGGTCTCCACACGTGGCTTTCCCGCCAGCTGCGCATCCGAGCGCAGGGTTCCCTTCTCTGCAGCCCGGCGCTCACAGGCAGAGCACCTGTGCGGCTCAGTGCCAGCGTGGGGCTGGTCTCCGTAATTACAAGTCACCCGCCTCCCTGCCCGCACCAGCCACATCCCGGATGAGGAAGAACTCCGTTCTGCTCAACGGCCTCAGCCCCGACCCGCACAGCATCTGTCACACAACGTGTGCTTAATAAATGTTTCATGAACAAACCAGTTCCAAACTAAATGAGCAAGGAAGACAGAGAAGCAGAAACGAGCAAATGAATTAGTGGGGGGGGGGGGGGGGAAGTTCTTAAACGGCAATTAAGTTACTATTTAATCACAAGAGCAACTGCCTTAAATCCAACATCCCAAAACACATATTTACTGATGACACAGCAAGAATTAATGGGCTGGAGTGGATGAATCTGATCTTCTTCCTTATCTTGGGGGGGGCTAATTTTTTTTTTTTTTAAGTTTACTTATTCATATGGCATGTGAGACAGAATCCCAAGCAGGCTCCGCGCTGTCAGCACAGAGCCGAGTGCAGGGCTCGAACTCGCGAACCATCCGATCATGACCTGAGCCAGGGTCAAGAATCAGACACTTAACGGACTGAGCCACTCAGGTGCCCATGGGAGCCGAACCTGTGAATCAGGTGCATGTGAATACGGCATGGGGGGGAAGGCCAGAAGGAGGGGCTAATTTTTAAGACTTTAAAACGTTAAGAATTCAGTTTTACAGCTGCTCAGACACGTCCGCCCTGACAGTTGCATGCAGTCGAATCCCACTCACCAGCAGTCGTGGAAATAGCGTGGGAGCTCACCTTTCCTCCAGGCAAGGGCTCCGCGGTCGTGCTGTTCCACCCGGCTGCCCAGTGACCAGTGTTGACCACCTCCTGAAGCCGCCTGCGGGCACTGCTCAAACGCAGGAAAGAGCTGCCGCGTCACCACCGCCCCAGCCTCCGGCTGTGCAGCTTTGTGCCTCCTGAATCTTCCAACGCAACATCACCTGTAGCCACGTCACCCAGCAGCTACACTGCGGCTTCACAAACTTCCGGGTGCAGAGCAAATTCGGGGGGTGGATACGGAGCACGGGGTTCTGTTAAAATGCAGATTCTGCTTTAGGACACCTGTTAGGAGGCCTGCGATTCTTCCTCCATAGGACGCCTCCTGCAGGACGCCCTCCGGGAGTACCACCTCCACCACAGAAGGAAGAGCTTGTCCACCCCTATTTCCTCAGCATGAGGTTCACATTCCCTTCGCGAAACCGCAACGGGAACGAAACACTCCCCCCGTAGCGGGGTTGCGCTAGGCTTAGACTTTCTTCAGGACCAACGAGCGCGAAAACCAAAAGTCCTTTGGCATCACATCCGGGGCTCTGGCTTAGGGCTAGCGTTGTGGGCTCAGGTCCCGGCAGCCCGAGGGACGAGGAAAAAAGAACCCAACGCGAAGCCCGTTTGGGGAGCCCCGTTCACCCCCTCTTCCGGGCCAAGCCCCTCGCACATAGATTCTCCTACACGTGCACCCGTCGGGGGCAATGTGTCCTTCGACAGAGGAGACCGGGGAGCTGGCGGACAGGGATGCCAGCGGGCTTGGCCCCCATTTAAAGCTGTCTCTCGAGCCTCTCCGGAGCCACCAAACGACAGTGAGGCCGACTGACGAAGGCCGGGGCGGGAGGGGCACGAGCTTTACGGCGGAGCACCCGCAGGTAAGTCACCTGAGCAGCTCAGGGAGGTGGCGCGACCTGCGCAGGGTCACGAAGCCCAGGGAGCCTGAGGGGGGTGCCCGCGCCCGAAGCCACAGTGAGGCCTTTCCCATAATGCCCAGGGGGGAAGTAGAGGCAGGTGCTGAGAAGCGGCGAGGCACCAGGCCACACGCCTCACGTGGACCCAGCCCTTTGGGCCCGCCCCGAGAGGGCGGGGGCGGGGCAGAGGAAAGCCACTTCCGGGGGACAGCCGCGAAGAGGGCCAAGCTCTTCCGGTGCGCAGCGACGGAGGGTCGTTCAGGGTCAGTGAAGTCGCAAGCGAGGGGGTCAGCTAAAAAGCGCAGAGGGACTCCAACGCATCAGTAGGTATGGAAGACAGCAGGACTCGGGACGAAAGTGTTGCCCCTTACGCCCGGGTCAAGCGTCCCTGCGCGCCGCCATCTTGAGTGCCGTGGTTTACATGGAGTGGGCGGGGCCGCGGGGAGAATGCCTGCGTCACAATGCCGCGCGCATAGGCCCGCCCCAAACCCGTCGCGAGACCTTCCTGGGCAGGCGCGCCGCGAGCGTGGGCCAGCCCTGATAGGCGGGGCCTCGTTGAGTGACGGCCCGGCCCCGCCTTCCGGTTAAGGGGGCCGTTCAACCTGGAAGTGCCTCGGGCCTGCCTCGGTAGGGCGGCGCGCGGGGCGGGCGCGGGGCGGGCGCGGGGCGGGCGCGGGGCGGGCTCCAGCCCCTGGAGGTCGCTCCCGGGGGTGGGTGGGTCGGAGCGGGCCCCCGGAACTGGAGCTGGGGTGGCGGCGATTCCCGCGCCACCGCCCCCTGGGTGCTGACGGAAGCCGGGCCTGCACAGGCAGCCCGCGCTGACACGGAGCGCCCCACTGCACCTTGCAGAAATGAAACCACCCCCGGGGCTCGGCTGCAGTTAGGCCGAGCCTCCTCCCGCCCGCAACGGTGGTCTTAGGTTCCTAAATTCGAGGCCCAGGCCAAGTGCCTCATCTGAAGACCCCTGAGCCGGGGGAGGGGGCTGGGGGGAGGTAGGCCTGGGGTCCTCCAGGTGAGCAGCGTTTTGGCTGCGTGATTTCATGCACGTGGTCACATCAGGTGCACTGAGCCTTCCCGAAACAGTCCCGTCGTTAACTTTATCACAAGCAATCAAGTGGTGCTCTTCACATTTCTTGGAGCCTTCAATTGCCCTTGACAGTCATGACCTTTGTCTTAAGAAACTTGGTGATTGAATAAATATATGACATTATTGAATAATCGCTCATTGCATTATGGAATGATCGCTCGTTGCAATATGGAATAATCGTGGGCGTCAGTATTTTTTTGTTTTTAATATATGGATGCTTGCAATGGAAATGTGGGGCAATCCGGAATGGGGACTTCTTGTGAAATGTAGCCATGCACTTGCAAAGAATACATCCCTCCCTCCTTTGGAATTTGCTAGTGTCTTGTGATTTTACCTTTCACAATAGTAGCCCTCTCTCGAAAGTTAAAAGGTCAAAAAAAAAAAAAAAAAGCCTTGCCCGTTGTAATTTATTGATGTTTCTTGCCGAGTACTTGTAGATTGCATACTCTATGTGATGAATGCATATGGAATGTTTTTTCGATTCATAAAACTATATTGAGTCAAGGTGAAAGGGGAATAAAGTTTTCTTGAAAAATGTATTCATTAGACTTTAATTGAAGGTACTGTGCCTAGCACAGAGAATTGTATGTTAAAAGGCTTGAAATGATGACGACCCTAACACTCACCCCATGTGAAATAAACTATACCAATTAAACGGCATTTTTGTCTTTTGTTTGGTCAATTTCACAGCTAAAATGAAGCCCATCAACTTGTCCTTTTCAGCCTGCGGGTTTCTGGGCATTTACCACTTGGGGGCAGCATCAGCACTTTATAGACACGGCCGAAAGCTCCTGAAGGAAGTCAAGGCCTTTGCAGGGGCTTCTGCGGGGTCCTTGGTTGCTACCGTCCTGCTAACTGCACCAGAAAGACTAGAGGTAATTAAGTGGTAACTAGGCTGCTTTCCTTGTCAGGAAATTAAGACCCAGCGACGGAGAAGAAGGTTAGCTGCGCTAAGTTTACTGCACAGATATAATCCTTTTCCCGGGTAACAGAAAAGGTTACGACATTTCTTTTAAAATTTAATTATTAGGGATCTGTGCTCTGGATTTGGGAAAGATTATTTTAGTGACAGTGAGACGAGGAAATAAAATGCCTTCTTTTACTCTTGAGTATTTAGTCTTAAGATTGCAGCTCGGTTTCTTTCAAGCAAAGAATCTTTCTGTTTTATCTGATCATGAGAACACAGGGCCTGTTTTCAAAGCCCTGAGCATGTGGCCAGTAATGCTTTGTTCACTCCTATTGACAAACAGGTATACAAATGAAAACGTGGGCCAGTAATTTCTATTAAGTGGAATGATAACAGGGATTTTATTTGTTTTTCATTCCCAGTGAGAAGTCGTGAATTCTAAGCAATTTATCCCACAGTAATGAAAATAAGCTTCCATTAGGTATTTCATTTAATGCAATCTATGTTGTAAAAATGTGTTTTCTGCTTCTAGACAGCAACCATGCATTTGCTGACTGTGAGAGCTGTCTTCTATAGGTGAAAAATAGCATACTCATTCATTCCCTACATACTCTAGTGGCTTTAAGCAATAATCAAATAACAACACATTCATGCCCAAGAGCAAATTTAAGTCACATTTAAAATTTCAAAACTAGAAAATTTTAAACATCCAAAATCTGTTCTCAAATCGATGATAAGCTCCTTACGGAAGAGAAACTGGATTTAAGGCCAATTACTTGGAAATCCATTTATCTTTTCTTTCCCTTCTTTATATGGTGCCTTTATTGGTAACTTGGAAAGTGAGAAAAACTGTATACATTGCACAGAATGAGAATCTGAAGGCAGTGAACATATAAGTAAGGTGTGAACAGCCCCCAGGCTGGCAGAATCCTATCGTTTGGGTTGCAAGCCAGTTCCATTCCAGAACTTTTTAAGGCCAGATTCTACTCAGAGGTTGATTCCTCCTCCTTAGTGCCATCTTTCCTTTAGGTGGGGCAAATCCCCAGCCAGGGGGTTGAGTAGACTTGGTTCTGAATCCTCAGATTTAGAAATGTATTAATTATGGGGCCCTGGGGGGCTCAGTCTGTTGAGTGTCCAACTTCAGCTCAGGTCATGATCTCACGGTTCACACGTTCGAGCCCTGTGTCGGGCTCCATGCTGTCCGAGGAGAGCCTGCTTTGAATCCTCTGTCTCCCTCTCTCCATCTCTCAAAATTAAACACTTAAAAAAGAAAAAAGAAAAGAACTGTATCAAGTGTGAATTAGGAATGATGTGATTCGAAAATCCTGCCATAATACAGGCACTTAGCTGAAATTCAGTGATGTTAAGATATTGACGGTTTATCTGGATTCAAGATTTGATATCACATATTAAGCTAGATTACCTGTTCCGTGTTTTTTCAACCAATTGGAGACCCATCGTATTACTAGTGGTGTTGCTATGATTAAGTTGGCTGGTAAGTTGGTAAAGGGGATGGACAAACTGGGTGTTCACACTGGAAGGTGGAACATGATTCTCTGTATTTACCTAGAACATCCTCATTTCTCTTTTTTCAACAACAATTTTCAGCCAGTTGGATTAAGGTTATTTGACTTTTCTTGTCAGCCTTTGAAATCCATCACCCATAGGGTTGCTTTGAGTTTTTTAGCACACTGTTTTGGACTTAGCCACGTCCGCGTTAGCTCAGCTCTTGCTGACGGTTCCTCGAGCTTTGTGGTGTTGTGACAAACACGTGAGTAATTAATCTAGTTCAGAGCGTAGGCCTGTATAATTAAGAGGAGCACCTGACGCTCGGTGGATTTTAGGTGGCAGGCAAATTTCGACGTCGATCCGGAAGAGCTCAGTGCCACAAGCCTTTCCTCGGCCCTCACGGCTTGCAAGGCACGGTGTGGGAACACAAAGATGAGTAAGTCCATCCCTTAATCAGTTTCCAGTGTGAGCAGAGGTGTGTGTAACTAAACTTAACACCAGAAAGTAGGTCAGGTGGGCAGTGTAGCCTTGTACACGGAGCACACATTCTAGGGGCCGTCCTCGCGGGGGCTTCCTGACCGCGGGCCTGCATCCACTCCCACTGCCGACAAACCACCCACCTCACGGCACCGGCGCTGTTTTTACTCAAACTTAAATCTCATTCTCTTATCCCTTCCACCCTCCCCGCCCCGACTCTGTCTTGAGTCAGAATAGGGTCCAGATTTCTAGGCATGCCTCCCAAGGCCGCAGGTGACTCAGTCCTCACACAGCTCACCGACGATGACCGTCAGGCCAGCGTTCCTGCTGGCTTGTGCTCAGATGTCTCCGTCCTCCCCAGCTACTCCCATCTCCTGTCCGGCTTCTCCGCAAATTTAGGTCCCAACTGTACACATCACGCTGGAGGGTGGTTTCGTTAATGCCCACTGTGTTAGTTTCTTCTTGCTGCTACGATAACACGTCTCAGTGGCCTAAAACTGCACACATTTATTCTCTTACAGCTCTGGAGGTCATAATTCTGAACCAAAATCAGATTGTCAGCAGGGCCAGGCTCCGTCCGGAAAGTCCCAAGGAGACTCTGTGTCCTTGTCTTTACAGTTTCCAGAGGGACAGCCTGCATTCCTGGGGTCACAGCCCCGCCCTCGCTCTTTAACCCTTACCCACAGCAGCTTCAGATCTCTCTCCCGTGACACTTCTGACTCCCCCTTTCTCTTACAGGGACCCTTGTGATGGCGTTGGCCTCACCTAGATAATCCGGGGCAATTTCCCATCTCAAAACCTTTTTTTTTTTTTGTTTAATTTTTTTTTTTGTTTTTTAATAATTATTGAGACTGAGAGAAACCGAGCATGAGTGGGGGAGGGGTAGAGAGCGAGGGAGACACAGAATCCGACACATGCTCTAGGCTCTGAGCTGTGAGCACAGAGCCCGATGTGGGGCTCGAACCCACTTCCCACGAGATCATGACCTGAGCTGGTGTTGGACGCTTAACCGACTGAGCCACTCAGGCGCCCCTCAAAACCTTTAATCACATCTGCAAGATTGCTTTGCTCATGTGAGGAAACACACAGCACAGGGACTAGAATGCGGACATCTTTGGGGGTGAGAGGCTCGGTTCTCACAGCGCTCCCACAGCACTCCGGGGCCCGCGCACTGATGCACTGCTATGTCTCATGAGCGAAGGGGCTCTTTGTATATCGTTCCGGCCAAACCCCAGTGCCTAGCACCCCATACTGGTTGCTTAATGTTTGAATTAATAAAGGAAAGATAGACCTGGGTTCAAATCCTGACTCTGGAGGGTTTTTGTTGAAAGCCTGGGAGAGAGGCTTAATCTCTTCAAGCCTCAGACCTCTTAACTGTCAAGTGGGGTGATTGTGCCCACGTGGCTGACAGTAGCTGGATCCGTGGATACCAGCACATTAGATGCACCCACCGTCCCCCCCACCCCACTCCCTACCCCTCAGAGACTGTTACAAATACCAGTGCCTGAGACTGGGTTCCAAAGACAAACGGCGGTCATCATGACTCCTCTGTTGGTCATTCAGTGTCATTAATAATCAGCACTGTCCGCAGTCAGACTGTTCCAGAGGCCATAGAATTGGGATGGGAGAGGAGGTCAGTTGTCTTGGAAAAATGTGTCGGAGAATGTGCTAAGTGAGCATCAGAACTCAGACTTCAAGGATTTCTCAGATGTGGCCAAAGCCATTTGAACTGGTTTAAAAAGAAAAGAAAGAAGGAAAAGAAATGATTGCGTTTTGAGAACCCACAGCTTGCCTGGAGACTAAGAATGGTAGGTGAGGGCCAGGTCAGATGGGGATTCACATACCTGTGAAGGAAAGTGGCCCCCGAACTCCGAGGGTTGGGTTTATAGGGTGTAGGGTCCAGGTTCCTTGTGTGATGGCCACAGCATTCTGGGAAAAGTAGGAATTTGTTGTTTACAAATCATAGGGTCACCCATTCATTTTCTTTTCCAGGAATGTAACGAATTTACCTACAAGTTTGCCGAAGAAATCCGAAGGCAGTATTTTGGGGCAGTAACACCCGGCTACGATTTCATGGCCCAACTGAGGTATACCTACGTATCTAGAACATTTCCCCCAAAGCATGTGAAGACAGAATGTGGAGGGAGCTCTGTGTAAACTGTGGCAAGCTCAGCGCAACGTTCTCTCCTCTAAAATATTTACAAGGCGTTCAATAATTCAAGGTGAGTAATGCGGGTCACTTTCTCTTCTTTAGAAGCGGAATGGACTTGATTCTCCCTCCCAACGCTCACGAGCTGGCCCATAACCGACTGTACGTATCTATCACCAACATGAAAACCAGAAAAAATTACCTGGCCTCCACGTTTTCCTCCAGGGAGGACCTTATTAAGGTAACACAGCCACATTTCACGATCGAGGAGTTCAGCGAGTACTGATTTAAATATTTCTCACAGCCAGTGAGCATCAGCATGCCCTACAGACCCACGGTTTCCTATCACAGAATGGCGTGTGCTCAGTAAATCATGTGTTTGGTGGATGGGTTAACCAGTGTCCCTGGGTGTCCCAAGATTTCATCCACCTGCTGCCTTACTCAGTCCTTCCCAGGCCACCTGTACATCAGGGAAGACAGATGGGATTACTGCCCTTTTACTGGGTTTTTAACAGAGGACAAGTTGTGGGGGAGGGAAGGAGATTTTCCATGACATATTTAAGGTCACGAGGACTAGCCAGTGGGAATGGACTGGACCCCAGGTCTGTTCTTCAGTCTCATGCTCCACTTGATGGTCCCATTTTGTTTTCATTCTTTTCTATCCCAAAGCATTTGAAAGTTGCTCAGTGGTGAATTTATTATCTCTGGGAAATACTTTGGCTAGAGTTGCAAATAACAGTGTGCTTGCTAAGATAATACATCCAATATTTGTAAATTGGAAAGAATGCACTTTTCTTGCAAAAGCTGGGCAGCTTTTCTCTTTCTTTCCCCCTTTGTGGGAATCATGGGAAGCTTTGGATAACATGGCGGATGTGTGTTTGGTTACAGCAGTGGACGACGGATTGAGAGTGACTGCTAAAAGTTCCGCCTGAATTGCATGTTAAATGCATTGATTTTTACTATCGAATCGGACTGCTCGAGTTTTACTGTGTGGGTGATATAATCTGAAATACCTAATGAAATGTTGAACTGACAAGTGAAATTACTTTGTGACTTAATACATTAGAATATTTTTACGCGGTGTGCTGACTATGCTAGTCTCTGGCTTATAAGTTAATAGTCTTCCCATCTTAGAAAAACACACTTTTCTGTAATCACATGGAGACTTGCAAAGTACAAAGGGAGAAGCCGGTCAGTCTCTGCGTGACTCGTCACAACGTGCCGATGCCGGTACAGACACGGAGGCTGTGGGTGTGTTGGTGTTGGAAGACCTCTTGGGGTTTGCACAGGAGGAATTCATCACAGTCACTTCCTCCTCGTTGCATCTGTCCTGGGCCGCTGTCTGCACTGGCAGCGACCTGATGTGTCCTGTCTCCTGTCTTCCCTTCCTTGTCACTGTTCACATGCTACGTACTTTCCTGCTTTAGGACTTCGTTTTTACTGTCAGTCTGTGTTCACTAGAATGTAAGCTCTGCGTGGGCAAGAGCCACTCTGCTTTCTCCGCTCTCCCGGCCCCTACGCCTGGCACAGCACCAGCTAGAGCCCCGTGTGCTCAGCGAGTGACTGACTGAACACCTAAACAGACTCACGTGGCATCTGTCACAGTGGCCTCACTTAAGACGAAAGGACAAGTGTCTGGATCCTCCACGTGGAGTGACCCATACAAAATAACTTAGCCGGGGCGCCCAGGTGGCTCAGTCGGTGGAGCGTCCGACTTCGGCTCAGGTCAGGATCTCACAGTTCGTGGGTTCGAGCCCCGCGTCGGGCTCTGTGCTGACAGCTCGGAGCCAGGACTCTGCTTCAGATTCTATGTCTCCCTCTCTCTGTGCCCCTCCCCTGCTGGTGTTCTGTCTCTCTCTCTCTCCCTCTCAAAAATAAATAAACATCAAAAAAGATTAAAAAACAAAATAACTTAGCTGGTCAGTGGCCCTGCTGGGAAGACAGCCCAGGTCTCCAACATTCTACACGATTACATGTAGATTATCATATGCCGGACAAAATTATCCTCCTCGCAGGTCTTTTTTTTTTTTTTTTTTTTTAATTTTATTGACTTTGAGAGAGAGTGCATGCGGGAGGAGGACAGAAAGGGAGATAGAGAAATAAGCCCAAGTGGGCAGAGCCCGACACAGGGTCAAAGTCGCCAACCAAGAGATCATGACCTGAGCTAAAATCAAGAGTCAGACGCTTAACCGACTCGGTCCCCCAAGCGTCCCGTCTCTCAGTTCCTTTTATGTGGCCGTGTGGTTGGCTGAATAACGGCCCCCAAAGATGTCCACACCCTAATCTCCAGCACCTGTGAATGTGTCACCTCCTGTGGCAAAAAGGATTTTGTAGGTACAATTGAGGTAAAGATCTAGAAATGGGGACAGGATCCCAAACTATCTGGGTGGATCCAAACTAAGTCCATGAGTCCTCACAAATGGAGGTCTTTCCCATTGCTGGTTCTGAGCCGTAGAGCCCTCATGGAGGTGGAGGACACATGTAGTGGGTGCTCTGGGTGCTGGGGTCGCTTCCCTCCAGCAGCCAGCCAGGCAAGGGGACTTCTGTCCAGGAGCCGGCATGACTGAACTCAGCCAGCATGTGAACGAGTTCAGTCCCTGCCAGCTTGCTTTTAGCTCCACGAGAAATTTCGATCTCTAGATGGCCCGGGGACGGACTTGTGTTATTTCACGCCTCTACGTTTGTGGTAATTTGTTACAGCAGCAACAGCAAACTATTGCAGTAAGTAAACATGATTTTTTTTCAATTTCCTTTGTTTTGGATAATAACTATTCAGAGAATTGGTGTAATTACTTGAGTTCATTGAACAGATGAGAAATAGTTGACACAAATGTGTAATATCTTGTAAGAAGAATAATTGAATAATTAACATTTATCTAGGTTCTACAAGAAGCGTTTTAAATGTTTAGCAGAAAGCTCTAACCTTTTTCAGAACGGAAAATAGGAAGGGGAGATAGTTCTTTGATGGCAGACAGTGACTGTAAAATGTCTGATACCCACGCCTGGGATAGTCGGGAAGCACTGAGTTCAAGAGCAGGATTGAGCCGAGGCTACATGAGGGCAGATGAAGACACATGGGGTCGGGGGAAGAAAGCCAACTCCCTTCTGGGTGGGGACGTGACCAGCTCATGTGCTCTGGGTAACAGAGAGGCCGGTGGCAGAATGCCCTGTGAAGTGGCACGTGCCCGGGTGGCCGTTCTGACCATGTAGAGCAGCAGGAGGGAGAGAAGGAAGCCCAGAGCCAGCCTTTCCACTCCCCTGGCAGAGAGACAGGGAGACGGGAGGCCTCCCAAAGCCAAGAGGGAGCAGCCCCATGGTGCACAGCTGGTCTCCTGGGAGTGTTGTACGCCTGGCCTTGAACACAGCCTTGGGTTTGCTTCCTGGTTGTTAAGTTTATAGATTTATTTTGAGAGAGAGTGAGAGAGAGGCAGGGAGAGAGGGAGAAAGGGAATCCCAAGCAGGCTCCATGCTGTCAGCACAGAGCCCAACGAGGGGCTCGATCCCATGAACCATGAGATGATGGATGACCTGTGCCGAAATAAGAGTTGGACGCTTAACGGACTGAACCATCCAGGCGCCCTACCCTGTTGCATTTTATATCCATTTTATCATTAACTATTTATTCCCTTACCAACTAGCGTCTTGGTGTTGTTGTTAATGCTGGGCTCTTTATTACCCACCAGCTGGCCGCCATTTTCTATTACAGAGAGGGCGCCTGTGTAGGTTAAAGTGTGCCTGTGTGCACACACGTGCTCACTTGGAGTACTGCATGTTTCATGTGCCTCTCCCAGCATTTATATCTAGGTCTGTCATTTCCTCACAGTGTCCTCTGGGGCTAATGATGTTGGAGTCTCAGTTTGCCCAACTGTGAAATGGAGGTAATAAGTCAATCTGTGTCACCATGGACAGCACATTAAATGAAGCATGGAGAAGTATGTTTCAGCAGGAAATCCCTGTGTGCATGTTGGTTAAAGCCAGTATGTAGTAAATGGTAAACTAATAAGGTTGTAAGCCACACATGTTACCGGTTAGCATGCGCATAGGAGTCTGTTGTGAAATTTGAAGTATCACAGCTTTCTTCCTGTGGGGAAGAAGTCACCTTTTCTTACACACTGCTTTTGCTTCTTACTTATCACCTGTGTTCACGAACACTGTGCTAATCTGATTCTATAACATCTCAGGAAATGGATTACTACCCAGTTTTGCCACCTTTTTGGCATTTAATTTTACACCTCTTTACCATTAGCTTCCTTTTATAAATTTGCTTTTGTTCAGCGACTCACACTTAAGTTTTATTAACTTCACGTTTAGTTGAATAAAAGATGATTCTTTCATGTGATATCTGCATGGATAGTTGATTATTTTCTACGAACCTCTGTTCGCCACTCACGTGCTCCAAAGATTCCCTTAGAATTGGATTTCGATAGTGTTCTGAATCTTATGTCCGCAGTGACTTAACTCAGTGCTATGGTCTGAACGTTTGTAATCCCCCTTCCCCGACTCCTAAAGTGAATGGAGGGTCCCTGACATGATAATATCGGAGGTGGGTCTTTGGGAGGTGAGTAGGTCATGAAGGTAGAGCCCTCATAACTGGGATTAGTGCCCTGATACAAGAGACCCTACACTTAGGTCACACTCCCTTCCTCGTGAGAGAACAGGAAGAAGCAGGCTCTCAGCAGGCACAGAATCCACCACCACCTCGATCTTGGACGTCCCCACCCCCAGAAATGGGAGAAATCAATTTCTGTTGCTGATAAGCCACCCGGCCTGTGGTGTTTTGCTGCAGCCTCCCAAATGGACTAAGACAGGAAACTGTGTGCTTCTGTAACACATGCCTGCACATTCGGAAGCAGCTTTGGAACGGGGTAACAGACGGAGCCTGGGAGAGACTACAGGTACATGCTAGAACGAGTCCATGTTGCTGTGAATGGACCTGTAGAGGTGATTCTGAAGAGGACACAGAAAAGAAAGAGAAGAGCTGGAGAGAGAGCCGCCATCTTCGTAACGAATCCGTAAGGGCCTGGAAGCAGAATGTTGGTAGAGCTGTGCACAGCAAAGCCATGCTGATGAGGTCTCGGAGAGAAACCGGGACACACTCTTGAACACTGGAGGAAAGGCCCTCCTTGCTACGAGGGAACAAAGAACTTGCCTGAACTGTGTTCTTGTCCCAGCGTGGTCTGGAAGGTTGTACTTGGAAGTGATGACAAGGAATATTTGAGGAGTCCTCATTCTAAGTGGAGTGTTGAAGGAGCCGTCTGGTTTCTCTTGACTGTTTATATAAAATGCAAGAAGAAAGAAGTGACTTAAAGATGGAATTGCTTATCAAAGGCAAAGGAGAACTTAAAGATTTGGAACCTTCTCGGCCTGTCCTTATTGAAAACAATGACAGCCTCTCCAGAACAGAACGAGGAGAGCTGACCGAACCACTTACCTGATGAGGGTGGTGTCAGCCATGTAAAGAGAAGCCAGGACTATAGTCCAAGACAACAGAAGTATGACCCCTGACACATGTCAAAGAGGTCACAGGAGGGTTGCCTCTCTCATCGGAAGCCCAGAGAATTAAGCAACTGTAGACTAACACACCCTCAGCTCTCACAGGCCAGTCCTCCCTGCCTTAAAGCCACGGGAGGGGGCCTGCCATGGAGATCCCAGACAAAGCGCACTGGGCATGAGAGGATTCCAGCCCGGGAGCCTATGGAGCCTGTGGTGGGAGACTGAGGCACAGAGCCAACACCCGGGTGGGGCCCACGCCCTGCCCAGCAAAGCTTCAGGGGCAGGACCCTGCCCTCATGGGCCCACAAGGCAGAACATCAAGCCAAGGAGGATTACCCTCAAGCCTTCAGGTCTAAGGGAACCTGCCCCCTGAGTTTCAGACTTGCTCTGAATGCGTTCCCTCTTCTTGCCTTCCTCTTTCTCCCTTTTCGAAGAAGTCTCTCCTGCCCCCTTGTCACCGTGTATTTGGGAAGCACATAACCTGACCCACCTAACGGGTTCACAGCCGGAAAGCGTGTGCCTCAGCAAGAATGGTAATTCATGTCCCACCTCGAGTCGATGTAGATGCTCTTGAGGTGAGGCTTTGAACTTCACCTGTGTGAGTGGATGCTAGAACAACTTACAACTTTTTTAGGTATGAATATATTTTGCATGCAGGAAGGACATGAATTTAGAAGAGCCGGGATGAAATGCTAGATCTTGAATGTTTCTGTCATCAAAATTCATGTTGAACCCAACTCCCACGAGATGGTACTAGCAGGCGGGGCCTCTGGGGGTGACTATGTCCTTGGCAGTTCCTTTCCCTGCGGGCCCCTTTCCACAATATCCTGGGGATTCTGCATGTTCTTCCTTCACAAGGAAACATGCAGTCAGGAAATCCAAGCACATGTTAATATCAGCCTTGGGCAAAGTGTGATGAGGGAGGCAAATCCTTTGTCTCCAAGAAAGTCGTAGGTCACTTCCACAGCTGAGCAGAAATGGTTGTGAAATTAACTGTGCCGCGGAGCACTGGTGTTGTGTGGATGAGTACCGAACGCTGAATTCTGCACGTTTTAAAACTGATGGACACATGCGGTCCGAGGCAGTCACTTGACCCAAGTGAATGCTGGTCGATGGATATTCCCAGGAAGGCTTTCGTGCATGACTGTTCCCCGCTTAGAAGAACCACCGCTCTCCATGGCTCTGAAGTGCTGAATTTCCGTACACTTTGGCGAGAATGCTCTTATAGCAAGATCTTCCCACATTTAGCCTTGTGAAGGTGAACAAAGGCCTGAATTTAAGATTGTTCATTATCTTGGGAAGACTGGGGAAGATAAATTTGACTGTGTCTTTGAATTTCAACTACACCAGCAGGTTCTGAATAAACAGCCAGGTCCTCATTAAACTCCACAGCAAACTTAGGCGTAAATGAAACTTGCTGGGAATTCATTCTCTAAGAAAGCCAGGCCACATAATTTTCTAAACACCCCTCTTCTATAACATGTAAAACAAAAAGAGCTAGTCAGAACATGCATTGAGTACACACTGGGCGATGTTTTGTGCAGTTGCTAGAGGAAGATACTATTATTTTCAGTGTCCTAAACTATGTACACTGTGTACTGAGCCCTGTGATGGGCCATGAACAGCAAGACCCAGATGTTGCATCAGTGTGTCACCCACAGTGCTGTTGACATTTGGAGTCTGATACTTCTCCGTGCACTAATGGGTGTTTAGAAGTATCCCTCGACTCTACCAGCAGTAACCACCCCCAGCCCCACCACATACAGAATTGCAACAAATAAAACTGACTCCAGACATCGCTAAATGTCCCCAGGAAACAAAGATACCCCCTCCACTCACAGAGAACCTCTACTCTACGTGTGTTGTGATTCACTGATGAGAAGAAATTTCACTTGGCAAACAACGAGGTAAGACACAGTGGACGGACGTGTGTAGGCCTCCTGTATGTCCTATTAAGTGGCCATTACAGCGTCATCCCTCACCTCTTTCCTTGGAAAATCCCGTTTGCTTGCAATAAAATGGCAGCAAGCACACCCCGAATAAGACAGACCACTTAGTTTTGAACTGTGGAAGCCAATTTTCCCACTAGACTTAGTTTGATACACAAATCAGCAGCCCACATAAAGGGAAAGTGAGGTACGACAGAGTGACTACATTGATTTGGAGGAAATACCTGTCAGATATTTTCCAATTCACTGCACTCTTCATATCATTGAGGAGGACTCGTACTGTTCTTATCTGTAGGAAAGTAATTGAATAGCATTTTTCAACCAAACACCGCAAAACAGTTCCAAGCATTAACTTGTGAACTTTACATTATCCTCTGACACCGGGGGAGGAAAAACGCATCATTCTGATTCTAATGGTAGTGATTTTTTTCTTTCTTTTTTTTTTTTTTTTTTTGTAGGGCACATATGATTGTGCAGCATAATGAAATAAATTGTATATTTACCGAGTGTCTCTGGTTCTTTAAAGACCCTTAAGTACTGTAATTTCACAATATGTCTGCCCTCCCCAGAACGTTCCAGTGATTGCTACAGCGCGATGTAACTTTTTGCCAAATTACTTCATTAAATAGCCACAGCATGTCTACAAAACATACCTAGGGTCTGTAATTGTTTTTTCTTTTTAAAGAGTAGCCAATTGATGGTAGAGCCAAATTCAGTTAGGGTAAATGCAATGACAATGAAAACCATGAACAGCCTTTCTCTGGAAAGCACCCAACTGCTGATGTCGTGGGGCCAAGAAGGTGGGCTTCTGTTCTGTCGTCACCCAGTGGCTTATGAAGTAACCTTGCACACATCACCCAAGATGATGCTCACTCCTGCTTTGCCTCTTTGTATAACAGGTGTGCCCAACATCACGGCACAGCTTCTTTCCAGCCACACATTTCAAGAGGAAGGCTGGCGCATCTAGGCAGCTCAGTCGGTTAAGCATCCAACTCTTGATTTCAGCTCAGCTAATGATATCACAAGGTTCATGGGATCGAGCCACAAGCTAAGCTCGTCAGCGCAGAGCCTGTTTGAGATTCTCTTTCTCCCTCTCTCTTTCCCCCTCCCCTGCTCTCTCTCTCTCAATAAATAAATCAAAAAACATGAAAAATAGGGGCGTCTGGGTGGCTCAGTCAGTTGAGCGTCCGACTTTGGCTCAGGTCATGGTCTCACAGTTCGTGGGTTCGAGCCCCACATCAGGCTTTGTGCTGGCAACTAGCTCAGAGCCCGGAGCCTGTTTCGGATTCTGTGTCTCCCTCTCTCTCTGACCCTCCCCTGCTCATGCTGTCTCTCCCTCTCTCTCTCTCAGAAATAAATAAAAAACATTTAAGAAAATTTTTTTAAACAGTAAAAAGAAAAGAGGAATGCTAAGTACGTCATGTGTACAATCACTCTTCATTGTACATAGTTGACAAACCTCACGTAAGACCGCCATTGTACCTTGGCTTGGTGATACGCT
Source organism: Hyaena hyaena (assembly GCF_003009895.1). Classification (NCBI taxonomy): domain Eukaryota; kingdom Metazoa; phylum Chordata; class Mammalia; order Carnivora; family Hyaenidae; genus Hyaena; species Hyaena hyaena. The sequence goes on from NW_024080774.1 coordinate 781,751, forward strand.
GTCAACATCTTGCAATTCTTTTTTTCTTCACTTTATTTATTTTGAGAGAGAGAATGTGCATGCAGGCAGAGGACAGGCAGAGAGAGGGAGGGAGAGAGAGAATCCTAAGTAGGTTCCATCCCATCAGCACAGAGCCCAACACCGGGCCTGATCTCACAAACCGGGAGATCATGACGTGCGTGAGCAGAACTCAAGAGTCCAACACTTAACCAACTGAGCCGCCCAGGTTCCCTGATGTTGCAATCCTTAATACCTGCATTTTCATCGTGTGCTGGGCACGCAAAGGACGTGGCTCCTTCTGGCACTCGGCACCAGCCGGGAACAGCACAGATCTTTCCTTCTTTCCTGCGGGAGTCCTTGGCTTGTGCTGTTATACCACCGAAATGGCTACCACTCACCTGACGCCCCCGGTGTTTCTGGGGCGCCTGTCAGGAGCCTGCGGCCGTGGGGGCTGTTACAACCAGGACCTCTGCCCCTGTGCTCGGCACGCCCCCAACAGCGTGGGAGAATCCTCGTTTCGCCCCACTGTTGGGAGGGCCAGGGAGGCGTCAAGGGTGCTCATCTGCGTTCCTGCCGTGGAGGAGGGAAGCTGACACAGGCACCGGCGGCGCTCAGCCCTGAGGACTGGCCGACCGTGCAGGAGGCACAGACCCTCTCCCTCCAGCAGCTTTCGGCGGTGAGGAGCCACGAGCCGTGTTTAGAGTTGAAACCGCTGCATCGAAAAGCCGGTGCCAACTTCCAGGCTCACGATGCAGAGATAACGGATTCCAGCTGCGTCAGGTTACAAGCCGCAGAAGACTTTTCCTGTCGGAAGTGCAGCTTGCCGGTGACTGGATCTCGCATTGACTCACAGTGCAGAATATGTATTTTGGCCTTGAGAGCTAACCTCAGAAAACATACCTGCACTATTGTTTCTTTGGGGAAAATGCTCTCTGAGTTCTAAACAATTCTAAGCAGGCGACTGGCAAATCAGTTTGGGGGCCATAGTCCGTTTCTGGATAATATATGTCCCACCGCCTTCCCCTCACCCCCGCCAAAATCTCATAAAATCTTTGACAAGGAACAGTGGTAGTCTTCACTTACTAGTTGAAAGATTATAGCTTAAATATTCAGTGTCTATTGCTGTGTCTTTCCCAACAGAACAGTAGTGACTTGGAAACGGCAAGTCAAAAAAGAAAAAGAAAAAAAAAAAAAAAGTCAGAAAAGCTTCCAATGCCCAAGTACTTTTGTTGGAAGAAATGGTAATACTTTAAACGGCGATCTTCTTCGACTTTTTCAACAGAAGACAACGCATAATTGGTGTCCCGAGCTGCCGCCTTCTCATTAGCTATCCAGACTATGTTGCTAGCACGTGGAGCATTTTCCTCCCATAGCGACATCCTGGGGACACGTGAGAATACTCCCAAGCTGCAGCCCAGTGTTTCCTGTGATGACCAGAGGGGTTTGCTCCTCTGGAACACAAGAATGCAAACTTATTTTTGTTTTTTTCAGTAAACTCTACCCCCGACATGGGCTTGAACTCACCACCCCAAGGTTAAGCCGGTGCTCTACAGACTGAGCTAGCGAGCGAGGCACCTGCAAGTTGAGAATGATTTTTACAGCACGTGACAGAGCACTGTGAATCATTTATTTGCAGACTGTACATACTCACGAATGTAGACCTCCCTGGAAGTTCAGTTTTCTAATGACTTGGTTGTCTACGATTAAAATAGCGATTTTACTCAGGTGAAGTCAGTTGAGTCCCAGACCACTGAATTGTGCCTCTGTCTTCAGGGTCTTTTCGGATATTAAAAGTGTTACCTTCTGTTTAACTGTGTCTGGTGTGCACTTGAAATATACGGAAATTAGTCCTTGATAGTAAACACTGCTTTTTTTTGAAAAATGTAGCATCTTTTACTGACATATCAAATCCGGCGTGCATGTGTGTGTGTGTGCGCGCACGTGCGTGCGTGCGTGAATGCCTATACTTACGAGCTGTTTCTGTTTCATCCACCCAGGTTCTCTTGGCCAGCAGCTTCGTGCCCCTTTACGCGGGATTGAAACCAGTGGACTACAAAGGGCAGGTAACATTCTTATAACTGGTGAATCCTCAGGAATTCCTCTATTAATACGTTTCCTCTGAAGGACCTGATGCTGTCATTATTCTGGTGGTTCCAAATCAGTGTATATGATTTTTTTCATAAATAATTCTGTTTTTAACAGAAAAGAAATCAAGTGCAGGGGGCTTGGTGGCAAGATCTCGACATTCAGGATGATTGGGATGTTCCTTTTTCCACCTGGTTATAAACCTTATCCCATTTGTTAAAAGAAAAAAAAAGACTAAACAAATTTCTAAAGCACTAAAAGTCGTATTTACAGCCTCATCTACATGCAGGGCTGAGCCATCCAGCTGGGGAAAGCATCAGGGCAGCGCACACCTGATTCCCCCCAAGCTGGAGCGGGAGCACCCACTCCTTGACCCCCACAGAAGCCCCCTGCGAGGCAGCAAGCCCCGCCCTTCCCCAGCCCTGCACTTCCCCTGGGCCCACACTCCAGGCAGGAGGCCGCTTCTGGGGGACTGAGAGAGAGGTGAGCACAGAGAGAGAGGTGAGCACGCACCTCTCAGGCGGGGCTGCAGGAACGGACTTCGGCCACTCCTCTCGGCCTTCCGCAGCGGTTGCAGTAAAGGATCACGATCCTCCCCTCGCTGGCTCCTCCACACAGGCGCACCCTTTAAAACAAACACACTGTCTCTTTAACACATGCCAGAGATAGGCACTTATAACCAAATTCAGTATCTATTTCACACATACCACAGTGATACATTTTATAATCAAATACATTATCTACTTAGCACATGCCAGAGACACACATTCATAACCAAATACACTATTTAACACATGCCAGGGATATGCATTTATGATCTAATACAATATCTGTTTCACACATACCACAGTTATACATTTTATAACCAAATACATTATCTACTTAGCACATGCCAGAAATAGGAATTTTAAAATCAAATACAGTATCTATTTCACACATACCAGAGTTTTGCATTTCATAATCAAATACAGTATCTGGTTAGCACACACCAGAGATATGTATTTATAATCAAATATAGTATCTATTTAACCCATACCAGAGAAATGCATTTTATCATCAAATATAGTATCTACTTAACATATACCAGAGATAATATATTTACAGTCAAATATAGGATCTATTTAAAATATATTAAACATACATATTTATAACCAAATAAGGTATCTATTTAACACATATAGAAATATGCATTTTATAATCAAATACACTATTTAACATAAACCACAGATATGTATTTTGTAATCAAATACGGCATCTATTTAACACATACCCCAAATCAGGCACCTATTCATGGATGAATAAATGCCATTTGTTTTATTTTATATATACATCATATGCACTTACTCATAAGTGGGCACATGAAAAATGTCTCATATCTGTCATTCACTCATTCACTCACTCGCTCATGGACTTCGAGTGCCCTGTGCACAGTACCTGTACCCAAGGAATTGGTGATCACACAACAAAGGCACTGATTTTTACAAATCTCTTACCTCGTATGATTGGGAACCTGACTGGGCTGTGATCTTGCAAGTCCTCGTGATTTTCTTTCTTTGAGCATTCCTGGGCTTTCCAGTCCTTTGCTGTGCTTCCTGTACAGCTCTGGGCCCAGACTGGTCTGCCCCAGGGCCCTTGTCTAAGGGGACAGAAGGGGAGAGCGAGGCACAGAGATATTAAGTAACCAGAAAAGCCATGTAGATACAAAGTTGCAGAGCCTAAGAGAGTCCAGTTTGACTCTGTTTATTAGCGGTATGTATGCATATACTTCGTACAGAATGCTAAAACCCTCTTTGTGACCGTTTAGAAACAAAATACACACTGATCTTTTTTTTTTTTTTAAGAGCAACATGAAATCTAATACATCAGATAATTTAAACATCAGCTCATGGAAAGCAGGGTGGTTTCTTTTCCCTGTAGTTGATACTGTCTCTCAGACCTAATACATACTTAGTTCTGAAGGAGTCTGAGCTGTTTTGGCATCTAAAAATTTGAGAGGACTGTACTTTATTGTACTTACTTTAAAGTAAGTTAAGTAGCATTTCCTCTCCTATTATATATTAGGAGTAAAAGTTAATATTTATTTTTAGCTATAAGTTTTGATTAAGATGGGACTGAAATCAACTTTATTTTATAAACTTTAACCTTATAAAGATCTGAAATGTAATGATTTTACTTCAAAATATGATTGTATAATGTACAATAATGATAGAAATGGCTAGAGATAAAATATACAATAATGATAGAAATGGGCAGAAAATGCTAAGGTGTCTCAGAGATTATATATTATGACAGAATCTTGGTTTCAGCTCAGGTCATGATCTCACGCTTCGTGAGTCTGAGCCCCACGTCCGGCTCCGTGGTGACAGTGAAGGGCCTGCTTGGCTTTTTGTCTCTCTACCTCTGTCTCTTTCCCCCCAAATAAAACAAAGTTAAAGAAAGAAAAGTTACAATAAGGCTGAGTCCCAGAAGCCCAGGATGCTCTAAGGCTATGCTACACTCTTTCCTGTACAAATATTAATAAAGGAGGTGCAGGTGGTAAAGGCTTCTAGTTTTCTTCCACCATGAACTTTCTGCTCCTTCCTTCTGACAGAATCAGAGTCTTCGGCTGGACCTAGGGCTGTGTAGCTAAAAGGCCACATTTCCCAACTTCCACTGGAGCTGGGTGAGGCTCCCATGTAAATGCTGGCCAGCGAGATAGAAGCTGGATTTCTGTGGCACTTACAAGAAGGGAGTTATATACCTTTGTTTACTTCCTGCTGCCCGGAACTGGGCTGTGATGACTGGAAGTGCAGCAGCTGTGGTGCATCATGAGGTCACCAGTCACACCATGGGGATGGCCCCAGAGTGAGCTGGAAAGGCGGGTCCTGAACGACCTGGGGAGGCCGTCCTCACCAGTCCAGTCTCCATTTTCCTTGTGGTGGAAAAAGCAGTACAACTCGGGCTGTTATTGTTTCCCATCAGCTACAACAGAACCCTGTCACCTGTCGCGGGATGGCCGCTGCATTTCACAGACGAGAAAGGGAGACACAGCGATGTGCATTCACTTCTCGCAGGTCAGCCAGCTAGTGAGGGGCACCTTCCCAGCCTGCTCTCCGGTGTCTGTGTCTCTGCTGTGCCTCCTGGTCCCCTCGCTGGTCCGTTCCCTTAAAAACAGCATCTTCCTCAGTTTGTTTCCCGTCTGTCCTCATCCCTGCCCATTGGCTTTGTGACCTGAACACTGGGAATGGTAAATGGGTCAGATGTTCTCCGCTGAATTTCACACGCTATGATTGAATACTTGGAAGTGAATGTTGAACAGAAGGGGATGCAGCCCCAGAGCCGTGAGAAGGGTGGAGACCATTGGCAAGAAGGACGGAGACTATCACCGAGGAAGGAGACCATCGCCGGGAAGGATGGACAGCATTTACTCGTGTCTGTGAAAAGTAGACACGCGACAATTACTTACTTTTAATGTCTCCTGAAAGCATCGGCTTTCCCTTGGTGGTTGAATGTCGTCCACACAGAGCGGTTCCTATGCACACAGTTAGAGACACAACCCTCAGAGACCTCGTCCATTTATACACACGCTCAGCACCGCGCCAGCCTCCTTACAGGCTCATCCCAGACGCTCGACCTGAGAGCCTCCCGCAGATTTCGTACGATTTGTAGGCCAGCTTGTTTTCTGGAATCTTTCCATTTTCAGCGAAATGCCAGCTTTACTTGAAACACAGTGTTTGCCAGTGGGTGTGAGCTTTCCCTAGGATTTACAGTACAGAAACATGTCCATCATGCTGAAAACACCTACTGTTCTAGGTTTTAATGTTTTCATGGAACTGAGGTCTCAATTGGTCAGTTGGATTTGGTTGTTTTCCTGACAGGACTGAGGTGATGGCAGCAGTAGGGGCAGAACAGTGCCATGTGGGGGAGTGGCCTGTGGCGGGTATACCGTGTGGCCGTCGCCAACGGGGATTCGTGCGCACTCAACTGTGCCCCCCTCATGCAATGCACACTCCTAGCTCCCACATCCGCTATGACCTAGTACTGAACATACTGGATTTTGTTGGTATTTATTTGTGCACCTAATATTTCGATTTTTTTGAATCATCAATCATCACTTATAAGTTCCATATTTTTGGGGCACCAGGGTGGCTCACTCAGTTAAGCTTCCAACTTCAGCTCAGGTCATGATCTCGTGGTTCGTGGGTTCAAGCCCCACATCGGGCTCTGTGCTAACAGCTTGGAGCCTGGAGCTGCTTCAGATTCTGTGTCTCCCTCTCTCTTTCTGCCCCTCCACCACTTGTGCTCTGTCTTTAAAATAAACATTAAAAAAAAATTTTTTTAAAGAAGTTTCATTCTTTCGTAAGGCTGAAGGTTAACTTAATAGATGTATAATTCCTTCCTAACCTGTGTATCAGTTGTTTGACGTGGTATGGTGTCCGTTTCTTTATGTATTTTTTTTTCTATTTTTTTAATGTTTATTTTTTAACAGAGAGAGACAGAGCATGAGATGGGGAGGGGCAGAGGACAGGGAGACACAGAATCCAAAGCAGGCTCCAGGCTTGAGCTGTCACCACAGAGCCCAAGGTGGGGCTCAGACGAACTGTGAGATCGTGACCTGAGCCAAAGTCAGATGCTCAACTAACTGAGGCATCCAGGTGCCCTTCCTAATTTTTAAGTTATTAATTAATTAATTTATTTAGAGAAAGCATGAACAGGAGAGGGCCAGAGAGAAGAATCCCAAGCAGGTTCTACACTGTCAGCACAGAACCCAATTGGGGCTTGAACTCACCAACCATGACATCATGCCATGAGCCAGTCGGATGCTTAAATGAATGAATCCCCCAGGCTCTCCTTCCCTAATTTTTTTTTTTAAGTTTCTGTACGTTTCCAGAAATCGGTTGCATTTTTATACACCAATGATGAAGCAACAGAAAGAGAAATCAAGAAACGGATCCCATTCACAATTGTACAAAAAACCATAAAATACCTCGGAATAAACCTAACCAAGGATACAAGAGATCTGTATGATGAAAACTATAGAAAACTTAAGAAGGAAATTGAAGAAGACACAAAGAAATGGAAAAACATTCCATGCTCATGGATAGGAAGAATAAATATAGTTAAGATGTCATTACTACCTAAAGCACTCTACACATTCAATGCAATTCCAATCAAAATTGCACCAGCATACTTCTCAAAACTAGAACAAACTATCCAAAAATTTGTATGGAACCACAAAAGACCCCGAATAGCCAAAGTAATACTGAAAAATAAAACCAAAACGGGAGGGATCACCATCCCAGACTTTAGCCTCTACTACAAAGCTGTCATCATCAAGACAGTATGGTATTGGCACAAAAACAGACACATAGACCAATGGAACAGAATTGAGAACTCAGAAGTGGACCCAAAAGTATACAGCCAACTGAACTTTGACAAAGCAGGAAAGAATATCCAATGGAAAAAAGACAGCCTTTTTAACAGATGGTGTTGGGAGAATTGGACAGCAACATGCAGAAGAATGAAACTAGATCATTTTCTCACACCATGCACAAAGATCAACTCAAAATGGATAAAGGACCTGAACGTGAGACAGGAAACTATCAACACCCTAGAGGAGAAAGCAGGAAACAACCTCCTTGACCTCCACCGCAGCAACTTCTTACTTGACACATCCCCAAAAGCAAGGGAATCAAGAGCAAAAATAAACGATCGGGACCTCATCAAGATTAAAAGCTTCTGCACAGCCAAGGAAACAACCCAGAAAATTAATAGGCAACCAACGGAATGGGAAAAGATAGTTGCAAATGACATATCAGATAAAGGGTTAATATCCAGAATCTATAAGGAACTCACCAAACTACACGCCCGAAAAACAAACAACCCAGTGAAGAAATGAGCAGAAGACATGAACAGACACTTCTCCAAAGAGGACATCCAGATGGCCAACAGACACATGAAACGATGCTCAGCATCCCTCCTCATCAGGGAAATACAAATCAAAACCACACTGAGATACCACCTCACGCCAGTCAGAGTGGCTAAAATGAGCAAATCAGAGAACTGTAGATGCTGGCGAGGATGTGGAGACACGGGCACCCTCCTACACTGTTGGTGGGAATGTAAACTGGTACAGCCCCTCTGGAAAACAGTGTGGAGGTTCCTCAGGAAACTAACAATAGAACTCCCCTAGGACCCAGCAATAGCACTGCTAGGAATTTACCCAAGGGATACAGAAATGCTGAGGCATAGGAGCACGTGTACCCCAATGTTCATAGCAGCACTCTCCACAATAGCCAAAACATGGAAAGAGCCTAAGTGTCCATCAACAGATGAATGGATCAAGAAGATGTGGTTTATCTATACCATGGAATACTACATGGCAATGAGAAACAATGAAATCTGGCCACGTGTAGCAACATGGATGGACCTTGAGGGTGTTATGCTGAGCGAAATAAGTCAGGCAGAGAAGGACAAATACCATATGTTTGCACGTATAGGAGGATTAGGAGGAACTTGATGGAGGAACAAGGGGGAGAAGAAGGGCGGAAATGGTGGGGGAAAGGGAGAGAGGCAAACCATGAGAGACTCTTGAATGCTGACAAAAAACTGAGGACTGATGGATGTGGGGGGGAGGGGGGGATGGGCATGGAGGAGGGCACTTGTGGGGATGAGCACTGAGTGTTATGTGGAAACTAATTTGACAATAAACTATTTGTAAAAAAAAAAAAAAAGTTTCTGTACGTTTCCCTGGCTTCATCTCATAAGACCGTTTTTAGTACCCTGTTTATGGTAGATAGTCATTAACAGCTGATGAATGAAGAATGGAAATATCTTGAAGGTCAGACTTGTATTTTTCACTCCTGAATCTTCCATCAGCAATATGGCCTCCAAACACGCGTCCTATCACACCACCTTTCCACAGGTTCTTGCCATCAATTTGGAAGAAGCATGAGCATTTTCAGGAGGGCATCTTCACTAACAAGTTGTCCTGTTTGGTTTTTATGTGACACCATTAGCAGTGGCAAGGGACTGCTACGTCATAATATCGCTATAAGATCATCTCTGGAACGGATACTGTGTGGATCATAAGACAAGCCGTGGGTTTTTTCTTGTCTCAATTACAATCCAGGTAATATTGGGACTGTGTATGATCTAGAGAAAACTTAGCATTGAATGATTCTAGTCTACTGAGCATTTTGCGTGGAACATGGATTAATAATCCCTTCATTGCGGACATATTTATGGGAAAGAGAATTGTGGAACAGTGTCACTACGTGTTTGTATAAAACTATCTCTATAGTAATTATGACTTCGTGATTCAGACGTTGCACACAGGTATGGGACGCAGTCACCCTCTCAGCAGACAGGGAGTGGTAACTGGCCTAGTGAACAGCCAGATTAGCCTTGACGGGCACCTGGATATTGACTCAGTTATTCTGATGGAGAAAATCTTGGTTTTCAGCAACATCCTACAGCTTTTTGCACTGTCTCTGAAATGACGTATGCGTGTTCCAGAGAATATTTTTGATAACGTTTATGCTGTTAGTAGCTAAATACCTCTAGCATTTTCTCAAAGTTAAGTATCTAAAGTCATCATTTCTGAATCGAAAACCAGAAATTCAAAAGTTAAGACAACAGTGTACCAGTAATCTTTAGCAGAAGTACCGAAGGGTTTTCATAGCCTCTTCTTAAATTTGTTTCCTTTATTTTAAGCTGTCTCCCTGTGATTAAGAAAGGATCATATATCTCGTCTCCCCTCCTGCATTCCTTTGTCTCAAATGGGAGATTCTGACTTGTATTGTGGAGAGTGGGTGTCTCTTTGTCTTGCTCTCTCACCCTCCCCTCTACTTTGAGAATCAAGAACCAAGAATGTTCAGGGGCGTCTGGCCGGCTTAGTTGGTTAAACATCTGACTTCGGCTCAGGTTATGATCTCACGGTTTGTGGGTTCAAGCCGTGCATAGGGCTCTGTGTTGACAGCGTGGAGCCTGCTTCAGATTCTGTGTATCTCTCTCTGCCATGCCTCTCTCTCTCTTAAGTAAAAGATTAAAAAAACAAAAAAAGAACCAAGAATTTCTGTTGGACATCACTATTTGTCCTCTATATCATAAACTATTTGTCCTTTATATCATAAAAGAAAATAAGGCATATTTCCCGTATTTACTTCCCCTGATCCCACCTCCTTAACGCTACAGAAAACATTTTCTTTTTATTTCTCTGATATTTTTATTTATTTTTGAGACAGAGAGAAAGCACGAACTGGGGAGGGGCAGAGAGAGAGAGGAAGAAAGGAACCGAAGCAGGCTGCATGCTGACAGCAGAGAGCCTGATGCGGGGCTCGAACCCACGAACCGTGAGACGATGCCCTGAGCCAAAGTCTGATGCTTAGCCGACTGAGCCACCCAGGCACCGCTGCGGAGAACAGTTCTGATCCTCCCTGCCCCCTCGCACGCGGCCGATTTACAGTGTGTGGGAATGAGGAAGGGAAGTGAGAACACCAGCTGCACCCCCTTTGCCTGCGTACCCCGCAGCAGTGGTTGGCACACGTGTTCCGTAAAGCGTCAAGTGGTAAATACTCTGGCGTGTGAGACATGCAGGCTCTGTTGACACAGCTACTCAGGTTTGCTATCGTAGTGGGAAAGCAGCACAGCAGTGTGCAAGCGAAAGGGCAGGGCTCTATGCCGATAAAACTTTATTTACAAGGGCAGGCGGTGGGCCGCACTTTGCCAGCCTGTAACCTAGGTGAGCAACCCTGCACGCATGAGATTCTGTTTCTTTAAAATGAAGACACTGATTATACTAGCGTGAGCTTCCTATCCAATAGCATTCTGGTAAAGATTAAACTAAGTAATAGGGGAGACGTTTTATAAACTGTTAAGCCCTGTGCCATGTACTCAAAATAATTATAGACATCAACGTTTCATTCATTGTTCCGACAGAGTGTTTTGTATTCACTTGCTTTTTTTTTGTTTGTTTTTTTTAATTTGAGAGAGAGAGAGAGCAGGGGAGGGTCAGGGAGAGAGGGAGAGAAAGAATCCCAGGCAGGCTCCGTGCTGTCAGTGTGGAGCCTGAGCAAGGCTCACACTCACCAACCGTCAGCCCAAATCAAGAGTGGGCTGCCTCGCCGACGGAGCCGCGCAGGCGCCCCTGTATTCACCTGCTTCTCGAGCAAGGTGCACCTGAGGACAGTTCAGCCGTGCATGGAGACTGTCCCACGGGCACACACAGCCCAGTGTCAACCACGCTTCCAGGCACAGGCCGGATGCTGTGAGGTACGTGAAGTGATGGTACAGAGGACATTACCCGCATAGGGTTTTCTTCAAAGAGGTTTTCCCCTTTAGTTATTTAACAAGAAGTGCTTGAGTTTCCAAACCTCGGGTCATGTCCCTCCTCCGTCCCCAGGGAGGACATCAGTGTGTATGTACCACAAACTTTGACAAGGTCCGGCATATGGATAATGTGACCTGTTTGGCCGTGACTGTGACCACGGTCCCTTTAGAAATGATACAAAACCATCATGGGAAGAACCAGCACAGGTTTTTGTATTTTGTGTTTTTGTTTATCTGCAGAAGATTCTGGAATCACAGAAGGTCATGGCAGTGGTTACCACCTTACAGAATGCTGCCCACGAAGGGGGCAGGAAGGGATCGCTGCAGGAATCTGTAGCAGAGAGCCAGAGAATTCGTGGACAGTAGTATTCAAATGCAGGCGTTTCTACCAGAGCACACTAGATATAAAATATTTCCGCTTTTAATTTGGGGCTGAGGAATGTTTACCGCTGTTACTGGTGTTACTAGAGATTTTGCTAGAATCAGCATGCCTGAATGAATGCGTGGCTTCGGGGAACGATCTGGCTCCTGAGAGCATAAATCAGAGTCAGAGGCACTGCATACAAAGTACCCGAGCTGGAGGCTTATGGCTAGAGAGGAGCGGGTCTATTGCAAATTTAATCAAGCCATTTCATAATAAGCTATACGTTTCCCACAGTCCTGTATCCAATCAGAACAAGCTAACAAGAGTGAAGAAAATTTGGAGCAAGAATTTTCAGTTCCCCCAAACAGCAGTCATCAACCCTGTGGTAAATTACAACACCGCAGTGTGATGAACCCGATTCCCCTTCTTTTCCTTAAATTGAGCAAAGTCACAAGGGCTCTTAGTTAAGTCCAGTGACACAAGGTATATATTATTAATATCCTTTGATGGAAACTAAGCAGACTTTCATGTCATTGTTGAAATATTCTACTGAGAATATGAAAGATAATTTCAGGTGTCTTTTTTTTTTTTTTTTCCTGTAGTTACTAACATATTCTGGAAATCGGTATCCATCCCCAAAGCAAATGACAAAAATAAAACAAAACAAAAGCAAGATCTGGGACAAGAAGGCACAGAACCATATTTTTGGGGGCCTTCTCACTGCAAATCTCCCTTCTAAAAATTCTATGTATAGGGGCGCCCGGGTGGCTCACTCGGTTAAGCATCCACCTTCAGTTCAGGCCATCATCTCATGGTTCAGACGTTTGAGCCCCACATCGGGCTCTCTGCTGTCAGCACAGAGTCCATTTCGCATCCTGTCTCCCTCTCTGTCTGCCCCTCTCCTGCTCACACACTCTCTCTCCCTCTCTCAAAAACAAACATTAAAAAAAAACGGTTTATATAAGCATATATATATATATATATATATATATACACACGCACACACACACACACACAATATACACACACACATGAATATGGGCATGTTAAACACACAAACACATATGAATATGTCTGTAGAATGTAATTACATGGTAATGTGTGTGGTGTTCTTTTAAAAATAATGATATGCAAATTATGCAGATCGGTTTTGTTTTACTCTTGATCTGCCTCTGTTTTCTGCAGCTTTCAACACAGGGTCCATTCATCATTTATTGACTTTGATGCCCTTTGAGGGTGTTGCTGGCTGGCCAAAGCCATTGCACACAGTCCGGGGCTGATCAAGCAGTCACCCGCTTTACCAATAAAAACAAGTAAAAAAGACATGAAAAGAAAGACACCTTATAACAAGATGAATGTGTCTTATAATCAAGTTCAGGACATGTATGCTAACCATGTCTCCTTCCTTCCTCTGGCTCTACGCTCAACAGCACGGTGTGGTTTCCCCACATGACTTCTCAGTGTCAGAGGAAACACAGCGTGCAGAATTCTCGACTAAAGATTCTTCTCTGAGGGACTTCTCAACCATTACCAGACTTTTATTTTTGCACTGAGGTGTGTGTGTGTGTGTGTGTGTGTGCGCGCGCGCGCACGTGCATATATTTGTTAGATTAGGTCAACACACTGGGACAACAGTGGCTTGAGACTATTTGACTTTGAAACAGACAGCATAACAGGGCGCCTGGTGGCTCAGTTGGTTAAGTGTCCAACTTTGGCTCAGGTCATGATCTCACAGTTTGTGGGTTTCGAGCCCCGCGTCGAACAGCTCAGAGACTGGAGCCTCTTTGGATTCTGTGTCCCCCTCTCCCTCTGCCTCTTCCCTCCTCATTCTTTGTCTGACTCTCAAAAATAAATAAACATTTAAAAAAAGAAAGAAATGGACAGCATAAGAAATACCATCTTTGCATTTCTTTAGTTGTTCTTTTTCAGCACACAGTTGTGCAGAAGCCTCTAGAAGCTTCTCTTACTTGCTCTGTCCATCCCTCTCCATTAGGCACTGGTCTGAAAACAAAGAAACCTCTTGTGAGTAATATTTTATTGTTTTATATGGCACTTTTCATTCTTTGTGGCCTTAAAACCTCATGTCCTAGGATGCCTGGGTGGCTCCATCAGTGAAGTGTCTGACTCCTGATTTCAGCTCAGGGTGTGACATCACATTTCGTGAGTTCAACCCACACGTTGGGCTCTGTGCTGACAGTACCCAGAGCCTGCCTGGGATTTTCTCTCTCCCTCTCTCTGTCTGTCTCTCTCCTGCTCATGCTCTCTCTCTCAAAACAACCAAACAAACTTAAAAAATCTAAAAAAAAAAAAATTAAATAAAAACCTCATGTCTTAAACTCAAGAGCCAGTTTGGAATAAGAGGATTTCTGGTTGTTCTGTTTATTTCTAAGTTGGCTACAGAGAATGCCAGTGTCCAGTTGTTATAATAAAATTGGAATGTCCTGTGTTGCTGGATATTCAGTATCAACTCTAAACTTGGCTTTGCACTTTGATTAAATGGTGAGCCCCAACGTTATTACATTATGCATCCCCTGTCATCATAAAAATGAAGGTACACCTTAATTAAAATAATCAACTGGACGTTTTCGTTTTTTTAAGGCTTTATTTATTTCTGAGAGAGAGAGAGCAGGGGAGGGGCGAAGAGAGACACACAGAGAGAGAATCCCAAGTCAGCTCCATACTGTCAGCACAGAGCCAATGTGGGGCTCGAACTCAAGAACCATGAGATCGCATCCTGAGCAGAAACCAAGAGCTGGACGCTTATCTGACTGAGCCACCTGGGTGCCACTCTACTGAAAGGTTTTAAACAATTGGAGAGCTTTCCTGATCTTTTCAGTTTCTCATTATAGGGGTAAATGGTCTGTGTACAAAGATTTAAAAAACTCACCAATCAGATCAGTCACCGTAAGTAGACATTTAAGAGCATACCAAAGACACTGATGATACTGGAAGGAAGGAGCCCTGTTGAAGACTCTGTGCTCATCTTCTTCATGTGGGACGGGTGTCGTTGACATGAGCCGTTTCTTCCCTCAGAAGTGGGTGGATGGAGGGCTCACCAACAGCCTTCCCATCCTCCCTGTCGGCCGAACGGTAGCCATCTCACCCTTCAGTGGACGACTGGACATCTCCCCTCAGGACAAAGGGCAGCTGGATCTGTACATTAACATCGCGAAACAGGACATAATGGTGAGTACCGTGTTCACTGACATTCGGAGATACTTGCCTAAAAGTTTCCACACGCTTCCAAAGTGCTGGAAGCTCACTGATAACCTCATGTACGCATCGCATGTTCTCAGTAATACGGGATTTTAATAGTTTCCAGTACCTGTCATGCACTTGGACGCGGGTGCACCGATATGTTGTGAGTAGGCAAACCTTTCACTATTCACCTATTTGTGAAAAGTTCTCTGTCTCTTTTCTTCAGGTCAGTAAACTTAGGGAAGGATTTCAGTACAACTGCAAACTAGGTCATTTATTGGTGTAAAACAAATGGTGAGAATTGAGTGTGAGAACGTATTGGAGAAAAATTTTAGGACTGAACTGAACAGCTTACATAAAATATCGACTCCCTTAACGTAGTCTAATCGTTCGCAACCCGAGGCGATACTACACTTAGGAGACACTGGCGATGCCTGGACGCATGTTTGATTCCCACGTCTGCCAGGCGCTCCTGGCATCCAGGAGGTGGAGGTCAGGAGTGGTGCCCAGCATCCTCTGATGCGCAGACAGCCCCCACCACAAGCAAGTATCTGGCCCCACACGTCACTAGCACCAAGACCGAGAAACCCGCATCTAGCCTGTGGGTGAAGTGAAGCTTTCAAGTTGGGTTTTCTCTTACTGATTTTTTAAGCCACTAATTGCATGTATGGTAAGAAATCTCAGGTGACATGTCTGTGTACTGTAATGTCCTATCGCTCCCATTTGTTTTTCTATTGCAGCTGTCCATGGCAAACTTGATGAGGCTTAACCAAGCCCTTTTCCCACCAGGCAAGAGGAAACTGGAGTCACTGTATCAACATGGCTTTGATGACGCCATTAAGTTTCTACACAAAGAAAATTGGTTTGAATAGAACGCTTCAGCGTTTATAATGCAAAACAGACTTCACAATTTTTTTTCATTTTTGTCCACATGGTTCTTGATGGATGTTTCTAATTAAATCCGTTAAAAAAAAAAAAAAAACCTATCAGGATTCTTGATTACTAGTTTTCATGTCCTTTGAAAGATTTAGAAGGGCCAGCAATGCGGATCAACCATGGAAGGTTGAAACGGAGGACCACCATGAGTGCTTTCTTCCTACACAGAACGTGGCTGCACGATTTTGAGGTGAATCATGGGTTTTTCTGTGACTTAGCAGTGTTACCGGGGTGGGAAGAACACAGGTCTGCTTCTCACGGGTGGTCGTGACTGTGCCTGGTGGTAGGTACGGGGTGGATGCGAGATGGGAGCCCAGAAGCCCAGCAGAACTGGACACGAGGTAGGGGTTTCTTCATTCTTCAGGAGATGTTTATTCCCTTCCCACCTTCCTCCTTTTACACCCCAGCCTCCTGGCTAACGTGATTTACATCAGGCTGTTTTGAGGCTTTGCTGTTATGAGCCCAAAGCTGTATTAATAATTCTTCCCCTTGGGGCGCCTGGGTGGCTCAGTCGGTTAAGCGTCCGACTTTGGCTCGGGTCATGATCTCACAGTTCTTGGGTTTGAGCCCCGCGTCGGGCTCTGTTATGATAGCTCAGAACCTGGAGCTGCTTCTGATTCTGTCTCCCCCTCTCTCTGCCCCTCCCCTGGTCACGTTGCCTCTCTCTTTCTCTCTCTCTCAGAAATAAATAAAACATTAAATTTTTTTTTTAATAATTCTTCCCCGCTCTCCATTTCTCTATATCTGTCTCTCTAGCTCTTTCTGCCTATGTCTTGACGTCTCTCTCTCTCCCCTCTATTCCTACAAGGCCATACCTCACCGGATGTTTGGCCATTAGTCCATGGACTGGATCTGTCTACTGTAGGAACTTAGATAATATACTACTAAATATGAAGAACCAAGGCAACCAAGTAGCCTAGTAAATAAGAATCACATCCAAAATAATCATTCATTTATTATTTCAAGCCATGTTCTGGATTCTAGGTCTTCTGTTCTTTGGCTATCCTATCACACTGAGGACTTGTATGTGGGTTTACACTAATTCATGGACATTGTCTCAGATCTTAAATCTGTTTTTATGGGGCTCTACTAAGCACAAACTCTTAATTACCAAGAGGCAATTAGAAACAAACCAGCTTCAATGTATGTTTTAACTGTTATGCATTTCTCTTTTACCATTTTAAACCATTCTTTAAATCAGCTTTATAGCTCTTAAAAGCCCCAAATACACATTTCTTAGCACATAAACACCAATTATGGCTTCTTTTCTTACGAGTTACCCAGAGACCTGCTACAGAATGGCGATACTCTTCTTCGGAGTATGGAGTTCTGTCTTAGTATGCTGTTTTCTAAGTGACGTGACGATTTTCAGTTCAGTTTCAGATCTGTTCATTCTCCACACCCCACCCTTTTTCATTTTACGTGAACATCCCATTTGTATGATATTTCAATAAATTCTTTAGGATGCCTCCCGGGAGCAAAGTCTAGCGTGTTAGACTTCTGAGCTGCTGTACCTACCACTTACGTCTGAGGGCATGCTGGTGGGTGTACCTTCCTTGAGGAACACCGCGGGACGCAGTGGAATGTAATCCGTGCGTGCCGGGTGCCGCGCCGGGTCCCCGCGTGAGGCAGGTCACAGAGCAGGCTCAGTGCGGGCCAGGATGCACCCTTACGCGTCCCTACGGATGGAAACCAGGCTCTCCAAGCAGGCTGTGCAACATGACTGACATCAGTACGTGGAAGCACTGTGGCCTGGGTGTACGGAAGGCCGGGGAACCTCTCATGGCCAGATCCTGGTGTGTGCGCGGGGTAATTACTGTGACTGTTAGCCTGATAAACCCCCCGTTCCCTGTTGGGGCCAGATTCCTGGTGCCTTTGAATCTGTCATTTAAAATTTCATTAGTCTTTCTGTTCTTTTCAGTAACACTATTTGCTTTCTCACTATGGGAACCCAGTGTTTCCACTGACAATTAGAGAAACTAGATTTGGGTTTGAAGTTAAATAATGTTCTAAAGGAACAAGCAGTATACTTAAAAAAAAAAAAAAAAAAAAACTATTACTTTCTGGTTTTACAATATTGGATGTATTGTGTGCATACCAGAAGCTTGCAAAACACAGCCTTGCAGCTCTGGGATTGAATGACAAGTTTCAACAGATAAGGGCACTTAAAACGGGCAGATTTAAGTTATTCTGCTCTTAATTTTCTTCCGATGGTTAAAACAGGTACACGTATAATTACTTTCCTTTTTTGTATTTGTAAATATTCATCATAGAAAGTTTCTGGATCTAGTCCATTAATTTTACAGTTGAGGAACCAATAATTAAGGAAGTTCAGGGTTTTCCGTTTTTTTTTGCCTAAGTCATTGCTATGCTATAGCAAAATAAAACTGAAATTGGAAGTAATTATCCACATAACTCAAAGCAGGGAGAAAAGCAATCTGTGCAGATCAGAAAAAGTGGACATATTTTTAAACAACAATAATAATAATTGCTAATGATTAGTAGTAATTGCTGATAATTACTACTAATTATTATTAATTACCATTATTTGCAGATTGACAGTTTTGTTGGGCTGAGCTCACCATGTAATTACTCAGCTTGCACTTGATTTTGCCTCTGGTGACACAAGTGAAACACGTCCTTACTCAGGGCTGATACATATATTTATGTATTCCTGACACTTGTCCTCTGAGGATAATGTCTCCTGCACTTGACTGACTCAAGGAGGGGCAAAAATAGAATTCAATCTTTCCCACACCATAGAGAGTGTTTGTGAAGATGCAGACCTTCACTCCTCACAGTAACCACATATCCATCTAATCTGGAAATAAGGTAACGTTACTTGGACAAAACATGATGCTTCAGCATACGTATGCACGCAGACCCGCGTAGGCCTGACATACAGCAGGCCAGGGCACGTACATCCTAACTGCGCAGAGGTGATGCATTTACTTACTGAGTTCTTCCATTTACTTACCGTGAAGTTTTCCTTTACCTACCGTGTTTACAGATATTCTTTAGGCTGCAATAGTCAAATTCATGTTTGTGGGCGGACCAAGTAAAGGCCAAATCGGTGTACTGTCCACTTCTGAAAAGCCACACAGTAACAGATAGTCCAGGAGCACAGCCTTCTCCTAACGGGCCCCATCAGGGTTGCCATATGATTTAACAGCTGTGGGCAAGCTCATGGCTGCAGGTGGGTCCCTGGCTCGTAGGCTATGGTCTATAGGCTGAGAGGTTCATGGATTTAGAATTGTGCCCAACCCCATCCTGGAAGGTGCAGGTCAAGTGAGATGCTCTATGTCCAAAGATAGGACATGAACCATACAAAGATCATAGGGGACATATGTGTGGCTTCCTACCCTCATGGCGCTCACCTGAGCAACTAGGAAATGGCTGTGCAGGGAATTCAGGCCACAAGAGCAGTGTGAAAGGGCTGGGATGATTGAGGGGGGCACACGGTCCGTGCCTTTCCTATTGTCACAACGCAAGACATATTGATATCTATTGCTAGCCAAGGTCACACCTCTGCCATCACCCCACCCAAACCATGACTGACCTGGGATGGGAAGAAGTGCTGTTGGACAGGCTGATGGTGACACATCTTCAAATCCAGGAGCTGCTTCAGGAAAGGAGAAAATTTGACAGAGGAGTGCTCGATCGCTGGGCTTGGTCACATGGGCAACACTTTGGCAATGGGCACACTTCCCAAAGCCCCCAAACTTCGCCCCTGGCGAGGCTGTGGAGCTGGGAGATGAAGCTGTACTGACCAGTCTAAAGCTGAAGTATATACCAGTGGTGTTAAATCCAAAGGAGTGATCGCCGTCGGTCCCTCCTCAAGGGGTAGGAATCCGTTTCACTTGGCTGTTTCCGATCGCTCCTTCCACTGGCTGAACACGATCATGGCCATGTTACCGTCCACCATGGTGTCGTAGGCCCTTTGGGATGCTATGACAAAACACCACAGGCTAGGGGCTCAGAGACTGCAGGAATTCACTTCTCACACTTCTGGATGCTGCATGCCAAGGTCAAGGCTCTGGCAGATTCAGTCTTCTGGGAACCAGCTTCCTGGATCGCACACAGCCACCTTCTCCCTGTGTCCTCACAAGGTCGGCAGGGTGAGGGAGCTCTCTGGGGCCTCTCTTATGCCTGCCCTGCAGTCTGGGCCGTTGGTGGCAGTCTTTGACCGCATGGCACTGGAAGTATGGAAGATTGTGGGTCTGCTTCTGTGTGAGTTTCCTAAGGCTGCCACAACCTGGGTGGGGGTGAAAACAGCAGGAGCTTGTTTCACAGTTCAGGAGGCCACAGATCCACAGCTCAAGGTGTTGGCCGTGGTGGTTGCTTCTGGAGGCTCTCAAGAAAACTCTGCTCCCTGCTTCTCTCCCACGTCCTGGAGGCTTCCGGCAGGTCTTCGGCATTTCTTGTCTGTGGTCTCATCGCTGCAAAATCTTATCTTCACCTGGGCTCCTTCCCTGTGCACGTGCCTGTGTCCTCTTGTGTCCTAATAAGGAAGCCAGTCTCTGGACGTAGGGATCACCCCAAATTCAGGATGACGATTCATCTTCACATTTTTTGAAGAGTTTATTTTTAGGTAATCTCTACACCCAGTGTAGGGCTCAAACTCAGAACCCTGAGATCGAGAGTAGCACGCTATACCAGCCGAGCCAGCCAAGTGCCCCTCATCTTGATATACTTAATGATTTATATCTGGAAAGACCTATTTCCAAATAAGATCACATTCTGAGGTTCTGAGTGGACAGGACTTTAGGGAATCACTATTCCATCCACTACAGTTATTTGATAGGATTTCCCTGTATCTGATGTTTCCTTGTGGTTGGGAGGGACATCACAGATGTAATGCCTTTTTCTAATTGCATGCTGTTGGCTGGTACCTGACTTAATTTTGGTTAAAGTAATGTCTGCCCAGCGTTTTCAACTGTAAGATTATTCTATCCCCCTTTATGATTAACACGTATCTATGGAGAAACATTTTCAGAATCATATAAATAGCTGGTTCTTCGTCCAGCTTTCAATTTGTTTATCTCCATGTGGACTCATGGTTTTCCATTCTATTCAGTGCACTGGTATCTACTATCACGATTAATCCTGATGACTACATTGGCCTTCGTTTGGTCCGTGGGAACCTATTTTAGCTGATGCCTGTGTCCCTTGGACAGATAATCATCATTTTTTGAACCATTCTTTGCTTTCTAGAACAAGATTCTCCAGGCTTATCTTCTACATTCTTTTCCCCAGCTATTGAATCAGCCATTTCTTCAAGTGTGCTTTAATTCCTTACGGTAGAAAATTGTGTTTATATTTATGGTGGAAAAAGGAGTAAAGCCATTTTCCTTTGTATGTTGTGTCTCACACTGTGCTCATGACCCAACACACATAAATCCTCAATAGTTGAGTAATAAATGACTCTAGGTCTCGAAGAACAATATAGTCAACTAAAAAATATTGTAAGAAATAGTCATGAAAAAGTTGGCAGTAATAGAGACGCCTGGGTGGCTCAGTTGGTTGAGCATCCAACTCTTGATTTCAGCTCAGGTCATGATCCCAGGGTCGTGGGATCGAGGCCCACGTCGGGCTCTGTGCTGAGCACAGAGCCTGCTTGGGATTCTCTCTCTTCCTCTGCCCTTTTCCCCCCTCTCAAACACTCTCTCTTCCTTTAAAAAAAAAAAAAAAAAAAAGGCAGTAATATATGGAAATAATACTTTTATACCAGCAGAACTTAAAAAGTAGAGCAGTGCATTCACAATAGCGAACAGACACATAACATCTAAAAACTGCAAATGGGGCACCTGGGTGGCTCACTTGTTTCAGCACCTGACTCAGGTTCATGTCACGATTTCATGGTTCATGAGTTTGAACCCCATGTCAGCTTCTGTACTGAGGGCTCAGAGCCTGGAGCCTGCTTCAGATTCTGTGTCTCCCCCTCTCTCTCTGTCCTTCCCACACTTGTGTGCTCTTGCTTTCCCTCGCTCTCTCTCTCTCTCTCAAAAGTAAGTAAACATTAACAAATTTTTCTTAAATAAAAAACAAATAAAAAATGTGCAAGAAATGTGAAAACTAGATTTACCTACCTCTGTGATAATGAGATAGACTGTTTCAGAATGGGAAGATCAAATTCTGGGTGGTATCTACTCTCTACACATTAAGACACAAATTTTGTAAATTTCATTCACACTGTCAGTGTTTATGTTTTCAAGATGTGACAAATGGAATGTAAAGTTTGACTGGTCGGAGGGCTGCTCACTGAGTGCCAACAAAGGTTAAGTGATTTTCTAACCTTAACTTTCTGAATCCCTTCAGAGAATTTTTCCTAATGCCTTCTGTCCATTTTTCCAAGGAGGTGTTAGAGATGTTTGGAAGCCAAACGGAGGTCATTTTTAGGCCAGTTGCTTGTCAAAAGCTGTTGTTGCATGTGAAGGAAGACCAGTTCAAAGTACCTTAAGCCAAAGAGGAATACAAGAAGGATGATGGCCACATGTTATGGCAATGACCTTTGTCTGGACAGTCCTGAATAGATCTAGCACACCTGCGTACAGCTGCTTAAATCAAGTCACCAGATATCATCTGTCTTTAGAACAGATTCTCTCTGGATGGGGAGTAAGGTGGCTGCTCTCTGAGCAAAACTCATTCTTTTACCATAGAAGTGGTTACTAGGTATAGGGAGGGATGATGATGATGATGATGATGATGACGATGACGATGATGATGATGATTTAGGCCTAACAGAAAGTTCAAGAGAAGATTCTGTTGGGGTATGATTGGATCGTGTGCCATCTCTGATCTCCTACGGGCTTGAGATTCCATATTCTGACAGTTTGGCTTGGAGCCCAAATGGAAAGAGAGGAATACTGACATATTTTTATTACTGGCTTGTTATAAAATAGATACTTGCACAGTAATGTTATTAAAAAGCCAGGATGTATGGTGCATGAGTACTGCAGTCTGTTGAGTTGAACAGAGAAGGCCAGTAAGATAGGAATGGAAAAGCCATTGAATGTGACCCTCTAGGACTATCCATCAGTGAGAGCCCATTTCGTGGGGGGATGGGCTCGTGAAACAAATATTGAGTTGGAGAGTTACAATAGTTGAAACAATGAAGACAAGATTCTAGTCTTTAGTTTTCAAGCGCCACCTTGCAAAAACATTAGTAAGTCCTTGAGTCATGAGCCCTTACATCCCAGGATTTCAAATTGCAGTCCTTAACCCAATAGTGGGACATCCCTTGGGAAATTGTTAGAAATGCAGAAGTTCAGGCTTCATCCTCAGCCTTCCGAGTCAAATCTGCATTTTAACTACATTACCAAGGGATTCATTGAGTTCTGAGAAATAGCGGTCAGAGGCTGGTTCCCACAGCAACGAGAAGAAGAAATTGTTCGAGGAGGGCAGTAACGGCCCATGGCAGAGACAAGATTGCCGAATTTCACAGATTGGTCCCAAGATACATGGTTTTGAAGGGATAGAGAGAAGACAGTAAATAAGAAGTTAGATGGCTGGATAGTCATTATTTTAGTTGGGGACACGAGGGAGATGGAGAAGGAAGAGAAGGGCACATTTGTCAGCAAACGAGGAAGATCCAGTGCATGGAAGAAAGGCAGAGAGCACGAAGGGCATCCACGTACAGGTCACATTTCCATGGAAAGGTGGTAGACGTCAGATCAAAAGCACCAGGGCCAGACTGAGAAGGAATGCTTTCTGAAAAGCCAGATCTTTGGAAGAGACGTTAGCTGTGTCCATCATTTTTGAGGGATAGAGGAAAGGGAACAGGGTATTGGCTTTCATCTCACAACAAAAGGCAGATCATTTAAGAACAGCTTATGCAGAAAATGTGCGTCTGCCAGGCTGGCTGGGATTATTTCTTCTACTATTTGTGAAAGTAATGGCTTCTGTGCTTTCTACCACAATCAAATAGCTGACACGTGGAAACAGACTAGTAAGGACCACGGCGGTAGGAAAATGGCAAACAGGAGAGTGGAATTTATGGAGCGAAGGGTCATAGGGTGGTGACAAAAAAGCACTCTTGTGTCAGAGACCCCCTGGATTTGAGCAAGTAGGATAATGGATTGGAAGAAATGAGGTGCATGGAAATACCAAAGTTGTAAGGTATTTTCCTTGGGATGCGAAATCCCATAAAGCCTTCTGTGCACGGGACCGTAGTATTGGTGAGAAAGTTTCTAAACTCATTAGGGAAAATGACGTTACCTTTGACATTAATAGAACATGAATATCCAAATTCCATTACCATTTGAGGAAAAAGTCTATTAATAAGTGATGGGGTTTTCTGCAGTAACTTATTTTAATGGTTAGTAATGATAATATTAGTCTTTCTACCTCCAATGGTAAAATGACTTTAGCAGTTTGCTTAATAATTTAAAGCTTAAGACTTTGCAAAATAGTTTACATGTTACATTTTTACTGTACTCAAATTTTGCAAAACTCTGTTTTCAAGTTCTACTGAATTAATTCTCCTGTTCATGAGGAGCCAATACCAAATGTTTCCTAGTACGCTCCCTCTTCAGCTGCCTACTAGGATAAAGGTTTTGTTCCTTTCTTCTCTTTTGTGAGTAACTATCATGCCTCCCTGGTTCTTTTCAAAGTCTGCCTGTAACCTCATCTTCTATACAGGGGTAGGGGTGGGGGAGAATCAGGTGCTTCTAATGGGAATCCCCCCACCAGCTTCTCAAAACCAACTGAGCAAATCTTCCTGCACTCAGTCCATCTTCCTGTCCTTCCTCCATGCTGAAATGGAGAGAATGTCTCTGCGCTCCCTTTGCCCAGAATTTGTGCATTTACCCTGTAGCCCATCACCTCTTCTCTCTGAAGGGAGACTGTCCATCATTTCTCTGCTCTCTCCCTCATCACTACCCTCATCTCTCTCTCTTTCATACTTCCCAGTGCTAATGAGCTTCGCGATTGCCCAGATTTAACGTAACAAATTCCCCTGGTCCCCACGTTTCCCTGAGAAACCACCCTGTGGCTCTGTGCACCTTCGGAGTCAAACACCTCCATTTACTCACCTCCTGCCAACCCTCTTGCTTTTTGCTCTGGCTCCCACGCCCACCTCCATCCAAGCAGCTCCTGAAAAGGTCTCAGAGACCTGTGAGTTGAGAAACACAGGCAGCATTTTTCATCCACGTCCCATAAACCGTCTGCAAACACGCATGCTCTATGCTTCTTTTCCTGCCGTGTCCCTGGCTGATGGCCCCCAAGACCCAACCCTGGCCCTGGGCACCTGGGTGGCTCAGTGGGTTAAGCCTCTGACTTCAGCTCAGGTCATGATCTCGCAATTCATGGGTTCGAGCCCCGCATTTGGCTCTGTGTTGATAGTTCAGAGCCTGGAGCCTGCTTCAGATTCTGTGTCTTCCTCTCTCTCTACCCCTCCTCTACTCACACTGTGTCTCTGCCTCTCTCTCTCAAAATAAACAAACAAATAAATAAATAAACATTAAAAATAAAAAGAATTAATTCCAGGGATGCCTAGGTAGCTCAGTTGAGTGTTGGGACTCTTGATTTCGGCTCAGCTCATGATTTTGGAGTCGTGATATCGAGCCCCATGTTGAGCTCTGCACTGACAACATAGAGCCTGCTTGGGATTCTCTCTCTCCTCACCCTCCTCTCAAAATAAATAAATATTCATCTAAAAAAAAAAAAAGAATGAATTCCAGTTGGTAGAGCAAGTGTCTCTTAATCTCAGGGTTGTGAGTTCAAATCCCATGTTAGGTTTAGAGATTACTTGAAAAAAAAAAAAAGAATTTTATTAACAGCTAACAAATACTTCAGTGGGATGGTCTCCTTTGCTTCCTGTTACTTGGTTTAAATATCCTAAAATAACATATTCTCAATTGGTGATTGATGATATCATCCGTGGTTTGAGGATCTTATTTTCCATCATCCAGAGGGAACTGTTTCCTTACTTTTATCTTTCCTTTACCAGTAGTTACTTCTAGAATTTAATTTAAATCTCCATTTCCACTAGCTATAAACAATGTGAGATAGCAATGCATCTTCCCTTTATAATGATGATTCCTTATATCCACAAGTTTATGCACATGAATACCACTATTTTTATTTTGATACCCAAATTATTTATATAGCATTCTTCTACATATCCATATTTTATTTATTTAACCAACAAAGCAAAACTTATTAAACAAAAAGATGCCTAATAGACCTTTAAACACTGATTATACACCTAATAAAATTTTCTAATCTTTTAATTCAAATCACAGTCTGATACATCTCACTTTCTTAAATGCTTTAAGCACTACATTGAGCGCACACAATAGACACACATAATAATGAATGTGTTGAAAACTGGATTCACTTAGGATAATCAGGTCAAAAGTACTAATAAATTTAACAGTATTTCTTTATCATTTGTATTCTTATTTTCTCTTACTCATTATTAAGAGTTGTCTTTCTGGCATTTCATCAGTTTTAACAACTGTACACACATTGAATGTTTCCATCTTCTCACCCTAAAGATAATGAGCATTCAGACTACGTACAGTTGAAGGTTTTGGCTTACCAACCAGCTTATTCCTGATCCAGGTCACGAGAAATTTTTGTATGCTCCAAGCTGATTTTGTTTGAGTTGATTCCTCAACTGGAGAGGTCCTAATTTTATAGTTATCTTTAGTCTTTTACATAAGGAATTGTCCAAGTCATTGCTTCCAATAATTGGTCAGTTATATTTTAGTAACTCCAGCTTATTCCTCCAAATGTCACTTGACCTCGGCATCTCATCTTAGTACATTTCATCATAAACCTACTTTTGTGCCACTTGTCCTTTAATTATACACACTGGTGTAGAGAGAGTGACCATTCTCTGCCACCGTTGGCTCCGAAGGGGATCTGGCCAAGTGCAGTTCATCCGACAGTTTAGCTCAATGGGGCTGCTGGAAATTACTATTATCATCATTCATTTACCGTTAACTCCTAGGTATTGACTACTCGCAGCATGATTTTTATGAGACGAGCATTCTCGGTGATTCGTCCTTTCGACCCTCACGTGATTATGGTCATCCCTCAGGCATATATACTGAACACATATCCTGCACTCTTCAACCTCAAGTACTGTTAATTCTGCCTGGATGAATTTGTCCAAATCTGGGGATGTGAGAAAAAATAAAATTATCAAGTTGCTTTTGATAGCCATCTGCCTCGCTCAAGAAATAGTAGCTAAACACCCTCACAGACTATCACCAGCTGCGACTTTAGAACCAGATTGGTCCCTTGGAAATAAAAACAGGTGTTTTACATACTATAAATATAGTTAGACAGATGGAATGTTTAGAATAAAGAAAAATACTCCTTACCTACTTATTTTAGTTCCCATTATCTCGTTCTTCCTGCATAATCTGCAACTATCAGAAAAACGTTATTTATGGGAGAAAAGAGCCATGAAAAAGTGAGAGAAACGAACTTTTGGTTACAGCATGTAACAAATGTAGATCAGTGAATGCGGAATGATACAAACCAGAACCAGGGCGAAGTATTGAATTACTATATGCACTTATTGACATTTTTCATTATGAGTTTTGTTCTTGCTAATGTTTTTTTCACTGTGACACATTTCTCTAAATGCCATATCTTTCTTTATACACTTCATGAATACTCTTAGTTAAGGCTCTCTTCATGTTCAGATTTTTTTTTCTATTTTCAACTTTCATGACATCAAATAATCTGCAACAATATTCACACTAGTTTACATTCCTAAAATTCCATTGAGGAAAAAGTCATTTATTTTTACAGTTGCCTTCTAGATGAAAAGCATTTCCAAACTGTTATGATTTGGGCTCAAGTATTTTCCCCTTTGAACATGGAACTGTGTGATTAGTACCATGTGACATGGTTTAGTTTCGGGTAGGTTTACCACCTCAATATGAGTCAGAAGACTAATTTTTTTTTTTTTTTTTCAAGAGAGAGGGAGTGTGAGTTGGGGAGAGGGGCTGATGGAGGGAGACTGAGGCATGGAACCCGACACATGGCTTGATCCCACAACCCTGGGATCACGACCTTAGCCAAAATCAAGTCAGCTACTTAACGGACTGAGCCACCGAGGTGCCCCTGTGTATCTCTTTTAAAATAGAATATGCAGGAAGAACTCAGGCTGTTAAGCCATAAATATTGAGTGGGAAGAGCCAAATGTCCAGCTACCTCCTACAGCATGAATTCTGAGTGCTTTTAGAAAGTTTGCATCTGGTAGTTAATCTTACTTTGAAAGTTGTGTATACGTATATATGTATGTATGTATTTAAAAGTTGTGCATATGTTTTAATTCAAAATGAGAGATATATAGGTTAAAAAAAACAAAAGAGTTTCAATTCTTTCCCCTTCTGAACGTATTAAGAATATTACTTGTTATATGATTGGTATATATTTGTTCCCTTGTGTGATCTACATACACTAAAGCACATTTGAGATGAAGAATAGATTTGGTTCATACTTTCTATAGAGTATATATTCTTCCACAACTTTTCTTGTTTTTTGTTTTTTAATTTCTTAACCTTTATTTTTGAGACAGAGAGAGACAGAGTACGAGCTGGGGAGGAGTAGAGAAAGAGGAAGACCTAGAATCTGAAACAGGCTCCAGGCTCTGAGCTAGCTGTCAGCACAGAGCCTGACATGGGGCTCAAACCCACAGACCATGAGATCATGGCCTGAGCTGAAGTTGGCCGCTTAACCGACTGAGCCACCCAGGCGTCCCTTATTTTTTTCAACATCCCATAGTACCTCACAGGAGCCACTCTCTCGAATTCACACATTTTTTTTTTTCATTTTTTTTTTTATTTATCTTTGACAGAGAGACACAGTGCAAGCAGGGGAGGGGCAGAGAAAGAGGGAGACACAGAATCTGAAACAGGTTCCAGGTTCCCAGCTGTCATCACACAGCCCAACATGGGGCTCAAACTCACCAACTGTGAGATCATGGCCTAAGCCAAAGTCGGACACTTAACCGATTGAGCCACCCAGGTGCACTCTCACTCATTATTTTCAAGTTGCCTTGTTGCAAGATGCTAAAACTCAGATGATCATTTTCTATGTGTGGTCACTTAAAGTTGTATTTATTTAAGTAATTTCTATACCCAAGAACTAACGACCCCAAGATCGAGAGTCACATGCTCTTCTGGCTGAGCTAGCCAGGTGCCCCATACGTGAGATCACTTAGATTCTCTCTGATGTCTGTATTTGTATCTTTGTCCACTGCAACGATTTTCACTGGGAAAATTCCCTAGGGGTACAATTGCTGGCTCAAAGGGAAGACACAATTAAAATTCCAAAAGGATCTG
Organism: Hyaena hyaena; assembly: GCF_003009895.1. Taxonomy (NCBI): domain Eukaryota; kingdom Metazoa; phylum Chordata; class Mammalia; order Carnivora; family Hyaenidae; genus Hyaena; species Hyaena hyaena. Next base: position 810,950 of record NW_024080774.1, read on the forward strand.
GGCACATTACCCTTCAAGAAAAGTTGTACTGAGATAAATGCTCTCAACAGTTGAGAACAGTTTTCTCCCTGCCTTCACTAACAAGGGATATTATCAGTCTTCTCAAATTTTATTGACCAGGTAGGCAAAAATAAGCAAATGGAAAGTATGCCTTGTTTTAATTCAGAGGTCATAACACTCTTCAGCTGGGCTGACTTTATCACAGCAAAGATTAGTTTCATCCATATTCAGAAAATCATGCCTTAGACTATTTTTGCTACTTGAATCCCTTGTTGATAATATTCCTTTGCTTAAGGGGCACCTGGGTGGCTCAGTCGGTTAAGCGTCCAACTTCAGCTCAGGTCATGTTCTTGTGAGTTCGAGCCCTGCGTTGGGCCCTGTGCTGACAGCTCAGAGCCTGGAGCCTGCTTCAGATTCTGTGTCTCCCTCTCTCTCTCCGCTCCGCCCCTGCTCGTGCTGTCTCTACCAAAAATAAATACACATTAAAAAAAAAAAAAAAAAAAAAAAGAGAGAGACTTTCTCTCAACTCCTACTTCCAAATTCAGGCACAAAGGCCATGTCTGGTTTTCTTGTCTTTCATGAGAGATGCAAAGAAGCCTATGATACATAATTTTTACTGTTCAGCTTGGTCACTCCGTTTAGAGCTTTCTCTCCTGGCCCTGATATTTCCAGAGCTGGACTCCAAAGTTTCTATTGGGCCACAGGCTTGGGGGGTAAGAAGACTCGGCAGGGGTAATTCATTCTCAGATATACACAACATCCAACAATTTGGAGATATGGGTCTTTCCGCAGATCTTCACGTGAGTTCTTTTGTCCAAGCATGAGCAATTAAGAGACGAGGAAATAAATGCAGACTAAAACCACTGTTCTTCAGAGTATCTGAGCCAAAGAGTGGCTGTGCTTGTACATGATTAATCTGATTTGTACAATTCTACTTTATTGAATTTCTTTGCTTGTACCAAAAGGGTGTCCAGATGGAGAGAAGTCTGTTCATTGCTTCGCAGACCATGTATACGTAACCTAAAATTATAAAACCAATGGGATGTTTGAATTAATATTTCTAATCTGAGATGTATTACTGAAATGAAGATGGTAAAGAATAATTTTTATATGACAAAGCAAAGGGAATTATCCAAAATTTACCAAACTTTTATGAAATTTTATAAGCACGTTATATTTCCATGTGAGCAAATGTTTCTTCCGGACATCGCAAAATACGACTGGCTAATCTCACCATGGATTAGCTATGCATTCTGCATAATACTAAAACCATATAATTCTCAATGAAGGCTACGTCTGTATGTTCGAGTTACACCGAAAAACACTATCAACGTATGTTTAACTGTTAATCAACATTAATAGCAGATAATCAGCCTAACAATTTTATATTTGTTTAGAGTCCTTCTGAAATTAACTAGTCAGAGAAAATGATGAATGGAATTAGAAAACAGTGCTATATCAAAGAGGACAATAAATCCATTTCTCTGCTCATTTAAATCTTATTGGAAATGGAGATAGGATCTGAAGAGGAGGAAATGCAAACAAGAGATGTTCATATAACATTCCGTTAACCACTCATTCAGTCACTCTTCCCTGAAGACTGGCCAACATAGCAGTGCATCCCAGGAACAACAGATACGCAAGTATATACGTTCAGGATGCAGGAACTAAGACCTTAGGTAAAAACAGTTAAAGGGTCCAACGTGACAAGTAAGTATCATTGAAGTTTCAGATAATTACAATTTTTCATTACAATAAACCAGCTTATTACCTTCACAGCATGTTAATGATCCTAGCTTAGAAATTAGGGGAATTCTACAATGGATTACACCTTCCAGTCTGTTGTTCATGAAATCTATCCCAAGGTTTGCCTTCCCTATAGCTTTATGTTAATGCTTACAAGTGAGCATCTTTTATGGTGAGGGATGCTCATTCTGAGGGATATAATTTCTTCTCTTTTTAACTTGAGCCCGATGTTCCTTGTCTTTCAGCGTTTATGACTTGCAATTATTAAGCACTGTCTGCTAATTCCCACTGCCATCCCAGAAGAACAGAGTTCTGTGGGTGCTGGAAATGGATAGATAAGAAAGTGCAAACATTTTTTCTTTAACTTTCTCAGCCTGCAGTCCCAATTTGCATTACACTCTCAGTTCTGCTCATGCTGCTTTTGTGCTGAAACACACTTTCTAGGTTCTTCTTAGTTCAGTCTGATCATTCTTCTGACAGGAAGACTTCTAAAACCTGGATTTACCTTCCATGAACATAGGCTACCTATCCAAGGTCTATTCTAAAAGCCCACTTCGCTTTGAGCTTGTCTTTTATCCCTTAGGCCCTCCGCCCCCTCCCCTTATGATTGCTGAGCATCTGGTTTCATTGCTCTTAATTAGGTTAACCCCAGTAAGTGTGACACTCATTTGCAGTGAAATCCCCCTCATTGCTTTAAAAAAAAAAAAAAAAAATGAAAGGAAAGGGGGAAAAAAAGGAAATTCCTCCATTAATCCTATAGACTAGAATGGTTATATAAAAAAAAAAAAAAAGAAATGTTAAGAATGGATTACTCTGTCAAATACACAGTGTACGCCATGTGGCAAGATGAGAAGGAGGAACTTAAATGGTGATACACACCTCCAGTACTCAAGATGCCTGCTACACTGAAGAGTCCTGGGGGCGCCTGGGTGGCTCAGTCAGTCACACATGCGACTTCAGCTCAGGTCATGACCTCATAGTTCATAAGTTTGAGCCCCGTGTCAGGCTCTGTACTGACAGCTCAGAGCCTAAAGCTGCTTCGGATTCTGTGTCTCCCTCTCTCTCTGCCCCTCGCTCTCTCTCTCTCAAAAATAAAATAAACATTAAACAAAAGAAAAAAAGAAAGAAATAGAAGAGGTCCTGGAATACATGCTGGCATGTAGAGGTAATAGGGCACATTTTTTAAAGTCTGTTTATTTGTTTTGAGAGAGAGCAAGCATGTGTGTGAGCAGGGGAGGGCCAGAAATAGAGAGAGGGAGAGGGAGACAAAGATCCCAATGCTCTGTACTGACAGGGCAAGAGCCCTACGTGGGGCTTGAACTCAAACATGAAGTCATGAGCTGAAATCGAGAGTTGGACGCTTAACCAACTGAGCCACCCAGGTGCCCTGGGAAGATACTTTAAGTCATGGGATGCGAGAATAGGGAAAGTGGTTCTGCATTGGGAGGGGCGGGGAAAGAAGGGCTTTGTGTGGAAGAGCATGGATGGTGAAGAAGTACAGCCTCTTGTAGGAGAAAGACGGTGTACACAGATATCTTGGAGCAGAGGGCAGGACATTCACTTAGCAGAGGCATCTTCTAAAGGCAGGGCGTTAAGACGACAGCACGTCCTTCAGACAAAGCTGTGTGGGCCCGCCTGACCGTGTGCAGGGACCCCTCTGGCAGTGGAAGACATGGATCATGTGTGAGTATGCAAGCAGGAAGGCCTCACTGCTTTACTGCAGGGAGAGAAACTTGAGGTCATGAAGTGAGAGCCACGAAAGACTTAAGTAGCCAGTGTTGGAGACAATTAGGATTCTGTGAAGCCACTGGAGGACACTGGATTGGAGTAATGGCAGAGAAGTCAAGGACTCTCCTTTTCCAGCATCCTAGTTGGATGAGACTAATGGCGGAGAGCGGAGAAGCCATGGACTCTCATATTCTAGCATCCTTCCAGGATGAGAGTAATGGTGAAGAGCAGAGAAGTCATGGACTTCGTAATTCCAGGAATGCTAGCTACGTCCCTCACATCTATGAACTCTGACTGAAAATAATTCTTTTAAAAAAAAAAAAATAATGTTTTATTTGTTCCTGAGAGAGAGAGACAGAGAGACACAGCATGAGCAGGGGAGGGTGAGAGAGAGAGGGAGACACAGAATCTGAAACAGTCTCCAGGCTCTGAGCCAGCTGTCAGCTCAGAGCCCAACATGGGGCTCGGACCCACGAACCGTGAGATCATGACCTGAGCCGAAGTCGGATGCTTAACCGACTGAGCCACCCAGGCACCCCTGAAAATAATTCTTAAAAAACTGGATAAAATAACCTTTTAAAGCTTCTTTTTTTAAAACCTATACAAATTAGCCTTTATGATTTCATACATTTTTTTTCAAAGGACTATTTTAGGAACAATATTCTTTTTTCTGCTCAAGTGAGTTATTATGTAGTCTTTAGAAAATTTTACTAAACATTACTGGCTTTAATTATTAATTAGGTAGGGTCAACCTTTTAAGGACTTATTCAAAACATTAAAGAGCTGCATAGACTGCACACCATTGGCAGCCCGCTAATTTCTGGGAGGAGCCTAAGCAAGCTGCTCGGGCTCGGAGGAAAGTGGCGCAGAGCACACGCTTGGACTTGAGTGGAGCCCTTGCCCTGCCCAGGGGACGGAGGTCTACGGTCAGGGCTGCCCAAGGTCTAGAGTGCTACAGGACATGCTCCCGTCTTCCAGCGAGAGGCGCACGTGAATGCAGACCAGAACTCAACCAGCTGACCCCCACCCCAGCCTCAGCACCACAGACAAGCCTGCCTTGGCCCAAAGGAGAGAACAAGAGGAAGAGAATGGTGAACAGCAACATGCCCTTGAAGAAGTGTGGTCTAGACCTGATGGATTCGCTCGGCTACAAATTCCGTGTGGAAATTGTGGACATCCTGTTTTAAAATAGCCCAGGTAGGAGCTGTGGCACAAAGGCTTGGTATTGGTGTTGTGCTGCGTGGGGGTGATGGAGCGCTGGGAGCCAGTGGTGCTCTGAGGGAGAGGAACTGACCCTTAGACATGACCAAAGCGGAGAGGAAGGACGCAGAGTATAGCGGATTCTCCCACAACCAGCCCCAAGCCCGCGATTCACAGGTGAGGAAATGGAAGTGTCTTCGGGACAAAGGAAGAGAGGGGAAAAGGGAAGGAAGTGGTCTAGTACCTCCTGTAAGTGCTGCTGGGAGCTCTCAGGAGAGGCTGCAGCCAGGGCCACGATGGCAGCCACTTCATAAGAGGTGGGCATCGGGAAGATCCGTAAGCTCCAGGGATCCCAATGCCAGGGGCACAGAGCGCAAGCTGGTCCTCGGAGAGCCCAAGCCCATGAGCAAGACATGAGGAACGGAGGTTCACAAGTGACCCTACAGAGGGCAGTTTCAGAAACCCAGGGAGAAGGAAGGGGACCTTATGGGGGGGCAGGGCAATAATTAGACATGCCGAGGGGAAGCTCTTAGTTGGCTGCCAAATTTTCATACTGGCTGTGAAATATGGTGGCAGAAAGTTCTCTCTCTCTCTCTCTCTTTTATTAATGTTTTATTTATTTTAGGAGAGAGATAGAGACAGCATGAGCGGGGGAGGGTCAGAGAGAGAGGGAATCACAGACTCTGAAACAGGCTCCAGGCTCTGAGCTGGCAGTCAGCACAGAGCCCGACGCGGGGCTCGAACCCACGAACCGCGAGATCATGACCCAAGCGAAAGTCGGACGCTTAACCGACTAAGCCACCCAGGCGCCCCCAGAAAGTTCTCTCTTAAGGGGATATGTCAGATAGTACTATTGACAAAACGCACCTGACTATGTTAATAGTTGAAGAAGATGGACAGTCACTTACATTTGTGGAAAGCGTCCCTAACAGTGCATTCCGACTGGAAATAATTCTTACTAAGTGGCTTTCCCTAAGAGCTACAGCTCACCGAGCTTTGTCTGTTCCGGGAACTAGCATCCTGAAGACAACAGGCAGATGAAGCATGCCCTCCCTGTTCTAGGGCCTTCTGTCCGAAGAGTTCCTGGAAGGGCCCTTTACACTCAGACCATTATGGAATTCACTAAAGAACGACAAGAAATGAGTTTGCACACGTGGGATTTTCAAGTGTGCAATCTGTACTTTTAATCTCAGAACGACATCCATGAGAGATCTAAGGCTTCTACGTAACTCTCCATTATGTTCTTTCCTTCTTCCTCTCTTCCTTCTCTCCTTCCTTCCTACTTTGCTTTCTTCCCATCTTCCTCTCCTCCGTCCCTCTCTCTTTCCCTCCCAGCATGCTTCCTTTCTTTCTTCCCTTCTTTTCTTCTTCCCTTCTTCCTTTCTTTCCTTCCTTCTTCCTTCCTTCCTTTCTTCTTTCCTTCCTTCCTTTCTTTCCCTTTCTCTCTTCTTCTCCTGGCCTCTCCCTCTCGTTCCCCTCCCCCTTCTTTCTCCTTCCTTCCTTCCTTCCTTCCTTCGTTCCTTCCTTCCTTCCTTCCTTCCTTCCCTTCCTTCCTCCCCTCCTTCCCTCCATATATCCATTCTTCCATCCATCCATCCATCCAACTGGACCCAATCACCGTTGAGTCCCCCATCAACAGCAGAAGGCACATGTCATCTCTGACCTCCCATCGAGAGGGACGGGACATGGTGGCATAGCCTGGGGGGGAGGGGGCTAGAGCGTGCCTAGTGACCTCTGTGGCCCCAGACACTTCTCAGTGGCTCCACTACATGCTAGATTGGTGAAGTCAGAGGAAGTAACCTCATACCTGAAACAAGACCGTTGAGTGTGAGAACACATGATCATCAGCCCTCCCAGCCGTACCATGCAACAGGACCCTCAGCCCTCAAGTCTGCATGCAGGGATAGCCCTGGGGCCCCAGAGGGCTGGACCCCTCTCCCAGTGCCCACATCCCAGTGACGGGCCAGCTCTCTTTATTGCTCTAACCCAACAGCAGCTTCCTACTTTCTACGACTTCCGCAGGCCACCTGCAGTTTCCAAATCTGCCAGCCTGCCATCCACAGTTTCATGAGTAGACATGACAGATTTTGGACAGCGCTGACATTGTGGCTTCTGGCCTTTGAGTCTTGCCTCTGTGCAGGGCACACCGAGCTGAGCACTCACACCCCCACGCACCCTGTGTAGCTCTGTGAACAACAGCGGGTTCTTCATCTGCTCCTGCCCCTGGCTCTCCAGCTTTCTCGGGAACCTGTTCTGCAGCTCCTCTTGTTCAGTCGCTTCCTCTCGAAGTCTGTTAGCTTGGTCACCATCATCAGTCCCTTCCCCGAAGTTTGAACACACCGCCACCATCGCACAACATCCCATTGAAACGTGAGCAAAGCCAACCAACCAGCTTAGGGATGTGAATGGCCCTCTCTGTTTCCATTGACAAGTTGTCTTCACATTTTATAGTTTTCCCCAGTTTATAAATTACAAAGCAATCACAATACGCAATATATTTCTTACTTATTTCTCTACAACCTTGCATACAATGCCCATTAGTGCAGTGTCTAACCCAATTAGCAGAGAGGACAATGGGAAAGAGTAGGAGATTTATATTACTTGTAAAATTCACTAATCCAAGGTCAGTAAAATTCCATTTAATACAAAGCTTAAGAACTCATATAGGTTTAAATATATTATTAATGAAATCACATCTTATTTTATCCACTCAATAAAGCATGAGCAGATTTATTTTTATCATATTTCTATCCACTTCTTCAGGAAGTATTTATTAAAACTGCTAGGCTTGGGGCCTAGGTGTCTCAGTTGGTTAAGTCTTGGACTTCGGCCCAGGTCATGATCTCAAGGTTCAAGGCCCACGTCGGGCTCTGTGATGACAGCTAAGAGCCTGGAGCCTGCTTCAGATTCTGTGTCTCCCTCTCTCTCTGACCCTTCACTGCTCATGCTCTCTCTCTCAAGAACAAATTACACAGTAAAAGAAATTAAATCTGCCAGCCTCTGGGTATGCCAGGCAGAATGGACAAGATCAGTGTTCTCACAGAGCTTACACATCCTGGGATGTGAGGGTAGGAAAATTTCAGATGATCTAAAAATACCACAATAGGGAAACAGATCTCCCAAACATCAGAATTATAAGAACAGCTTCATCTCTAACATAATGGTTCTCAGCCAGGACAGTGATTCCCAAGAGGGCACACGGACAGTGTCCTGGGTCATTTTTGGAGTCGCAGCTAGAGTGGGGTGATGTTGCATCTAGTGGGTGGAAACGAACCTACTGCTCCCTGTCCAGCAAAGTAGTGGATACCGCACCGCAGGGAAACGTCCAGACGCAAATGGTAGTTTCAGTGCTGAGGTCCGGAAACCGTCCTCTAACGCTACAGATATAATTATGTGCAGTCTGTCCTTCTATACTTACTTGTTCTCACTGGTAGACGTATAGAAGACATCTTCACCACTTTGGAACTCCAAAAGCCTTTTAAAGATTAAACATTGCTATTTTCTCCTAAAAATAAAAGGAGTATACCTTTCAGAAAGTCTTCTTTTATTCTGAAGATTTTATGTTTAAGTCATCTCCACACCCAACGTGGGGCCTGAAGTTACAGCCCCGAGATCAAGAGTTGCATGATCTGCTGACTGAGCCCAGCCAGACACTACCAGAATGTTTTTCTTAAGAATGTAAAATAATCCAATTTCCTTTCACAAAACACCTTCTTGACTAAAGAATGTAACCTTCAAAACCTCACAGCACTGACCACCACCATCATTAAACTGAAGATTAACCAATGTCAAGATGCTGGTTTTTTTTTAAGGAAAAATATGGATCTGATTGAGAAATCTAATGACTCTGTATTTGTGACTTTTTAATATAATTTTTAAAATGTTTATTCATTTTTGAGAGAAAGAGAGAGACAGAGCACGAGCTGGGGGTGGGCAGAGAGAGAGGGAGACAGAGAATCCTAAGTGGGCTCCAGGCCCACAGCGCAAAGCCCTACCCAGGGCTCAAAAACTCACAAACGTGACATCGTGTCTTGAGCTGAAATCAAGAGTTGGATGCTTAACCCACTGTGCTGTCCAGGTGCCACTGTATGTGTGACTTCTGTGGATTTTCTGATTTTTTTTATAGTTTATTTTTTCAGACAGAGAGAGACAGAGCATGAGTGGAGGAGGGGCAGACAGAGAGACACACACACACAAAATCAGAAACAGGCTCCAGGCTCTGTTAGCACAGAGCCTGATGCGGGGCTCAAACCCATGAACCATGAGATCTGACTTGAGCTGAAGTCGGACACTTAACTGCCTGAGCCACCCACACGTCCCTATATTTGAGACTTTTGAAAGCAGGAGGAAGTTTTGTAAGATTCTAGGCTCTCAGGTACATGGCAACCTCTAACGAGTAAAACTAAAATCTCCTCTCCATTCCAGGCTCATCTGTGTAGTCCAAGGAGCAAATTATGAGAAGAGACGTATCAAGAAAAATGCTGCTTTCTGGACGGCCCCGCCAACCATAAATCCCAGAGCCATTATTCTCCGCAAGACAGAATATACTAAATCTCAAGGACGGGACCGCAGTGGAATTGTGCTGAATTTTGTTCAGTTACCAATGAAACTAGGACACTCGACCTAGCGCTCTAGACATTGAGATGGCCATCCAGAGGCTCCTCCTTAAGGCCAGTCCAATGACTGAGCCTCTCTGACCTCCACCTCTTCCCCCAGCGGCCCGAGTCTTGCCACCTGTGTGAGCTCCATTTCCATCATCCTCGTAACTGCCTTCTCGCCGCCACTTTTTGTTTCTTTAACGGACAAGAGCTTACAACTCCTGCCATGTGTCAAGAAAGCAACTAATCACACTGCTGTATATTCGTCACATTTTTACGTTTCCCTCTATCCTTTTTATATCTTTAATTACATTTAAGCGTTTGAGGGCTCCATTATGTATCGTAATCAAACATCATCTCGCATTGCATCTAGATTTCTAAAATGACGGTGCTATTTTTATCTCCTTAACCCCATCCTCTCTGGTTCCCACGGATGAAGAGAGATGGTTCAGTGACTTGTCTGTAAATATCCACACAGCTCGGTGATGTGAGTGGCCTGGACCATATCTGTTTTGTGGCAGAAAATAAGAGAGAGAGAGAGAGAGAGAGGACAGTCACAAGAGCCTGGACTTTGTAGACGCACAAAACTCAATCCTCTTATAAGTCACTTCACCTGTTGAGCCAAAACATACGCATCTGTCAAACGAATATAGAACATATTTTGAAGTTGTGATGAGGATTACACACGTGGTGACTGAGAGCAGCTCAACACGTGTTTGTTACCTTCCCTGTAAAAATAATGTGTGCAGCCTCCTCTTCAAAGCAGGAACATCTCCAGAGCCACCTGGTTTACTCCTTCCTTCCCTGATCCCAAAATACCTGTCAGTGCCTTTATAGAATTTTCCATGAACAATGGCATCTGGACATTGGAGAGGCAAAGGGCTAACCAACTTTTGGTCTACTGCAGAAATCACTGGCGACTCACATCTCAGTCTAGGACTTACCTTGACATAACAAGGCCTGGTGGGGTGACTGAACTGAAAACTAGGTTTAAAACTCCTTAAATATAAGAGGATTTGTAACATAAGGGAGTTTTTGGGCTTGCAAAACTCTGAAGACTTTGTTTGTTTAAAAAGAAAAATACCTGTGCGGGGCACCTGGGTATCTCAGTTAGTTGAGCGTCTGACTTTAGTTACAGTCACGATCTCACGGTTGGTGGGATCGAGCCCCACATTGAGCTCTGCGCCGACAGCGCAGAGTCTGTTTGGGATTCTTTCTCTCTCTCTGCCCCTACCTGGCTCATGTATGCGGTCTCTCAAAAATAACCATTGAAAGAAAGACAAAAATAAAAAGATACACATGTACACAGGAGGTACAAAGGACTGTCACAAAGAGAAAACATCCTGACATTCTTATAAAATAGGAAGCATCTTCAGTTATTACTCCAGGAGCAAATTGCAGCCACCGAAAAACGAGTTATAATCACTCAGGATAAATATGAGGCCCATTTCTAGGAGAAAATGAGAGTGTCAATTTACGTAGGTGGAAAGACTCTAACAAAAGACAGAGAAACTCAAAGCACATTTTTTTTCCCTTATAAAAATTCTCATCATTTCACAAGTGGAGACAGCACATGATCTGTGCATTTCTTTGCCTTACATTTAGGTGGGTGTTAGCAGTAAGAATTGAGAAAAGAAATATACCTGTAGGATCTTCTTCATTTTGGTTTCCATTCCGACGCCTTACAGAGTTGCTCTAGCGTCTCTCATACCCAGCACCGTGTGCTCCAAGAGCGGCAGAGAAAGTCCCAGGACTTCTATTTGCTGAGGAGAACACTGCTCTGAAGTTCGGCAGTATTGCTACCAAGAAAGACTCTTCCTGTAACGTAATGGAAGAAATCACTAGATTGGTTGTGATCATTTGTCAAAATTTTGCGTCTAAATAATGATATTCCATAATATCATCAAGATGGCATGCTGATAAGAACTACATGTGAACATTTATAATATTTTTAAATTATATAGTTTTGACAGGAACAGATGTTTATTTTTTATTTATTTTTTAACATTTATTTGTTTTTGAGAGACAGAGAATGCAAGCAGGGGAGGAGCAGAGAGAGAGAAGGAGACACAGAATCGGAAGCAGGCTCCAGGCTCTGCACTGTCAGCACAGAGCCTGATGCGGGCGGGGCCCAAACCCACGAACCACGAGATCATAACCGGAGCCTAAGTCGGACGTTCAACCAACTGAGCAACCCAGGCACCCCGGGAACAGATGTTGAAAAACAAAACTGGTTATGTACGTATGTACACGGAAAGGGGAGCTTTACAAAGTTCCGCATAAAATAATGAAATTATTGATTGAATGAGGAAATTCGGTGATGCATAAAGGAACTCATTATCAAGAAGCCTTTCTGCTAACTTCAGATGTGTGCCTCATTTCATTACTATTAACGAAAAGGAAATAATCAAATCAAAAGCAAAATAATTAAGCTCTTATCCTTCTATTTCAGTCTAGCTACGGCGTGGCTGGGAGCCAGCAGTGACAATAATGAGTAGACGTCTCACACTGTTTCCGGTGAAGTTCTAAAACCTTGAGCTTGCAAAAAGGAAATAATGTCACCTTTTCAAAATGGGGCTCTCTGAGCTCAACACGGCGAGTCTGAAAGAAGTTCCAAGACAGCTGCATTGTACAAATGGAGACGCCCTCCCAACGGTCTCTTTTTTTGACTTTTCCACCCACCACTGTGTTGCTTGGCAGACAGAAGCTTATCAATCAGCACCACCAGGAGACCTTTTGGCTTTTCGGCAAATATTTCAGTTGTAAGCGAGTGAATCTGCAAACTGCAGGCTAACAGACAATAGAAACAACATAGATTTACAGATCATCTTAACAGCTCTGGACTTCAGAAGTCCATAATGGGCTTTCCAGATGTCAGCAAGGCTGTGGTCCTTTCCGAAGGCTCTGTGGCAGAACATGTTTCCCGTTGACCACGTTCTTTGGTTTGTCCCTCCTTTTCTCTTCACGGCCAACAGCGACCCAGAGTCGGCTTTGTGCCACGTCATCTGAACACTAATTCTGTCCTCAGCTTCCACACTGAAGGACCCTTACGACTCCACTGGTCCGCCTGAACCAAACCCAGGATAATCCCCTTATTTTAAGGTCTGCGAATTGGCAGCCTTAATTCTACCTGCAGCTACAGCTCTACTTTGCCACCAATGGTGACAGAGTCAAGCATTTTAGAAATTATGAGATAGACATCTTTGTGGGAAGTAGCATTCTTCAGCCCAAGATACAACTGATATGATCTAATTCCTGTTATTTCACACATCTGAAACTCAAGCACATAGGGCTTATGTGCTTGAGTTTCCAGGAATAAAATTTAGAATTTATTCCTAAAACCACATAATTCTGTTTTTCAACTACGCTCTTGTCTTCTGTATTTGTCTAATTCTGATATATATTTCCAATATGATAATGTTAAATGAAATCTTCTGGGGCGCCTGGGTGGCTCAGCCAGTCAAGCATCTGACTCTTGATTTCGCCTCAAGTCATCATCTCAACGTTTGTGGTTGGAGCCCCGCATCAGGCTCTTCACTGACAGTGTGGAGCCTGCTTGGGATTCTCTCTCCTCTCTCGCTGCGCCTCCCCCACCTCTCTCTTTCAAAATAATTTTTTTTAAAAAATTAATTAAAAAATTTATAAAGAAATCTAGTGTGCTATTTGTAGAAACATTCTAAATGTGAAAAGTGGAAATCTCGTGCATTTATTTTTAAACCTCTAAGCATATAAATATTAACACTTATTAACTTGCCGACTGAAATGCATAAATACAACAAGACCGGGCATGTCATAATACAACAATATCTAAGGTTGAAGCACATGGCAGAGTAAGATGGAAACCAGGATTTGATGAGACACTTGAAAACATGGTGAATAAAAATTAAGTACCAATGGCTTAACCGATAAATATGTATATCAATGTGTGTACTGTTTAGTCCTCTTTCTTTCTCTTTTTAAAATTTGGGCTGGACCTGGGGCACCTGGGTGGCTCAGGCAATTAAGCATTTGACGTTGGCTCAGGTCATGATCTCACATCTTGTGGGTTCCAGGCCTGCGTCGGGCTCTGTGCTGACAGCTCACAGCCTGGATCCTGATTTGGATTCTGTGTCTCCCTCTCTCTCTCTGCCCGCTCCCCGTTTGTGCTCTGTCTCAAAAGTACATAAAAACATTTCAAAAAATAAGTAAATAAAGAATATAATTTGGGCTGGACCATCCCATCTAAATCCTTTCAAAATCAGCATATACTGAGTGACGACTTCATGTGATGTGGCCTTGTGGTTTTACTTGTTTTCATCACCCTAGGAAAGGTTAGAGAGAAGCATTTTTCTCTATTTCCCATAATCTGAAGTTGATCTTAAGTAATTCTATTTTTCTTTTCAGAACTCTGTATAAAAAAATTAATGTCCCAAGTCTTTAACCAATGCATCTGCACAAAAAGAAGTTTAAACAACAAAAAAACACCCTCTAAGTTGGAACAAAGTTTGATTTGTTGAAATAGTTGATACTAAAATATGTGAAGGACAAAATTTGAAAGCACTCATCAATTAAGATAAAATGTCAATGGAGCTATTATAGTCATGAATATTTATGAGGTGCATGACAAAGCATCGAAATGTATTTGAAATGTATTTGCAAAATGTGTTTTAAAATGCAAAGATACTAAATTGTTTGGGGAGACTTTGACACACTTTCCCAGCCTTTGACAGACTAAGTCAAAAGGAATAAATCAATGAAAATACAGAGACTATATGCAATGTGATCAATAGTGTTAGTTAACAGACATAAATTACACTGCAAGTCTAGAAGCAGAGAAGGCTCTGTTTTGGCCAGTTGTACACAGGTTGCCTCACCTAAAAGATCAGATGTTAGGTAGTAAAGAATTTTATGTTAAATTTCAAAAACAGAAATAATCCTGGGGAGCCTGGATGGCACAGTCGGTTAAGCGTCTGACTTCGGCTCAGGTCATGATCTCACAGTTCATGAGTTTGAGCCCCGCATCAGGCTCTGTGTTGACAGCTCGAACCTAGAGACTGCTTCGGATTCTGTGTTTCCTCTCTCTCTCTCTCTCTCTCTGTCTCTGCCACTCCCCAGCTCTTGGTCTGTCTCTCTTTCTCTCAAAAATAAATAAACATTAAAAAAATTATAAAAAAATAATTCTGAAAATATTCCTTGACTGGAACACAAACACACTTTTTGCTAACAATACTCTTCTCACCTCAAGGGCAGCAGCAAAGCATAGGAAATCAGCCTTCCTCACCCAAAAAAGAGGAATTTCAATTCCCTGAGAGAACACCCATAATCCATCAAAATCGCCCCCTCCACTTACTCCGCATTATATTACCTTCGCGTATTTTCTTCAAAATGCTCACCTGAAATATCTTTTGATTTAAAAAAAAAAGTTTATTTATGTATTTCAAGAGAGCAAGAGAGCGTGTCAGAGTGGGGGGAAGGGCAGGAAGAGAGGAGAAAGAATTCCAAGCAGCTCCAGTCTCAGAGCCCAGCGCAGAACTGTATCTCAAGAATCTGAGAGGCTGACTGGAGCCGAAATCAAGTGTCAGACACTCAACTGACTGAGCCCGCCAGCGCCCCTATTTTTTTTTTTAATTTTTTAAATTAAAAATAAAATTTTTAAGTAATCTCTACACCCAACGTGGGGCTCAAACTCACGACCACAAGATTAAGAGATGCATGCTCTTCCAACTGCGCCAGCCAGATGGCCCTGAAATACCATCAAAAAAACTGATGCATCTGTATTATCCAGAGTCCATGCTTTACAGTAGGGTTCATTCCTGGTGCTGTACTTCCTGTGGGTTTGGACAAATGTGTAACAATGTGTATCCACCATTACGGCATACAGAAGAGATTCACTCCCCTAAAACTCCTCTGGCCCATGCTTATTCATCCCTCTTCCCTCCATTTCCTGGCAACCACCAGTCTTTATAGTGTCTCTGTAATTTTGCTTTATCCAGGGTCGGAGTTGGAATCACACAGGATATAGTCTTTTTAGATTGGCTTCTTTCACCTACAACTTCCCTCAGTGTCTTTCTTTGGCTTCATAGCTCATTTCTTTTCAGCACTGAATAATGTTCCATTATCTGGATGTAGGACAGTTTTTATCCATTCACCTACTAAAGGACACCTTGGTTACTTCCAAGTCTTGGCACTGATGAATAAAGCTGCTACAAACATCCATGTAAAGGTTTTCGGGTGTGCATAAGTTTTCAACTGCTTTGGATAAATACCAAGGAGTACCAATCCTGGATATGATGGTAAAAGTAAGTTCCGCTTTATAAGAAACTGCCAAATTGTCTTCCAAAGTGACCTTATCATTTTGCGTTCTCATAAGCAACGGATGAGAGTTCCTGTTTTTCCACATCCTCACCAGCATTTAGTGTTGTAAGCATTTTGGATTTTGACTGTTCCAACATGGGTGTGTCTCATTGTTATTTACTGCAATTCCCTAAATCACATATGAAGTGGAACTTTTTATCCACTTATTTGCCACATGGATACCTTTTTTGGTGACGTGTATATTTGGGTATCTTGCCTATTTTTAAATTGAGTGATTTTCTTACTATTGAATGTTAACACTTCTTTCTATATTTTGGATAACAGTCCTTTTCAGATGTGTCTTTTGCAAATATTTCTTCCAGCCTGTGGTTTGTCTTCCCATTCTCTTGATAGTACCTTTTGTAGAGCAGACCTTTTAAATTTTAATACACTGTCGGTTATCTGCTATTTCTTTCAAGGACTGATGTGGCACGTATAATGTCATCGCAAGACCCCACACCATCTCGTTGTTTTCCTTGTGTTATCATCTAGATGCTTATAGTTTCACATTTTACATTTACGCCTATGATGCACTTGAATGAATTTTTTAAAGGGTGTAAGATCTAGAGCTCCCGTCTGGCTCAGTCAGCAGAGCATGTGACTCTGGATCTTGGGGGTGTAAGTTTGAGCTCCACATTGGGTGTAGAATTTACTTAAAAATGAAACCCTAAAAACATATAAAAGATAAAGAGTAGAAGGTCTATGCTCTAGATTCATGCCTTTGCATGTGGACGTCCTAGTTTTCTAGTACCTTTTGTTGAAAAGACCATCTCTTTTCCCTTTTTTTCCTTTGTTCCTCAGTCAAAGATCAGTTGACTGTATTTGTGTGGGTCTCTTTCCCAGCTGCCTGTTTCGTTCCATTCACCCAGCTGTCTAGTCTTTTACTAATGCCACACTGTCTTGATGATGGAGTATCTTTTTATTCATGTGCTTACTGACTTATCTATTGGCTCTTCCCTCAGTCTTCTCATTCTTATTCAACAATGCATCAGTAAATAAATACTTTGAAATACATACCTTGGATAAGTTGGGTTCAAGAGAAAAAATATCAATGACATCCATCTCACTCAGAAGCATAATGTGAGAGGGATGAGCTGGACATGTCAGACAGTGGCCACTGGTGGCGCTGGTGACCAGAAATGGCCGAATACTGATGTGTATGGTCTTTGGTCCAAATTGCACTCAGAAGTAAGTTCATACTCAAAAAGTTTTCCACATGAGCTGACAAAACCCACAATGCATTTACTAGTCATCAACTTAATTAGTTACAAAAGGGAAAAGGAAAGTGAATGAAGCTGGAAACACACAGCAAACTAAACAAAGATTAAAATGGCAACTAATAGCGCACCTAAGGGGCTCAGTCCGTTAAGCATGCGACTTGGGCTCAGGTCATGATCTCCTGGTTCCTGACTTCCTGCCCTTCATCAGGCTCATGACTGTTAGCACAGAGTCCGTTTCAGATCCTCTGTCCCCTATCTCTTTGCCCCTCCCCTGCTCACATTCTCTCTTTCTAAAAAAATTTTAGGGGTACCTGGGTGGCTCATTTGGTTAAGCGTCCGACTTCGGCTCAGGTCATGATCTCATAGCTCGTGGGTTCAAGCCCTGCATCCGGCTGTGTGCTGACAGCTCTGAGCATGGAGCCTGCTTCGAATTCTATGTCTCCTCCTCTCTCTACCCCTCCCCTGCTCATTCTCTGCCGCTGTCTCTCAAAAATAAATAAATGTTAAAAAAACGTTTTTAATAAAATAAAATAAATTAATTAATTAAAAATTTAAAAAACATTAAAAATGGCATCTAATGAATCAGAAACAATGAGAATCTAAAAAAGAAAAAAAATTGACAAATTAACAGAAAGAACAGTTGAAGACATAACCTATTTTTTCTGCTTTTGATAGATTAAAAGGCAAAAATAAACAAGGAAATTGAATAATTACATAAGACTGAATTAACTGCTACATATCAAACGGTGGGGCTACAGGTCTATTTATTAAATAGCCAGCCGGTTTCTGCAATTTAATCAATCTAATGCCAAGTTATTAAAAACCAATTCTTTGAAGGCAATCGATTGCTTTTAAACATACTCAATTTATCAGTTTCTCAAAATCATTCTTAAGGAGTATTCATCTTAAATACAGTAAATAAATTTGAATTAATGAATCTGAATTAATTTTTCCTATTAACTCCATCCCAACAAGTGCTGTTTATCTGAACCACAGAATATAAATGGTGATTTTAGTGACCATTTTTTAAAATATCTATTTTTGAGAGAGAGAAACAGAGACAGAGTGTGAGGAAAGGGGTGCAGAGAGAGGGAACACAGAATCAGAAGCAGGCTCTGGGCTCTGAACTGTAAGCACAGAGCCCAATGCAGGCTTGAACTCACAAACCCGGGAGATCATGACCAGAGCTAAAGTCGGCAACTCAATCAACTGAGCAACCCAGGCGCCCCATGACCATCTTGTTAAACCTAGTACTACTATAGATGTTCAGAAAAGTCACCACTGGGGGTACCTGGCTGGCTCTGTGAGTGGAGCATGCAACTCTTGACCTAAGGATTATAGGTTGGAGCCCCACATTGGGTGTTAAGATTGCTTAAAAATAAAAGCTTAAAACATAAAGACGTTACCCTTAGGGCCTAATCTGGGTTGAAAAGGGCTATATGGACTCATTTTTCATGCATATATAAATGAAGTCATATTAAAACAACAGAATTATTTCTTCTCTGAAAAAGTAGTATTATAATGTGGTCAACCATTGTTTATCATGTCAACTACTGCATTTTCAGACATATTTATTTAAAATCTTTACAGTCCTGGGGCGCCTGGGTGACTTAGTTAAGTGTCCTACTTCGGCTCAGGTCATGATCTTACAGTCCACGAGTTCAAGCCCCACGTCGGGCTCTGTACTGACAGCTCAGAGCCAGGAGCTCCTTCAGATTCTGTGTCTCCTTCTCTCTCTCTCCCTTCCCTACTCACGTTCTGCCTCTCTCTCAAGAATAAATAAACATTTTAAAAAATTAAAAAATAAAACAAAATCTTTCCTTTCCTTCTAACAATTGTACTTCCAGAAAATGTAAAGATAGTCAGATGAATATACAAAATGCCTATTGAGGGATTTAGAAATAATTTCCTTATAATAAAAAAAATAAAAAAACCTTGAAGCAAGCTAACAGATAACAAGGGATGCTTATAAAGCAGCCACTGACCTGATGCATATGCAATGAGGTGGAAACTGTTCATATTCACAATCGGCTCATCATCCCTGTTGGGCAGGTGTGACTATCTCCGCTTCCCACAGAAAGCACAGGAGGGGGGAGCCTTTCACCAGGGATAAGAAAGGGGCTTCTTGAGAACACAAAGAAAGAAGCTAAGAATCTCAATTCCAGGCTCCATAACTTCATCTCTCTAACTTCACCTCTTTCTCTACGATCAAACTGAAAATAAGCAAACACAGCAGATAATTAAGACTATACTATGAGGCCAATTGAAATAAATGCAGGCAGACAGCATCTGCACAGAAAAGCAGAGGCAACAGCTTTGCAGAGAGCTATCACATGTCACACAGGCTTTGTCTGATGACTCTTTCTCCCTCCCTTTCCTATATGTGTAGTCGAATTTTCATACTAGAAATATGTTCATTATATAGATTAAATATCCATCATTATATCTAATAAATATGTATTCTGTATATAACTTCATAATAAGGAAAGAAAACGATGATTATCAGTAAGCCCCAGAAAATTAGCCTTTGTTAGTAAAGGAGACAAAACTCTGTAAAAGATAATGACAAATCAGGACAAAAAGACACAAAGTGGGACACGAGAAACTGAATATGGCAGACCCACAGAAAAGAAATTACAAGGCAGCACTATGTACGAATATGTGCAGACAAACTGGAAAATTTTAGAGACGTGCAGGATCTCCATGGAAAATACAAATTACCAAAATTAAATCAAGCATTCTAGGGGAATTTGGAAATCCATGAAAGAAAATCTGTGTAAATCCATAAAAGAAAAGAGGGAAAGAATAGCAAAACAAAAACAAAAACAAAAAAAATCAGGAAATGATAATCACGATTATGGGTCACACAGATTTACAGATGAGGTTATTTAGGCTCAAAGAACAAAATAAGATGATTCACACACACACACGATGGGGATCCATTGAATGATCAGTTGCTTGCACGATTCTGATGGGGATGTGTGATGAGTACGGGGAGGGGGAGAGCTGAGCACGCATCATGACATTCAACTCTCAAAAACTTCCTTTTAAATCCCTTGCCGAAAGCTAGAGTGTAGACGAGCTACCAACGGAGACCCTCTGGTTGGCAAGAAGGAGAGAAGAACAGAACAAAGAAGGCGGGGTAGTAGGCGGAACCCCGCTCCTAGAACCATCTGGGTAGGTTTAAAGAATGCTGATGTTTGGGTCCCGTCCCAAAATACCCTGATGGAATCGCTCTGGAACATGGCCCTGGGCATCCAGATTTTTTCAATCTTCCTGGTTGGATCCAGTGCAGAATGTGAAAACAACTGGGTTAGAAATCACCGAGAGACTGCACAGATCCTGGTTCCTTCAGTGCTGGGGAGACTGGTGATGACTAAAGTAACTCCCAGGCCGTCACGATGCTGCTGGTCTGCATAACCCACTCTGCGTGGCAGGGATCTAGAGGAACCTTCCTTCTCCTCCCTCCGCAAATGACCAACGTTTGTCCAGTGCCCAATACCTTCTCCCTAGCCCTGCTTGCAGTTCATGACCTTATTTTACTGGGAAAATCCAAGCCATCAACAGAGACCTTCCAGTACCCCTTTCGATGCCCACACATTTCACCCTCCACTCTGTGACCTCAGTCCACCCCCGGCACCCATCCAGTGAAAGTGGCCCCACTTAAAGATCTCGGTCACCTCCATGGTTCTCTGCCTCTTCTCTGTCATCATTAGTCACATTGAACTAGATCAACCAAATCAGCAGTGAGTGATTGTTCTGCTATCAAGCATCACCCCCACCCAAAGGAACAGTAGAAATACTTTGCTTCTTATCCCCTTGTCCATTGTCAGGAACTGCCTCATTGTTCTTTCCTGATGAGAGAACACGTCGGAAAAAAAAATCGGTTGATTTTGACTTGTTCCGATCTCTGTCTTACATTCTTCTTTAACACAAGGGGTTTGCACACCTCTCCAGTGAAAACTGGTTTTCTTCAAGTCACCCGTGACCTCCACTCTGCAGCATGCAACGCTCATCTCAGTCCTCAGCCGCCTGAACTTAATATGTCATTTAAACAATGTTTACATTAATTCCAGTTAGTTACCATACACTGTCATATTAGTTTCAAGTGTCTGATACACTGATTCAGCACATCTCCTGGTACTCATCGCGAGCACTCCCGAATCCCCATCACCTACGTCACTCCCTGCCCCCCACACCCCTGCCCTGACTTTCTATGTCATTCGACACAACCGTAACTTTGGAAACCTTTTGTCACGTAATGCCTGCTCTCCTGTTCTGTCCCTTCCTGGGTCCCTAGCTGTTTCTTCTTAAGCTCCTTTGTCTGTTTCCCTTGTGTGCGCAAGCTTTCCGCTCTGCAGTGGCCCAGGCTTGGTCTTCAGATGTTTCCGTTTGCTTGTCTACACGTGCTCCCATCAGGATCTCATCTACCAGAATGGCTTCAAACTTCACCTCTCTGCCGATAACAACATTTCTATCTCACGTCTGTACCTCTCTCTTCAACACCACATTGATGCATTCAGCTCTCCCTGAAGACCTCTACATGGATGCCTAATATCCATCCCAGTCTTTCCCCCAGCTTTATTAAGATAATGGTTGACCTATCACTTTCTATAAATTTAAGGAGTACAATGCGATGCTGTGCCCTACGTATAAAATGTGAAATGAGGGCACTTGAGTGGCTCAGTCAGTTAAGCATCTGACTTCGACTCAGGTCATGATCTCATGGTTCGTGACTTTGTGCTGACAGCTCAGAGCCTGGAGCCTGCTTCAGATTCTGTGTCTCCCTCTCTCTCTGCCCTTCCCCCGCTCGCACTCTCTCTCTCTCTCTCTCTCCCTCAAAATAGATAAACATTAAAGAAAATTTAAATAAAAAGATAAATAAAATGTGAAATGATTACCACAGTAGTTAGCTAACACCTCCATCATGTCACAGAATTACCATTTCTTTTTCGTGGTCATTACACTTACATCCCTTCTCAGCAACTTTTCAATACACAATGCAGTGTTAACTGAAATCACCCTGCAGTACATCAGACCCCTGGAACTTGTTTATTTTACTACTGGAAGTCTGCACCCTTTGACCAACATCTCCCCTTTCCTCATGCCCCATCACCCAGAAACCACACTGTATTTCCTGTTTCTATGAGTTTGGCTCCCACAGATAAGTGAGGTCATATGGTATTGGTCTTTCTGTGTCTGGCTGATTTCACCCATTATGCCCTCAAATCCTATCATGTTGTCTAACTGGCTTATCTAGGAGAAAGAAGGGAAAACTCATCTTTATCTTAACAACTCAAAATCTGAAGTCCTCAGCACTTCTCCAATGCCATAACCAACCAACCAATCAATCAATCAATCCCTATTTCCCTTGCAGTCTCCTCCAACTAAATGTCAATTCTTCAGACAAAGTATGAGGTGACATCTTGGAGCTCTGTCCATCCTTCATAGCCTCTCCTCCACTGTTTCATGAAGTCCTATGGCATCCATCTTCCAAGTACAAGCAGAATCTGACCACTTGACCATTGATGACCCCCTTCCATGACATATTACTCTTCCCCTCTTGCTTCATTCCCAGGGACCACACAAAGCCCCTTGCTGATCCTTGAACCCTTCCATCCCCTTCTAAAGTATGGACTTCTCCTCACAAGGCTCTTCCTCAGAGGCACATGGCTACCTTCTTCATTATCCCCCTATTTTCCATCAAGTAGTTCATATTAAGAAAACCAAAATCATTATTGGCAACATCAAGTACAATGAGGAGATAAAAATTTTACTATTGAGGCAAACTTTTTAACACCTCGCAAACTTAAATATGCATAGGAAACACCTAGGGATCCCCCCCAAAAAAACCTGTAAATTCAGATTCAGATGCTCTTGAAACCTGACCAAGGATTTGCGTTTCTAAGAGGCTCCCAAGTGATGTCCACAGTGCAGCAGATACATGGGCCACAATGTATTTAATCCTTAGAAGATTATTTTTTAGACTTTACAAACTGAAAAATACAGAAACGCAGAAAGAAGAAAAAGGTATCATCATTTGTTCTTCCTACTCCTAATTTATCACCAGTAACACATTGGTATGTTTGTGTTCTCTTTCTTCATCTGTAGAGAATGCACTTTTCCTCCACACACTGACTCACTTAAAAAAAAAAAAAAAAAAAAGATTACGCATCTACAAGCACTGTACCAGATGCTGAGCATATAAAAATAAGTGGACACCTAGCCCCTCTGGTCAGTGAGGTGTCCGTTCACATGAATGAGAAGGAACAAAGGACAGACAGAAGGTAACAACTCATTTCCCATTGCTAAGACGGGGACACACACAAAATGTGATGTGAACATGTACGCTTTGTTAAGCAAATACTAAATACTCACCATCTCCTTCTGCACATTAAAAACCAGGAGCTTAACAATAGCTCATGATCAACTCAAAGAACCTGTACATCATTTCTCTGTAACATTCAGAAATGATTTTTATCATGGTGATTTCATCTGCATAATGTGTAATTAGATGGCGAAGACAGATAAATAGTAAAACATCAATGATATCTCAAGAAAACTATTTCAGGAAGTTCAGTCTGAGTGAACACATGCATATCTCATGGTATGTTGTTTGATTTCATTTTGGAAACAATTTTATTCTGCCGATGGATACAATTACTTCAACTACAACAACCATCTTATTAAAATGGCATTATATTTTAGTATAAAATGGAATGTTTTGAGAATTGATAAAGGAACGAATCCATTTCTGTGTCACAAAAACAATCTGTGAACAATGGTTTGTGTCACTGTAAGTTTTGTTGTTTTTTAATTTTCTGCCCACGCAGATTTTGCATATAACAGACGAAGAGGATCCGTCTCTCCTTACAATACAAGTAGGCTGGTCATTTGTCCATTAACTTAGTCACTACTTAGTGATTCTCTATATATTCATTGACTACACTTCTACTGAGTGTCTGCTACTGTGTGGGGCTGACTATGGGCACATAACTATGGTTAAGATACATTCCCTACCTCTGAGGATCTAAGCTCAGAAAGGAAAACATGTATGTAGGTAAGTACTTCTTTCTTTCTTTTTTTTTTAACGTTTATATATTTTTGAGACAGAGCTTGAGGCAGGGAGAGGCAGGAAGACAGGGAGACAGAATCGAAAGCAGGCTCCAGGCTCCGAGCTGTCAGCACAGAGCCCGACGCGGGGCTCGCACCCACGAACTGTGAGACTGTGACCTGAGCCAAAGTCGGACGCTTAACCGACTGAGCCCCCCCACCCAGGCGCCCCGATAAGTACTTATTTCTGAGGGTAAGGAAGAGAGAATGGAAATGCAGTCTTGTGGCAGAGAAGGGAGAACAGGTCAACCAACCTCATGTGAATGGAGTCTGGGTTTTAATAAGGCTTGAAGAATTAAAAACCTAAAAAAACATATTCTAAGTTTTTCATTTTTTTTTTTTTTGAGGGAGAGTAAAGGAATTTAATATTAGATGGCGCAGAATGTGAGAAAGCGTGGGCATAGTTTCCACACAACCAGGGTGGAGACAGTGGGATGGAATGGAACAGATGAAAGTTAGAAAGAATAAGGTCAGATTTGGACGAACTTTGTTCCTCAAAGAAGGACTTTGGCTAGAATGAGGGGACACAGCTTTCCCAATGGCACCAAAACATAGAAGGTACAAAATATTTAAAGATTATGCAAATTTGGGGCAGCTGGGAGGCTCAGATGGTTAAGCATCTGACTTTGGCTAAGGCCATAATCTCATGGTTTGTGACTTTTAGCCCCGTGTGCTGACAGCTCAGAGCCTGGAGCCTACGTTGGATTCTGTGTCTACCTCTCTCTGCCCCTCACCCACTTATACCATCTCTATGTCTCATAAGTAAATAAACTAAAAATTTTTGGGAAAAAAAAAAAAAAAGATTAAGGGGAACCTGGGTAGCTCCGTTGGTTAAGCGACCTACTTCGGCTCAGGTCATGATCTCGCGGTTGTGGGTTCGAGCCCCGTGTCGGGCTCTGTGCTGACAGCTGGCTCAGAGCCTGGAGCCTGCTTCGGATTCTTTGTCTCCCTCTCTCTCTCTCTAAAACTCACCAAAACACACAATATCTATATCTCTCTCAAAAAAAAAAAAAAAAATAATAATAATAATAAAAACATTTAAAAAATTTTTTTAAAAGATTAAGGAAATTAAACAATTACATTTAGGCAGGACAATATATGCATTTCTTTGGCAGTATAGGAAAAACAAATCTGAGTTTGGTATCTGTTTCACAGAGAGTCAAAGAAAAACACCCTGAGATGCTCCCAAAAGTGATTACACCCAGCAGAGGGCCATTTCATAAAACGTGTACACTTTGGGTGCTTGGGGCAAAAAAGCCAATAGTTGGAAATTGAAGGTGATTCTGGAAAGGAGGGATGTCTCAACCTTTTTATTTTGTAAAAGTGTTTAATTTAAAAATGTATTAAAGGTATGTGTGTGTACATATAGAAAACAAAATGATCTTGCTGTACTGTAACAAAAACCATCAGTCCTTTATATCTCTCTTACCCATCTCTAGAGCTCTGCAGGTATGCATTTTTCACTATTTCTGCTGTTTCTTTAGATATTCCTTTTTTTTTTTTTTTTTTTAAAGCAAGGATGACTGAGCAAGCACCTGGGTTGCTCAGTCAATTAAGTGTCCAACTTCATCTTAGGTCATGATCTCACGGCTCGTGACTTTGAGCCCCACATCGGGCTCTCTGTTGTCAGCATGAAGCCTGCTTCAGATCCTCTGTGCTCCTCTCTCGGAACTTCCCCTTCTTGTTCTCTCTCAAAAATAAATAAACATTAAAACAAAATAAAGACCAAAAAAGCAAGGATGTGCAATTTTTGAGTTTTTTAGTTTTAGAGATTATCCACTATTCCTTACTCATTTGTGTCTCTTACCATTCCCCTCCAACACTTCTCCTACACCCCAACCCCCGATAACAATCACAAGTTTTGGCTAAATCAATAATCATCATTTGTACTATTAAGGCTGCATACCCGTTATTCAGAACCAAAGCACAGAATGCACAATGATACAGTTAAGTTTTATACAACAATATGGTTTTCCCTGGAGTTAGTAATCGCCCTTTATTTGCTTGACTTATTTTTATTTTTTCTGTTACTGAGTTATCACCAACTTTCTACCAGAAACGTACATCTAGATATATAACACAAACACACCTCTGTCATTTTGGACTGAGTTGTCTCCCGAAATGCCATATAGCTTCCATACTTGGGTTTCTTTTCACCATCCTCTGAATTTCTTTGGTTTCTCTCTTATCTTGGTACTCCTATGTGTTTGCCCTCAATATTTTCTCTGTTGGTAAAGCACACACTTTAGTGCCTTCCTCGGAAAAGGTAACTTATTGAGACTTTGAAAAGATGCAAATGTTTGTATTTTACATTCACAGGATTGATAATTCTGCTTAATATGAGATTCTATGGGGGGGGGTGGGATAATGTTCCCATGGATTTTTCAAGGCATTGCAAAGTTCCACATGAACATGACTATTGGCTGCTTTTATGCTGCGGTAGAGTGCCTCGATCTTGAAAACTGAATTAGGCCAAATTCTTCATTCACAATTCTGCATTATCCAGTCCTTTTCTCACTTGCCCACCACGTTCTGACAGCCAGAGTTCCTTTCTCAAGAAACTGACGAACCCAGGGGAAAGGATCGTTGATACTTTGAGTGGAGGACCTCCCACGGAAGGTCTTGGTCTCTACCGAGTTATTTTTTTTTTTAATTTTTTAAGTTTTTTATTTATTACTGAGAGAGAGAGAGAGAGAGACAGCGTGACCTGGGGCGGGTCAGAGAGAGAGGGAGACAGGGAGATACAGAATCCGAAACAGGCTCCAGGCTCTGAGCTGTCAGCACA
The DNA here is from genome assembly GCF_003009895.1 of Hyaena hyaena. Lineage (NCBI taxonomy): Eukaryota > Metazoa > Chordata > Mammalia > Carnivora > Hyaenidae > Hyaena > Hyaena hyaena. Next base: position 837,673 of record NW_024080774.1, read on the forward strand.
ATGCCCGACACGGGGCTCAAACCCATGAACCATGAGATCATGACCCGAACCGAAGTCAGATGCTTAAACGACTGAGCCACCCAGGCGCCCCTCTACTGAGTTATTCTATTCTGCTGTGAAGTCCACCCACAGAAAACAAAAGTTACCAGCTGACATTTTAGTGTGTCACTCTCAAAATGGATTGCACAGTCCAGGATGATCAAGTAGTTATGTTTTAACATGATGTATAGACCAAGTCAAACAAGAAGATAAATAAGGAACTCAGAGGATAGGTAAAATTAGCTTTAAAAATAATATATCTGTATTCCTTTGTTTCTAAAATTAGATGGTTTGTGCATTAATTTTCCTGTTTACAAATGTGATAGAGCTAAGTGAACATTATGCATAAAACATTAAAATTTGATATATTTATGTTTACAGACAAAGGTGAAGAATATCTACTAATATAAAATCAGCATAGAGATAAGTCACATCGGATTATCGAATGAGGTCCTGAAATCTTACCCAGTGTCCAACTTTACTAATAACACAGGAAGAGCAAGGTCTGGGATCATTAAACTCTTTCTTGTTTCACTGGGACACTCTTTGGCCCTCATTTAACTGTTGGAGTCTCTAAGCAATGCTTTCGGGAACATTCTCTATAAAGAAGGGAATCACTTCCCTCCTGAAACTTCTTTTATACTCAGATAGTTACATAGCTTACATAATATTTTGGTGGGAGCCATGTTCCTAAATGCATAAAGAATCCTAACCATGCCAGTTACTTTCTGCTCCAAGCAAATCATCGATATGGACTCTCCCATTAGGGAAAAGCATCACCATGTTCACCAAGAGCAGACACTGGTGAGCTATCCGGGTCACCTTTCCTTCTTTTTCTCAGGGTCTCCAGTGAAAAGCAAGAATGGATTGCTGGACTTCCACAAGCTCTAATTCTTCCAAGGGTGTTAATATTTTGGCATTACATTTTTCTTCTAAACCCTTTCATTATCATTTTGAAAATTTCACACATCAGAAAATACAGGGAATGAGCCAAGATTTGACTGTTGAGATAACTTTGAAAAGTGAGGTAATTGATGCCAGTAGTTTATGGCATGCACAAGAAACCCATAAAAGAAGTTTGCCGTCGACTTCCTGGAAAGGAATGGGCGCTTGACTAATGCAAAATGTTTTTAAAAATGGGAGCTCTTTGTGGACATATCTTATCCTTTTGTTCATAACTAGTGTGGAAATATGATCCATATTGCTTTCAAATCTCTTCATCTACACATGGGTGATGGTATAATCTCTGATTTGGGGAAAGCCTTTTTAGTTCAATTGTTTCTGCAACTCTTTTCATCTATTACTGTAGAATGTTTATTCCCCAAGCAGTCCACACGGATCAGGTTGTTATACCCACAGAGAGCTCTTCTTTGCCAAAAGAAGATAAAACCCACTATAACAGCCTCATGCATCGAGAAAGAGTATTCTCACAAATGGTTACTCTTCCCGCAGTCAAACCGAATATGGGGCCAATGAATCACCAGACTTCTGACCTAGGAAAAGTTGTATAAATCAATGGTACTCTCTAAATAATATATGAGACTGGATACTCAATATGTTTCACACAGAGGTCTGGGAGGAGGGGAACTTTGGGATAGCTGAGTAGAGATTAATGAGACTGTGTATGTTTCTTGCTCTGCGGGTAAAAAACTCAATATTTGCCAGGAAGTCATTGATGGAAAACAGTAGACCCTGCATTTAAGTCTGAAATATTTTGAGACCACACTCAATAGAAATTAATTAAGTGCTACAATGTCTATGATTAAATAAGTCTCTGGGGAAATGAGAAAAATCACTGAAAAGGGAAAAGGAAGAAAAAGGAAGCCAGTTCTAAGTAACAGCGGAAGAAGCAACAGCAGACTAAGTTGTAAACAGTTCATCTGCAGCATGGCAAAAACAGCCCTGCATATGCTTTGTATTCCTCACAACCTTGTATCACTCCGTTAGTATTGTCGGAGGCAGGATCCTTGAATACTCAGATAGGGTGGGTTAGTCAAGTAACGTGCAAGGCTGGTGGGAGATGGGTCGTGGAAGGGGAAACATGCTGGTGGGTGGGAATTAAGCAAAGAGAATGACCGGATATTGGGGGAACAAAATGGAGGCCACTCCTGTCTTTGGGAAGCTTGGTGTATGGGAGAAACTGGCACATTTCCAAAAGCTATTGGTCCATTTAAGTGTATGTGATTTCACTCAGAACTCCACTAAGTCAATGACAGGTATAAGTCAAGCTTCCTAGAGAAAGTTACATCTGTGATGAACCAGAATTTGCACAGGACTAGATACAGTGTGGTAGAGAGAAAATAAAATAGGTTCCATATTGGGAAAGACGATGACTAATTGGGATTTGAAACAGGAGTTGGCATTAGACATATGTCAGTCCAGACAGGAAGGAAAGGGAGGAGATGGTGAAGACAGCACAGACGAACCAAAGAGAAGAACACATTTAAAGACTGTCCTCTTAGGGTAAAGACCCACTTTAACTGAAGGTGGCCCTTGGGTTTTCTGTGCACTGGATGCGGCCAGATTCTCAGCAGCAACTCATCATCCACCCGCCCGCCCACTTGGACACCCTAAATTTCCACTGTGTAGCCATTGTTTTCCCTCTGTTCCAGATCAGATGGCAGGAGCCTCGCAGCTGGCTGGTTATGGGCCACGAGGGAGAGAAGTCAATGGAATTCTCACATGGCCCTGGAAGGTGGGAAACTGGTACAAGCATTTAGAAGGGCCATTTGTCTTATAGCCTGCTGAGCCTGCTAAGGACTTGACACATTGTGTTGATGGTACTATCTCTGTCCCACAGCATATGGAATGGAAGCTTAGAGACGTAACATTTTGAGCTCACGTTTCCCAGGCTCCAAAGCCCTTGTTCTCCCTCCCACTAAAGCCAAGACCTAAACTACACAGTGTTAGGGTGCTCGACTTTTGCTCGTGTAAATATGGGACCTTTTCTAATGCAAAGACGAGATACCAGAACTCACCGCTCTTTTAGAAATAGCTATTTTATGTCAAATTTTTATAAAATACCATTCCATCCCTCTAAAAAGAAAACATTGTTACAGAGAAATAAATATAACCAAGGTGTTCTGATGCCTTCATACCCATGCTTTATGTTTTAGAGTGTGGTGCCAGCAACAGCACTGCTAGGAATTTACACGAAGGACACAGGAGGGCTGATGCACAGGGGCACGTGTACCTCAATGTTCCTAGCAGCCCTTTCAACAATAGCTAACTCATGGAAAGAGCATAAATGTCCACTAACTGATGAAAGGATAAAGAAGACGTGGTTTATATATACAGTGGAACACTACTTAGCAGTGAGAAAGAATGAAATCCTGCCATTTGCACCAACGTGTATGGAACTGGAAGGCATTATGCTGAGTGAAATAAGTCATCAGAGAAAGACAGCTATTACATATTTTCGCTCAGATGTAGAACTTGAGACCATGGGGGAGGGGAAGGAGGAAAACTAGTTTCAAACAGAGAGGGAGGGAGGCAAACCATAAGAGACTCTTAAATACAGAGACAAACTGAGGGTTGATGGGAGGGGAGGGGGGGCATGGCTGATGGGCATTGAGGAGGGCACTTGTTGGGATGAGCACTGGACGTCGAATGTAAGCGGAATCATGGAAATCTACAGCCGGAACCAAGATCACACTGAATACACCATACGTTAGCTAACTTGACAATAAACTCTATTTTTAAAAAATACAAAAAATAAAGTGTGGTGCGATAGAGTGAAGGTGTCCCCCCAAATTAATGTTGAAGCTCAGCCCCTCATGGCATGGTATTAGGAGGTAGGGGCCTTCGGAAGGTGATTAGGAGATGAGGGGGCAGCCCTCATGAGTGAGATTAGTGGCCTTCTATAGAGACCTCAGAGAGAGGACACCGTGTGCAAGACTAAAACCAGGAAGCTGGGTTTCACCAGACACCTCCCTCACACTTTGCTCTTAGACTTGCAGCGTTTGAAACGTGAGAACCAAACGTCTGATGTTTATAAGCCCCCCAGACCGGAACATTCTGGCTGAAGACAGTGGGTTTGTATTTGTGATGGATTAGGATAGAAACGGGAAGCAGGGTAGACCAACCTTACATGCAGTGCATGCTCCCAGTGGATTTTATTTTCTATCTACTTCTAAATCCATATTGGGGGAAAAAAAGCACAGATTCCAGAAAAGGAAGCTAACGTAGTTAATTCCACTAATATTAAGGCTGTACTAAATGTATTTTTATTTTTGTAGGATTTATTTCTTAATCTGTAAACATTAGCGAGCCCCGACTGAATGACACACAGGAAATGATGCAAACAAAAGAGGAAACTGATAAAAAATAAACAGTTGGAAAAGAGAGGAAGAGAACGAATTTCCGTAGAAGTCAGCAGTGCGCAGTTAGAATGTGATTAATCACCGCAAGTAAAATGCCAAGTGAAATCTAGTCATCAGATCTCCACGTCAGCTGGGGCAATGTACTTGCCACAGGTGCACGGCACACAGCTCAGGTAAAATCTGCTGTCCAGTAGGAAGACGCAACCCTAATAAAGCACAGTGATGAAACTGATGTAACACAGCACCAAAACATAGCATTTTCATTTTGGTAGGTAAAGTCACATAAAACCGCATTATTAAGTTCAATGTTTATAGCACAATCTTTAAAATTCTGTCTTAAAACTCAGGATATTATTACCCTAAAGTGTCTTCAAAATGGTCACTTCTCTCACTGAACAAACATATTTGGATACTTTAAGAAACAGGGGGGGCACCTGGGTGGCTCAGTTGGTTGAGCGCTCGAATCTTGATCTGAGCTCAGGTCATGATCCCAGGGTCACGGGATTGAGACACCCAGCTGCCTTAAGATTCTCTATCTCTTCCACTCTGATCCTCTCCCCAGCTTGCCCTCTCTCTCTAAACTAAGAATTGTTTTAAGAACTTGGGAAATAATTTATTTACCTAGGGAATCAATAGCAAAGTACTGGATTCACAACAATAAAAACTCGATAAAACAGTCACAGAATATCATCTCTGAGTGTAGTTATTTTTATACCTTACAGTCGGTACATTCAACATGAGTATTGCAGCCCCTCGTAACTGCATGTGATAAATTAAAAGTACAAATGTGCATTAGCCATCAATTTAACATTCCAAACTGCTGGTAAACCTACCTTAAACATGTTCACCTTCAGCCTAATGATATATTTATGTGGATCCCGAATTCCTATGAGCATTAACGGAAACTCTGATCATTTAATGAATGCAAAGGCAGGATATTAGTATGAGCTCCTAGATGATATATTTAATTTATTCCTAAAATATATAATACTGCTTGCTGTGGCTATGCCAACCAGAGTAATTGGTTGCAATTAAAATAATGAGCTATTCCAAATAATGATACATGCAATAAAAATGCAGAGTGATATGTAATTTGTAATTCCTAGATAATTTTTATGCTGATACATTTCTTCCTAATTATAATAATCTTTTGAGCTAACAGGAATACATTTTGTCATATGGAGTATATCCAGGAAGAATTATTTTTCAACCTAGCTAATTTGGAAACCATTTGATGAGACCTAAAAAAAAAAAATAGTGTAAGTGTGCAATCTGGAAAAAAAAAAAAAACCACTTTGCAAAGCCAATTGGTGGTATCTACAATGTTGAATACATGCATATTCTGTGACCCAGCACTTCGACTCGTGGACAAACATCCAACATAAATGCCTAAGTGCTTTCACCAAAAGACGCAAGCAAGAACGGGTATGGGGCCGCTCTGTAGTATTTTTAAGCTACAGAGTTCCGAGAAGAAACTGAAAGCCTTAGCTATCTGACCTGCTTCAGTTTAGAGACAGCAGTGATGATCTGGAAATTGGATACAGTCACCGCAGGACAGAAATGTCGCCTAATTGTTACTTGTGATTTAAAACAAGTTAGCTCATTTCCTAAATAATAGGATAGCTCATATTAGCTGGCTAATATTTATTGAATGCAGTGTGCAACAATAAATTCGTTGAGTGTCCGATGAATATTGCTCTGAGTACTTGATGTATATTAACTCCTTGACTCCTGAAAACAACGTTATGGAATATTATGATGTGCCTTGTGTCTAAGAAGCTGAAAAACATCAGCCTCTCAATCTGCAATAATCTGCAACACCGTGATTGACGGTCAAGAGATGGGGATGGGCCTAGCGAGGGAGGCAAAGGCATTCACGTAAGGCCTTTAAGGCTTAGTGACTTTTGCTTCTATTTTGAGTGTGATTAGAAGCACTGAGGGGGTTTGAGCATTGATAATTTGTGACCAAACAACGTGGAATTTTTGGCCAATAGTTATTGAACCACACAACAGGACAAGGCACTATTGGGAGAGCCCAGGGAGTTCTCACAACAGCACAGATGAAAGATGGTGGCAGCCGGGGGTAAGGTGTCAGTGGGGGGCATGAAAGAAATTGGACAGGTTCGGACTATAATTAATTGATTAATGTTTGAAAGATTTTATTTTATAAAACAATTTTTTTATATTTATTTACCTTTGAGAGAAATAGCATGAGCAGAGAGGGGCAGAAAGAGAGAGGGAGACACAGAATCTGAAGCAGGCTCTAGGCTCCGAGCTGTCAGCACAGAGCCCGACGCAGGGTTGAACCCATGAACCTTGAGATCATGACCTGCGCTGAAGTAGGATACTTCACCGACTGAGCTACTCAAGCACCCCAGGCTTTATTTGATTTTTAAGTAATCTCTATACCAAACATGGAGCTTGAACTTATAACACTGAGATCAAGACTCTCATGCTCTACCAACTGAGCCAGCCAGGCACCCCTGGACTACAATTTAAAAAATGGAGTGGGCAGGCTTATGGTCTATTAATGGGTGTGGTAAGATAGAAAGACAGGAATCAAATGTGTAAATCTGACTTCACCTGCTGTTTAATGAGATGGAGAAGCTGAGGAAGAGAGGGGACACCTTTGCATGCAATACAGAATCAACAGCTTTATGCTGGATGTGTTCATTTCTAGTTGACTTATGCACATGCAAGTGTAGATATCAATTAGGTAGTTGCATTTAGACTGTTAGGGGTGAGGTCAGTGGCTGCAGACAAGAATTTGGCAGTCATCACGATACCAAGGTATGAGATGACCACAGGAATAGAAAACATTGGCTGAAGAGACAGAGCAGCTGGAGGAAGAACGGAGGCCAAGGATGGAGTCTTAGGGGAATCCACCGATCACAAGAACAACAGAAGAGAAAGAAAGGACAATGACAAAAAGGACAACGGGAAAAAACTGTCCAGGTGTGTGTTATCATTAGAGATAAGAAAATGCATTTACAACAGAAAATGATGGGAAAAGGACTAAAATCTAAGGACAACAGCTACGTAATGTTAAATGTTTATTACAAAGATTCCCAGATTTAACCTAATAGCCATCAAAATGATAACATTAAATTATATGCAGGACACTAATATTATATACTTGTGGGTATGTCTGATTTTCCTGATAGATGGTACAAAGAGAGATCTCAGTTCAGAAATGAGCATCTTTCCTTTCTTGAGCTGACAGAAATAGATCCAGGGCAATGCCTTTCCTCAAATGTCACTACCACCATCTCTACAGCTTCTGAGATCAGCACCTGATAAATGATGGTACCTGACGGCCTGACTCACTGATGTTTTGTTATCGCAGGTTTCCCAGGTGACCATCTCAAATGAATGCCAGATGGCAACTTGGCCATTTGTCAGTCATCACACAGAGGTCGGCACGGTGCCTGCCTGGCTATTATGCATTTGCTGAAGTATAATCAAGATCATCAAAGTTTCCTGCTAAAATGCTACCTCGGGATAAGAAAGTTGTATTTAATAGCATTAGTTGTGTAAAAGCAGAGGTTTTTTGTTTTTTTTTTTTTTTCGAGCGGAGGTGCAAATGTAAGTTGCAGGTTTAACAATTTGTATTGTCTTTGTACGCAGCCAAAGTGAACATCGCAATTCTCCCTCACCAACAGGGCAGGAGTCACTAACGTCCAGGGAGGCCCATGGTAGCAAAACAGCACGTCATTTATCTACAGAAGAATCGCCTTTGGGGATTTATATCCTGTATTGGGGAATGATATTTTATTTTATTTTTAGAAATCCTAAAAGGCAAAGAAGAGAGTAAACGTGACCTAACAAGGTCTTTACTAGACACCGTGATTTGTTTATCTCGTGCAAGATTCTGAATATTATCCCTTTCATTTCCCGTGCCCCTTTCTCTTTCTCTCTCTGGTAAGGATGATGGGGGGTGTACATATGGAATGTCAATAGGTGCATCCATAGGGCATATAGATATATATGTATATAACTTTCAAACTTTAATTCTATATAGCGTTACAGCTTATTTCCCGATTAATATTCTATTTTTGGACTTTGCCCATGAACCCATGTGTTGAAAACCTAATTATTTTTTTTTTTATTAATGTTTATTTATTTTTGAGAGAGGGAGCACATGTTGGGGAAGAACAGAGAAAGAGATGGACAGAGGATCTGAAATGGTTAGAGAGCCAGATGCAGGGCTTGAACCCATAGACTGTGAGATCATGAGTTAAGCCGAAGTCGGACACCTAACCAAGTGAGCCATCCAGGTGCCCAAAAACATCATTCTTAAACAGCAACATGATTTCATTTTATGTAGGCGCCATGATTTACTTACCTTTTTTTACACTGGGCACTTGCAACCTTTTCATTTTCCAACATTGTGTGGAAGATACCTTCTGTGACGGGACTGTGATCCTACGTGCTGGTTAGCCAGAGCTCCTGATGTGTCTTTGTGGAAGGGAAGTGCTTTGCTTTCTGTCTACATGGAAGAAGATACCCAGAAAACCCTAAGGTTTTACTATTACATTGTCATCATGACCAAGACTAAGTAGTAAGACTGACTGATGTCCAAATCAGACCTATTATGTAGCTTAAGTTCAATATGTTTTCAACAGGTATGCAGTTATATCCCAATAATAACTTCTCTAAAAAAACCCAAAAAAACAAAAACACCTTGAGGAACTCATCATCTCAACCCAGAAGAGATGGCAGCAATCAAGATGACAGTTCCACATTGAGTAGGACAGAGATTAGGTGCACAAGACAGTAGTAGGGTTTGTTTAGAAATTGGGAAAATGAGATATTCAGGTTTAGTGACCTGGCACTTCTGTGGACTGCAAGCTATTTCTGAGTTATCTATAACATGAATACGAGGGATATCTGTCCCTTCCAATGCATTAAGCGAGTTCACCCTTAATTTTTATTCTTTTAGGTTTATTTATTTCTTTTGAGAGACAGCGAGTGGGGGAGGTGCAGAAAGAGAGGGACAAAGAGAATCCCAAGCAGGCTGCAAACTGTCAGCACAGGGCCCAATGTGGAGCTCCCTCTCTGGAACCATGAGATCACTGGCCTGAGCCAAAATCAAGACTTGAGCTGGATTAACCAACTGAGCTTAACCGACTGAGCCACCCAGGTGCTGTGAGCCCATCCTTTACTGACGAGCCTCCACCATCCCGAATGGTCCACTATATAGTTTTTGCACTTACTATGTTTTTACCTGTGTCATTTTTCTTCATAGATATCATGTGTCACTGACCCATCTGATAGTATATTTATGCATATGTCTCCCCTTGGCTGAACCATCTAGAAGAGAAGCAGGTTCTGCTGCGGGATGCCCAAAGATGGGTTGAACAGTTAGGTTGTCTCCTCTTAGAATAGTATACACAACGCAACTGAGAAAAGGATTTCTAGACATCCCCAGAAACGTGGACTCTCAGGAAAATGAGGTATACACAGCCTCAACAAAAGACAATCCTGTTCATTCCTTTGATGTCCACATCTGCTGACAGCCACACGGTTATGAGTCAACTCCCGATGAAGACAAAGCACAAAATGGAAACATAAAGAAGCATCAGGATGCAATCCATCAGAAAACCTGGAGGAATTTGGTGCTATTAGGCATCCATATTCAGTAGCTTGAGAAGCTTGGGTTGAGGATTTAGATCGACATTTGCTGAGAGATAAGCCAAAGAGAGATTCATCGGTCTAATATTATCCTTTGCTCGTAGGAGAAAACACACACACTTATTTGTAGAAACCTATCTCTACCTTCCCTTGTACCCACTGCAACTTGCCCCAAATGAAAATTCAAGGCATGTTTTATTGTGTGGGCTTTTATGAGTGACAGTAGAGGATATGAGCAAAAATTCACTTGCAGGGTTGTAGAAACCCTACTCCAGTAGGAATCTATAAGATATTCTCTACAGGAGGCAGGTGTATAATAGTGTACGGTCTCTCAATGAACGCATTCTTGAAGGTTCAGGAAGTGTGTATCCGCACCACCCCAATAAACTCTGTTGACACAGAAAGACTACACAGATTTCTGTCAAGTATCACCAATCTCAAGGGAAACATTTTGCCTTTTTTCCCCCCCTTTTTTCAGTCTTCAGACATTTCTATGCAGGAATATTTCCTTTGCAACAATAGACCTTGATCTTGCCACTGTTTTCAGGGTTTTTTTCCTATCTGGTATTTGGAGAAGCAGTTTGCCAGGCAGAAAGGTGAGTGACAGAGTACGTTTTGAGTGTCTTTCTATTTTTATATCGCCTACTGAGAGGCTCCATATGAAGAGTTAGTGGGTGATTCATTCTTGACAACCGCATACGACTGCAGGTCTTTCTTTCCTTCCTCCCGGGCTACCCCTATTCAATTTGATATTCTCTGTCAGTGCCAGAGGATTCATGATGTTCACCCAAAACTTCCCGACTCTGGATGCAGCATACAATCAGGGCCTTCTCATCATCGTCATTTGGAGAAAAAAAAAAAAAAAAAAAAAGTTTCTGACTTCATCAGCGGCACAGCAATACCTCTTTGTGCCTTTTTGACGCATTGGAGAAAATCGAAGTGGAAATGATTCAGACCTCATGGTCTGTTTCGGCATGGCCACCACATCCTCCGCCCCATGGACATCAAGAACATTGCTAGGGATGTCCTTATGCAAAGCACATCTTACTCACTGTAATAGACCAAACTCTATAAACATCAACAAACTGCTTTCTGGGAAGAACCGATTAAAAAAAACAATGCTACAAATCTATGCCCCCAAACTAGGCAAGAGGAAATCATTTTCCAGTAGTTGAATGCACAAAGTAGAATACTATAAAATGTGGGGCTGGGAATCGCGCATAGGAAGTAAAATTGGGGACATGCACCTCTTCAGGAAGTGAGATGAGAAAGTGCTATACAATGACGCTGAGGAAGGGAAGGTGCGGTTTAAACGTTACAATGAATAGAAGTCGAGTACTACAGATCGTCTGTACAGTAGAGACACTCAGAGCAGTAGCGACGCTGAGATACCGAGTGGGCTGTCCATATCGGGCGGGTCAGGCAAGGAATCAAAGGGAGAGAGAAATTTACTCTATTTTTCCATGTCTCAATAAAATTACTGGGTATGAATATTCCATTTCAGTCAGTCTTTAAATAATGCAATTTTTAATTTTCTAAAATTAATCCATTAAAAGTGGGCTCCGTGCCCAGTGTGGGGCTTGAACTCATGACCCTGAGATTGTGAGTTGCATGTCCTACTGACTGAGCTCACCAGGCTCCCGTACAAACAAAGTTTGTTTCTTCTAAACAAAGAAGCAAAATTTAAGAAAGTGCGCCATGAAACATTCCCCAGGAGCCTTTCCTGTTTACATCCCCCACGGCTTCGGTTCTTCAGTGCTGACGTTGGAGACCTAAGGGCCTTCTGTGCCTGACCATCCGTGGGGCGTCATGATGCACGCTGGGATTGTTCACCTTGATACGGGAAGCAGTTTGGGCTTGGGCTTTGCACTGGGTTCCGTGAGGTCTACGTTATGCCCTATGGCTACTGGAAGAGCATCTCCCTAAACAATCTACCGGATCCTGTCGAATAGCAGGCACTTCGTATCTTCTGTATCTCGTAAATGTGCGAGGAGGCAGAGAACTTGTTGTCATGTGTACGTGAGCGGCCCCTGGGGCCACCCTGCTTCTCCCACAATGTCCCTGCATGTCCGCTGCAGCCCACCTTCCTTTCAGCAGCGGCGTGATCCTATAAACCAGCTCACTGCGGTGGATTGCCACTGACCCGATGGCTCTCCATCCTGATGCGAACGTGGCCCACGGTCCCCCATGGCATTCGGCTCTATACACCTGCTTCTCTCCTACAGCGTTCGCTCGGGGCGTCCACTGCGCTCTCAACAGGCCGGATCTCTCCAGAATCCCCCAAGCTCTGTCTTGGCACCTTGGTCCTCCTCCCCGAATACACACCCCCACGGTTTTCACGGTTGGGCCCGACTACCGTTCAGTTCTTCAGCTGGGATGTCACATTCGCGAACTGAAGCGGCCACCGCTGCCCCCAGGCTCCTGTCCTGCCCGTTCTCTGCCACTTTCTGCAAGAGCAGCTGCTCTCATCCAATGTAGCCCACGGCCTTCCTCTGGGGGCTTCCCTGTCCCTAATTCCAACCGCTACCATCACTTCTCTTCACATTTGTGCAGCGTCTGCCCCATCCGTTGGAATATCAGCTCCAGAAGCCTGGTGGGCCACGCTCCCCATTCACTTGCCAGCACCTACGGTGGCTCTGGGACCAGCACACATTCCTTTAGTGTCCGCTGAGTTAATACGTGAATCCATTCCGCGGTGTCTTCGCGGAGCAGGCACGGGTGAGGGGAGGCAGCGAGGCTGCATCAGTGCAGAGGACATCTGGACTTGCTGTTGTATCATGTCACCCTTGCTGGCACTGCCTTCTCTGTGAGGTCAGAGGTTATTGTGATGCGGCCGCTGAGGCCAGAGGCCTGCACCCCCACATCCTTCCCACCGGCCGCTGCTAATTTTCCAGGAGTTGCTGTCAGCCACCCTAAGCTAACAGCGGCATTTACTCTCTCTGCCAATTCCCTTAAGGGGTTACTGCCACCACGTTGATGAGATGCCAGCGGGAAGAGTGGATCTCAGGGGCATGGTGCCTTCCGAGTGGGTGTGGTGAACACTGCACAGCTCAATGGTGGCTCTGAAGGAACAGTCTGGCACAGCCGAAGGACATCCAACTTCCTCTCTGGTGTTGCCGGGAGGATGGTGCCCTGGCGACAGCAGGTAAGCAGTCCTGGTATGGGGTGGCGGAGTGTCTGTGAAAGAGTGTGTGAGACTGTGTGTTTGCGGCTGATGCACCAGATCCTGAGACCATGTGGGGAACGGCGGGCAGGTTAACTGGCTTTCATCACTGTTCGGCCCTTCGAAATCTGCCTGCTTCAAATGGGAGCCAAAAAAACACCTCTTTTTAGAGAAACTTTTTTAATGTTTATCTAGTTGAGAGAGAGAGAGAGAGAGAGAGAGCATGCAAGTGGGGGAGGGGTGTAGAGAGAGGAAGACACAGAATCCGAAGCAGCTCCAGGCTCTGAGCTATCAGCACAGAGCCGAATGTGGGGCTCGAACCCACAAACTGTGAGATCACGACCTGAGCCGAAGCCGGATGCTCAACCTACAGAACCACCCAGGAACCACCCAAAATACCCCTTTATTACTGATGGAAGATTCCTCACACGTGAACAACTGGCTTCCCTAAAGAAAATGTGTAAATGTGTACTTTTCATTCCCATTGTACTAAAGCAGTGTTGAAAGCAGTCATAATGGTGGCCTTCTGACAAGCAGTGTTCCAGAAGTTCACATGTGTTCATTTATTTAATTCTCATAGCACTCTGTGGCTTAGGGATTTCTTTTTTAATATTTCTTTATTTTGAAAGACTGTTCAAGTAGTGGAGCGGCAGAGAGGGAGAGAGAGAGAAAATCTCAAGCAGGCTCCACGCTGTTAGCACAGGGCCTGACGTGGGGCTCAAACCCATGAATCGTGAGATCACAACCTGAGCCGAAATCAAGAGTCAACAAGGTTAACCAGTTGAGCCACCCAGGTGCCTCTCAGGTATTTTTCTTACTGCTAGTGTTTTGTAGATGGGGCCATTGAAGAACAAATTAGTAAATTTCCAATGTTGCACATTAACTTCTCAGGTTTGTAAGTGCCTTTAGGACTGGTTTAGCTGTGGCCAGTTAGGGATATAGATGCTACCTTTCCACTGTTAGAGAAGACAGGAGAGGGCTCTTGACCTCGTTGGCACAAATACAACTTTTCCTTTATTAGGTAACATCGCTCAGCCTTTCCATTTTCTCCTTGTGAGATGAGATTAGCACCCGCCTCACAAAATAGTGGGGGATTTTAATGAGCGAATATATGTGAAGATATTTTTTAAAAAAATCACCAGGGACGGTCTTAGCAGAATGATAGATGCGAAATTCTATACCATCTCCATCAGCCTTCCTGAGCTCTCTTCCCAGCGCCGCCCAAACCTCTGCTTCCCTGATGTTTTCATAAACTTTCAGTGCGTCAGGGATACGCTCTTGTGCAACACGTAGGATTTTCTGGTGTCCCGTGGCCAAAATCCGTGTTTATCTAGAGGCACCATCCAGTAGCAAGAGCAAAGTAGAAGAAACTAGTGCAGGGTTTTTATGACCTTTGCAATTGAACCAAGACCACCCTTGTCTACATTTTAAAGAGCGCCTACGATTCAAACAAGAAGAGAAAGCTAGAGAGCGGGTACAGTGGAAACAAAACGCAAGGCTTCTCGGAGGGAAGCTGAGAGGGATTTTTCAGACCTCCAGTCACAAATAGGTGCTCAGTCGTCTAGCGCTTGTTTTGATGTTCTGTATGTAGGCTAGAAGGTTCTTGTCCAGCAGCGTTCAAGGAACCACAGAGCTTAGGGCCTGACACCAGAGGCTTTGTTCAATCCAGTATTTCTCTGAAGGGACTACCCTATTTTATACACATTCTTGAGAAACCTCAAAAGCATGCAAGCAACAATTTCTCATTTGGATCCGTCTACACTCCATGCACACATCCATCTATCCCACCATGGAACGCGCCCACTGACTATCCTACATTTATCCAACTGGTACTAACCATGTCGCTCCTTCTGCCAGTTCTGCACTGCGTTTCAGAAACAGCCTCTCCCTTGTCTTCCCGTCATGAACTGTTCTAGAGAAGAGAACGCCATTATACTCAGAAGTCACAATAAGCCTGCAGGACAACAGACAGCCCGAATCACACTGTGCAGCCTCCAGGGCCCCCCGCCTACCTCCCCGCCCCACACACAACAACGTTTCCAATATGCATCGACGGTGCTGTTGCCCAACGCTGCCTTCCCTAGCTGAGAAATATCCCAGGGAACGCCAAATCCCGTGCATGTGGAAGAAATGGAAATCAACCGCACGTTGTCTGCCCCACTTCTGGAAGGATCTAGACTACAGTCTCCATTTGGTGGAACCCTTAGGGGCTGAAGACTACATAAGATCCTTCACTTTACAACTCTGCATTTGGTGGGTGACTTGGGTTTACCACAGCCGTTCTGGACTTCATGCTAAAAATATCAGCTTGGGGGGGGGGTTATGCTTTAGTTACAAATGCCCCCCCCCCCGGCTCCACTGGCCCAGGCACCCACACCCGCAGGCTTTCAACCCCTCCCCATTAGAATCCGCCTGTCCCTCCCCTACGACCGACTTCAGGATTCCTAGTCTACTTTCAATTTAAATTCTGGAACTTCCAGAGTTGGCTCTTCATTTCTAAAGCAATGAATCCGTAATAAAAGCAGAGTTCATTAATTCACTCACTGTATTCTACCGGAGGGAAAGGCAGGTAATAAAAATCATGTTAGGAAGGGTATATTATGTGTCCTTCTCTGCTCTAGGGCATATCACGCTTTTATTTGATTTATGATGATGTACCATACAAACAGATAAAGAGTTAATAGAAATTAATTCTCTTGTTTGTAAAATATTATTTTATTAGGTTTTATTGGGTTTTAAAAATGCTACAGTTAACCACAGGAGGAAGAGCCATTCCCCAGTGGATGTTTGCTGTATAGAAAGGGAATGAGTGTATAACATAACGGAAAACTTAAATTCTGGGACTGCAGTGTGCTATTATTCTTTTTTTTTTTTTTCTTTTCTTAGGTTTATTTATTTATTTTTGAGAGAGAACACAAGCAGGGAAGGGGCAGAGAGGGGGAGAGAGAACCCCAAGGGGGCTCAACACTGTCAGTGCAGAGCCCGAGGCAAGGCTTGAACCAATGAAGTGTGAGACCAGGATCTGAACGAAAATCAACAGTGGTACAGTCAACTACCTGAGCCACCCAGGTGCCCCACTGAGTACTGTTTTCGAGTTTATCATATAATATACCGTCTAAGTTAATTTAATCACATAGATTCCAAACAACTATTTGTCCTAGTTTGCTTGTGAAGCATGAATTTTAAACAATCACATAGGGTTTTTAAATTTCTATATATGGGGCGTCTGAGTGGCTCAGTCAGTTAAGCATCAGACTGTTGGTTGTAGCACAGGTCATGACCTCAAGTCTTCAAGAGATCAAGCCCCTTGTCTGGCTCTGGGCTGACAGCAAGGAGCCTGCTTGGGATTCTCTCTCTCTCTTCCCCTCCCCTGCTCCCCATTCATCAAAATAAACAAATAAACTTAAAAGAAATTCTATATAGGGGCGCCTGGGTGGGACAGTCAGTTAAGCATCCAACTCTTAATTTCGGCTCAGGTTATGATCTCATGGTTCGTGAGTTCAACCCCCGCACTGGGTCTGCACTGACAGTGGGGAGTCTGTGTAGGATTTTCTCTCTCCCTCTCTCTCTCAAAATAAATACACTTAAAAACTTCTCTCTATATATGTATACACACCTATATAAACCCACATACATGTGGAGGTATTTGAATCATTAAGACACTGTGTTCAGAGTGCTGTGACATCCATTTCAATATGGTTTTATTACACATTGGAAAATATTCATTATAGGTATATTAAATATGCAGATTCTAACAGTATTTATTAAGACGAATTAATAAAAATTGCCCAGACACCTTGCTTCAGGGCACAGGACAAATGTTTTAAAAATAAGCGAACATAGTATAAACCTATGGAGAGATTATGTAATATATATGATGACAGCAATGCTTTGGCATGCATATCGGACAGTATATGATAAAGCCCCATGAGTTATCATTGGCCGGGGAATTTTAACATGGGCCTTGAACAGAGAAACAAAGTAGGACAGAGTGTGCTCTAATGTATTCCCTACATTGCCAACATGGACAGCTTTGTTCACAGGTACTTTTTTCTGTTGTTCATGTTTCCACAGGGTAGGCAGGAAGGGGGGAAGGAAAGAAATTGTGTGTGTGTGTGTGTGTGTGTGTGTGTTTATATAGTTTGTACAAATCCAGAACCTCAACCTTTATCCACAGTAACAATTATATTAAACACATATTTTAATTGAACACTATACTTGAAACAGGATTAGGGAAAAACCAGTCTACTGTTTGATGGTCATCAATAGCAAAATATATCTATATATATGTAATATGTTATATATGCAAACTCTTGGGACTGTATCTGTACCTCCCGTTCATTTTAACCTTGCTGCCACTGATAAGCCACCATGTAACTTGTGAAGTACATTTTTAGATCTTGGCCATGGTTTCCTATTAGAACATGTTATTAAATAGTAGGAGAAAGGGTGGTGAATTATTTAAGGAAAGCCAAATTAAAATCTGTCTTGGTAGATGCCTATGAGGAACACATAAAATACTCTTAACTTTAAAAAAGGAATTTAGAAGAAAATAATGAAGTAATACTTTGAGAATTCGCCTGGAATTGGGGCAAAAGCAAACTAGGGGTGTGCATTTCCTTTCTCCCATTCATCACGTGATTTCTCCTTGGGGACGTGGGTAGCAATGCTGTCCCTAAACTGTGCTGGCAAGATTCCCACCAATTTTTTTTGAGATATTTTGAAAGAGCTTGGCACATAGCAGGATCTCAATCACCTTTGGTCTTTTTCCTTCATGGAAGAGTTAGATCAACATATGATTTACGTATCTGAGCCCCCAAAATCGCAGCTCAGGACGTCAGTGGAGTTGGGCTGCTGTACGATTTTGCACTCACTGTCCCTTTGATCCTCTGCTCGAGTGTGATTCCGGAAGTTCAGAGGATTTTCCTGCATTCGTGGACCGTAAGCTTGTGCTACAACTTCTGGCCACACGGTCTAACATTCAGATCTCAAACTTCTCCCAGAAAGATAGGACCTTGGGAGTGCGGAAAACCTGAAAAGTCCTTGAATGAAGTGACAAGGTCCATTGTGACTCATGATCACAGAGATAACGTCTGTTGTGCCTATAAGCAAATAACCTCATGCTAGACATTTGGAATTTGTAACCAGTCAATGATGCTCAAACATTAAGATTCCAAATTACCATGCCATGTGTCTGTTAATGATAAGACTGAAAGTGCGTCTCAGGAACCTGCCTTTTACATAATGATGCATATGGCCTGAGGACATTCTGATTGCAAACCACCAAGTCTGAAAGTGGCTGAGGCAGACCCAGAGGTACCACCTGTTCATAACTAGCGTTTCCCACTACTTGGCTTTAACTTACTCTCTGCTCTGTAGTAAACAAAATCAGTGCTGAAAGCAAACAAACAAGAAACAAATAAATATGGGTTAAAGACAAATTATCGATGCCTACATATTTTGCCTATTTTTTTTTTTTTTGGATGATATACATTGTGTTAACAAGTTTTTTTGTTAGCATTTATTTATTTTTGAGAGACAGAGAATGAGAGAGAACAAGCAGTAGAGGGGCAGAGAGAGAGAGAGGGAGAGAGAATCCGAAGCAGGTTCCAGGCTCTGAGCTGTCAGCACAGAGCTCGACGTGGGGCTCGGACCCACAAACCGTGAGACCCCAACCTGAGCCAAAGTCGGACGCTTAACCAATTGAGCCACCCAGGCACTCCACCTACATATTTAGAGATAGAGAATGTAGAGAAATATACCATCTAGGGGAGTCTGGGTGACTCAGTTGAGCATCTGACTCTTGATTTCAGCTCAGGTACAGATCCCAGGGTTGTGGGATCAAGCCCCGTGATGGGCTCCGTGATGAATGTGGAGCCTACTTGAGATTTTGTCTCTCTCTCTCTGCCCCGTCCCTACTTGCGCTCTCTGAAAAAACAAAACAAGAAAAAGAAATACACCATCTAGTATAGAAGGGTATTTCCACTTTTATTTTTCTAGCCATAGAAAGAGTTACTGGGTTTGCTTCCCTAACCATCTCATATAAATAGGCTGGCACTCACCCTTACCCTGTAGCATGTAATTCTATTTTCTTCACCACATTTTATCCCATTTAAAGAAATAACCCTGTGAAATATATTTTTGCTCGATATTTCTCTGCCTCTCACTGCAACAGAATGTAAGTTCTAAAGTATTCCTAGACTCCAGAGCAATCTCTTGAACATCAGAAGTGTTCACTGAATACTGAAAAACAAATTGTGGAGGAAAGGAGAGAAGGAGGGAGGGAGGGTGGGAAGGAAGGGAGTTATTTGTAAAGTAATTGGTTTCTCTTATCTAGATTTTCTCTAGTGACTGACAGCATCCAGCATCTTAACTCCTGAACAGTCAGACTCTGCTCCCATGTCAGGACCTTCGTTTCCGTTTTAGCTTTGCAAAGAGAAAAACATTTACTACCTTCACTATACTTTTTTGTTAACTCTGAGGGCATTTTCCTAAGTTATACATACCTGTGATTAATTTGCATTAATACATTTGTTGCTGTGAATAAGGGTCGTGGTTCTTGATACATAGAAACAAAACACAATCCTTAAAAATACCATAAGCAATGATCCTAATTTGCTCATAACTTTTCTGAGTTGCACTTCTTGCACGCTGTGAGTACACAATCCCCACATAAATACATGTGCGCTTGTGATCAAAAGATAAATTTCGTATCCATTAGCCTGTTCTTACCTGGTGCAAATGGCGGATTCTACATAAACCTGTATGTGATCGTCTTCTCCTCGGTTGGAACAATCTTTTCCCAGCTTACACTCAACATCAAAACCTGGAAATGGGGCTGGATTTCTCATGCCTGACATCCAGGTCACGCTCAACCCCCATCACTTGACCAGACTCAACCGCTTCTCACCCCCATAACCTCTGTGGACCACATGGACCTAGTGAAACACAGTCAATTCTCTTATTATTGTCTATAATGGAGCTGTCAACACTGAATTAGCGAATACTGAACCATGCTTGAGGTTTGAAATATCAAGTTAGGTTTCTGAGAGCCTTTGGTCACCACATTTGTATCAATTGATCAATATATAACCTTGTTTTAAGTGCGTTTCTGTTTAAAGACACCATATAGAAATCTTTTTAATGTTTGTTTTTGAGGGAGGGTGGGCACAAAAGTGAGGAAGGGGCAGAGAGAGAGAAACAAAGAATCCCAAACCTGACTTGGGATTCAAACTCAGGATCAATGGGATCATGACCTCAGCCAAAGTAGGACACTCAACCAACTAAGCCACCCAGGCGTCCCTAAAGGCACCACGTTTAACAGATAAGTTTGGTCCTTCACACGGGAGCCAAGGCCAAAACCTCATGTCAAAAGAAGCATAGTGAATTCACGTCTTTCCTCCATAAAACGTGTCACGGGCTTCTTGCTCTTACGGACACCAGACAGTACATCTGCACTTGCTTGCGGGTCATTTTCAACAGTGACATCACAAACAAAGGGCACAGAAATGTGGAAAACGTGGCACTCAGCAGTCCCCAAAGAGGACACTTGTTGATAGCCTGAGAGCAGAAACAACACAGAGTGTCACCTAGGTCAACCCCAACCGGAAACCTGCTTGAAATTTTTACCGCTGCGTGCAAATCTATGAATGACCCCCAATGGACCGAAGTATGGATTTTCGGGTTACAGATTGCAGCAAGTGGCTGGATGTGCAAATACAGAATCCGTGAATAATGAGAAGGCACTGCAGCCTCCTAACGCTTCTCCCTGTTTCTACTCTGACCCAGGCACCACCTGGCGGCTGACGTGATTTATCAGCAATATAGATTGATAGTTGTTAGAGTCTCCTGCTGAACGCCCCACAGCAGCCTCTCCCTGAAGTCAGAATAATACAGTTCTAGCCCCTTCCACTGGCCTTCAAGGACCCCCTCATGGCTTGCCCCTTTCTCCAAAAGATATTCCTTTCACCGCTTTGCCCTTGATCCTTACATTCTGACTATGTGTTTCTCAAAGGGCTCTTCCGACGACGGCTACTTTCGCCCCTCACTGGTCCCTTGTACGCTAGCAAAAAGCCAGGCAAAAAGCAGGGTCAGAGCGTAGATAACATTTTATCAAAGAATTACCTGATACTGCATCTAAGGTCCTAGGTCACCTCAGCCTCTCCGCCTGGCCCTGCTCCATACTGGTCTCTATCGGCAGTGGTTTAATCCCTTTGCTGGTGTGATGGCTATCGACTATCTACACCTACCTGAATGTAAGGTCCCTGATAAGACAACCCTCAGCATCCTGCAGTGTTTCCAGGGCAACAGGGCAACGCTCCTGGCCGACAGTAGTTATCAACACTCGAGTTGTGTACGGTAACTTACAAAGCTCTGCCGGGTATTCTTTTCTGGCACTAATCTATGCGTTTGTCCCTATTTTCTCTATAACAACGTAAGCTCCTGGCCAGCAGAAATGACTTGAATTCTGGTTTCACATAAGGATGTTTATACCAAATCTCCTCTCCCTACTGTGCAATGCGGGGTGAGCAGGATGGGAATCACAACAGTGCCCACATTTGAATAGCTTTTGTACATTATTAGCTAAAAATACCTGTATTAAGTGGTCCCAGGTCTGGTGCATGCATGTTTCGCTTTTGCTTGGCTCCAAAAGTAGACTCCAACACTCACTGGCTGAAATCTACGGCAAGCATTGATTTTTTTTCTTTTTCACAAATCTGCGATTTGAGCTGGTCCCAGGGGGTATAGCTTGTCTCTGTTCCACGAGGTGGCAGCTGGCTTGCTGGAAGCGTAGTTGGAGGCTGTCATCTGAAATGGGACTCTCTCATGTCTGGGGACGGTCATCTGGGAGCTCAGCTGGGCTGCTGGCAGGCACCGGCGTGCTACCTGTCTGTGTGGCTACCTGGCTTCCCCAAAGCATGGTGGCTGGGTCCCAAGGTGGTAATGCCACCAGCCCTGGGCAGAAGCTGTATTACCTTTGGGTACCGAGGCGTGGGAGATACAGCGACATCACAGACCCACACAGACTCAGGAGAGAGAGCAGGAACCTTACCTATTCAGGGAGGATCTGCCCCAAGACAGAGCAAGGCTGTTCTTTCCATCGGGATACAGTGGCGTTACACGGATGCTTCTCCCCTTCCTTTGCTTCTCCTTAGTGCTTGTGCTTCGTGCCTGTCTATGCTGCTCACAGGTGCAGCAGAGGCTGAGACAAAACATAACAGAACCAGGCCTCCCTTGGAGAAGGGGGTGTTTTAGAGCAGAGAAGGGTAAAATGCAGCACATTGCAGAATTGAACCAGAAATGGAACAGAACCCAGTACGTAGCAAATGTGCCCCAAGACTGTGTTCTAGACGAATATGCAAAACACTGGTTATTGTAAGCAGTGACTCCTGACCACTTTGATACTCAAATCTGTGCTCCCGAGCCAGAATCTCACCAGCTCCAGGACCTCCCTTTGCCCTTTTGCTGTGGACACTTCCAAGGGAAGGAGAATGGAAAGGAGAAGGCTTCTTGCTCCCCTCTTCATAAAAGACATCGTCTATTTATTTTTAGCAAACAATTTTCTGTGGAGCTCATAATGCTCGCCCTTTGACGTTTATCTCCATCTCCTTCTGTATTGCAAATAGCTTCAGGCAGCCTTTCAATGGGCATCACTGAGCTACTCTGTGTCAGGAACTCTATCAGGATTTGGAGATACTGAGATCTTTGTCACAATCTCTACCCGCAGGTGGTTCCTGGTGCAGTAGTGGAGAAAGACAACGAAGTCCAATTCTTACGGTGTATCTCGAAAGGAAGGAAGAGTTTTGTAAAACTCACGGGGAGTTTAAGTACCTAAATGAGCTCCTTCACAGGGTCTGAGCAGGTGCTGTGAATGCCAAAGCCTTTTCAAAATTAAAATAACCAAGCCAACGGTGAAGTGTCCAGAGAGTTTCTAGAACATTCCCTCCTGAAGTGGGATCATTACAATTACACGTGGATAAAAAAAAACTAGGCGTTTGTAGCATGCATGTAAGCGCTAATACAGAATAAGCAAATCCAACAAATACACACTGACATATACATAATAAACCACCTGAAAGAATTGCTAGAATGGGTCAATATCTATTTCCATAGTATTTTCTCCTTGGGCAAGACCGTATGACATCTGCAGGGAACCATTTCCACGATGCGTCAGGTGGATGAATATTTGGCTAAATGGGTGGCAGCATTTTTGTTGTTATGCTTTGCTAAACCATCACCAAACTTCTAAATGAG
This sequence comes from Hyaena hyaena, assembly GCF_003009895.1. NCBI lineage: Eukaryota > Metazoa > Chordata > Mammalia > Carnivora > Hyaenidae > Hyaena > Hyaena hyaena. Next base: position 861,085 of record NW_024080774.1, read on the forward strand.
CGACCATCTTACTAATTGAATATTTTAACTTTTGTCCTCTGTAGAGCTGGTGTGTCATTCTATTTTCCATTTTGTGCCTTTCTCTTCATGCATTTAAAGTGCTGGAGCAGCTGTTTATTTGGAAAGGTTCCATTATGGCCATAATAATCTCCAACTAATTGCACATCAAATATTTATTTCTTGCACATTAAATTAATGAAGCAGTTTCAACAAGAGAAAAATTGGATCAGGTTGGCAAACAGTGCCTATAAATTCACGAAGGATTCCCAGCTCTTTTTGGCAGGATTTCTTTAATACAGATTAACAATTTTTAAATGGAAAATTTTTTCCATTATCTAGTTGTGACTTTTCAAATAGGCAAGCTTTCTTTAGGAAAGTGCTCCTTTTAATTTTTCTTAACATACTATAGCTTTCAGAAATGAAAAAAAAAAATTTCCTTCTATTGATTCTCAAATAAATTATTTGGTATCTTCTTAGCCTTGACTTTAACTTGATTTCCCCCCTAATTCTGTTTTTGATACTGTAGATACTTTCAGTGGGTGAACTTTCATTTATTACTTTCAGCTTTATTGACTTATAGCTGACATACGGAAAATGGCACTTTTCAACTGCGTACCATCTGATGAGAGTAGACATGCACACATGTGTGGATACAACAGGGCAGTGGACATCTCCAACGCTTCCTGAAGTGTCCATGCATCCCTCTGTTGGCTTGTTTGTTTGTGGTAAGAACACCTTGCCTGATACTTAAGGTCTTACCAAATTTGAAGTGACCTTATATTGTGAACTCTAGGCACTGTGGTTCACAACCAGTTTCTAGAACTGAATCATCTTGCATAACTAAAATTTTATACTCATTGAACCACAAACGCTCCATTTCACCCTCCACCCAGCTCCTGGCAATCACCATTTTATTGTCTGATTCTATGAGTCTGATCGTTTAGGCAGAATCATGCCGTAGATTGCATGATTTAAGAAGAATCATGCAGTATTCTGTACTGGCTTCCTTCCTCTGTAACTGGATTCTTTCTCCTGCATAGACATTGTCCCAAAGAAGACCCACAAATGGCCAAACAGGTATGGGAAAAGATGCTCAACACTGGTAACTCATGGAAACACAGATCAAAACTACAATGAGACATCACCTTGCACCTGTTAAGTTGACAATAATTTTTTAAAAATGTTAACAACTGCTGGTGAGGATGAGGAGAAATTGGACCCTCTGTACACTGGAAATGTTGGGAATGGAAAGTGGCAGAGCGCTATGGAAAACATCTGGGGAATTTTCAAAAAATTAAAAATAGGACTACCGTAGTATCCAGCTATCGCACTTGTGGGCACATAACTGAAAACATTCAAATCAGGAACTTGAAGAGATATCTGTACCCATGTTCACTGTAGCGCTATTCACAGTGGTCAAGGTATGGAAACAACCCAAGTGTCTATCAAGAGATAAATGGATAAAGAAAATATATATACATACAGCCTTAAAAGGAAGGAGACAGATGGATCTGGACAACATCATGCTACATCAATTGGTGAACTTGAATCTTTGCTGATTAAAAGTAGCAAATGGCTAACAATTTATTCTGAAAACTCACTTTTTACTCTTTTTGTTTTTGTCCTGAGAGAGAGCTGGAGAGGGGCAGAGAGAGAGGGAGAGAGAATCCCAAGCAGGCTCCACGCTGTCAGCTCTGAGCCCGATGTGGGCCTTCATCTCACAAACCATCCATGAGATCATGACCTCAGTCAATGTCCAGACAGGGACGTCCAAATGACTTAGCCACCCAAGAGCCCCTCTTTTTTATTTTGATACATTCTCAGCAAGATTTCTGATAACACTTCCTTTTTGACCCTCCCTGGTGTATAGAATAATGACAAATTATTCCAAGAAAAATTTGCAGACAAGAATTGCTCCCAACAGTTGGTTTACAGACACGAAGGTAAATGCCTCCTGATTTCTCTCATCAGAACAAATTATCTCACAATTTGACGACAGCACAATTTTCCACAGTTGCTACCAGACATTACTGTGTACAGTGCTCAGCAGAGAACTCAGCTGCAACTGGTGTCCTGGATAAAGGGTTTTCTAACTAGTTACTGACTGTTAAGTTGTAGGAGTCATCGGCTGTCCCTTTTTGCATAACTTTTTGTTAGGGCTCTTGGCTTCGGTTACTTGTGAATGAAATACGGTTTCCATTTGTTTGCAGTCAAGTCCTGTTAAAGCTAGTGGAGAAGTTGTCACCAGCCTGTTTCGTTTAGTCACCAACCAGACCACATATGTATGTATAGACATGGCTCATGTGTTTACGGAGGCTGACAAGTACCACGATCTACCATCTGCAAGCTGGCGATGCAGGGAAGCTTGTGCCCAAATCTGAAGACCAGAAAACCGAAGAAGTGGTGGTACTACGTGCCAGTCCAAGGACAGAAGACAGATGGTCACCCCATGCAGTCAGGCAGAAGGAGTGAATTCTCCTTTCCTCCAGCTTTTTGTTCCGTTCCTGCCCTCAACAGATTGGGTGATGCCCACTCACACTGAGGAGGGCCATCTGCTATAATGAGTCAACCAATTCGAATGCTAATCTCATCTGGAAACACCCTACAGATACACCTAGAAATAATATTGACCAAATATCTGCTCATCCTGTGGTTAATCAAGTTGACAGATCATGTTAACCATCACACATCCTTAGGACTTACATCATAAGCTCTCTAGTGGAAACCCATGCCCTCCCCCTAGATTTTCATTAGCATCTCTGGCTTCTTCTAGATGCTAACAGCCAGCTTCCAGCTCCCTCCTTACTCCCCAGTCATAACCCAAAAGGCCTTCAGACATTGCCAGGTATCTGCCGGGGGCACAGTCACCCTCCAAGTGAGGATCACTAACCTTGCTCAACCGTGTTCCATGGGAATGTCCCTTCTCAAGTCTTCCACCATCATACCAGTGAGCTCCCTGAAGGCAATTAAGTGTTCTTTAAGCAATCTTTAATTGTCGAAATGAACAACACACCAACAAGTGAGGATTATCCTTCTCTGAACTAGACATATATAAACTTCTTTCTATTCCTCTCACACGAAAGCCTGGTCTTTGTGGAAGAAGTCAGATACTATAACTACTGTCTAAATGAGAGGCGCTCAATTCTGGATGGACCTCAGAATCAGCCAATGGTTATTAAAGACTCCAAAGACCATGTGACACACCAGAAAATAAAATCAATGTCTGAGAGTGGCACACCAGCATGACTACATTTTGATATTCCCATGATATTTCCAATAGAAAGACACATATAGAAACTGCTGGTCCAGATTTTTGCTCAATTAGAGGAGTAATGTAATTAATTATTCAGCACATTTTGTTGTTGTTGTCATCCTAAATCTAGTATTTACAAAACAGCCATGTCACCTTGGGGACATGACATCATGTGTAATTGTCTCTGCGTGTTTGAGCTATGATATAGAATTCATATGCTCATCCCAAGGCAGCAAAGAGATAACAATATGAATTTCAAGATACAGTGAGTAACTTCTAGAAGGTGCACAAACATGAGCAGTTACTACATAACTACTTTTTCCCATTGAATCCTTTTCGAAGATTACATTGAGTTCACCCTTTCAACTGCAACCACATTTTCAATAATTGTCTAGTAAGCTGAATAATCCAATTAGTGGCTCATTATCAAGAACAGTTTTATATTCATTATTTTAATCTCTATCTTGGTACACTGGGATATATTTTCATGTACTTGTTTTCTTTTTTCAGAAAAGCTACTTATCGGGCAGATACCATGAACCAGAGCATGCCTGAGGGTATCTTTCCATTGCCTTGCCAGTCAAAGAGAATCTTAGGTTGAATTTGTGGGTCACGAATCCTGACCCCTTGACATTCTGTAGATGTCACATGATCATTTAGCATCTCGCGTTCTGGAACAGAAGGAGGCCAGCCCGGGGTTGCTTCCTTTCTGTCTCACCTGCTTTGTTTGTGGGGTATTTACAGATGTTTTGTACTGAAATCAAAACGACACAGCTGGTCTCAGTTTGGTTCTGTTTTGAAGAACTTTGCCTAAAACGTTAGTGAACCCACTCAAACTGGAATCATGTTGTTCTCTGACTCTGGTGAAGTTTTCTTTTGTCACTAACCCGGACTATTATTTCTGCTCCACATAGTTTCAAACCACCTTCAAGAACACTAATTATAAGTTGACTCTCTTGTCATATATCATTTTAATCTCTTTCCATGTTAAGTCTGTTTTCCCTATTTTTCCACAGTATGGGAAAGTGTCCCACATTTTTCTATGTCAGAAAATTGACTTTTTTGTGTGTGCGCCTGTTCCATTCTTTAATAACTTCAATGGAAATTTAAATGTGGTCATTGAATTTTGGGTTTCTGGGTGTTTTTTTGGGATTTTATTGCCATCCGTATGTTCATCTTGTCTTTTTCTTTTCTTATAATCTCCGAATGCCTTTGTATTTTTGCAGTCGGGAAGAATAAAGTCAGTCCAAACATTCTAATTACACAGTAATCGCAATGCCTCAGAAAGATTGTTGTGAATCAGGAAGATCTAAAAACTTTTCCAAATGACGCTTCAGAAAGAAATCCTGTCTTAAATGTTTCCCCTTTTCAAAGTTAAGGTACAGGTAAATCTAGAAATTTCTGTATCTCACATGGCTTTCTCTGAAAAGCAATTCCTTGCTGTGAACCATTTACACTTCTATAGATAACCCATACAGAATTAGAAAGACATTTTGGAAGACTATATTTGTCTCAGTCTTGAAATAGGTTTGATTCTTAGACCAGATTAGCCCATGCTGTGAGAGACAGAAGGCAGAGGGTTGAGTTCAAGGCAGAGGGTTGAGTTCAAGCAAAATCTTACCCAGCCAAAGCCTGTGGAAGGCTCCATACCTCTCAGGACATATATCTTCCTTCTGAAAGCTAAGTGTTCACTCAATAATTGCCACCGGTTACTACACTCAATGTACCCCTACATCCAAGCATCTTACAAGGCTCAAAATAGGGAATGATAAGGCATAAGGCTTACTTGAGGAAGGATGGTGGCTGATGGAGGCACGTGGGTAGAAGAATAAGAGTTTGCCCATCACTCCAAGAGATGGCAGTGTGATTATCTAAATGGACATAAGGGCCACCCAAGTAGTGTTCTAATGCTTTCTTTCATACTGCGATGTGGAAGGAACAAGCATTCAGAGCACTGGTTTGGGAAGACAGATCTGATTATGACCATTCAAATGATATTCCTGACAAGATACTAATTAGCCAGTCTGTATGTACCTCCATTTGTCCATCTGCACATGGGGGGATTTGAATGCCTAAGGAATGTGGTTGTCCTAGAGATGGAAAGAATTAATGCAGGTTGAGCATTTGACATTGAGCTCAGCGGTCAGAAAGTGTTAAATAAAACCATTTCAACTGCACAGATTCAGAGATTTCCTCTTAGAGGGTAAAGAGACACATACAACTTTAAAAACCAAGCACACAGGAGAACAGTACAGTGTACCGAGGTCTTGTGGTAGGGGACAAGAACAAAGAATGACATTTGCTTGGAGAGGGAAAAAATAACCAAATTTAGGGGCGTCTGGGTCGCTCAGTCGGTTAAGCGTCCGACTTCAGCTCAGGTCATGATCTCACGGTTTGTGGGTTCAAGCCCCACGTTGGGCTCTGTGCTGACAGCCAGCTCAGAGCCTGGAGCCTGCTTCAGATTCTGTATCTCCCTCTCTCTCTGACCCTCCCCTGCTCGCTCTGTCTCTTTCTCTCTCTCAGAAATAAATAAAACATTTAAAAATTTAAAAAAAAAAGAAATAACAAAATTTAGAGAAAACCATCTGAAGCCTGGACAGTATTCCTTCCAGAAAATACAGCCTCCTCCACAGTTTGCCGTCCTTCACTCTGGGTTCAAACACTCTGAGAAAGGCTTGACTTTTGTTTTAACCATTGCCAACAAAATGAGAAAGAAGTCTTCATTTTTTTATTTCAGTGCAAAAAGGTGAGTTTTTTCTCTTATTTTTTTTTTAATGTTTATTCATTTTTGAGAGACAGAGAGTGAGAGAGAGAGAGTAGTGGGCGGGGAGAGAGAGAAAGGGAGACACAGAACTCGAGGCAGGCTCCAGGCTCTGAGCGGTCAGCATAGAGCCTGATGTAGAGCTTGAACCTATGGTCTGTGAGATCATGATCTGAGCCGAAGTCATACGCTTAACCGACGGAGCCACCCAGGCGCCCCATGCCCCAAAGGTGATTTTATGATCGCAGGGGGACAGTACCCATGGGCAGAAAGAGCTGCCAAGGGAGTGAATTCTCTGTTGACTAAATCAAGTCCACATTCTGCAGCCCTCAACAGGCCTCACAAGGTGGTTTAAATTTGGTAATCATAAGATTTCGTGAGAACAGGAAGGCAGACCGCCTGTTTCTCAGGTCTCCCAGGAAACATACTTTCATCCTGCTGAAAGCAAATTAGGCTGACACCCGTCACGCTTCAGGTGACATGTGGGGCTGCTGACGCTAATAATGAGCCATCACGATTTCACCTGCTCACTAGATGGGTAAGAAGAAGACGACCTTGTGGCTAGAAACCACTCGGTGAAAATTGGCACTTTCTTCCCAAGTTCCCCTGCGGTGGGTGGGGCATTTGAAGTGCTCAGACCCACGTTCTATTCCTCTAGCAGTTTTTCTTAAGACTTGGACCAAAAGGAGCAAATGTAAAGCACGATGAAGACACTCAGGCACAGAAGACACAGCCCGTCTGAACAGGGAGCCGCCATCCGTTCTAGTATCTATAGAGTCAGGCCTCATGTTTTGTGGGTTTCCCCCTCCCACAGGGGTGTAATTCCCTTGTGGGAGGACTGTCCTTTGAAGGAGAGCTTTTGGCATAAAGAGACGAGAGACCGGTGATTACATACCCGTGGGAAATTCATGAATTTCAGGATTTGGCATTGGTTGCCGTGGGAGACTTTTGGAATCATGTCAAAACAAAATTAATTTCCACTTGCTTTAAAACAGTTATGTTTGCAAGCTCCTGTGTGTGGTCAGATAAAGATCCCGAGGGCCATTGCTGTACGTGCTGCCAAACGGTTCTGATTCTAGAATGTCTTGGGGCTGGGTGGCTGTGACTTACATGGTACCAGTCAGGGAAGGCTTGATCAAGATGGCCATGTCCCCACAGGGATCTGTAGAGAAAAGACCCTTACTTTTTTTTAAGAGCTACTTTTATTAATTTCATTTATTTACTTATAAATCTACATCCAACTTAGTTAGCATATAGTGCAATAATGCCTTCAGGAGTAGAATCCAGTGAGTCATCCCCTACGTATAACACTCAGCGCTCATCTCGACAAGGGTCCTCCTTAATGTCCATCACCCATTTAGCCCATTCCCCCACCCACAACCCCTCCAGCAACTCTCAGTTTGTTCTCTGTATTTAAGAGTCTCTTATGTTCTGCCCCCTCCCTGTTTTTATATTATCTTTGCTTCCCCTCTATCTATGTTCATCTGTTTTGTATCTTAAATTCCACATGAGTGAAGTCATTGGATATTTGTCTTTCTCTGATCAACTAATTCTGTTTAGCATAATACCCTCTAGCTCCATCCACATTGTTGCAAATGGCAAGATTTCATTCTTTTTGATTGCCCAGTAGTGTTCCATTGTGTTTATATACCACTTCTTATTTATCCATTTATCCATTGGTGGACATTTGAGCTCTTTCCATGATTTTGCTCTTGTCAATAGAGCTGCTAATAACATCGGGGTGCCTGTACCCCATGAAAAGGCAATTCTGATGCTACCACCCCTCTCCAAGGCCTGACCTTCTGCTGAGCTGTTTATGTAAGTCCACTGGCCAACGTTCACAGTTACCCTGCAAGGTAGGCACTGACGCATCGATTTTACAAAGGAAGACACTAAACCCCAGAGGTTGAGTCCGTTGTCAAGGTTAGCAGGGGGACCAAAAATAAAGCCAGTTCTGTGCAATGTGGAAACTTACAGTCTTGTATTTAGACACGTAGCTGGCTGCAGCAGGTGGGAAAGGAATAAAGAGAGAGATCCAGAGCATGTCCGCTCTGGCTTTGCTCTGCGGGGTGTGTGATGTGCCGTCCTGGAGGACTGCTTTGGGCCATGCTGACATACGCTCTTGGGCTAGAAGGGGTAGAAATAAACTTCTTGGCTCCTCTCGAGGCCAAGAACCGGTGAATGCATACCTTTTCTTTTTGCTCCTAGAAATGAACATTGCCGTGGACTGCAAATCAAGATGGAGAACGTGCAGAATCATTCTCTTATGTGCTTATAAATAAGCAACGGAATGGTTAAAGTTTTTGATACCTTATAATGAATTCCATTGACTGTACATGCAGTAAAAAAGGAAGTGAGTGAAAGGCAATAACAGTTATGCGAAGGACTGACAGAGATAATTGGATTACTGACTCTACATCTCAGGCTTCAAAGGTACACCATTCTCGGTGAAGCCGAAATTCATCGACATTTCTTCAATTCCAAGTTCAAATGAGTCTGGACTGCCAGGCACTCTGTGGGGATTGCAGGTGAATAAGTATTCTAACTACTGGGCTGATGGTTTTCAATATTAACTCCCACACCTGTACCTTTGGTTACATGTGTACCTTTCTCTTTACCGTCTTAAGTATCATGAGTTACACGTTTGTGTATTATTCAGCTAGACTAACAGCTGGGAAAAAACCCCAACATGCACCACAGGCATGAAATTCTCGAAGAAACGCCCACGTGTGTGTGTGCACGTGCGGGCATGTGTTTTTTAAAGGATTTCATCCTTGTGTTCTCTTCTGACTACACTTATTCAGTTAATGTACTCCTATGCTTGTAAGCAGGACATGCTGGCAAACAATGAAAGGGTAACCCCTGTTTCTGAGCCTCACGACTGGAGACCTGAGCCTGCTTCATCCTTCTTGCGTCTTTCTCGATAGCCTTTCTGTGGTCAAGGCATATTGTTTATTAACAAACGTGTCGTGTATTTTCTATGAAAAAAATAAAAGAGCATACTTAAAACTGTGGTATCTCAGTAATAGAGTACTTAGTTAAATATTCAAGAAAACGTTGCAGAACTCCATTCAAGAGCACCTGTACAAGGAAAATTAAGAGGCTAAGAGGCATCTGGGTAAAAGCCCCTACAGAAAATGTGCAATGACCTGGACAGAAGCCCCTTATCCGTGTGCAGACGTTCTGGGGTCAGATACGTCATGTGCTGTGTGGCTGAGATACAGAGCGTGTCCTGTCACTTGGAAGAGGAAACTGCTCCCAGACATAGTAGAATGGATTATAAAACAAAATATCTATATCAGCGAAGACCTTTTGAATCCAGTATAAAAAGAAGGGCTTTCCTATATTCTTCCCCGCGTCACACTTCACTACATTATCAAGGATAGCTAGGAGCTAGCTTACCACTGTCAGCAAACAGCAGTGAGCTGTGAAAAAAAGACTCAATGGCTTTCCTTCCCACTAAAGGAAGACTTTATTATTAGGGAATCCCACTTTAGTTCTGGTTGTGTAGGTAATTACTTTTGAAAGGGAAAACAGTTTTGAATATTTGATGCCATTTAGCTGTTTCCTAGAACATTTTTTGTTTAATTATTGAAAGTCTTCCTGGACAAAGGTAAAATAAATAGGCATGCGGACAAATGCTAGTAAAATATTAACAGAGAGGGTGAAGTTCCAAAAAGACTGAAATAGAAACATGCAACACAAATATTCTTGTTACAGGAAGGGACGGGCTCTATCACAGACTTATGGCGGGACCTTCCATTATTTTGCAGGAATTAAACTCCTAGGGTCTCCCAGCGCCGGACCAAGAGCACAATAGTCCTGGTCACTTGCTGCTTGGGGTCCCTGTTTGGTTTCTGTCCCTCCAAAATAATGAGTTCCTCACTTAGGAGTTTGGCTATCACTCTTCAGTTTTTAATTTTTATGTTTTCTCTCTCAGTCCTACGTGTTAGAAGCAAAGAACCAGATCTCAGAGTGTGAGCCTAAAATTTCATCTAAAATGGAGGAATCAGAAAAGAGCCTAAGTGTCCATTAATGCACGAATGGATCAAGAAGATGTGGTTTATCTACACGATGGAACACTACATGGCAATGAGAAAGAATGAAATCTGGCCACGTGTAGCAACAAGGATGGACCTTGAGGGTGTTCTGCTGAGCGAAATAAGTCAGGCAGAGAAGGAACGGATCCCATATGTTTGCAGGTATAGGAGGATTAGGAGGAACTTAACGGAGGACCGTGGGGGAGAAGAAGGGGGGAAACGGTGGGGGAGGGGGAGAGAGGCAAACCATGAGAGACTCTTGAATGCTGAGAACAAACTGAGGACTGATGGGGGTGGGTGAGGGGAAGGGGGGATGGGCACGGAGGAGGACACTTGTTGGGATGAGCACTGGGTGTTATATAGAAACCAACTTGACAATAAACTATTAAAAATAAAATAAAGAAAAAAATAAAATAAAACAGAGGTGCCAGAGATTGAACTGGGGCACCTAAAAATTCATGTTAACCTCTTGACCTCCAATGTGATCTCAGTTGGAGATAGGCTCATGGTATCTGAGTAGATTTAGATAAGATCATGAGGATGGACCCTTGTATACAAGAGACACCAGAGCTGTTTCTCTACAACACAATGCAATATTGTCTCCCCCACCAAAATTCAGCCGGGATACATGGCTGCCTCAGCTGGTAGAACATGTGACTCTTTTTTTTTTTTTTTCCTTCTTCTTGAGACAGAGCATGAGTAGGGGAGGGACAGAGAGAGAGGGAGACATGGAATCCGAAACAGGCTCCAGGCTCTGAGCTAGCTGTCAGCACAGAGCCCAACACGGGGCTGGAACCCATGATCTCTGAGATCATGACCTGACCTTAAGTCGGACGTTTAACCGACTGAGCCTCCCAGGTGCCCCTGAGCATGTGACTCTTGATCTCAGTGTTTTGAGTTTCAGCCCCGTGTTGGGCATGGAGCATACTTTCAAAAAAATAAGAAATACAACTTAAAATCCTAACTCCCAATGTGATGGTAAGTGAGGTGGGGCCTTTGGGAGGTGATCAGGTCATGGGGTCTCCACACCTATGAAAGACACAGCAGGGAACACCCTCTTCCTTCCCGCCATGAGAGGGCACAGCAAGAAAATGGCCATCTATCAACCAGGAAGTGGGCCTCACCAGACACTAAGTCTGCCAGCACCTTGATCTCACACTTCCCAGCTTTTAGAACCATGAAGACTATATTCCTGCCAGTTGACAAGTCATCCGGTCTACGGTGTTTTGGCATAGCAACGTGGATAGAGTAAGATCCTGAAGTCCTGACAGCATCCTCATCTCAGACATCAGCCTCCAGAACTGTGAGAAAACACATTTCTATTGTTGAAGTCTGTGGAATGTGGTTATGGCAGCCCGAGCCCAGCAAGGCAAGAAGCCATAAGAGACGTGACCCGCCTACCTAACAGGCCAGGTAAGTGCAACCCATATGAGGTTGGCCTTGCACACCCGCTATGAACACGTGGATATTGCATGTTGTGCACATAACAACATGTAAATCTCACCAAAACATTTTGGATACTGGCTATTTTGTTGAATATATGACTAGAATTACATTTCTTATCTGGAATCATTTCTTGACCTCTTAACCTTGATATTGCCAAAGTCTGATATCTTCAGATTGAGGATACCCAATAAATAAGGAGACCATTTCCTAATACATGTTACCACCTTCCAGGCTTCTGAGACAAGACAAGCTATAGATAACTCAATGGTTTAGACAGAAAATAGATGGATAGGTAGCCTGAAATATAGCACTAGTTCATTATTAGCAAGTGATTCGATCCTAGTAGAAAAATGAAAAGCTTTTGAAGGGCAAAGCTAAGTCTCTCCATTAATTACATACCAAATAAAGGAATTCTATGAAGAAAATGAAGCCGCTGGAAATGTACAAGTATAAAACACGGCTACTTTTCCATCACCAACAAAACCTATCTTTTCTATATGAGACAATATCACCTATTTAGAGCTGAAGCTATTTTTGTGTTCGCTTCATCTCTGCAGGTACTATATTTAAGGCAGACGTGTGATGGAGGACATAACGCCTACTCCTGACGATTAATTTAGGGGATTAGCTTGAAAAATAGCCTTACCTACCTCTAAATTAAGAAATATTTACTCTCACTCTGCAGATGCCGAAGGAGAAAAGAAATGACGGGGCTCTTGCTTTCATGAGAAATGTCTCTTTATGGTGTTATAAATTGTGCCATGCAAATTAAACTTCTACAAGCAAAGTTTCCCTGTACTCTGGGAAAACAGACATTGTTAACACAATGCTTTTCTTTCCCAAGTTTAGGGCTTCTGTGTAAACTTTGCAAAAGATAAAAATAGCCCAAGATGACTTAGTTAACAACAACCCAAAAATAGAAAACGGGGTAAGTCAATCATCTGATTAGGAAAAATCTAACTATTAAAGTTGCTGCAAAGAATAAAAATCCATGTTTTTACAGAAGCAAGCTATCACCCTACAGTCTACTTATATCACAAAGTTATTCAAAATATAATTGTTTTTAGATAAGCATAAGTTTTAAGTAGATGTTTTTGGATATTTCACTGGATGGATGAAATTATTTCACAAGCATAAAAGTTTCATTAAACTGTAAGCGTTTGATTAAAAATTGTGCAGCGGTGCCCAGGTGGCTCTGTCGGTTAAGCATCCGACTTCAGCTCAGGTCATGATTTTACGGTTTGGGAGATCAAGCCCCACATTGCACTCTGTGCACTGATAGTGCAGAGCCTGCTTGGGATTCTTTCTCTCCCTATCTCTCTGCCCCTCTTCTCTTTCTCAAAATACATAAACAAACATATAAAAAAGTGCATCAGAAAATGTCAACTCACCCAGAAATGCACAACATCAACAGATTTTTAAATCAGGTCTATAGGGGCGCCTGGGTGGCTTAGTCAGTTAAGCGTCCGACTTTCGCTTAGGTCATGATCTCACGGTTCGTGGGTTCGAGCCCCGTGTCGGGCTCTGTGCTGACTGCCAGCTCAGAGCCTGAAGCCTATTTCAGATTCTGTGTCTCCCTCTCTCTCTGACCCTCCCCTGCTCACGCTGTCTCTCTCTCTCTCCTAGAAATTTAAAAAAAAAAAAAAAATCAGGTGTATAAACTTGGGGATCAAACATTTTAAAAAATGCAGTTTTCTACTCCAGTGTGGGGCAGCAAAGGACAGAGGTGTGGTGGGGGTGAATGCAAGGAGTTTTAAGATGGAAATCCATGTGTAAGAAGGGAGTTGTTTCTATGACAATGGTTGGAAAGTGGTAAGAGAATGGGCCATTGCACCTCTGCCCTCGGATAGCTTCTATAAATCAGGACATGCAAACAATGATGTCTCTCAGGCAGAATAAGATGCACAATGGAATTAAAACAGGAAGGAAGGAAGGAAGGAAGGAAGGAAGGAAGGAAGGAAGGAAGGAAGGGAGGGAGGGAGGAAGAGCGAGCAAGCCATGGTAGTGCTAAATCAGGAGAGATTCACTCCAAGGTGGGGCATGAAAGTGAGGTGCAATATAGCCCACAGGATAAGGCGGAGTGACCTTGGAACCAAGCCTTGAAAGAAAAGATTTTTCAGATGATAAGAGCATGCGTTGAAAGAACACTCAAAATTAAGTCGATTTTTATGCTATAGGCATGTATTCTAATTTACGATCCAAGCTACCTCCTTGACACAAATCGTTTCAGTGATCTTAATTTGTTACAGTTGAGCCTGATGGCAACATTAGAAAGGGACACAGAAGGAATTCCAGGGTGGAGACTCTGGGGGGTAGAACATGCACCTGAGGAAGGAAGCCCAGGAAAGACAACTCAGATCCAGAACAGAGAGCACTAGACTCAGAGGGACGGCCAGCAACAGCACTGGGGAAAGAACAAAGGGGCGGAGAAACGGGCACGTGCCAAAGGCAGGGGCAGCTAGTCCCTTATTGTGTTTGGCGCCTGACATGTCCTCCTTTCCCGTAAGCTGTCTGTCCCCAACCCCAGCCACTGCTCTCCTTCTCCATCCCTGGGCATTCAGTGGGATCAGCCGCACAGAGAGACTGGGGAGATCAGAAAGCCTCTGAGGTTATGGGCGACACAGGTACCCAGCACAGCCCTCAGGCAGGTGCACGAAGGGGACCTGAGGACATGCATCCTGACAAGCGTCATTCGGTAGGAGTGGAACCCAGGCTCAAAACATCCTTCTGAAAAACCAGTTTCAAGACCCCAGGCACAAAATGATTTTCCCATATAAGATATACTAAATAATAGATACCAAAGAGAGCTGTGAGCAGACGTGATCATTCCCACAGCTTTTCTTTAAACAGACAGTTTCAACTCAGTGATATTACAAGAATAAAAAGATAAACAAAAAAACTTTTTGTCTCCATTGCTTAAAATTCCCTGATATGTTTGGGCACTGTATAGATGGGAAAGAACGTGCTTTCAGGAGGAAGATTAAAAATTAATGAGATTTGAAGCATAAAAGCCAAAAGAAAAAAAGTTGGTTTCGCATTTTCTCCCTCCCTCAAATAAATTTATAGTCCAAAGCTTCTTCTCTGAAAGTAGACGGGATTTTAAGACAAATCTAACCATATATCGTTTGAAATATACTTGAGCATGTGATTTTCATCGTATGAGGAGAGGGGATAGGAAAGAAGTCACAGAAAACAAAATGGATGTTCACAACTGGGATGTGCTCAGGCAGTAAAGGAGGGTGGGAAATCACAGTGGTTAATCATTTAAGACTGGAAAAGAAATATCCATTTCCCGTAGAGAGATGCCATCACATTCTAGCTACAAAGCCCAGAGAATAAATAGGTTGCAGGGAAACTTATTGACGACTTGCCTTGGGTTTACAAACTAGGGAGGAACCGAATGTGTTTTAATTAATGGACCAGCGCACACGCAGAAAGAAAGCATAGTATTTGTAGCTTGTGCACACTGCTACAGAGATGCAATTTCAGAGGCGGAAAATCTATAATTTGGAATTGGGCTAACAATGACTAGGGCTAGCATGCTGCTGATGGTTGAGGAGTGTGTTTTATGTCAACTGTGAATTCATAATTTAAAGATCAGGACTCTGTGTTTACCTTGAAGAAGGATGATCAGTGCTGACATGTGATAGGAGCCACATGTCACCCAAAAATAGAACCCACTGTCCTGCTCAACAACGCTGCACACTTTCAGGTAAACATTGGTGGCTCTTACCTTGCCTCCTGTCCCTGACTAGTGAGGACTGGCAGACAGAGAGCAAAAGAATAAGTTCTGGAGGAAAGTGCATTCCTCTTTTTTTTTTTTAAGTTTGTCTCACACTGGAATTAAAATGAAAGGAAAGAAAAAAGTTCCTCAGGTGCCCGAGTGGCTTAGTCGGATCAGCATCTGATTGCAAACTCAGTCATTTGAACTTTGTTGCAAACTTAAAACTAAACTGCTCTTAAAGGCCTTATTTTTTTGAGAGCAGTATTAAGTTTGTAACAAAATTGAGAGGGAGGTACAGAGATTTCTCATAATGCCCCTAATCCATTACAGGCATATTCCGTCCCCACTAGAGTGGCGCATCTGTTACCACTGATGAAACATCACCGACGCATCATTATCACCACAAGTCTGTAGATTATTTTAGCATTCACGCAACATTCTTTGCATCTGGATAAATTTATAATGACATATATGCATCGTTATAATACCATACAGAGTACTTACGGTGCCCCACAGACTCTCTGTGCTCTGCCTACTTGCGCCCTAACAACAACTGACATTTTTATTGTGTCCATCGTTTTGCCTTTTCCAGAACGTCTCAGGGTTGGGATCATACAGTAGTCCTTTCAGACTAGCCGTTCATAACTAGTAATATGCATTGAAGAGTAATAGATGTTTCAGAGGAGGGTGTGATGAGAATAATTTGGGGTGGCATGAACTGCTAGAGGTTTTAAAAATGAAATGTTATTTATTTATGCAGATTAGATGGCAATTTTTAAGGAGGAAAATGAGCGGGTCACAGCATGAATACTTTATTGATGTTAACATTTTTGTTTTAAACACTGTCCTGGAAAACGTGCAGAGTAGTATATGCCCTCAGAAGTTGACATCGGATCTCATAGTGCTCAGATATCATACTGAAAAGTTCCTTGCACATCAGAAAGGATGGCGTGGGTAGAGGAAGATCAGGTGTTAATGCAAGTTCCACACTTGATATAAAGCCACTTCTGCAAACACCAGATTAAGCTACGCTCACTAATTAAGACATTCCCCTCCTAAGATATCATCTCTTTATTGCTGATCTAATTGAGGATTCATGAGATTCAGACATTGCCTAGGAAAATGTTATCTTTGCAAAGCAAAGTTCTCTTTCAGTTATTGTACAGATTTTTAAAATGAGAAACCTTTAAATTATAATATAATTTAGACCACCCTTTCCACGAATGTGAAGGAGTGAGGTTTACAAATTTTCTATTTTGATGTACAATTTACACTCCTGACATTTTCACAATAGAATCTACATCTTATTCACTGTATTTTACTCTTGTAATAATTGTAATACAATCATTTGTACATATGATTGTAAAGGGGAAAAATATTCAGTACACCTAATTCTTAAGGGTAGAAATGTTTCTTTTTTTCTTAAAATGGAAAAGGTCTAATTTTAAGGGCTCATGAATCTATATAAAATCAAAACCATTATCTGGCCTGTCCGTTGCTATGGCTGCATTCTCATGTGATCTTTAGATCTGACATAATTCAGGTATCTGCAGAGCAATAGCATTGCAAAGACATCAGAGAAAATTTAAGCAGCACAGGGAACGAAGAAAAATAATTTACAAAGAAGATTTTAAAAGAAAAAGGACACTCTAGGAAACAATGAACTTTCTTACTTTATTTTGTAATATATTTTCTACCTTTGTAATTAAATATTCACGTATCTTTTTTATATATGTTCTTTCTCTCGTAGGGATCTATATCTTCCATTAATACTTCAAGCACACACTAACTGGACAGGAAAAAAAAAAGTAATGCTTTTCTTAGCTACGGAATATTGCAGGAAAATAACGTAAGACATTTGTAGAGATTAAAAGTTTGCTGTTTTTTATTTCAAATCATAAATTGTAAGAGCCGCGTTTCTGCAAAGAGATTTATCTGGCACCAAACTCCTATTAAATTTTATTGAGTGACCTTTGATGAAATCATAGAGCTATTTTACTTTTGTAAATATTAACATTCTGAGTTAACAGTTGGGTTTGTAATCCCAAGGTATAGATGAAATTTATAATAAAACCAAGATTAGGTATCACTATGGTAAATAAGGCACCTCGTTAGCATTCGTGCCTGGCTGGGTGGCTGCCAGGTAGCAGACTGATGGACATACAGTGTTTAGGTATGAATTGCATAATTAATACCATTGAACATGATTTTCCCCTGAATCCATTAGAGCCATAGCATGCGTTCACCTCCTGGGGTCACAGGAAACCATGCTTCCCGGCTGGCATATTACAGGGGTAAAGAGTGATTCTTGTCGGGAAGTTATACTGCACAAGTGTTCTGAAGCAATTAAAAGAATGTAGAATTGCTGATGAAATTTAGAGAAGAAAGCAAACAGATCAGGAGAGGAAAAAGAAATATTTGGTGGTGAAGATGAAGACTAGTGACCAAAGAGAAGAGCACATGGAAATCAAAGAAGAAACACTGTGAACTTGTCCATACAGAAGCCCCAGACATGAGTAATCAAGCTTCAGTCAACTTGAAAGAAAGCTGTTGTGGAAATAAAAAAGCACTTCTAAGCGCTCTGTAATCTTTCTCCATCACTTTTCACACTGGCTGTATCATCAGGTTTTCCAGAGAAACAAACCCAAAAGGATAGGTGATAGATCAATTGGTCGATTGATAAATAGAGGGCAGATTGATAGGTGACAGGTAGGAAGAGAGACACCTGTATAGATTCTACAGGTCTATCCATCTATCTTCCAGTGTGTCTATATATTGAAATTTCCTTGGGGAAACTGGCTTATATGATGGTGGAGCTGAATTTAGTAGGGCAGGCTCAGGAATTCAGGATTTCTGTGGACAGTTTTCAGCTTGTTCACTAACTCCAGGAACCCTCATGCTTCCCATTGAAGGTCTGCAAGGGACTGGATGAGGTCCACCGATATTATGAAAGGTAATCTCTTTAAAGTCGACTGATAATTGATGCTACTCACATCTACAAGACCATCACAGCAGTATCTACACTGGAATTTGACCAAACATCTGGCACCACTGCCAGCCACGCCAACACGTTTATTCCTCACACCTGACCAACTCTTCTGACTTCTGTTAAAGACCTACCTCTCCCATCAAAGAGAACAAAGTTCTCTGTGTTGAGTCATTTCAGTTACCATACCCTGGATAAATCTGCGTTATTTCAGAGTTTCTTTGCACACTGGCTAATCCCTGAAATCTTCAAGCCACAGATGATGATCATCAGATTAGTCACGTTTACAGTGAAATACGTAAATGTGAGGGAACGTCAGAGCCAAAGGATGTTTAGGCCCAGCTTCTACATTCATGGAGTCTGTGCGTACAGAGGTTTGGTCTACAGGATCAAATGTCTCTGCACACTTTCACCCACTTCTTGAAAGTGTTGTGAGCCTCGAGAGTTGGGGGACAGCACGGTGGCTTCTGTTATCCGGCCACAGGGACCAGATACCTACCTTGCCACTTACCAGCTGGGTGACTTTCAGAAAATCAACTACTCTTTCTGAACCTCAGTTTCCTCATCTCGTTGTACCTACTGTACATCTACTAAGTGCCTGGTTGGATTTTTGTGATGATGACATGGCATGATGTCTGTAAATTAGATGGGCCAGGATATATCCAGTCATTGTCAGCGATGGTCACTAGCTCCTCATCAGTCGTCCTTGACCTGGATCAGGGGGAGGCGGGGCATAGGTGTCTAGAGTTACAGGAGGTGAGGTGTCTACAGAAGATGGGGTGGGGATGTGTGACTCTTCAGAAAACCTGCTCGAATCCAACAATAAGTTGGCCGGTAGCAAGAGGAAAGGCTGATGTTCAAGTCTCCCTTATTTAAAAAAAGAAATCACTTCAGTGACCTCATGAGTACTCTGGTTATGTCCTTTGCCTAATGGCCAAATACTAACAGCTGTATATGACTTGCTCCTTCTTTGTCTGACTCCCCAACCCGCAGCAGCCTAGCGTCTGCCCCATGGAACCTTCTGAAATGAATCTTGGGAACTGGACACTTCTCAGTAATTTTTCCTGCCTCCCGACAAGACCCAGCACCTTTCCTGAGTCTTCTTTTGTGATCACAGCCCCTTTGCGCACCGCAGACAAGTGCCGGTGTAGTGCCTCTGGTGATACGGCTCATTCATATTCTGCAGCCGCCAAATAAATGTATGTGCCTTATTAATATTTTCTATGACCTTAAAAATCTGCTTTTGCAAATGCTGTGGGAGATCAGAATGAGGATTCCATGTCCTCCGCACGGTCACCCTGCAGGCATTTTGCAGCTCAGGATGATGGGCCATACTGGAGCTTCCGGATTTTTATCTGTATTCATCTCCAAGTTTCTCTTCCCACCCACCCCGCTGCCATTTAGGTTTCTAATCCGTGAAGGAGCAGAAAGCGGTACAGTCAGTTGCTGATTCTTTCTGACTCCGTGGGTCTCCTTATTTTTGTCCTGAATGTGTGATCTGAATAGGACAAATTTAGGTAAAAGCAAATTTTCCACAATTTCAGCAACATGGCTGTTTCTGGAGAGCAGAGGAAAAAAAAAAACAGAAAGGAGGCGTATGTTTTACCATACGCCCTTTAGTACCTTTGAATTTTGTACCATATACATATAACCTTATTGTAATACTAAGTATATTAAAACAAATGGACACTCAGAAGTCAGTTTAGCTGCAGGTCACCAAAACCTGTGAAGTTTTTATTTAAACTATTATATAGTCAAGACTATTTTCTATAGATCTTATACTTTAATGTCTCCAGATTTCATCTTCCCATAGACATAAACTGTGTACTGAAAGATACCACTTGAAGGTTCAAGACACAAGATACAGACATCAAGACGCTGGTCATGTTCTCTGCCAGGGTCAATGCAGAAAGAAATGTTGCACATCGCTTTCTTCCCGACAGCCAACACTTGCGCATTCGCGTCCACCCAGCCACGTGTTGCCGCGCCTCGCGTAAATACATGGCCTGCACACGCTGGAACTGGAGGTAGCCTGTGGTGTGCCTTGACCGACAGAACATGGCGGACGGGATGCTCACTGAGGTCTGGAGAGTAAACCTCAAGGGACCTTCCAGTTTCCACTAGGCACCCTGGGAAGGGAATTCTTACACGAGCTTCTATCACGGACACCAACGGCAGATCTCAGAGAAAAAGAGGCCATGTAAAACAAACACCCAGGCTCCCCGTCCAACAGACAACGTCGAGGCCCTGTTAACGAATGAGGTTGTATCTTCCTACTCCTCAGCTCCTCCATCCTGCTCCTGATGACTTCTAGCAGCGAAACATACAATTTTCCTATTTTGATTTTGGCCCCAGCATTCGTAGTTTAAGATGATGTGAAATGCACCTACATGTTAAGAAGGATATGAAACGCACTTGTAAAACTACTGCGTCTATGTTATATATCAGCACAGCCTGGCACATCTCTTCCCACCTGGGAATCGATATCTCATTTAGATTTCTACTTTAGCAATTGTCTTTCTTATGAGTGACCCCCTTAGGAATAAGTCACTGGTGGATGTAAAGAACATTTGCGTGGGTTTCATCATTCTTTCTATCTTACATGAAGACCATGAAAGTAGGCTCTCTTTATACCTGACTTTGACCCAGAAACTCTTATTGCGGCCAAGGCCAGTGACTCCCTGGAAAATGATGTAGCTTCTGAGTCCTTGGGACAAGACATGCTTTGCAGCACGAAAGGCACCAACAAGTTGTGCTTCTGAAATACGGATAAATGCAGATGCTTCAAAAATGCTCCCCTATGGGCTTACTCCAAATGCATGGCTGCTGCTATCCAACCCTTCCCTGCCCACATACTTGCTTGCATTGGGTGAATCATAGAAGACCAGGTTTGGGACCCAGTGGCATGACTGAGTCCAAAAAACCGCCAGGAAGCCTCCTTCTGTCTCTCTGACTTGACATTGTGTCTGAAGGCTCTCCTTTTCCTCTTCTTTGCATCAAATGCAGAGGAGAGTGCCATGTACGGCGGACAGATCCTCAGACATCCTTTGTGTCTTCATATCGGTCCCACACATCTACCACTCCTTTATATACTGGCTAATCACAACTACACTGGACTGACTTGGTTCCTGCCTAAGATTATATATACACCAAAACAGACTTAGACTGAGTCACTGCAATGAAGTGCTTTGACCTGAGGCAGAAGAGAGGACATCATTGCTGAAGAATCCCGCCTCAAGGTTTGACTAACACGGCCCAGGGCATGTTCACCTTTAGAAATGCTATTCATTTAAACTAAAGTGCAGTCGTCTAGATAGAGGAAGGTACAAGGGGATCTATCTTCACACCCCGATCTCCCACTGTCCCTTCAGAGCACACACATCCATTTACAAGGCCTCCGCTATATTTTGGGTCATCTAGCCCTCTTCCCTATTGATTCTAAGTGACTCCCCCACCCTTTCACACCCTTTATATAGGCATGTATTTTTATCTAAATAAAGGTGTTTTTTTTTTTTTCTTTATCACAAACATCAACCTAGACTCCATGGGAAACTCTGCTCAAATTAAGAATATTTAAAGAAAATGACTTAGGGGCGCCTGAGTGGCTCAGTCGGTTGAGCGGCCGACTTCAGCTTGGGTCATGATCTCACAGTTCGTGGGTTCGAGCCCCGCATTGGGCTCTGTGCTGACAGCTCAGAGCCTGGAGCCTGTCTTTGGATTCTGTGTCTCCCTCTCTCTCTGACCCTCCCCTGCTCATGCTGTCTCTCTCTCTCTCTCTCAAAAATAAATAAAACATAAAAAAAATAAAAATAAGGAAAATGACTTAGGCTCTAAAAGGAAGCATTTAAAAAATATTAAATATTCCTGTAATAAGTAGGCAATCTTACAAGTTGACTACTTGGAAAGGAAATGTTTATTTGGATAGGGGAGTTTGGGTTATCTTTTTTAAAGGAAATTAAAACGTAACTGCTATAAATGAACCATAAACAAAAACCACAGTAAAGAGCAAAAACGACAGGCTGGTATTTCCTTTCCCTCACATCTTACATTATCTGTCTGTAGTAATGGGGCATCTCACATTATTTTAATGTCACAATCTAGCATCTTAATTTCTCGGCTTAATTTCACTTTTCTTGCCAACATCTCAAAATTTACAACTCCTATCAATTCCAGAAGGCATCCTATTTTCCCCGTAGCTTAAATTATTAATAAAAATGTCAAGGGAAGAAAACTGGCATCGACCCTTTCTGCAGCTTGACTACTCCTTAAGTCAATACATGAGTACTATTGACCCTCAAGTCAGTTTCCAACAGGGAGTACTGTTTTGGAAACTAATTTGCTCCTATCTGTAGGGAAGCACGTGGCACGGTGACCAAAGCTATTGTCTAGGAGATAAGGGACAGGGTTTTCAGTCCTGATGCTGCCACCAAGGCACTTTTCTTTATCTCACCTTCACTATACAAGCAAAGAAAGGGATGCAGTCAGGACTTCCAACATCCCTTCCATTTCAGAATTCCACGCTAGTGTGCTCTTTTCAAGGGGAGAGACAGGGGGCCCATAACTAGAAATCTAGACAAGCTTTTCCCCACCCGGGTTCCAATGGCTCTGCAGCTGTCCCCTTTCCATCTGTCTTGATGGCTACAAGGGAGAGCTGCTGAAGAAGAGCCAGAATCAGTAGGAGGCCAGAGCATCCACTGTTTGCACAGGTTCAATGTTAAACCCTCCCTGGGTCATCTTTTGAAGAAGACAGAGAAGACACTGAGGACTGAGAGAGCCATTATGCAATTCAGGTGTAAGAGAGCCAATGTGAAGATCAAAAAGAATTTCCTCGGCATGTCCCCTGACCTCTGTGATAATAAAATCCCATTGAAGGTAAGCAGCGCTACTCCTCTTGCAGCTGATGGGACAAAACTGGCTTTCAAAGGTTAAGGGATTTGAATAAAAGACTTGCCTCTCTTCACGGGTGTCTCAGCTTCTCAGCTTGTACAATTCTCTCCCATATGATGGGTCCGTCTGATGGACTACACCTCCTGTGCACTGCTGCTTCTCAAGATCAAGATTCCCAGAGCCTTCAGAGTCACCACAGATAGGTAACTAGTCCGATATACCATGGAGTTAAGGTCTCCAGGCCTGCGGAGTGCAACCCGTGCATCACCCCCTTCCCTCTGGACACTGCTGCTAGGGAATGAAGCCTGAGATCCTTCTCAGCTATCTTTGTGAGCAATTTATAGCTTCAATTTATGAAATAATAAGATACTTGAGTTTTGCTTTGACTCTTCTTTTCTTTCCTTCCTCTTTTTTTTTTTAATGTGCTACGGATCCACAGTCTGTTTTCTTTTAAAGTTCTCGTTGGGCTGCTCGAGGGAAGGCAGGGATAGTCACATCATCAGCATTCATCTTGGAAAAGTACTCATGGTTCCAGTGTGTTGGTATCTTTTGCATGACTTGGTACCTTTCTGATGAGTTGATGGTGGATGGCTTTGGAATATTCAAGGAGAGCTTTTATCTGGTGGCTAACAGGAAACATGAAATTCTCCACAGGGATCTAGAAATAAAAAATGTTTGCAGAGAAACACAGTTCCTGTCTCTGATCCTAACTCCAAAGGACGCTGAGCTAAAATGTACTTTGGTCAGTGACGTTTGCGAGCATTCAGGCCAGTATGCCTATACTTTGTCTCTGCGCAAAGGCGCAACCCTTATTTTCTGAGTTGACCCGGGTTTGGCACTGCTTCAGTGCCTGTCCAAGACTCGCTCCCGTCCTCTCTGCAGCCCCGGGACAACCTCTCCCCGGTATCACTGTGGGGCATCTGGTTTTCTGTCCCTGAGGTCCTAGTGGGTGAAAGACACTTCTCAGTGACTGCAAAGCTTCTGTCCTGGGTTTCAGGCCATCTTGTACTTGTTTTTTAGTATGTCTTGGAGCCTTTCCTACTGGACCTTGTGACCTGGTAGTGATTCCAGCTGGCAGGAGGCTATTTAAATCCCGATTCAATTCACTAAGACACCTGTGATCCCCCTAAACCTCAGATCTTGTGAAAACTCTTGAACATGCCTCAGGTCCTTGTGCTTGACAAATTGCTACTCATATCAGGACTAAAGACCCTGAAATCCAAGACTTCCCCTACTGGTGTGTTTAGTCGGCTCGTGACTAGCCTTTAGGCTTCTCTTTCAGAGAACTGTTCCTTCCCTTAATTTAGCTCAACTCTTCTTATCTTGCATTACTATTTGCTAGGGCAGGAGATTTTAAGCTACATCCTGGAGTACAGGGACCTAACATAAGTAAAACAGAGCCCCCCCCCCCCAAAAAAAAAATGGCCCTTGATAATCCCAATAAGAATGTGTCCATCTCTTCTTCCTCAGTAGATTCATGAGCTGGGAGAAGGGAATACCACTCAGATAGTACAAAAGAGTAAAAGGGAATGGTCTGGGGAGAATGCAGGTGAAAAAGAGGGTCCAGCATATGAAACGGGGCAGAATTAAGGAAATAAAAGTGTTCCTAGAGACGGTTCATTGGATTCTTCTTAATATCTGTGGAAAGACACAAATAAAGAATGGAATTCCTTTTCATGGAGTTTTTGTGCTCGGACTGAACTTCTGTAAATAAGGCACCACGATGGCACACACCAAGTGAGCCACACGCTCCGTAGACGTGCACACGAGCACACACGTGCAAGGAGGCAAACAGGAAGGAAACAGTCGGTGGAACACTGGTGCAGGACATAACACCGGGAATCGCAGGAGCCTGGCCAGCTTGGCTGGCCGTTTCAGCTCTCTGCTCTCTTCCTTCCCTGATGAGAGAATGAAGAGTGCACAGAACAAATCTGAAATTAGGAGTGTCCTCATGCTATGCTCTTATCAGACTTTCAATTTCTTTGGTAACAGGTAAAACTGTACGCATGTCCAAAACACACCAGAAGGTTAGGGGAATGTTTCTCAGGATCCATCTGTTCCGTCAGGACAGGGAAGGATGAAAAGTATGCATAAAACACCAACCGAACAACGGGATACAGTGTTAAGTTCCTGCTAGTTAACTCTAACGGACTGTTTCGTACTTCTTAGCCTGCTATCCTCCAAATCTGCAATCCTGCTTCGGGATCCATGGGGGAATTTCCTGGACTCACATAAGACAGCAAAGGGAAAAGTCACGTGGCACTGCTGTTTGCCAGCTACGATTTTCATGGCGGGATGAAAGTGAGTGACAGAGTTGTGTGTACAGAGGTGCAAGATTTCTGTTAAACATATATATCAGGAAAAGGAGTGCAGAAAAGGGACTGGGGATTTAGTTAGCCATCGTTCATGGTAAGCCAAAAGCAATCAGGTAAAATGGCAAAGGGAATTGGAAGAAAATGTTAGGCTACGGAAGGTGATTTGGGCAAAAACTCAGAGAGTGGAGAGAAGTGGCATGAGCAGGAATCACAAGGTGCGGACTAGAGGTATGCTGCCCTGAGGGCAGCTGATTAAGGAGCACCTTACGTCAGGTGGAGTCCTGACAAATGCCCTTCAGTGTCAAGTACTGATCTCGGCATGTGCCTTTGCTGTTCAAAATCAAGGGACAGCTTTACAGAATATTATGCAGGCTTAAAAAGGCAGGAGATTCTGACACAACGTACACCATGGATGAACCCTGAGAACAAGTTTTTTCATTCTACGTGGAAAAAAGAAACAGTCACCACATGACATACAGTGATGTTATCACCATGGATGCGGCTTCCTTACTTTTGTGGCCATCTATCTACTCAGCAAAGACTAAATGTCAGAAACAAAGATTTTATGTTCATAGAGTAAATCCTCTGGCGCATATACTTGACAAACCAAACAGTTCAGATTAAAAGAAGATATGTTGGAGGGGTACCTGGGTGGTTTGGTTGGTTAAAATTCTGATTCTTAGTTTGGGCTCAGGTCATGATCTCATGGTTTCATGAGCTCGAGCCCCACACTAGGCTCCGTGCTGGCGGCATGGAGCCTGCTTGGGATTCTCTCTCCCTCCTTCCCTCTCTGCTCCTACCCAGCTCATGTGCTCTTTCTTTCTCTAATTAAATACACACACTTAATTTTTTTTTTTAAAAAGTAAATGTGTTGGAGCCTGAAATACTGGTTCAAAACAATAATACCTTCCTTTAGTGTCTATATTATCCAGCTGTACCACTTTGTTGTACATATGGCTACAGAGAACATAAAACCAAGATGGCGTCGGGGAAGGGACTGAGTGGAATTTAAGTAAACAATTCCATAAGGACATTCATTCTGCACATGACGGAAACCCCGGATATTACAGTACTGAGAATTTCCATGCAAAAGAAGAAACACAGACCCTTCTTTTTCAACGATATTGTTCTTGACTCCTCTATTTTTCATAGAAGTCATTTCCCCAAATTGTTGAAAGGGATGTTTCACACTGTTCTGAAAACTACCCTGTAGAATCCACTGAGAACTGGCTGATTGTTGTCAATGGGAATTTGGACTCAAGGGCTTTGGAAGCTCTGTGGAAACCAGGGTAAAATCCCCCGCGTTTGTTGTGCATGCTATGGAATATCTACATTAGGAAGCTAGAATGAATGAGCTCTCAGTGAAAATGAGCTGTGAAAGGCTATTTTGCAGCTACCTGAAAAGTGAGCATTTGCTTTCTCATGGGAAGCAGGGTGTTATCTCTTCTTCACCACCAGGGTATTCTTTCCCAATCATTCCTAAGGAAACTACTTCATACCATATTCTTTGTCATTTCTGAGCCATCCTCAGCCTCGCCCACTGGCGTTATACATAGCGTGGAGCATTATATAATGTCCAGTGGTAATTATGAAGAATTTTACCTTTGTAAATGTTTCTAGTGAAAACATGAGGTGTTAAAATGATGCAAGAAAGTGATTTTAACTGATTGTTTGTATGTAATACGCCTACAAGATTCTTATTTTAGGCATGGGAACAAGCTAGTTGTGGTTTTATACCAGAATGATCAATCCTGTAAGTGACCATTTAATTTTGTAACTATATTTGATCCTCCATCTTTGTAAAATACATCCCCATGTATAGTTTTATCAGTATTAAACTATATTAAATAAACGGCAGTTTTGTTAGCTTAGCTGCCACAGAATGGTGGCTCATATTTAAAAATGTGTATTTATATGTGGGCCATTTTCTGTGATGCTTGTTCTAAATTACAAATTTTTTTCTTTAAATCTTATTAGAGAGAGCCATGAGTTGGGGAGATGAGCAGAGGGAGAGAGAGAGAGAATTTTAGGCATGCTCCATGCTCAACATGGAGGCCCAGACAGGGCTCAATCCCATGACTCTGTGATCATGACCTGAGCTGAAATCAAGAGTCCAACATTCAACTGACGGAGCAACCCAGGCACTCCTCTGTGACACTCTTAATAATGGGAGATGGTGGACAGCATCCAAAAAGATCTACGTGTGTGCCTGGTGTGAACAGTCTTCTCAGATGTGAAGCCCAGGTATTTGTAGAAATAGGATGGGCAATGTAAGCTGACTTCCCTGAGTTCAAAGGTCATAGACTGGTGATTAAGGTAGTTTGTAAGGACCTGGGATTCTAAACCATCAGGCCAGTTTCCAATCCAGTGAAGAGATTTCTATTGAATGCAGCAGTAATTCCAAGGACATAACTTCACATTCACTGGAGTGTGTACTGTGCAGGTGGACTTCCTTGTCCGTGAAATCCGCAGTCAGAAGTAAATCCACAAGAAACAGCAGCAAAAAACCCTTTGCATCCTGATGAATAAATAAGTCAGTTCAATGGCCAAGTGGGGTGGGTGATGGTTAGATTCTTGGGAGAAAGTGGGGCGTGTGGGTGGCTCAGTCAGTTAAGTGGCCAACTTTGGCTCAGGTCATGATTGGTTTGTGAGTTCGAACCCCACGTAGGGCTCTGTGCTGACAGTTCAGAGCCTGAAGCCTGCTTCGGATTCTGTGTCTCCCTCTTTCTGCCCCTCCCCTGCTTGTGCTCTGTCTCTCGTTACTGAATAAAAGTTAATTTAAAAAAAAAAAACTTGGGGAGAAACTAAAGAAGCAGTGCAAATACTAACCTAGATAATTTTGTCTGATTCTGCCTATTTCCAGTAAGTGGAATAATTGTTTACCACATAAACCCAAGGCACTCAGGATGCACTCAATCACTCGAAAAAATAAGAAGGGCACACTGGACCGTTTGTAATCTAAACCTAACCCATTCCCTATGTAATCCATCAAGAATTGGGGAAACAGGTTAATTTTTACTCATTCTCCCATTTCTTTATAAAGTTTATTTTGAGAGAGACAGAGGCAGCCTTGAGTCAGGGAGGGACAGAGAGAAAGAGAATCCCAAGCAGGTTCCGTGCCGCCAGCACAGTGCACGACACGGGGCTCAAACTCATGAAACCATAAGATCATGACCTGAGCTGAAACCAAGAGTCAGACACATAACCGACTGAGCCACCCAGGCGCCCCGAGACTTCCATTTTTTTAATTGGAAACCCACATTTTATTATATTTTGGGCGCAGAAATAGTGAATGACATGTAGGTAGAAGTAGCCAAGAAAGAGCTACTTGATGTGACGGTATACCATGGCCTTTCTTCCACACCAGTGCAGTTAGCTGACTGCAACATTCATCTAGTGTCTTAACATCACAGGAGGAAGGTCTTCCTGATTACCATTCTTAAAGCACCCCAAATTCCAAAAACATGTCTGATTGATCATAGTGTCTGGGGAATGACATCCTTTCTGCTGTGCTGCTAGAATAATCCAGTGATCTTTGCGGCTTGAGTATTTCTTAAGAATACCCTAAACCAAAGAATATACTGAGGAAACACAAGGCTCATTTTTCCATATGACGTAAGAAACACGCACCTTTGAACTGTGAAGAAATCTGGCTCAAGAAGCAAGAATTAAGGTCAGGAAGAGAGAAGGTCTGAGTCAGGGTATCAAGTTAGTATCCACCAAATAGGAAAATGCAGAGGTCAAATAACCCCCAAGTCAAATGTGCATCTATAATTCTAAATACACATGATGTAGAGCCTACCGAGGGAAATAAATCCTAGGGCCATGCTACTCAAACTTAATGTTCATGGGTCTGCAGCAGGGTACAAGATTTCAATTTTCTTTTCTGTTTTTTGTTTTGTTTTGGGTTTTTTTTGTTAGCATTTATTCATTTTTGAGAGACAGAGCATGAGTCGGGGGGGAAGGGCAGAAAAAGAGGGAGACACAGAATCTAAAGCAGGCTCCAGGCTCTGAGCTGTCAGCACAGAGCCCGACACGGGGCTCGAACTCACAGACTGTGAGATCATGACCTGAGCTGAGATCATGACTGAGCCACCCAAGTGTCCCAAGATTTCAAATTTCTAAAGAGCTCCCAGCTAATTCTTATGTAGATTCAGAAGATCACACTAAGAAGGAAAGAGGAAGAGAAAGAGAGGACATACTCCTAGGTAAATCAATTCAGAATATCTGCAAGCAAAGGTCAGGCATCAGTATTTCGATAACTCCACTGAGATATAGTAGGCAAATGCGAATTGTATATATGTAAGGTGAACAAAACGATGTTTTGCTATATGTTATACACTGGCATGATTACCACCATCATGTTAAAAAAACACACCAACACTGGAGCTATTTTTTCTTCCTGAGAGTACAATTAAAAACTCTTCTCTTAGCAAACTAAGTATACAATACAGTGTTGCTAAAGACAGTCCCGTGCTGTACATTAGATCCCCAGGACTTACTCTTCCTGCGGGCATCTGGACTTTTGGCAAGATGATCAAATGAGTCTAATGTGCAGCCAAGATTGAGAAACCCCGGTCCAAATTGTTGCTCTCAACTGTTAATGGGACATGCGTGTCACCAGAAGATGCTATTTAACTGCAGTTAACAGTAAGTCTGGGTCAGGCCCAGGAGTCTGATTTTCCAACAGGCTCTGGCCTCACGGATGACTATCAAGGCTCTGGGAACGCACTATCTGGCTGCCCCTGGCATTTAAGAACCTGTTAAGTTGGCACTCGGGGTCCTTCGGACCCTCATGCACACGAGAGTTTTCTATATCAAATCAAGGATGATGAGATCGGAGGGGTGCCTGGGTGGCTCAGTCCGTGAAGTATCTGACTCCTAATCCCTGCCCAGGTCGTGATGTCAGGGTCTGCGAGGTCCGGCTCTGCACTGATGGTGTGGAGCCTGCTCGGGACTCTGTCCCTCCCTCTCTCTGTCCCTTTCCCGCTCCTGCTGGCTTGGTCTCTCTCAAAATCAATAAATAAACTAAAAAACAAAAACAAAAACAAAGAGAGATGAACAGATAGGAGAAAATGTATAAAAATATGGAAAAAATAACAAATGTATAATATATATTTATAAAAAGATATCTAATATATTATATGGATAAAATATGCATATATTTAGTATATATTTTATATACCCATATGTAATAATATTTTGAGAAATGTAGTCAAAAAAATTTTAATGCTTTCTGTATTTTTGAGAGAGAGAAAGACAGAGTGCTAGTGGGGGAGGGGCAGAGACAGAGGGAGACACAGAATCGGAAGCAGCTCCAGGCTCTGAGGTGTCAGCACAGAGCCAGATGGGGCTCAAAAACATGAATAGTGAGATCATGACCTAAGCCGAAGTGGGACGCTCAACCAATCGAGCCACCCAGGTGCCCCCAGAAATATATTTTATATAAATATTCTCTGTAAATATAATAAACATATAATACATACTTATAAAGATATATATAAAACAAAAATCATAAGATATGAGTAAATAAATTACTCATTTACAACATTAGTCATTTATTTGAATAAACAAATTAATCATTTGGTTTGGAGTTTTCAAACCATCTTTTAATTCAAAAGATATGAGTAAATAAATGAGTCATATTTTAAGATATGATTCAGAAAGCCTAATTTTAGCTGAAGGAGGCCCTTCTCCTAACTGTTGCTATATATCCCACGCCTTGAAGTCTGGAAAGGTCCAAACATTTGTTAACATTTCTCTCTTCAGGAGATTCTTTTGTTAGAGGGAGGGAACAAATTTTAATATTTTCCTAGCTGTGCGGGAGCATTTTTCTTTCCCACGCTTTGAATGTGCATGCCAGCAAGACTGCAAAACGTACTGGGAGGGAGGAAAAGCTCAGGCTGGGACACGCGTCCGCCTGGAAAGCACACAGTGGGAACACGCGTCCGCCTGGAAAGCACATAGTGGGAACACACGTCTGCCTGGAAAGCCCACGGTGGGAACACGCGTCCGCCAGGAAAGCACAGGTTGAAGCAGAGAGAGTAGGTCACACCCGCACGCTGGCGAGCACCCCTGGGCTCACCTGTGCCTTCCCACAGCTCTGTGCAACCCCCCACCCCGCAAGACCTGCACGCGTGTGGACAGAACTAGACCAGAGATTTTCTAACTCTCTCTCTTGTGTCCTTGTCTCCCGTGTAAAGGAACCGTGTTAACAGTGCTACAAACAAAATCACAAGCCCAAACTGGCATCACTTGGACGAAAGCCCCCAGTGCGTAAACCGAGACTTAATATCTAATTTCACTGCAGTCTGAAACCCCAAGAAATGTAACCTTGAAGCAGTGAACTTGGGAATCTCCAAGTCAATATTAGGAATTGTACAGACACATCCCTCTCATTCCCCTTAGGAGGGTGTCCTTGCCTAAAACAATGGGTTTTTTGCTAGTAATTTCCATTTTTCTGTTCCCTCTCTACCTTTAAAAACCTTAGCCCTTTGGATCCCCTTCCACTTGCTAGATGGCATGCAGCCCAACTCATGTCTGATTCATATAGCCAATCAGATCTTTAAAGTCGACTCCATTGAGTCTTTCTTCTTTAACAACGTACTTGTATTTTAAAGTTCGCAAAGGCATTCCCAGAGCTTCCCTATGTGCACCCAGAGCAGCGATGTACTATGGACAGCTGGCAACTATTTCTTTTTTTTTTTTTTTAGTTTTTTATGTCTTTATTTTAAGAGACAGAAACAGAGAGCAAGTGGGAGAGGGTCAGAGAGAGAGGGAGACACAGAATCCACAGCAGGCTCCAGGCTCTGAGCTGTCAGCACAGAGCCCGATGCAGGGCTCAAACCCACGGACTGTGAGATCACGACCTGAGCCAAAGTCGGACACTTAACCGACTGAGCCACCTAGGCGCCCCAGCTGGCAACTACTTCAAGCCAATATTGTGCTGTCCTTTTATTTCATAACAAAACACAGGATAACCACACAGAACTAAGGGCAAAGAGTCTGGTGCCATCTGCATTATATTATGTGCACGCACGTTGTAGATCTGCAGCTATACCGAATGGGAGTAACGCCCCTCTCCTCAGAAGCACTGAGCATCCAAAATCAGTTTGTATGAAAAAGGGGAAAGGGGTGGGGGGCGCCTGAATGTATCAGTCAGTTGAGCAGCAGCTCTTGATTTCTGCTCAGGTCATGATCTCCTGATTTGTGAGTTCGAGCCCTGACTCAGGCTCTGCACTATTCTGCTTGGGATTCTCTCTCTCCTCCTCCGTCTGCCCCTCCTGTGTGTTCCTTCTCTCTCTCAAAATACATAAGTAAACTTTTTTTAAAAATGGGGGAAAAGGACAATGCACTCGCAACTCTTTGCAAATTGTTGAATCTCTGTGTTGGGATATAGAAATTCTGAAGTAAGCACAGATAGGAGGTGTGGTAGTCTTTCACTTTAAATTGATATAAGCTACAAGAAAACACAAGACAGAACAATAAATTTATTTAATAAAACATCACACATTCTACACATAGTTTAAGATGTAAGCGGGCGCAGATGTACGTGGAGTGCAATGCCCAGAAAATGTGGGAATTCATAATGAAAGAGAGAAAAATATTATAGCCATGGAGGAGACCTGAGCAAAGATGCTGAACTCTAGCTTCAGGACAAGAATAAGAAATAAAAACGGGATTGTGTTTGGGCACATTACAGCATGGCTGCTATGATGATAGATTCTGGGGGCGCCTGGGTGGCTCAGTCGGTTGAGCATCCGACTTCGGCTCAGGTCATGATCTCACATTTTGTGCGTTTGAGCCCCATGCTGGGCTCTGTGCTGAAGGCTCAGAGTCCGGAGCCTGCTTCGGGTTCTGAGTCTCCCCTTCTCTCTGCGCCTCCCCCACTCATGCTCTGTCTCTCTCTCAGTCTCTCTCCTTCTCAAAACTAAATAAACATTTCAAAAGTTAAAAAAAATTAATAGATTTTACTAGCGTGGCGGGAAGGTGGTAAGTCCTGGAACCCGCAGACTGGTGTTTCCATTAGGGCACCACGGGAGGGCTCTGAGGTTGGTAATCCAAGCAGATTACGCGAACCTTTCTTCATAGGCCTCTTGTGAGGGGTATTTGAAATAACGTGCAGTGCCATATGTGTCACCATTGGTTAATCAACTAAACTTCAAAAAAGAATTATCAATATGACATTTGTAGACCATTAAACCAAGTCTTTACTCTGAAAAGTAGTGATTGAAGAGCTGCATTTCAGAGTCTGACTCTCTAGGACTTGTATTTCAGGGAATCGTGTCACCCAAGGTAAGGAAGCAAAGCACTTTTTTGAGAACATGTACAAGATATAAATGCATTAGGAATGATAGGGTTAACATGAATAAGCACTTTGTGACTTCCTAATTATTCATATATAATACAACGATCAGGGAATGGTAAAACTATAACTTAAACTTTAATGGTCAAGGGGCACCTGGGTGGCTCAGTCGGTTGAGCGTCCGGCTTTGGCTCAGGTCATGATCTCACGGTCCGTGGGTTCGAGCCCTGCGTCGGGCTCTGTGCTGACAGCTAGCTCAGAGCTTGGAGCCTGTTTCGGATTCTGTATCTCCCTCTCTCTCTGACCCTCCCCTGTTCAGCTGTCTCTCTCTCTCTCTCAGAAAGAAATAAAAGCATTTAAAAATTTTAAAAGAATAAAGTTTAATGGTCAAAATGAATACAGTAGCATTGGATTATAACCCAAATTATTAAATATCCATGATGGGGCACCTGGATGGCTCAGTCAGTTAAGCGTCTGCCTTCAGCTGAGGCCATGATCTCATGGTTCATATGTTTGAGCCCGGCATCGGACTATATGCTTGGAGCCTGGAGCCTCCTTCGGATTCTGTGTATGTGTCTTTCTCTCCCCATCCCCTGCTCATGCTCTGTCTCTCTCTCTCTCAATAATAAACTTTGAAAAAAAAAATTTTTTAAATGATATAAATGAAATATTTGATAAATATGTAAGAATACTCAAATCTCCCATGGAGAAAAACTGCAAATAATTTATGTTGTGTTCCAACCATAAGCAGGTAAAGAGTCATTTCCTACTTCCTTACTGTGGCTTCCTTCTAAAAAGTACAGTATGGGTAGAGATAAAAGAACAAAAAACTGGTAAGTTTACAGAGGAACTTGACAAACGCTGAGAGACAGGTGATCGGGGTCAACATCAACTGTGATAAATACCATATACACCCTGAATATGCTGTGTTGAAAACAACAGTCTATGCCTGGGGTCTGCCTCCCTAAATCGCATAACCCCAGTCTAATCATGAGAAAAACCTACATCAAATTCAAACTGACATGCATTCAACAAAATACTTTCCAGCACTCCTCAAAGCTGTCAAGGCCACCAACAACCAGGAAAGCCCGAAAAACTGTCACGGCCAAAAGGCGCTAAGAAGACATGACAACTAAATGTGATGTAGAATCTGGACAGGATCCTGGAACAGAAAAAGGACATTAGGGAAAAACAAAGGAATATGAATAATGCATGGACTCCAGTTATGGAAATGTATCGATATTGGCTCATTAATTGTGAGAAATGTGCCATATTCTTGCAAGATGTTAATAATATGGTAAATGAAATGGGGTGTGTAGGGGAACTCTGTGTTATCTTTGTAATTTTTTTCTGTAAATTACAAAGTACTCTAAAATCTAAAAGCTCACTTTATTTTTCATTTTTTCCAGCAATGGAATGTTTTATTTTTATATTTTTAAATATGCATTCATTTATTATTTTTAAATAATAATTATTTTTTAAAAATACAATTTATCGTCAAGTTACCTAACATATAGTGTATATATACAGTGTGCTCTTGGCTTCAGGATTAGATTCCCGTGATTCATTGCTTACATACAACACCCAGGGCCCATCCAAACACATGCCGTTCTCAATGCCCACCACCCATTTTCCCCTCCCTCCTCTCCCCCATCAAACCTCAGTTTGTTCTCTGTGTTTAAGAGTCTCTTATGGTTTGCCTCCTTCTCTGTTTGGAAATGGTTTTCCTCCTTCCCCTCCCCCATGGCCTTCTGTTAAGTTTCTCAAGATCCACACATGAGTGAAAACATATGATATGTGTCCTTGCTGAATGACTTATTTCACTTAGTAGTAAGTGAAATTTCACTTAGTAATACCCTCCAGTTCCATCCACGTTGTTGCAAAGAGCAAGATCTCATTCTAAAAGCTTTTAAAAAAGCAAGCTTCCTGGGAACGAGGTACACTGGTGGTACCAAAATGGCACCCGGCAAAATGACTGGTTACAGGAAGACGGTAAGTGTATAATGGAGGGATGGGGTTCCCACTGATGTACTCCAATATCACGTTTACAGTTTTGCGGGAGGACAAGCCAGCATCACGGGCCACCAGAGAGAATTAAACACCACCACTTAGGAAGGTGTCATGACGGAAATACTCCTACTAAATCTAAAGCCTGTAGAATGACCCACAATTCGGAAATGTGGGAGACAGGGCAAACTAACACACAAAAAGACAATCGGACGAATCCAAAGCATTCAGCTAACAATTCTTTTTCATAAATGCCAAGTTGGTATCATTAAAAAATGGTGAGGTTGGGATAACAGATGCAGACCTCAAGGAACGTTGATTCCATCCTAATTTGAGCAAACCTTCTATAAACCCTCTCTGTGGAGGCAATTGTGAAAACTTAAATATGGCTTGGTGATATTCAGAAAACTATGTTACTGTGAGGTATCAAAATAGTACTGTGAATTTAATGGAAGATAACTCTTATTTTTTTAAGATAGCTCTGTGTGTTTTTTGTTTGGTTTCTGTTTTTAACTTTTTGTTTTTAAAGATTTTATTTTTAAGCAACCTCCACACCCAATGTGGGGCTTGTACTCACAACCCCGAGATCAAGAGTGACGCATTTCACTGACTGATCACCACACGCACCCCTAAAAGAGTTTCGGAATAAAATGTAATGATGATATCTGTAATTTATGTCAAAAAATTAATTTAAAAGTCAAACATAATATGTCAAAAGGGCTAAAGAGGTGAAATTAAGATGATGAACACATGGGTGTATGAGTCAGCTGTAGCTAGGTAACACAATTCTCAATGCTGAGTGATTTAAGAGAATAAGAGTTTATTCTCTCTCATATGTATGTGGGTCATCTGGTGGGCAGGGGGTCTAGGCTGGACACTTCTGGTACACACAGTCTCTGGAGGGGCCAGTAAGCTCGGCCACTTTCTTCTCATGGATGTATCAAAAGCTAAGTGGACACACCTCATCACACAGACAGACTGCAAGACTCTCTTGCACCCCATTGGCCAAGACAAGTTACATGACCAAGCACAAGAGAAATGCAAAGGGGAAATATATTTGGCCTCTAGTGGAAAATCTACAAAGTCACAAGGCAAAGGCCATGGATATCGGGAGGAGTGGTTATGCAGGCAACAATGGATGCAGGCTTCTTATTCAACAATGAAGCTTTATTATATCATGCTCTCATTTATTCCTTAAGTTTAGAAATTTTCAGGAATCCAACTTCCTGTTTTCCTAATAAGAAGATCTCAATAATGTTCTTTTTGTATTTGCTACCATTGCAGGTTCATTCCTAATTCTGCTTAACGCGCACCACACACAGAGTACGAGCTTGTGGAATGAATATGCCAATCAAACTGATGACTTTTCTGCATGACGGAGAAGTACATTCCCTCCTTGGTTTCTTTCCCTCAATTTTCCAGAAAGACTAGTTAATACATGTTCATTTGTGAAGAAGAAATATCTACCTCCCTGACTGCCATTTATAAACTTCCTCTCAAACCCCAAACCCATGTTGTGATTTATCATTCAGATTAACACATTATTGTGTTAATCTAGTATTGTCATAATCTCAGGGTGGAAAAGTGAATGAAAAGTTCTTTTTATGCAAATTACATTAACAGTGGGTGGGGTCAGCATCAAGGTACATTTCACTATACTAAGCATTTCAATCCCCACAAAAAAGATACAGATTCAAATGGCTGTTTCATTTCTGAGTAGCCTTTGATTTAAACAAGTTCAGTCTTCAAAAGGGACAATGGGTAAGTTGGCTAAGGCTGGATGGTATCCTAAGACAGCCATCATCCCTTAGCTATCATACTTTACACTGAGTTTTGAAGAAATCACAGCATTTTTAATAAGGCAGTGGGAATCAGACTGAATCAAAGTGGCTATTTATTTACTGTTACATTTCCTTTCTTCCTGTTTTCTTTGGTTGTCCAGAGAGATCTTTCATTTCTTCCTATTTTCTCCCTCCTTCTCATTTTCATTCTTGGTTGTTTTGACTTGGTTTTTGTTTTGTTTTGTTTGTGGGGAGCTCCAAATGTTTGTATCACTGCTACTATACTCACTTCTTTACACTTACACAGGAGTTATAAAAGGATTGAGGCTAGAATCTGAATGCAACGGCTGCTGCTATTAATAAATGTAAGACAGAAATGAAAGTATTTGCAAACAAAACTTTAAATACCTAATTATAATGAAAACCTCTCTAATTATATATGGTTTATGGTTAGTACTTGTTCATTTTTTATATATTACAAAGAGTATTATAAAAAATGTATGGTAATAATCCCCTCCAATCATTTACTTAAGTTACAAACCAGAATGTTAATTGGATTTATGTAGTTTTTTGTGTTTTTTTGTTTTTTACTTTCTTATTATGGAATTGGCAATCCTTGGCATTTCCTTTGGGTTGTATGCTTCCAGGATTCTGAGCAATTAAGACGAAAAAAAAGTATTCTGAGAAAAGATTCAAAGAAATGGAATATTTTCAGAAATAGAAAATTGTTTTGTCTCACCAAAGAAAGATAGCTTGTTTAGTCCAGGTAAGCCAAACTATGCTCACAGGAGTAGAATAGTCCTAAAGAAGAACTTGTGAAGGGTCAGAACATGAAGAATATGGAAATGACAAGGGATCAATAAACTTCAGCGCTGTAGAGGAAGGAGAGACACTGAGATGAGAAAAATAACAACATGGAGCGTTCCTACGACAAAATAGTTTGCAAAACTTGTTGAGCAAGAAGAGCCACCTGTAAAAACCCATGTGCGCTAGAGAAAGGGAATGAAGACGCCATTCTTGAGAGTGAGAACGTTACAATGTCCATATCCCTTGCTTTTCCAGAATGTTTCATATATGTGAACTTGGTGGAAGGGTAGGGGAAAATGGTTCACTCTGTCTAAATCATTAAAGTAGCCAAGAGAAGCTAATGTCCTCTACAGAGTTTAAGGGCAAAGGATTGGGAGCATGGGCCTAGACTCCATTTCATTATGTGCAGAATGGCCTGGGGCTTTCCCAATTTTCAGGAATTGGTCTGAACCAAAGGATTGGCCACCTTGCATGGCTAACCATATGACCTTTTATTTATTTATTTTTTTAATGTTTATTTTTTGAGAGAAAGAGACACACACACAGAGTACGAGCAGAGGAGGGACAGAGGGAGAGGGAGACACAGAATCCGAAATAGGCTCCAGGCTCTGAGCTGTCAGCACAGAGCCTGACGTGGGGCTCGAACCCATGAACCATGAGATCATGACCTGAGCCGAAGTCGGATGCTTAACCGACTGAGCCACCCAGGCGCCGCACCATTTGACCTTTTAGCAAGTTCCATCTCTATGCCCAAATCCTTTATCCAGAACAAAGATATTATAACACATGGATTTTTACAGGAATTAAAGGAAACAATGAGGATTCATGGCCATGCCCACCTTTGAGACAGTCCTATACAAAGCAGGATGGAAAGTGTTTGCACCAACATCAGTAAAATACGACCGATGTGGCAAATCCATCATACCGCATGCCTGTTTTCACAAAATGTGGGAATATTTACAAGTAAGATTTTATTAGAACACAGCCACATACTACACCCAATGTTTTATGGAGGGTTTATAGTGCTTTCGCGCTGCAACCGCAGAATTGAGTAGTTGTGTCAACAGAGGGTTTAGGACACACAGAGGCATCATAAGATATTTTAAATTTTTGACAGACAGGCAGAATCACTTGATTCCAACAGACATCACTAAACACCTGGTTGGATGGTGTTCCACGTTGTAATATTAAATCATACTACCTTCCGGTTGATACGAGTCTACGGATATGTGAAAAATCAAAGTGGAAAAGGAAATGAGGGTGGGTGGGTGTAAGCAGATTCAAGGTTTGTAAACTTCCTCACTGACTCACAGGCATACATGTAAGTAAATAATGAGGTCATTCTAGGATGAATTTTTTTTTTAATTTGATACATATTATTTTTTAGTGTTGAGTAAAATGTCAGTATATGCATTCTGTATGTATGTATATACGTATGTATGTATGTATGTATGTACATAATCTCCATATCCAACATGGGGCTTGAACTCATAATCCCAAGACTAAGAGTTGCATGTTGTACTGACTGACCCGCCAGGCACCCTATGCTTTCTTCTTAAGTTGCCTGGACCCAAAATGTTCAGTTTTTCTTTTGCCAGAGAGGCATCATGAAGCAGCTGCTAAGTCATCATGGACCCACGCCTGCAAGATGATTAGGAACCTTGGTCAGACTGGGTGTTCACAAGGTAGGTGTTACTTTGTGGTGATCTTGACTGACTCTGCATTCAACGGCAGCCTTCCTTGCTTTTCCAGTGCCTAAGAAGACTGTTGCCTTTGATGTCCATGTAAAAAGGTTTAAAAAAGTCACCTTTCCGGGGATGCCTGGATGGCTCAGTCAGTTAAGTGTCCCGTTTTGGCTCCGGTCATGATCTCACAGTTCATGGGTTCTAGCCTCGTGAGCTAAGAGCCCAGAGCCTGGAGCCTGCTTCGGATTCTGTGTCTCCCTCTCTCTCTCTGCCCCTCGGCCACTAGCACTCTGTGTCTCTCTGTCTCAAAAATAAATAAAATAGGAGTACCTGGATGGCTGAATCGGTTAAGCATCCGACTTCGGCTCCAGTCATGATCTCACGGTTCATGGGTTCGAGCCCCGCGTCGGGCTCTGTGCTGACAGCCAACTCAGAGGCTGGAGCCTGTTTCCAATTCTGTGTCTCCCTCTCTCTCTCTCTGACCCTCCACTGTCCACGCTGTCTCTCTCTCTCTCAGAAATAAATAAAACATTAAAAAAAAATTTAATATGTTAATATTTTTTTTTTTTTTGAAAAGCAAGTTCAAGCCCTACGTCAGGCTCTCTGCTGTCAGCATTGAGCTTGCTTGGGATCCTGTGTCCCCCTCTCTCTCTGCCCCTCCCTCACTCACACTGTATCTCAAAGATAAATAAACATTTAAAAATAAACAAAAAATGAAAGTCACCTTTTTATAAAACCTGCCTTGACCTTCAGAACTGACGCCAGTGAGTACAATCCCTGCCACCATGGCAGTGAGCACAGATGACCCTACACTAAATCTCCTTTGGTCACTGGCTTCGTTGTCCAAGAACCTGCTCGTCCTGACTTTGCAAAGGGTCAGGTCCATGTCGAACCTGACCTACTCTCATTTCTCCTTGGGAACATGCATCTTCGCCTTGCCTTCTGACCCATCCCATTGACTGCTGGCAGCCCTCACTTTGATGTATCCATTAGGCGAAGCTGGAGATTTGGATCATGTCTCTTCTTCGAAGGCCACAGCTATTGGTTTGAAACTTGGAGCTGTTGGTTACAAAATCGTCTTCAGCGGACAAAACGAAGGGTTCGCCTACCACACAAGTCCATGAGGGACAGCGTGCAATTATCTTCTGTTGCTCCAGGCTGGTGGATTGTTCACTGCTTTCCTCCTCTGTGGACGAGCGTGGTAACCTTCTCAGTTCTCATCTTCAGCACTGTTATTAGGAGGCAGGTCTAAAGATCCCTGTAGACCAAACTTGACAAACGCCTGTATACTAATTATTTTTTACGTTCCACTGGCAAGATAATAAAGGGCTATTTTCATTCCGAATGCATTTTGTCGTTCGGTGACTGTCAAAATTTACAGATTTTGACTCATATTTGAGAGATGAGAATAATACTAATACTTTGACTGACAAAAAAAATGTGCACTGGTCAGATTTCTCTATTTTTTTTTTTAATGTTTTATTTATTTCTAGGAGAGAGAGAGAGACAGCGTGAGCAGGGGAGGGTCAGAGAGAGAGGGAGATACAGACTCTGAAATAGGCTCCAGGCTCCGAGCTGGCAGTCAGCACAGAGCCCGACGCGGGGCTCGAACCCACGAACCGCGAGATCATGACCTAAGCGAAAGTCGGACGCTTAACCGACTAAGCCACCCAGGCGCCCCAGATTTCTCTATTTTTATATTCCTATGCGGAGGATGCCTTATCTCAAGTCTAGATGGTACTAAAAATAGAAACTTATGCAAGGCTACATCTGTTTTGGAAAACAGATTCACATACAGATTTGGTGGGAAGGCAACGTTTCCTTCATCTGAAGGTAACAGCAGAGTGTTTGTTAAATGCAGAACCATCGCAGTTTCACGGTTTAAGCAAACTGAGTTTCAAGGCTCTGGGGTGAGATCTACACGCATGTCCAGTTCATGCTGTCCACACTATGACTTTGACATCAAGGCAGCTGTGCAGACAACATTCTCGAAGTTGGCTGAGAACTATTTTACAGATGAAATGAGCATTTCCCTGATTTTCTGGATGCTGCTCTAGCTCTGTCTTTTGATCCAAGTCTGGTCCTGAGCCCATATGACCCCCACGGTGTCCTTGTTCTCACATGTGGTGCCTTTACTTCCCCGGGGCTTATGTCCATGGTTCCTAAGCTTTCCAGGGTCCAAACTCTTCTCTCCTAGGACATGACCATCTTCTGGGAGATTCCTGATCACATTCCCTTAAGAGGATGGATTATAACATTGTTCTTAAGACCCTTACGAGTTCTGCTGTCATTTACCAAGTGTCCTTCGGTGCCCTCACCCACCTGTTGGGTCACCTTTTATATTCTCGGTTGGACTATCTTGAAGCTCCACATTCAGCTTCATCCATTTTGCATTGCCCTGTGACGCTGCTATAGTTATCAAACATCTAAGGAAACTCAAAATGGTCTAGGGTTTTCTGGAAGCTCTCCATTCTTCTGCAGTTAAAAACCATGCAACATTAACATAGGGTGTGTTACAACACACCCAGACAAGTGGGTGCCAGACAACAAGTGGACACCATCCAGGCAACTGGCCATTTCTTAACTCTGATGATTACGCCATCACGTTCAGTGGGATCTACATTCTTACCACTGCCTTTTAATCCAATGGACTCTGGGTTATAGAAAGATTTTCATGATCAATTTAAGTGGACAGTCAACAAAGTGATGATTTCAATGTCTACCTCACGGCTGGCAAAATTTACTCATCTAGTAAGCCCACTGGAGGGTGATTTTTCTGGACCGTTTCATGCTATGAACCTAATCAATAATCCATATAATTTTGTGAAATTTAATCAAGGCGCTCCCTATGTTGACCCTTTCTCACCTGCCGGAGCACATAATTTACATCTTCCTTCAGGTCAAGAGGGAGAGCCGGGGTCATT
Source organism: Hyaena hyaena (assembly GCF_003009895.1). Taxonomy (NCBI): domain Eukaryota; kingdom Metazoa; phylum Chordata; class Mammalia; order Carnivora; family Hyaenidae; genus Hyaena; species Hyaena hyaena. The sequence continues at coordinate 904,006 of NW_024080774.1, forward strand.
GTCACCACACTCTCCAAAAGCCGATAATGAAAATATCGAGCATGCTGGGGTTTTCTTGTATGGTTTGCATTTAGACACACACAGCTTGAGGCTTCTTTCTAAGACTAGAAGTAATAGGTTTTAGCGAAAAAAGATAAGCTTTCCCCATTCACATGTTATTTTGGATTTGTGTTCTAACAAAATAGAAATGCACACAGTTGATTAAGTTAAACTGATAAGTGTGTTGTGGTAATTGCCTTAAAATGAATGTAGATAAGTAAAAAAAAAAAAAAAAAAAAAAAAAAAGAAGAAGAAGAAGAATATTCCAAACTAAATGGGATGTTAAGCATGGGCTCTTTGGTCTTGAATAAATCAGATATTTATCTGCACCAGCAACCAATTAAGAAAAAAAAAGTCACATTTAGTCTTTTCTCTCTCCTCCACGGATGGAGATGGGGTTGTGCATATTCCTTATTATCTACTTGTAAGACAGCATGTGAATATATGACTGCTAATAGTTTTACACATGAGTCACATGTATAAGTTTACAATTAGATATTGTAAAGAACAAATGGTTATCCGTTAGGTCATTTGTCCAGAGAAAGGATTCTCAGAAGTAGGGGGGAGCGATCTAGCCCACAGATGACATTTGACAAAATCTGGGGATCAGCTGGTTCTCACAGCTGAGGGGAAGGAAGCTACTGGCCTCATGTGAAGACCCCAGGGGTGCTGCCAAACATCCCACAATGCACTGTTACTCCCAACAAAAATAATTACTTAGGTTCAAAGATCTGTGGCGCAGTGTTCGAGAAATCGTGGTGTAAATGCACTTAGACAGTTACTGGTGTGATATTCACCATGAACCAGGCATGGCACTTACATCTCCATTTCAATTGCCTTACTCAGTTCTCACAATTGTCCTACTATTATTCAGATGAGGAAATGGAGAATAGACTAGCCACGGAAATCAGTGATTTTAACTAGAAATCAGTGATTTGAAGCAAGATTGACCTGGTGCCTACATGACGCAGAACCTCCACACAGGATTTTCCTTCCTTTTGCAGATGAGACCAAGGTTAAGATCACCAACACTGAAGCAGGTGCCAGGCTCCTCATAAGTGAAAAGGTAACCGAGAAGGTGATTCGTTGCCCCGGATCGTGCCTAATACCAGAGTCAACATGTGAGTCAACATGTGAGACGATTCTCACTCCAAATCTAGGTCTCTTTCTACAAAATATGATTTCTTGTGGACAAAATCCGATTGACAATATGAGTCACTGTGGCTGGCAGAATAATAGCTCTCAAAGATGCCCACATCCCAATCGCAGAAGCTGTGAATATGTTACATCATGTGGCAGAGGGAAATTAAAATTGCACATGGAATTAAGGTTTAGTAACCAGATGGCCTGGAGACGGTGAGACTACCCTGAGTTATCACTTGGCACAAAAACCCTTTCCTGGACTGGGACTCCCTTACCATGCTTGCTGTTATGGTATCAGAGTCTACCTCTTACTGCAGAAAACAAAAGCCCATGTGTTTATTTCCTCCAGCTCTCAGACAGATACCATTTGGTTGAATATGTGGCCAGATACCTACCATGAGGGTGTTGAGTTTACAAATGGTGATACAGTATTAGGAATGTCAGAAAATTCCTGCTAGCCACAGAAGTGGCGGCCACAACATCCAGTTTCCAGGGGCCAGGGGACCACGTGTCCATGCTTCCTGGATGAAGGTCGAGCTACATCATCCATGCCCTGTGCTGAAGACAGTGCTGTCTGCAGCAGCCTTCATCAGTGCTCTCATCTACAAGATCTATCTCCCAAGGATCCCAGTTCTCTCAGACAAAAGGACTGATGGGCCTTGTCAAACAGAGAAAGTCCCTGCTCTGTTGTGGCAGTGTCATAGGGTCCCCTCCTTAAGGAGAAGGAAAACACAACAACCCCTCAAGACGTGTAACTTGGTTATATGCGTACGTGACAACATCCCTCATGACTTTGTAGCATGAGACTACTTAATCAGACTGCATGTTTGTGTGTTACCATATATGGGAGATGAAGAATTAGAAAATGCATAAAAAACTATGCCACATGGTGTTTGGGGCTCACATCTTAGGGTACAAACCCGACTGAGAAGTGCCGGCACGAAAAATGTTGATGAAAAGAAAAGCCTCCTCAGTGTCACGCCTCTCTGTGTGAGAATCCTGCTACAATGTGCCATGTGTGATATCAAGGCGTCCCCAGAGGAAGCATGACTGGGGGTGAGGATGCTCACATGGCTCAAGAGCCCACCTTGGCAACGCAAGAGGAGTTGGTTCTCAGGTATGTGAAAGGAGCAGTGCAACCTGGGTAGTGTCAATGCACGGGGGAGTTCCAGGAAAGGTGAGCCATCGGTCTCCATTGGAGCCTATGAGTTTCAGCTATCGGATCCACAAGATTTCCTAATCAATAGTGTCTGAGTCTTTACTCCCCTCCTTTGTTATCCATTCTGATCCACAAGACTTGTAGTCTATGATTCCAGAGATTTCCTCCCATTAATGCTGAAAGAGCAACCCTCTGCCACCTCCATGCTAAAATTTAGTATGATCACCAAGAGGAGCCAGGGGAGGGCTCTCCCTTCCCTTCAGTCTAACTAGCCAAATTTAAACAAAATTTAGGTAGCACCATCCTGTGCCCGAATTGTAAAGCCACAAGCGATAGATGTACCGGCCTCTCAACTGCGCCCTATCTATTTCCAAAAAGACCTCCATGCATTTCGAAAGAGGAATATATCTAAAACAGCAGCACGCCCATGCAAAGGCTGTAACAATGACCTCCATCATATTTTCTTAGGCAGCTATTTCAAAAGGCACTGCGAGATGTGAGACTTATTTTTGTAACCTATTTTCCAGCGTTTTCTCGAATTCAAAATTTATAGGATAATCTAAAGTTTTAGGATTTGAAAAACAGCTGTGGTAATCTTTTCATTTTCTCTAGGCTTTCTCATTTTGAACTGCATCAAAAATAAATATGTTTTATGGCCCTGAACTTCAAGTAGGTTTTAAAAGTCACTTAAGGATATACTTCAGTTATGTTGGGGATCAAATCTTGATGAACAACCCACTCTGTCTATTCCCTCGGGATAACCCACTACTTTATGATGTTGGATTGTGGCCACTGAATAAGAATAATAACAAAAGTCAAGAATCGTGATCAGAAGTAAAAGGGCCCAATCCATGCCATGCTGGGACATGAAACGTCTTATAGGTCTCCGGACAACATAAATATCACCATATTCCAGTGAAGAAGTAAACGGAGTAGATGTAAAGTAACAATAACACCTCAATCATAAAGCCTAAAAATTCAGCAAGCCAACAGTTTCAGACATATAAACTTTAACTTACTTTTATGGGGAGTATGTTATGAATGTCTGTGTCTTGTATCTCTTCCATGACACAGAAGAGCAGCTGATGATGTTACAGCAGAGATAAAATGGGCAAAGAGTGATCTTTGCAACCTGTGTGAGATTGGTGTATGGTACTTGCCTCCGTGAAAAACCATCTAGAGCATTTGTCGAGAGTCCAAGGGCTATTTGCGGGATGCTGGCGGTGAAAATAATCTGAGAACTATCTTTTGAGGCATAAATATTACCCAGTGAACTGTCTGTATTTTGTTATTTACATAGAAACAATACGTAATTATCCTCATGTCAAAATTAGAGCTAGAAAAATCCTTAAAGAGCTGGTATTCTAAAAAAGATAGAGTAAAATTTACAAATTTATTTGTGAAAGGATTTGTCCACAAATTAGCGAGATACAGTTATTTCACCAAGATAATCAGCACATGGTTTAGGGCACATACTCTGGGCAAATCAAGTGCCTTAAGGAGAAGACATCTATTAAACAAATACACCAATAAGTAAGGAAGATGTTTTTATAGACTGTGAAATTCTTTAAAAAGAAAATGAAGAGAGTGAAGAGTTATGGAGTGCAATTGGTGTGGCTACTTTAGATAAAATAGGAAACAGTGAGATGGCACTCAGATATATCAATACTAATATTGATTATATCTCTACATGACAACATACATGAGGATTGGCGTGATTTATTCATTAGATCAAAAAGGAATAAACAACGAACAACCAAAAAACTGGACAAAACGTGTGAAAGAGTTGCATTCAGATATTACACAGTGGTCCGGATAGAAATGTGATCTGTGACAGAAGAAAATATGGTGTGTCTGACAATGGCCCCAGCTGTGCCCAGATGAACATTCTAGGCTGTAAAAGCAGAGAAGTGATCTAGCTGAGGAGGAGGGCAATCTAGCTGAGTTGTGAAGACACAGACAAAATTCAGAGAGGCTGTGTTGGGAACAACCTCCAGGCAGAGTTCCAGAAAGCATAGTGCTCTACAGTAAAAGCGTTCTAAACCTCCTAACAGTAGTGCGCCTGGCTGGCTCACTCCATAGAGCAGAAGACTCTTCACCTTGGGGTCGTGAGCTGGAGCCCCAGGTTGAAAAGAGTTTACTTAAAAAAAAAAAAAGAAAGAAAGAAAGAAAGAATTAAAATAAAAAGCAAAACTCCTACCAGAGATTCATGTTATGGAAAACACTTAGAGAAGAATCCTAGACACAAAATACAGGTATCAATATTGGGGAACATAAGAAGTAAGGAGATTTATGAAAAGAACTGATGTAGATGACCAAATTTCTAAACCGCTCCAGATATAAAGTCCTGGGAACATCCAAAAATGGCTATTTGGATTGAGGTCATGGGTCTCTCACTGGTCAGGTCACAGAGAGCCAGGAAGGGACCTTGTTGCTTTGAAAGGATACAGCAGAGCTCAGTCTTCCCTAAAACCTCATGATTAATGGTCTCCCAAAAACCATCAAGGGTATGAGACATCAAGTAGGCAAATAATTATGCATGTCCATTATAAAACCGTGTCTATTAAAAGAGCTCAGATCTTTCTTTTCTGTTTTAATTGAATGCATTAGTTAATTCATCATCAAAACACCATTTCACTCACAACATCCCCTTCTTATTAAATTAAAAATGTTAAAATACTGAATCAGCATTATAATACAAAATACATCTAACATTTTCAAATAGGATCCTTCTGTTAAACAACCATGTCGTTCGAAGGGTTTATACTATCTCATCAACTTTCGTCTGTAAAACTTCACTGGCTTCTTTGCTTGTTTTACAGTGAAAACCATATTTTCAGTTACCTTCAATTATTTGAAAACCGTAAATATAAGAATAAATAAGAAGACTTATCTCAAAGCTCTAAGTTTGCATTACTGAATCTACCACTTCAAATTCCAAATAAGATCTCAAAAGAGAAAAAAGAATACTTTAGACCAATGTTTCTGACTTTTTTTGGGGGGAGGGTATTTTTTTTCCTAAAAAGGCTTCTCAGGCTTCATGTTCTGTAATCTTAACAAACTTACATATAATTTCAATGCCATACCTATGCTATATATGCATTTGACCTTTATATGTTTAGGTACTGTGTGTACATCTGTGCTTTATAAATAGAGTAAGATTCCTTCCTCCCCAACAATCTTTGTTTTTGCCTTGGATGTGAGATCTCCGCTGACAATATGTGCCCTCGAACAGCACTGTCCAAACTAACTTGCTGTAAAGAAGGAAATATTCTGTAATATATGGAAACCAGTGATTTCATGAGGTTGGGGAATGAGTTTTAACTGTAATTCATTGTAACTAATTTCAATGGCTTCCGATGGTTGGTGGCTACCATATTGGATACCAAAGTTCTAGACAGGGCAGAAGAAAATCAGGGGTGATTTTACTCAATCCACTAGCACCGTGGTGGACAACATTTTGGTTCATCATAAGTGGGATCAGGTGCTAAGGAGTCAAAAGCATCCAGTGAGTAGAAGTCTTGGGCAATTGTCAACACATTATGATGCAGAAGACAACCCCATCCCTACCACAACAAGGAATCTTTCAGACCCTGCATGAACAGTGTCAGGTTGAGAAAGTATGGTGCATGTAGACTAGTTGAAACCCAAGCTAGGGATTTCAGGCTCTCCAAACACCTCCTTTGAGCCGGGGAACAAGACCAAGAGGCTCACTTCCTGCCAGGATTTCGGAAACAGAAAGAAACCGCTATGCTCAGCGAGGGTGTGTGTGTGTGTATGTGTATGTATATATACATTACATATATATATCAAATCTGTCTTTTGGGATTTCTGTCAGGCAAGAATACAAACAGCACTTCAGGCAGAATGTTTACCTACCCTTTCCCTTGGAGTATAAGCAACAGATAACAAAATGCATGCATCTGAAAATCTCTCGACACATTCCCATCCAACTGAGGTGCGCTAATTATTTTACTAACGCTGCAGAGTCGAGCCACAGAAGTCTATTTGGCTTGCATTAGGATGAAAAATATCCTAGATATAGTTTTTGTGCCAGTTTGGAGAATTGGCTCAGAAGATAAGAATTATTGGGAAACCATATGGGACTCTGCAAGCAAAATCGACATTTTCCAGGGAGGTTTTTGGGTGATGAAAACTGTAGAGAAATGTGACACAGGATGTTCACAAATATTTGTATTCCGACCCAGTAGCGGTCCTATAGGAGTAGAGCACACAGCACGTAGATCCCTTGGAGCGGCCATGGGAAACCTGTACGTCCGAACAGAGCGGAAAGCGCCATCTTGCCAGCTAGCTAACAGAGGACCATTTTGCACCCTTTCTTAAATTGTGTGCCCCTCTCCATCTCCGTCTGGTTTCTGTTGTACAGGTTAGGGTGAGGTTAGGCACTCTGAAACACGCATGGCATACAACAGTTTGGGAAAAGCGACGAGAGAGGAAACGCCACAAGCAGAACAAGATATCACAGAGGTCTGGATCTCTGACGGAGGAATCTTAGGCATCCTGGATCAACAGTTAGATATGGAAAGGGTGCACTGCTTCGTGCCACTGAGGGCGAAGATTTAAACTGAAACGCAGTGGCCCGGGGGCTACAATAACTACAAATAAAATTTAAAACACAAACAGAGATGGCTAAATGTTTCCAAAGGGAACACATTTTTAACAGTTAGCATGGATCACCGGATGAGGTTTTCCAGTTCAACACCATGAATACGATTGGAGCACTCAAATACACCATCAGAAATTCATCCCATTTCTTTATGTTTATTTGTTTATTTTGAGAGAGAGAGAGACAGAGAGACAGAGACAGAGAGAGACAGAGAGAGAATCCCAAGCAACCTCTGTATTGACAGCACGGACTTCTACTAGGAGCTTGATGTCATGAATCACGAGGTCATGGCCTGAGTGGAAATCAAGAATCAGATGCGCAAGGGGCACCTGGGTGGCTCGGTCATTAAACCCAACTTCAGCTCAGGTCATGATCTTGCAGTTTATGGGCTTGAGCCCCTCATCGGGCTCTGTGCTGGCAGCTAAGAGCCTGGAGCCTGCTTCAAATTCTGCGTCCCCTTCTCTCCCTCCCCCTCTGCTGCTCACACACTCTCTCTCTATCTCTCTCTCTCAAAAATAAACACTAAAAAAAAAAAAAAAGAATCAGATGCTTAACCAACTGAGCCACCCAGAGGCCACATTCCATTTCTTACAGTTGTATTTAAGCACTTTTAGCTATAAACTCAGCTGCTGCTGAAAACCTCCTATCCCAAAATACTGCTCTTCTAATTCATCATGAAATTGTGCAAAAAAATTAAAATGGGGTCACTTTTGACAAAAGCCTCAAGACTTGCAGCAATTACGCACTTCTCAAAGGTACTGGGGACGTTGCCTCTTCCCAGGAGAATCAATTACCTGTTGGCTCTGTAGTGGGAGGACTTATTGTACCCTAAGGAATCTAGAAACTTCCAGGAGATAACAGAACCTGGAGAAGCCCATGGGAGGCAAAGTCTTTAAAGATCGAGAGGCAAATGAGGGATAAAAAGGAAAGTCTTTAGCTGAAGAGAGTTGCTCATGCATTTTCCGTACTTTTAACTTTTTTATCATAAGGATCCATCAAACTTTATGAGGAACTATAAAGGATTTTATAAAGTAAGAGAGGAAAAGGCCCCAGGTGTAATTCATTTTTTTTTCCTCTTTTTAAATCGAGGCTTACAAAGAATCATATGCTTTAATGGGTGAGATTAAAGGCCACAGGAACTGGACAATGTTTGAGGTCCTCTAAATCAGTACAACTGTTTAAGAAACCTCTTCGGAAACACGAATCCAAATGTAGTAAATGCTGTGCGCTTTGATTCAGTGTTCATATTTATATGAATGCATAGTAAGCATAACCAAACTGCTGTGTGAGAACAGAAGTGTTCATGAGGTGAAAATTACTACACGGGATAGATCCAGAAATACAGAAGATGCTGCATTAATTTCCTGGACTATGACTTATGCCATATAGCCACTTGATAGTGGCTGCGGAGGGTTAGGTTAAGAAGTCTCTGACTACTGGCTTTCTCATATCTGTCCCTAGAGTAGCCTCCGTGTCCAGGAAAAACGCTGGATAACTATGGAGAGTGCGTCTTAGAACTTGGCCTTTTCTGTGGTCGCCAGGGGAAGAAACTGAATGGTGGATTCTGGGGGTTTATTTTCTGTGCTTCCATGCAAAAGCCAGTGAATTAGAAGGAAGACAATACATCCATGGAGCTTAGATAAAAGGGCAGCAGATTGACTTCTCTTAAAGATTCTTTTGCATAGTCTCCGTTCTGTGTGCCGGAGCCCCAAGGAGTCACTCAAGCCACCTGGGAGACTGAATGGATCCTGGACCTTCTCAGACGGAAGCACAGAACACCCCTCCAAGATAAGCAGGAGAGGGTCCCCACAAGTCTCCATCTCCTTCAGAGCCTGCCATAAGGAAAGTGTTCCTGGCCCTCCACAGCCACCTGAGTTACTCACGGGACACCCCTTGCGAGCAAGAAGAAAGAAAGTACATTTCAATTAGGGGGACCGTGCCATCCACAGAAATAAGGATGAGCCTCATATCTGGAGCCCATAGTTTGTACTCCAGTTAAAATAATGGGCAGCGGCACCCTGGTGACTCAGTCAGTTGGGTGTCTGACTCTTGGTGTTGGCTGAGGTCACAATCTCATGGTTTGTGGCTTTGAGCCCTTATGAGGCTCCGAGTTGACGCTGTGGGGCCTGCTTGGGATTCTCTCTCTGCCCTTCACCTGCTCGTGCTCTGTCTTTCTTGCGACATAAATAAACTTAAAAAATAATAACAATGACCAACAAAGAGAAAAAATTCACAAGTTATAAGACGGTATAATGAGGAATCCACACTGGATGCCTGGGTCTAAAATAACGAGTTCCTAAACAAACAAAAACAAGTAGACCCAGAAAGAGAAACACACCACGGAAAACTGAATAGCCATGGCAAAAAATTCTCCAAACAGTAAAAAAATAAAAAATCACAAGTAAAGGTGAGGGATGTGGAAGACACAGCCTACAGTTAGGAGTGTACTGAGTATATGCCAAGACATATAATCCTCACATAAATATGTGTGAGGTAGTGCTGTAATATTTACGTAAATCACATGACTGCAATGCATATCCATCTGCAAATTACAACTTCCACCACCATGCTTGATGGGTCGGTGACTCACCACTAAGACAGCCAATAGAAAACCAATTTCTGAAAACAGCTGAGAGTACAGACCTTAAGTCTTGACTCGTTGGGTCGAAATTCTAATTCTCCTATTTCCTACCTGTGAATTCTTTACCTTCCATATACTTCAGTTGCTTCTTTTGCAAAACGAGCACAAAATATGACTGGCCTTATAGGGTGAATATACGGATTGTATGCCTTAAAACATGTGTTACCCACCTTGCAAAGGCTACATGATTAGTACCATTAACTTACTCTTTTGAACAGCAGAGCCATATTTTATAGAAGGCACTTAACAGCTACCCTATTGACAAATACCCAGAAGCTTTTATCCCCTCACTGCTACAAGCTTCCTTGGACACAACATCATTGTTCATTTGTTCAAATGTCTGATAACTTTTAATTTACATATTTGGTGCCAAGTTCATTAACCTTGAGGAAGTGTGAAATATTTAAATCAGGATTTGGGACTTGACGTACTTAAGTAGGTTAGGTGTCTGATTACATGTAATGATGACGATGATGACTTTGATGGATAATAACGTATATCATGCTCTCTGGAGGCATTACCTAATTCGGTCCGAAATCCATTTCCTGTGGGACCACCATAAACTGAAGCTCGCCTGAAGCTCTTAAGAAAATACACATCACAGCTGGGGTTCAAATAAAAGGGAAATCCCTTCGGTCCTAGTAGTTTTTATAACATTTGTACCTTGGAGACTATTTAATTGTACATACGTGTGCATATTAACTGATTTTCTATATTCAGTTTACTATGACAGCATGTATTGTTTTCTCTCTAATACCTTCTTTAGCTCCCAAGACAGTGGTTTTTCCCCCAAAACAATTGTAATGCTATTCATCATCAGAGACTGACAGAAATAGCAATGATCATAAGACAAAATACTTTTTAATAGGGGTCCTGAGCACCCCTTAGAGATGTTCACTAGCCCTGGTTTGTAAAACATAAATTGTTTGTGAGCATTAAAAAAAAAAAAAAAAAAAAAAAAAACTGACTTAAAAGCCTGAATGTGGTATAGCTTCTCCCGGAAGGTCATCTAAAGATGTGGCAATATCTGGGTATCTGTGACTGGAGGTTCGCAGTCGGAGATGACAGCGGCTCTCTTGCAAAGGATTCACTTTCTGGTTAACCAAAACTTCCCTCAGTTCTGCTCTCTGGAGTCACACCTGCCGGCCTGTGAGATTCCATCTCCTGATTTTGGATGTGTCCACCATTCGATGGAGGGCATAACGTTCTTAATCCCACTGAATACACAACATCCTAGAAATGAATGCCTTCTAAAGAAACATTTTAAAAATGAGAAGACTGGAGCGTAAGGCTGTTGGACAGAACTCACTCCACATCCCCTAAGGTGGCTCAGCCAGGACAGAACATACATCCCTGGCCACACAGCAGAAACTCTCAGCCTTTATGCTGTTTTGTCGCCCTTGCATAATATACACTCACACCAAGTCGTTTCATTTGCATTTGTGGCTCTGTAGCCCCGGAGTTTGCTTTTCCAAAGCGTGTGCTGACTACTCCTTCTCCATACTTGGACGCCGCACTGTTAGTGAGGGAGAGTATGGCTGTGTGGCCCTGCCTGCCTGTCACTGTGACGCAAGTCACCTCCTTCCCACATCCATCGAGTCTTCCCCGACCTCATCCATCCACTCATTCCATTACTTCCTCACTGTCCACCCTTTCTCTTCTCACTCCATCCTCAGCTGTCCAAAATGCAGAAATAAAGGTTTAATTTTTTCCACTTGTAATGAGAGATAATTGGCATGCATTGTTACAGCATATGTTTAAGCCACCCATGCAAGATGATGGTTTGATTTACATGTACTGTGCAATGATTATACTAATGTAGGATCAGCTAACATCCGTCATCTTTTTCTGTTTCTAAATATTTTTATATTCATGTGCCCCTTTGTGTTTTCTTCACAGTGAGTGCATCTTGCCTGATTGAAATGTTAAGTTGAGGGGCACCTGGGTGGCTAAGTTGGTCAAGTGACTGACTGTTGATTTCTGCTCAGGTCACGATCTTAAGGTTCCTGAGATCAAGCCCTGCGTCAGACTCCATGCTGAGCACGCAGCTGACTTGGGATTCTCTCTCCCTCTTTCCCTCGTCCCCACTTGCTCGTGCATGCTCTGACTCTCAAAGTAAATAAACAATTTAAAAAAAGAAGTGTTAAGTTGAATAATTTTATTTTCTAAACCATCACCCTTGATACTCATTCTCTGCTAACTCAAATGTTCTGAGTTACATCTTCATCAGCCAAAACGTAGGAATTGTGAACTCTGTGTGGTCAAGTCAAGCCGTTTTAAACATTATTCCCTTGAAGACTAAAAGACATTACATCCTTCACCTTATCCATCCTTTGGGGGTAAAGACTTCCCAACTAGAATTAGTTATTAAAACACACACATACACACACACACACACACACACACACACACACACACACATATCACTAGGGTGTGTGAGTGGCTCAGTCTGTTAAGCATTTGACTCTTGATTTCACCTCAGGTCATGATCTCATGGTTCCTGGTATCAAGCCCTGAGTAGGACTCTGCACTTGCAATGTAGAACCTGCTTGGGATTCTCTCTCTCAAATTCTCAATTCTATCTCTGTCTCAAAATAAATAAAAGCTTTAAAAAAATTTAAAAAAAGTATTGTCACCAATAATATGAGTTGTTGATCCTTTTATGCATGTCTCACTAACAAAGTTAATCAAAATGCACACCACCGTGGACTACAGTCCCAGGCATCACTAGGTAGTAGATAGGCAAGCTTCACTTCAAGACTTCCAGAGCTTCCAAAGCATTGCCCCACACCCCCTCCTGCAGCTTGGAGTTGACCCCCTACCGCAGATCAGGAAGTGGGCCTTCTTTCTAGCTTTACTCCCTGCTTATGTTCAAAGCAGCACATGTTCTCTTTATTATTTGCACTGATCTGACTACAACTTAATGACAACATATGCATGAAGGGGCTGTCTCATGGTGACATTTTTAAATTTAAGACTATTATTTCCTATGGCAAAAGAAAAAAATCTACCTGCTCCTCCACCCCGCAAACAAAAGTCCTGTATAAGAAACTATTAGATACACCAGTGATGTGGAAATGCTCTGAGGAATGGATGGATCTGTCTAGTTACTCATGATCTTTGCAATGGCCCCGAAGGTGATGGGAGGATAAGGCAAAGGTCTGGAGAAGCTTTGCTCTTACTCCTTCACTAGCTGGTCAAATCCTTTCTTCTAAGAGAGAACAAAGGGGTTTCGCTGATGCTGCTAAAGGACTGTAAGGAATTAGAGACTGAACTCCCTGTTCTCCAGCTCAACAACTTCATCCATGACACAGATCTAAGTCCTTCCTTGCAAAGTCCATGAGGAGACTTAGCTCATTGGAGAGCTAAGCTCCCACACTGAGCACTCATTGTGCACTGGCTTCGGTCAACACAAAACATTCCACGAGAACCACCCGGTTCTACCACGTGCCGGACACCATTCCAGGCCTGTGGATACAACAGGGAACAAAACACACACCATCCTGGGCCTCTTGAATCATGCCAAATGTAGAGACACAAAAAATAAACAGCTGAAGAAATATTGTGTCCTGTTAGGCTGTGATAAGCACTAAAATAATAAGAATGATAATCATGCAGCACGATGAGAGATAAGCAGAATGGGGATAGGGATCTAAAGACCACAACCACCTCCCCATGGTTATTCTTAACCAAACCTTCCCCTCTCCACACAAACATGTCCAGATGGCTTCTCTCTTTCTCTTGTAGCTGTACGTTTCTTCTCATCGCTAACGTGGTAACGCAGGACAAGCATCAGGCATACCCTGTTCCTTACTATCGCCCCTCAAGAGCTGTTATATCTCCACTGTAAATATTCTTCATGGTGCACACACTAGGCTCCTTCTTCTTGCGGTTACGGGGTTTCAGTCAAAGTGCCTGCAGGTCCCTTTTCTTTGCAAAGGACAGGACTTATTTTTACTTGTTAAAACCTTCATCCTGTCAACGTGTGCTGGGAATCTGCCTCTCCATCCCAGTGGGCGGTGCCACAGAACCAAAGTCCATAACGCCTTATTCTTTCCTTTGAGGACCTCACAGGATGTGGGAGACTGAGGTGTAAACAAGTACTTTAGATAAGTTTCATCTGTGCCACTCGGATGGTTATAGGTAGATCTGGACAGTCTCACGTCTTCATCCAGAATAACGGAGAGGCATACTGTATAGTCACCTAGTCTCCATAACAACCCTGGGCAGAATTTTTTTTTTTTTTCCTTTGAGAAGTGGGTCATTGAAACATGTATTAGAATAATTTTGACTTCAAGGCACAGACATCAGGAGGACCTGGATGACTCAGGTGATCAAATGTCTGATTTCAGCTGAGGTCATGATCTCATGGGTTTGTGGGTTTGAGCCCTGTGTTAGGCTCTGTGCTGACAGCTCAGAGCCTGGAGCCTGCTTCGGGTTATGTGTCTCCCTCTCTCTCTGCCCCTCCTTAACTCACTCTCTGACTGAAAAATATAAACATTAAAAAAAAAAAAAAAAAAAAAAAGAAGCACACATCATTTTTTGCTACTTGAAGACCTAAATGGGAATTTGAATCATAATTAGGTTTCCCACTAACTGAAAGAGTTGGAAAAAACACCCCAAAGCCCAGGGACAAAGGCAATTCCAGAGACCTCACCTGATAAAGATTACGCATCTATGAGAGAGTAGATACAAACACAACACAGGGTCCAGAAGTCCCAGTCCCTGAATCTCAATCCCAAATTTCAGTCTTTTGATCTATCTGATGAAGATCCAATGTGAACTGGCCATGAATCAATCAACTACCCAGAGGTGAATCAGTCTTAAATCAATCAACCTTGAATCAGTCAATATTGAATCAATCAACCTTGCCTCAACATTGAATCAACTCAACCTTAAAACAATCAACTACCCAAAAGAGCAAGTGCTCGTGCAACTTGGGTATAAACACTGGGCCAATCTCTCTAAGGTACCATTTCCAGAGAAGGGGGAGGAAGCTGTATAATGAGATGTTCACAGGCAGCTCACTCCCTGCTTTTATAACATCACTACATCCAAGACAACCTATGTGAGCAATAGTGAAAGTGGCATTGAGGGAAGGCAAATAAGGTTGGAGACATTTACTTGGAAGGCTGACTCAGTAATTGTCATCAAGCAAATGAAGGGTCATTATGGAGAGAACTCTGGCCAACTCTTCTTAATCTTCGTAGAGCAGGAATAAATGGATTTAAGTGCCAACAAGGGAAGGTTAGGTTCGAGATTAAAAAGAATGTCTTGACAGTAAAAGTTGTTAAGCATTAGCCAAAGATTCTTGGTCATAAAAGGCATTAAAAGAGATCCAAGTCTTCATTTTAAAAATCACTTAGGTTACCATTTCTTTTATATAAAACTGATTGTTATAAGAAGGCGTTAGGATGGAAAGACAATTACCAGAAGAAACAAACAATTTTTATAATAACATTTGAGACTTGGGAATTAGGCAATTGCATGGTGTCCAAAAGAATTAGAAATAATAGATAAGACTTGGTTTTAGGTTAAGGATTTTTTTTTTTGGTCAAATACAAACACTAGGAAGATAATGAAGGTCACTACAATTTATCATGTTATGTTTTGAGTGCTATGTCGTGGGACTTCCCCTAGACAAGAATGTTGGCTTAATGAAGTATCCTGGGTAATTATAATCATTAGGAGGCCTTTCAACGCAGATACACCCTACTCCAAAACTGTGTATTTATTGAACACCCTGGATTTGTTCTTGCCAGCCTGAAACACCAATGACAACATACAGTATCACCAGGACTGTCACATAAGTTTGCTAGGCAGGTATTTGTAGTTTATTCCAACAAACTGTAGAAATTAAAGCACCCAGGCAAGGTGTACGGAATTGGAAATGTGGGAGATACTGTATGGAACAGTGAAGGAAAACTACAAAGTGTCAGGTACACATTAGTAATGATGGATATGTAAGTGCTTGACAGGAAATACCCACATTTTCCCATGTATTATCATACAACTTCTGTGCACAGCAGCACTGAGTATCCATATTTAGATTATTTCCATTCACAAGCCTTTACAGTCATAAGCTATTAATTTCACTTTATTAAGTCAAAGTTCAGGTTCAAGTCTTGAATCAAGCATTGCCTGGGAAACCATACGTTATTTCTTACAGCATTTACTTAGATCACAGTAGAGTAAATCATGCAGATGAGGCAGTATGTGAAGTGTTGAAGTAAATCCATCAGTTTGCACACTGTGGTCTTTGCATAGAAGTCTGTGTAGGGTAACGCCGCCTTAAATACTGACCCCCAAAATGCATATAGCACAAATTCACCATTTTCAGTGTCTTGCTATTGCTGTTGCTTTTGTCATGCTTCTATTAGAGAAACAGGAGAAGTTCGTTTGCTGTTTTATCACTAGGACCAAGTAAAAGAAAGCTTATGTACAATGGAGTACTCAGGAATTAGCAAAAAGTTATCAAGTGGAACAAAACACACACACACACACACACACACATACACACACACACACTCACTTACGTACAATGTATTCTTTCACTGAAAAATTTCTATGCATTGATTAGCTCCACTGTACTGGGGGCTTTACAAGTTAAAGCTACAAGCAAACAGACAATTAAAATATAATGTAAATCTCTTTCTAATTAAGGAAAGTTCAGCATGATGTTAAAACCCAGACGTGTAGCACAGTGACCCAATTTGTGTGTGTCATCTATTCCCTGGTAGCTGCATGCAGTGTCTTCCCTAATTACCTGCACCCAGAAAGTGGTTTTACCCATGTACTTCTGGGGTCAAGTCATATTCAGACAAGCCTCTTGCTATGCTCTGCATGAAATTGAGTCTGAGAGGCAGCTTTTCCCACGTGCTCTCAGCATCCAACTCATTATTGTTCTTCTTATTAGTTTACATTATTGTTGCTATTGACTTGTTTTGTATTTTTACATCTCATTTTACCAAGAACTTTAGCTTACGATCCAAGGGAAATCCTACATTGTGGCTGTCTACACCCTAGTTCAGAGTTACAGCAATGAGCAACCCTTCCCTTTGTACAGGAAGCTGACTCACACATGCCAAGAGCTGATGGGCCCATTCTCCCAAAGCCTGCCAAGGGCTGAATTGGGCCAGGGAGGCAGAATCACAGAGGATTTTGAGTGTTTTCTTGATGACCTAAATAAGCATAGTCCACTTTCAGGAACTGGGGTCCAAAGTCCTATCTTTGAAACTCAAATAGAAAATTAAGGATCTCACTTGCTTGGCCCACAGAGTGAGAAAAAATGATGCAATTACTATTTCAACCAGCAATGTGCAGCCTACTAGCCCAGCAGCAGATACCTGCAGCCTGACACAAGGTAACATCACCGCCACTTGAAGGGGCAAAGCAGTGGATAATGTATGTGTGTGCCCGTGTGTGGGCAGGTGGCAAATGATAATGCACAGGCTGAATTTAAATCTCATAAAATTTAGGGTCAAAATTCTCCTTATTGTGTAGAAAATCATCAGTTTAGTTGTCAACAACCTGAGCCTCCATCAAATGCATTTGCCAGCCGAGTGTTAATTCAAAAATTACTTGACAGTAGTACTAGTACTCGGTGGATATGGCTGTTAACCAGTTCAGCACATCGAGCGTCCCGCTTCTCCATCACGGGCACTGTCTTAAATGTGACTCTCCCCAAAACAAATCCACCCTCCCAGGTAAGGATGAGGACTCACATCATTTATTTGGAAGGTGGTTCTTCCCAAGGAAGATGCAGATTGGTGAGACGGGAAAGCAAGAAAAGCCAATGAAGACTGTGTTAACAAGTGAGTACCCTGTGGAGAGCAGGGACTCAATCCTCTGGGAGAAAATGTGTCAAAGTTGTCCAAAGAAGGGGCCAAGAAGCTGGGACATATCAACTCAGCTGGTTGAGCTGACAAAGTAGTGGCCCAGTGCATCCAGCTTGCTCCTTCCTGGGGTCAGAGACTGCCTGCTAGGGTGATCTGTGGGGACAGTGTGACTATGGGCTGAGTGACTTGAGCATGTGAAATTCCACACTGATGACCCATTGTATAGTTAGATCTCCATACAGATCAGCAGAAGGTCCAGTATTATCAAGAGCCCGTGCAAGAAACCCATCCAACACTCTTGTCCACAACTGTTAGGAGATCTCACACAGTCAAATGGTATCTCTCCCAACATGGACATTTTGGACACAAGGCTCCTATTGATAGCTGCAGGGTGTCAGGTATGACATTCCTTCTCCCAGAGTTAAGCATTTTACTTAAACTGGTGTGACTTTTTCTTGTACATCTTTCAGTGGGTAACAGTCTTTCCTGTTCCTCGGAATTGCCTCTTGCCAGCAAGTCTGGGTTGGATGATTGGGTGGGTGCAGGTGCCACACTGGGAACCCACTGACGCACGTGTGTCCACTCGGCTGTCTTCATTCAACCTGAGATTGTAATGTTTACCTTATGTTACGTCTGCCTACAAGGCAGAACCGGGTGAAGACTCAAAGGGAAGAGACAAGAGTATGAAGCTCCCTTTCTTTAGAACTCTTATGTCACTTCTAAGCACGCAAATGGATGCCCGTGGGAGGTCCACCTAAAAACAGTATTAAAAATCTCTGAACCCTTCTGTCATAGTCAAAAAACAAAAAACAAAAAGAAACAAAAACAGTATTCTGTTACACTTTCCCCGTCCCTGCTTAACTCTTCCCAGAAAAATGTTATTACATGGAAATGGTCTCAGATCTACAGAACTGAAGTCCATACCTATTTGGCACTTTCCCGGTTCTACAGGCAAAACAAACAAATAAACACACAAACGGCTTTGAGTAGTGCCTAAGTGACAGCGCCACACCTTTGGAATAAATCTCTAAGTGAAATGCACACTTCCAAACAGAACCCTTCCCAGCCCCCAGCCCTGCGCTTCTAAAGCCAAGGGAGAGGAAAGCTACCTTCTTCACACAGTTTTGCTGCCTATGAACATGACCTCTGATTTGTTTCGATGTAGATAGACGTCACACTGAGGATGAATGTCCAGGGTCTTCGGACTCCCTGAATTTTGGGCAAAATCACCCTTCACTCAGGATAAACTTTCGGGGGAGCTCTTCTGAAATACGTAGTTAACTAAGTACATTGCTACTTTAATACAAACAAAAGTTAATTCTGACTGCTGAGCGTGTCATCACTGGAAATAAAGGTCCCTGGTTATGTGTGCAGGGCTCTATCAAAAGACAGGCTTTTCAGACATACTAAAGAGAGAGACAGAGCTAAATGCATATAACATGATTCAATTCACACGTCTGCTCTTTCTCATCACCTGCATTATTGCATGTGACCTGTTTTGGGCACTTTGATAATGGAACTTTCCCAAGATCCAGAGAAGAATTTCCACTTTAGAAGTGCGAATGAACATAGTAAAATTCAACAGTACCAACTCCAAACTTGAGAAGTTCATCAATATTTACGCAGTTGGATTACAGTCATTTACAGATGATGCAATCAGCACTGGAAGCTAGCTATCTTGTGCGAGTTAATTTTAAAGTTCAAATGCATGCAGTAGTCATGTTTGGGTACTTAAATGTCTGTTACCTGGGTGTAAATGCCAGACTTAAAGTCACGTTGAAAAGTGCATATTGAAATAATCAGCTTTAATTTATTTCATCTTATAGTCTTACTTTTTAAGTGGTGAGTTAATTGAAAGTGTTTGCAGTTAACATATTGCACGATTTGGTTATATATGGCAAAATATAACTTTAAAATGAATTTTGCTTAAGCAATGTTGAACGTATCATTTGGAGAGTTTCACAAACCTTGACATTTAAATCCACGTGCTCACTGTGTTATCCGAAGTTGGCAGATCGAGATTGGTATGGATTTATACAAGCGTAGTATAATAGTAAACTGGACTCAGTAGCAAACCCAACACTTTTTAAAGATGAAATTCAAATAAATGAGGAACCTATTTCCATGTTAATTACTTATGTGAAAGAGAACAGCAGAAATACTTATTTCTGTAGAGCCAGGCACAAAGTCTAGCATACAATGGGTAATCAATACATGCTCATTAAGTAGAGAGGCTGGATGGCAATCTTTAAACAAATTTGATCATCAGAGGCAAGTTTTGAAGAAGTTATACCAGCCTTCCCCATCGGGACTTGGGGACACAATATCCATAGCTTTAAGTGATCCATCATGGGCCTGCCAGTATTATTCCATTATATGTGATGAGAAATGAGAAGATTTTGTTGAAATTGTCATCAGAAAGCCTTGGTGATATTTGAGAAGCATCCCACAGCGGTGCTAGAAGACAGATTGCTAGTGATAGTAGAGTGAATGTTAAGTGGGGGCACCGGGGTGGTTCAAGAGGTTAAGAGTCCAACTTCAGCTCAGGTCATGGATCACACAGTTTCATGGGTTTGAACCCGGTGTCGGGCTCTGTGCTGACAGCTCAGGGCCTGGAGCTGCTTCAGATTCTGTGTCTCCCTCTCTCTCTGCCCCTCCTCTGCTCACATTATGTCTCTGTTTCTGTTTCTCAACAAATAAATGTTAAAAAAATAAAAAGTGAATGTTAAACTTTATCACTCTGGGTTTGTCGGAAATCCACATGTATCACAAGATTGTTGAAAAATTTCCCAAAAAACATGCAACAGCGATGTATTCATGAAAATGGTCATACCTTTTTTTAAAGGCAGAATGAGTTTATCATTAAGTAAACCTAAATGATTTGTTTTATGAAAAAAAATCATCACCCTAATTAATCACCAGTCTGCTTTTTGGTGTTACTGAATACCAATTTAGTTATCCAAAATCAATAAAAGGGATCTGCCTGTGTTATTTCATCTGCGGTTTACCTTTTTGAAACCTGTTCATTAATACTAGTAAATACTCCCATGTACTTTCCCTCAATGACACAAACAAAAATGTCCTCTCAGTCTAAATACATGAGACAATGTATATGTGTCTTGACGCTTTTGTCCAGATGTCTGAGAAACTCATGGTACTGAATGCAAGATTGTCAGGGTATTCTTTCAAGTTAGGTATTGGGTATGATCGAGAATGGGCACCTCTTCAAGAGTACAGGGTACAATCCAGACAAGGTACCCCTTTCAAGTGAAGTACTGAGTTTGATCCAGAATGGGCACCCTGTCAAGTTCGATACTGGTTATGATCCAGAATGGGCATCTGTTAAAGCACCTGCTGGCTTCAATACAGAATGGGGACCTCTTCAGGGGTAGGTTGTAGGTACGATTCGGAATGGGCATTCCTTCAAGATAGGCACCCAATCCAAGTAGATACTCAGTATAATCCAGAATGGACACCTCCTCAAGGTAGGCACTGTCTACAATCCAGAATAAGCACCTCTTCAAGGTAGGCACTAGGTATGACCCAAAATGGGCAGCTCAATTCATCAGGTCTGATACTGGATTTGACTCAGAATGGGCTTCTGTGACTCATTGCCCACTGCCTGCTTTCATACAGCCCACAAGCTAAGAATGGGTTCTGCATTTTAAATCATCAGGGAACAATTTAAAAGAAGGAAATTATGCCATGGCATGTGAAAATTATATGAAATTCAAAACTTTGTGTCTCTACATCAAGTTTTATTGGACAAAGCCTTGCCTGTTTGGTTAAGTGTTGCCTGTGGCTAATTCCACTCTACATCAACCAACCTGAGGAGTTACACTGGAGATCACAAGACTCCCACCCCTCCCAAGCCCAAAGTATTTACTTTCTGGTCCCAAACAGAAAACATTGGCTGCTGTCGATGTCTGGGCTAGCACTCTTGAATACATGAAGGTTAGGTTAAGTTTAAAAAAACCGTAAAGTGATCTTAACTTTACTGTAAAACTATAAAGTGATCTCTTTAATATTGTATAGTACAAATATTTGAAAATGCTCAATAATAAATGATTTGGATACTGGAAATCCCAAACCACTAAGAACTGAGTAAGAAGGCAAAAGCCAAGAAGTTAGAGTAAGAGTGAATACTTACATTTAAAAAAATAAGTTCTGGAATCTAACTTGGCCCTGAGCTCCAGGCACACTGGCTAAAAATGAAGAGAAGAAACTTTGTCTCTGTCTTTTTCTCTCTCAGTCCTGAGTGTAATCTAAGTCTATTTCTACCACCATTCGTTATTAGAAAAAATCCCACTGGTAAGCTTCATGAAATAGGTCATTGGTTAGTAGGAAACTATATATACATAGAAACAATCCCAAAGTTGGGATTATGGCCAAAGCAGAGAGCGGTAGCTTTCTAAACTAAATCTGAATTCTTCATGTTTAAAACTCTTAGGACTAAGATGGCATCTATTTCTCCCTGGGAAAATGTTGGAGGGAGATTATTCACATACAGTGCTTTAATCCCTGAGCCCTAATTTACCCTAGAAAATGCCTGTTATCAATCATGAAAGAGGGTCTCCATCTGAGGCTGTTGCTATTAGCATGCAAATGTGTGATACTAAAATAACGTATAAAGAAAGACCACAGAAATGAGGAATGAGGCGTGCTAAGCATCGTCACTTAAATGATCTAAAGGAACACGTTGAGGACCTCAAGTCACCACTGTTCTTCAGAAGATGTTAAAATCAGAACCTCAGGAAATCCCTGAGAATTTCATTTCAACTCAAGAGTTCTCTTAAATACATTATTTTCTTGGTAAACAAGGGTGCTATGTCAGCAAAGTCAAAGGAGCTAACGGAATCTCTGTTTTGGCCTCTTTTTGCACAAAATAGATGGACATTTTTCTGTCCCAAAGGAACAGTCACCCATACTTTAACATTAAACATGCACAATGGTGGTATCTTTCCAGCGGCAAAATGGCATCACAAGCCTGGGAGTAGAGCACCTGTCCGAATAGCAAACTTGAATTCCTCCTAACAAGATGAAACAAATTGGAAAGAATATGAACTCAATTCTTGCAAACAAATAACTGCCTCTTCGAAGTGAACAGAGAGTTCTCATTGCTAATTAGCAGAGACAATGATATTGTCCAAATGGACCCTCACTGAAAGTTCTCGTGTCATTCTGGAGAAGACTCAGCGACTCGTGAGTTGAACAAAACAGACACATTAAAATATCCAATAAATAAATGATTTAAATGGGGGTCCAGTTGAGACCTGATAACCATTTAATTACAGAGGATTTCAGAATGTGATGACCAAAAACCTGCTTGGAGATCATATTCTCACCCTGAAGATCAGAAGTCTTCATTTCACTATGAAACAGCAGACATGTTGGGAAGTGATGCTTGTACATGTGATCTGAATTTGTGCACATTCTTTTCTGAAAGGCACCTTGGGGGATTCTCACAGGAAGAGGACGTGTCACACCAGCCACGGAAGCACACCGCAGCAGGACTGGAAATTTGAGAGAACAAGTACACACTAGCGGCCCCAACAGGAAAGCATGTAGCCGGCTCACCCAGAAGCTACATGTGAACTGCAGACGGGAAGTCAACCTTATTTATCCCATGATTCGACCTGGACACAGCCACCTGATTCCGTCCAATGACAAGGTTCTGGTCTGTGCAATGTCCATTGTGTCCCTCCACAACAGCATCTTGGAACATTCGCTAACTTTTTATGGGACAGGTGCCTCTCAGGAAACGCATGTAATTTGTATGGATACTGCATTGACATTATACTGTAACAAATTTATACAAGACATGCCATTCTTGAAATTTTGTATCTCTATGAATATTTATCAGTGTCATTCAAGAGAACAGATAAATTAAAAAAAAAAATTTACATTTATTTATTTTTGAGAGGCAGAGTGACCGGAGTGTGAGCGAGGGAGGGGCAGACAGAAAAGGAGACACAGAATCTGAAGCAGACTCAAGGCTCTGAGCAAACGTTCAGCACAGAGACTGATGCGGGGCTCAAACCCACGAACCGTGAGATCGTTCGGACACTTAACCGACTGAGCCACCCAGGTGCCCCAAGATAACAGATAAATTATTATGCATGGTGTGATCTTAATGCTACCACTAACCCAATCCATTTCAGTATTACAAACTGTAATGTGGAAGCAATATGTCTCATAATTCAGTAACAAATTATCAACAATGTGTCCTGATAAAGTATGAACTACACCATAATTTCTAAGGATTAATTGCCAAATTAATCCTTATATATATATCTATTCAACAGTACCTTCTTAAAAACAGGTTAATTTTAATCTTCAGAAGGACTAGAATGAACTCACAATATTACACACCTACCTTATTATTGCTTACAAGCTGTACATTTTATCTTTTTTAATAAAAAACCTCAGAGTCTCCCAAGAGAAAATTTAGTAAACTTCCAACTCAACACTCATTCATGATACCGACCATTAGTGAAATAGGAAAAGAAGTAACCATCTTACCTAAAAAACTACTACGGATGTATAATTCAGAGCAAATGCAAGACAGAAATCATTTCTGTTGTACTATGCATGGAAGAACACATACTATGTAATAACAAAATAAATGCATGTGCAAATTGAAAAGGAAAGGATTGGAAAGAAAACAAATGAATGCCTTGTGGATGAAATGATTGCTGCATGGAAAACCCCAGAGTATCAGCATACCAATTATTGTGAGAATTTACCAAGTTGGGCTACAAGAAGATCAATATAGAAGTTTACTGCATTTAAGGGTACCAGAAATGATGTAGAATAAATATTTTCTAAAATTATGGTTTACCATAAAATCTATGGTACCTCGTAAAGTTAAACATGCTAGAAGTTTACACCTTACGATAGACTTAGATACATTCTACAGTTAAATACAATTGTTGGTTCAAAATGACAATTCATCATTGGAAAGAATAAACAGACTCGTCCAGAAACACGCTGATACATGTATGGAAATGTGATATTAATAGAGGTAGCAATGCCCTAACTTGGGGACTCATGAATTAATGTGATGGGATAATTGGTAATCAACAGAAAAAATAAGGGACGTGGACTAACTCTCAAGTCTTTCTTTTTTTTAAGTTTTATTTACTTATTGAGAAAGAGCGTGCAAGCCAGGGTTAGAAAGAGAGGGAGAGAGACTCCCAAGCAGGCTCCACTCAGCACAGAGCCTGACCCATGGCTTGATGTCACAACCACAAGATCATGACCTGAGCGATATCAAGAGTTGGATGTTTAATCCATTGAGCCACCCAGGTTCCCCTGGACTTCTCCTCTCATATCTTTTTATTAAGAGCTAGATTTCCATAGTGAGAGCTATGACTTATTTATGAACTACATCTCTCTGGCATTCTTAAAAAAATGTTTATTTATGAGAAACAGAGAGAGATAGAACACGAGCAAGGGAGTTGAAGAGAGACAGGCAGAGACACAGAATCTGAAGCAGGCTCCAGGCTCTGAGCTGTCAGCATAGAGCCTGACGCTGGGTTCGAACCCACAAACCATAAATTCATGACATGAGCTGAAGTCGGACACTTAGCCACCTGAGCCACCCAGGTGCCCCTCCTCTCATAGCTTAAACTTCATTACTGATAGAGGAAGGCCGTGAAAAAGAAACCTGTAAAAAAGACTTTTATAAGAAAATATACTGTAATGTTTTTCAGGGTAAGGAAAATATTTTTTGAACCTAATCCATCAAGAAATCCCCAGCATTATATTAGATAGGTTGTTCTGCCTGTGGTATTTATTGGGTTCCCTTCAGCTTTAAAAACCTCATGTGTGCATATGATTGAAACAATCTCATTCTATGCATAAATGCATGTTCCATTAAGAGCAAATACCTTACTCATTCTTCTGAAGTTTCCAAGTTTCAGGTTTACAAGTTTCTAACTTAGTGAAAATGCTCCCTGGATGCTGCAGAGCAATTTTGTAAATTGAGTTTGTGAACTTGACCCTGAGTTCCTCCAGAGAATTGGGTTTTGATGAATGAACAATCAGACTAAGGTATCTGCATCAATCCTCCGTTCATCCACAATTATTAAAACTTAAAATTGCACACGGCCCTTATGACTCCCCTCTAATAGGGAGGTGGTCAAAATGGAATATTTCCCCAGCATGGACCTGGGAAAATAAAGGACTTCTTCTTGCAACTATGATGTTGACGATGGAATAGATTCTCATGGCAATTAAACCTTTAGGGGAATAAAAAACAGCCCTGAAATCATCCGCTGTTTAAGTTAAATACGTGTGCAAGTCTCTCAAAAGACTATTTTTGTATACAAGCGATGCCATTTTAAAAAGACACCGTAGGAAAGAAATCTGCGTGCAAGCCCCACTGATATGCCCAGATAAATTACTCTGTTTCCAAAGTTCTGTGCTTGTGATGTTGTAAACTAGTCAGATTCCTCCTAAGAGCAATAGGAGCAAGACATTTCATTTCGGTAAATTCTCTAGCAAAAATATGTTTTTAATAATACAACCCTAAGTGTTCACCCTCATGGTCCGCACTGCGGTATTTCTGTCATAAAGTCTGCATGAGAGCTATACTGAACAAGAACAGAGGTGCATTGGTAAACTCAGCCAAAGAAAGCCTTAGAACTCACTCTCCAGCATAGACAGAATTACCCCCACACAGGTCTTCAGGGCTGTCTTTCTTCTGTACCTATAAGAAGCACAGAATACAACCAAACCTTCAATTCTCTTCAACCTCTCACCAAAAGTGACCTAAATGCCAAGGCTACTGTGTGGGCTTTATAGAAAAAGCAACTTGTTGATTCATATTTTCCCTAGTTGCATAATAGCAGAGAATGAGATTAGGCGTCTATCTACATCCCATTTTCTCTTCCCCATTTGAAAATGTTCTCATTCTATGCTCTGATGTGCAAAGGAATTTTATGCCTTCTTGATTTACTGAAAAGCAGATCTAATCTTTCCCACCTCATTAAGAGAAGGAGATGATCACACACTGTCAACCGCTCAAATCTGAGCAGGATAGTTTCTTCCACTCAGTCTCTTACATGGCTTGGTCTTCTGGGGAAGGGCTCAGTCTGCCATATTCCCACTACCTGATGCTTCTCTCCACTATGACATCCGTGTCCATTGGTGAACTGCCTTGACCTCATGGTGTTCGGGAGAAGGAAGACCTCGATCCACCTTGCTTCCCTGAATCCTCACTCTTCTCTGCAGCAGAAGAAACCTGTGTCTGGATCCTGGGCTCAGTCATATGTGTGTCGTCTATACTGCTGGGAGGATGTGGTAAGCATGCCTGCTCCCCAAGCCTGTACACAGAAGCCTTCACTCTCTCTCTCTCCAGCCTCTGTGGACCCTGTAAGCTTCTCAGCACCTCCATAGATGCTCGTTACACTTACATAAATTTCTAGATTCTCCATATGTTACACATAGGCTCAGATGAGCCACACCCCATTCCCCCAACCTGTGATGTCACAACCCTCAGGCAATATCTCTGTATCCTTCCTTCCCAAACCACGTGAGACCTTAAGCCATTGTGAGAATTGTTTTTTTCAGAGAGCCCTGTCGTGGCCCCCAGTAGACAACAGGGAGACTGGCTCTACCATTCCAGGACATTTTGAGCTGGGGAAAATGAGGTTTCTAATCACTACACACTGTAGGCTTCCCAATTCATTACCTGTGTTTATCATATATCCTCCTTCAAGATGGTGCTGAGAAGCCATCAAGGTCTTAAGAAGTGCTATAGCATGAATATTTGTGACCAAAATCCACCTCCAAACACTTTTCCCCAGTGGGTTGGTATTTAGACGTGAGGCCTGTGGCAGGTGATTAGGTCATGAGGGTAGAGCCCTCAGAATGGGATTAGTGCCCTTATAAACTAGATCTCAGAGAGATTCCCAACCCTTCAGCAATGTGACGACATAGCAAGAAGAGAGTCATTTATGAACCAGAAAATGGACTCTCACAAGACACTGAATCTACCTGTGCCTTAATCTTGGACTTGTAGCCTTCCAAACTGTGAGAAATGAAGGTACCACCAAAACAAGTCCATGGTACCTGTTTATAGTAGCCCAAAAAGGCTAAGTTTCTGCCAGGGGCAGAAGTTTTCATGACACCACTGAAGAAGCCCAATTTGGCCAGACATTGCTATCGACATTTATTATTCATCTGAGAACCGAATGAAAACAAAAATATTGTCCTGGTTAGTCACATGTTACCTAGCAAAGAACGTCACTGAGTTTAATGAATACTCACTGGGTTTCCAGCCAATTTCATCTCATGCCTTCTCTACTCTTTTCGTTAATATTTAACAAGGGAGCCACCCCATAGAAATACGTACCAGCCGGGGCAGTAAAATGATACTCCAAGCCGTTCCTCACACCTGCAGACCAAACCCTTCCAATGATGGCATCCAAACAGGCTTGCGTTACAGGTGAGTTGAGGTCAAAGTATTCCATGCAGGACCAAGCTTGGGAACTGACTATTTATCCATTTTCAGGCCCCTGGGAGTCTTCTATTCTGACCGCTGCACTATTTCAATCGTGGGACTGCTAGGCAAGGATGTGTCCTTTGGATGCACAAAGGGATTACTAGAATAATTACAGACCACTGTCCAACCAAGTCCGCTAGTACAATAGGATAAAAACAGAAATGAAAGAGAAAGTTGTCCACTAGAAAGGAGGAGATCCCTCACAGGGCTGCGAGCAGGGCGCGGCACACTTTGGTCTGTGGCTGCCGGCCACACAACTGTCCACATCATGGCTTCACAGAGTAGGAACGCGGCAACCTGACACGGGCATCGCTTCTTCCTAATCACAGAGAACTCCTCTGAGCGGGCCCGTGTTGGAAGACATGTAATAGAGGATGCGGAGCCCAGCCATCTCATTTGGATTTGAACTGAGGCTCTGGATCCCCCACTGTCTTTGGGTGAATGCAGGGCACCAAAGCAACTGCTTTCTCGCAAAATGT
The DNA here is from genome assembly GCF_003009895.1 of Hyaena hyaena. Classification (NCBI taxonomy): domain Eukaryota; kingdom Metazoa; phylum Chordata; class Mammalia; order Carnivora; family Hyaenidae; genus Hyaena; species Hyaena hyaena. The sequence goes on from NW_024080774.1 coordinate 932,442, forward strand.
GTTAGGGCGACGAAGCGGAAAGAGAAGTGCTAGCTGTCCACAGAGAGACACATTGTCGGAATCCAGGTACAGAGCTGGCGATGGGGACTGGAGACGAGGACACAACTATGGCCAGGGGGGCGGGGCGGGGCCAAGGGGAGATGGAAACGGGTGTGTTCTCTGCAGGAAAAGGCACACAGGTGTCATGGAGCTCACACCAGAGGCCCAGGAAGAGGCAGCACACAGTCTAGAGAGCAGCAACATGGGCAGGGGCTCTGTCACACTTGCTAGGTGTTTTACCAGGGGAGAGATTAACCTCTCGCGGGCCCAGTTGCCTCACAGACAGACTGAGGACCCTCATACCTAACTATGAGCATCGTGTGTAGGGTCAGAAACAAATGCTCACCACAAATACCATCCTGGACAAAAAGCAAAGTATTTGTAAGGAAAGTACTGCCCATATGGAATACGCATGGGAGACTATTAATTTCCTTTTCCTTTTTCTTAAGCAATAGGTCCCCTTTTTGCATTAGTTAATAGCATATAAGCACCCAGGGTGTAGGAATCCATTCTTGGTCTAAATAGTAGTGGACATCTACCACTGAATTCACTTATTAAAAAAATAACTTAGGGGGTTGATTTCTCCCTCTGCCACTTACTACCTGCGTGATACCTTGTAAATTATTTAAGCTCTCAGACTCTCTACTGCCTCAGTTCCATAGAAGTAACCAGTCGCGAAGTAACCGCTTGAGCTAAAGCCGACCCATGCCTCAGTTCCATAGAGTGCCTCACAGGGTCTTGTGAAAATTCAAAAGTTGCACATGTAAAAACACCTGTTATGTGTGTATACCCAGTGCATACCTATTTGCACATATACATACATATATGCTCATATATGTATGTGTTCATACATATAAATACTATTTCATTGCCATTTCTTGTCAAAATCTCAGCAAGTAAGGCTCTCTATGCTCTGTTTGTCACAGAAAGTGGTCTTCTATTGCTTATCATTTGTGGTGAAGGTTTCTTGCGAGTTTTTGTTTAGAAAACATTTTCCAGGGTCACCTGGCTGGCTCAGTTGAAAGAGCATGAGATTCTTGATCATGAGGCCATGAGTTTGAACCCCATGTTGGGTGTAGAGATTAATTAAATAAACAAACAAATAGGTAAGAAGGAAGGGGAAGGGGGTGGGGGGAGGGGAGGGGAAGGGAAGAGAGGGGAGGAAAGGAGAAGAAAGGAAAAAAAAAACATTGTCCATATGAGCTCCCTGGGTGGAGGAGAGGGGAGGGGAGGGGAGAGGGGAGGGAGGGAAGGAGGGGAGGGGAGGGAAGGAAAAAAAACATTCTCCATATGAGCTCCCTGGACACTGACCCTTGACATAAGCTCCTATCACACCTGGTTATACAGCTGTCCAATTATTTCAATCCTAAAGGGCTCCATTGCACTTTCCATGTCAGGTTTGCAGCCTTATAGAAGTTTTAGGCCTTCTAAAGGTACAGCCTGGCACCAACATATTATACGATGTTATCCATCGTTTGAATAACACATTCACTGTCACTGCTATATTCCAAGCTTGAGTTACATTCCACCAATGAAGATACATACATGTGTGTCCCTGGGTTAACATACATGCTTACTTTATTATTTACATTTGGACATACCCATACCTGGCGTTATACTTGTGTATTCATCTTTGTCTCGTGTGTGTGCGTGCGTGTGTGTGTGTGTGTGTGTGTGAGAGAGAGAGAGATCTGAGAGAGAGACAGAGACAGAGAGATCTGAGCTATAACATGTCATTTGTGGTTTTCATTGCCTTTCGAACTTGACTCACTGTTTAGGGTTAACAATGTACAGAAAAGGTATTTCTAAAGCTGATAGTGCCCCAGTGTTTCAATTATTCTGCTTCTAAACCCTCATTAAGACAACCTTTCATGGCCCACATGGTAAGGGTGTCACGGCACAATTCACTTCAATGTCTGTCTCTCCAGGATGGCGTCCTAAAGAAATATGACTGAAGTGACAATGCGGTTCTAATGAAGATCACGCCTCAGAAAGTGAACATTTCCTAGAGTAATGGCCCCTTTCAGCTACATAAATGCCAAGGCAAGGCAGGGGGCCTTCAGTCGGTTCCAACTTTCCCGTTCTGTGAGCTTTCTTCTGTAGCAGACACTGATTTAGGTAACAAAACTCAAAGCATTAGATAGGCAGTGACGATTTACTGACTTCCTGGCATAGAGACTTTTCTCTTTTTCTTAGATTCCCATTTTTGCTCAGTGCTCTTACCAAAAACAGGTCATTTAAAAAGCATGTTCTACATCTCTGTAGGTGAAATGTTTGATTATTGGGTCATGTTTTATACATATATAACTTTGCTTTAACTTTCTTTGGCCGGAATTACCATTATGATATTGCTTCTCAAAGTTTCATCTTAGAGCGGGAACAATAGCTTCAACTGCAGACTTGGTGCAAATTAACAGCTACCACTCCAGACGATGACAGTCTAAAACCTAACAAGATCACCAGGTGATCTGTACATGTCTTAAAGTTTAAGAAGCACACAAGTGAGGCATGGCAAGAACATCTCATTTTGCAAATTTAGTCCAGTGGTTTTAAAATTTGGGTACACGTTGGAGTGCCTGGGTGGATCGGTCAGTGAAGCATCTGAGTTTTGATTTCTGCTTAGGCCATGATCTCACAGTTCGTGGGCTGGAGCCCCACATCAGGGACGCACTGAGTGTGTAGCCTGGTTCGGATTCTCACTCTCCCTCTCTCTCTCTCCTCTCCCCTTGCTCATGTGAATGAGCTAGCACGTGCTCTCTCTCTCTCTCAAAATAAATAAACATAAATAAATAAAATAAACTTTGGAAACACATTAAAAATTGCACTAGGAGATTTAATAAGCGATTTTGTCACACTGTTCCAGGAAGGCATTGGGATTTGCAAAAAAATGCTCCTTGTTTAGCCTAATGTGCAACTGCTAACTTTAAGAACTGCTTTAATTAGTATTGAGAAGAAAATAAAAAGAAATCCCTCTGATTTGCAGAAAACAAAATATAAAACTTGGTTTGTATGTATATATGTACCCACACACACAATTTTTTACAAAGAACCAAGGAGCTGATTATGGATGATTACAATGAAAAATGCAAGTAGTGTAAGGGCACCTGGTTAGCTCAGTTGGTAAAGCATGTGTGACTCTTGATCTCAGGGTTGTGAGTTTGAGCCCCATGTTGGGTGTAGAGATCACTTAAAAATAAAAGCTTTAAAAATCATCTAAAAATGGAAGTAGTAGAAAACAACACAGATTCAGTGGATTTGAAAGTCTTTGCAAAGAGGGATACCTGGGTGGCTCAGTATGTCGAGTGACTGACTCTTGATTTTGGCTCAAGTTATGATCTCATGGTTGTAGTATCAAGCCCCGTGTTGGGCACCTCGCTGAGTGTGAAGCCTGCTTGGGATTCTCTCTCCCTCCCTCCCTCTCCCTGCCCCTTGCCAATTTGTGCTCATATGTATTCTCTCTCTCAAAATAAATAAATAATACTTTTTAAAAAAGAAATCTTTGCCAAGAGAAACAGAGAATACTGTGACAAAGTGAAACTTCTAAATACTAAGAATGCTCACTCCTAAGTGCCATATAAGCCTCTCAAACTTAGTATCTAAGGCTGCTGACACCTACACATATCAAGAACTGAAGCGTTTTAGATTTTTCCCTCCTTGAAAGTCAACAAGCTCCCGGCCACCATTTCATGGATGTTGGCAGAAGACATGAGATCTCGGGTCAGAGGTGAAGGAAAGGTTGTTACTTACAGCACAGCCAGGGGGAGGAACACTATGACTTCCACCTGCCCTGACGTCCTCAGGGGTGAAGCAAATGTGCAGAGATGGATGCCCACACATGCTGTGGGTTCAGGTACAGGAGAGGAATCTTCATCTTGGGGGAAATGGATGCTTTATTACAGGAAGTAGACACTGAACACCAGTATGGTGCTAATATCTCCCCACGAACACACTAGTTTTTCTTTTTCCTTCTGTTAGAGAGAGAGACCATGAGTGGGGAAGAGAGAGAGAGAGAGAGAGAGAGAGAGAGAGAGGGACTCAACCAGGCTCTGCACTCAAAGAGGGGCCCAACTCAGGGCTTGATCACATGACCCTAAGATCGTGACCTGAGCTGAAACTCAGTCAGTCGCTCAACCAGCTGAGCTACACAGGCACTCTGTCAGGAACACATTTCTTTTTCTTTTTTTTTTTTTTTTCCACTTTTTTTTTTCACTGTTTCTTTTTTCTTTTTTTTTTTTTTTTACAACTAGTTTATTGTCAAATTAGTTTCCACATAACATCCAGTGCTCATCCCCACAAGTGCCCTCCTCAATGCCCATCCCTCCTCCCCCCGACATCCATCAGTCCTCAGTTTTTGTCAGCATTCAAGAGTCTCTCATGGTTTGCCTCTCTCCCTTTTCCCCACCATTTCCCCTCTTCTTCTCCCCCTTGTTCCTCAGTTACGTTCCTCCTAATCCTCCTATACGTGCAAACATATGATATTTGTCCTTCTTTGCCTGAACACATTTCTAAGGGAAAAGAAAATAGCATAGAGAAGTTGTGAAGGACTTGGTTTGCTAGAGTTTTAAGTAATTCCAACAGGTTAGGTCATCTAGATGTAATCACAGTAAAAAAAGAAACAGAGAAATACTTTGGAGTCTACATTAATGAAAAATGGGTTGTGCAGACGTACTTTTCAATTAGGGCTTCTAACAAATAAATTTATCTTTGAGTGTGTAATCAAGCTAGATTTTCAAACAGTAATTCAAATATCAGTGGGTATTCTTCCATTATTTTCATTAAATCTTTATAAATTGAAGTTTAATAAGTGTGGCTTAACATAGTAATACATCGTAGTAAACCATTAATGCTTATGAATGATAACAAAACACTGACAGTGAAAATCTGTAAAACAGAAGGCACTGACCATACAATTATCTTCTCACGTATGAATTTGTTGATGATATAAATGGAAACGATGTGAATGACACCAGCTATCTATTAAGTGAGATTAATTTGCCAGGCACTGCATTAAGTTTCGTGTGTAAATGTCCCTTTAATTTTAATAACCTTTGCACGACGCTGTTATAGACATCCCTATTTCATGACTCAGGATGTAGAGGCTCAGAGAGTCTACCTAGTTCAAAAAGTCACATTAACTGCAGCAAGATTCTGAAAGCCGGGACACCCAAGTTATCCACATGCAAACTTCAGCTAATGAAAACATAAATAAACAAAAGCATAAACGAGGCCCAGAAACACATCTGATTCAATAGTCAAAGTACCTGTTTCTGGAAACACATCAGATTCTATAGACAAAGTACTCTTTCCTATTTCTTGCACCTGAGTACACTTGAAACCTTTACATTGTATTTCTCTTTACTGTAGATTGAAAACTATTTAAAAGAAAATGGCACGTGAATTTGTGCCCTCTAAGCCTCATGGAAAATTACACTGTATCTAAGGTTGCCTGGATACTAGAAACACATGCACATTTTAGTAGGTGGTCTAACTTCATGAAAACAAAAATCTAAAAAAAGTGCACAATCTCATTTTTAAACAACAAAGCTTATTCTTTCTATTTCATTCACACTGGCTTCCTTACACACCCACACATTTTCATGGCTGTGTGATCTTTCCTTCAGTTCACAAAATATTTTTTACTCATCTATCCACTAGCACGGGGCGGCTTTTAACTCTCTTTCTCATTCTTGCAGGTTATTTCCAAATATGGGTTAATTTAAAGACAGTATTAGAGAGTACAGTACTTATTCATTTTTATGCCAATGTAAATGCTTTTTATCAAATGGCCACTCAGAAATATTGAAGCAACAGACAATGTGTGACTATAGAATTTTCATTATCAATGAATGCCATAGTGTTCCTACCATTATTTGATATCCCCACACTCCAAATGGATTAAAGTCAAATCATTTTTTGGCTGGGTGTAACTTGGTTGTGAGGAGAAAAGCCCTCGCAGGCTAACTCAAATTCTGCGGATACGCTGCCCAACCACAGCTCATGGCAAAAAGGTGCTGCAAAGAGCTGACATTCACTGATAGGCCTTGGAGGTCTGGGTAGAATGCAGATTCTGATCCAGGAGGTCTGACACTCTGCATTCCTAACAAGCTGCCACGGGATTCTCCAGCTTTGGAGACCAGACTTTGAGCCACAAAGGAATAGGTCACTGATTCACCAAATCGGCTGCATACTGAAATCACCCAGGGTGGTTTAACATAGTAAATTAACAATCCTGAAATGGAGAATTCCAGTGTTTCTCAACAAGTGCAATATTTCCTTCCCAGTGGAGAGGTGGCAATGTCTGGAGACATTTTCAGTCATCACAACTCAGACGAGGGATGGAAAATTACCTGTATCGAAAGGAAGAGGCCAGAGATACAGTGCAATACATTGCAGAGCACAGGGCAAGTCCCTCAAGAAAGCATTATCCAGCCCCAATGTCAATGGCTACACCACTGAGAAATCTTTGTGGAGCTCTTACCTAGATCATACCTACTAATTCTGCTGTTCATAGTTACAAACTTAATTTTCAACTACTTCACTGATGGACGACTGGCTAATGTATGAGGAAACATGTTAGCCGAGCAATTGGTGTTAATCATTCTCTTTTTACAACTGTAACACGGAACAGCAATAGCCAGTAATCAAAAACAATAGGACAGGAGACGAGCAGTTGGCCCATTTTGGCAAATTTTGGAGTGTTGGCCCTTGAAATTGTTCTTTAATTGAAACCATGAATCCTACAAGGCAGATTTTTGAGAATTATTCACTGTGCTGTGATGCTTTTAAAAATCAAATTCCTTAAAAAAGGGCTTCTGTGTGTTTTATCATGTTATTCTTTGCATGGTGCACTGTAGCTAAGTGCTTTATAAACAGTGTTTTATGACCGACTTGAAAAGTAAACTATCCTACATCTGCAGGGTGAAACTGGAGGGTGGCTCGTACCATTGAATCAAAGAGATAAACTTGGCATTCTGCAGAAAGTAGCAGCGGATGCTCCTCCGAGAACCACTCGGGAAGGGCTTTTTATGAATTTTATTTCATGCAGTAGCTTATCTTGTGTTTCCTGTATTTCCTTTGGAGCTCTGCAAAAATTCTTCACAGAAGGAAAAAAAAAAAACACCTCAGTTGGCATTTTTACGGTAGCACAGAAACCAGATATATGTATCAAACAAATGAAGAGAAAGCAAATTTGTCACCCAGAACTCCAGAAGTAAAGAATCCAAAGAGTGGAAAAAAGTAATTATCAGAAAGGTTTATAGAATCTCAAAGAAAAATGACAATAATGAAAGAGCCTTCAGTGTCGATTCAAACTGTTTACTCATAATTCCACCTGAGTAAAAATGTATGTGAATAAGAAATAGCCATCGTTTATTTTTTGACCACCAACTTTTGATGAGTGTGTGTATATATTTGTGTTTGTGTGTGTGTGTGTGTGCGTGCGTGCGCGCATATACATGGCAGGATGGAATTATGAATGCAGAACTTGGGAAGGATTTGTGACACAAATAGTTCCAGGTTATTCCAGCTGTTTTATTTTGCCCCACTTAATATATGAAAAAGAGAAAGACAAAAAAAGAAATGAGTAGTTCCAGAATGAAGGCTATAAGGAACAGTATGGCTATCATTCCCAATTATTAAATTGGTCAATCAATAATTACAACAGATTGGTAAATATTCAAAAGCGTTAGGTCAGTACAGAGACTGACTCCAAAATTGAGCATATTTAAATAGTTCTATAAACAGTCTGTGCATAAAACAGACTCAGGGGCACCCGGGTGATTCAGTTGGTTGAGCATCTGACTTTGGCTCAGGTCATGATCTCACAGTTTGTGTGTTTGAGCCCCATGTTGGGCTCTGTGCTGAGAGCTTGGAGCCTGGAGCGTGCTTCGGATTCTGTGTCTCCCTCTCCATCTGTCCCTCCCCTGCCTGTGCTCTCTCTCTGTCTCAAAAATAAATAAACATTAAAAAAAAAAAACAAAAAAAAACACAGATACAGGGCTGTCTGGGTGGGTCAGTTGGTTAATCCTCCAACTTCAGCTCAGGTCACGATCTCACAGTTTGTGAATTCAAACTCTGTTGGATTCTGTGCTGACGGCTCAGAGCCTGGAGCCTGCTTCTGATTCTGTGTCGCCCTCTCTCTCTCTTCCCCACTCCCCCACTCACACTCTGTCTCTTTCTGTCTCAAAAATAAGTAAACTTAAAAAAAAAAAAAAAAAAAAACAGGGTCAGAGCTTCAAGTATCCCTATTTTTTCTTCTGCTTCCGAAATAAATTCTAGTCCTGCCACATTTAAAAGTCTTGCCAGTCCATCAGAATGGGGCCTCAGACTTTCTATTAGATGTTGGAGCTGTTCCTTTAAGCAAGGGCTGCCCCAGCTTCCGAGAACAAGTTAAGGAAACCCTTAGCCAAACCTAACAAGAGGAGCATCGTGGTGGTGGCTGGTGTTCACATTCCACTTTTGCAGTAATGCACTTCAGAGGACTTGATGCCGCATGGTTTGGTTAGAGCGGTGCTTTTGGCTTTGGTGCATCAACCAATGTCCCAAAGGAGGCTGGTGATGGGGTCATCTATGGCCGAGCTACACGGGAAGTAAAAACTGGCCATGTGGCTGGAGAGGCAGGGCTCGGAGCTGGCTTCTGAGACAAGTCTACTCCCACTGTCACCACGCTTTCCATCTCTGCCAACCAACCATAACCACAGGCAGTGGCTTGATTGCTTCTGGGCAGTGGGATGCAGTGGTGCTGTTACTGCCTGACGTCCCCATTCACCACTCCAGGAAAGTAAGGAAAATGATGCTCGACCTCAATAAGGCCAAGACTCTGGGTCAACAACTGTCTTTAATCTCTAATTTCAGATTGAATTTCCTATCGTCTCAGCTCCCCGCACTGGCGGAGTTCTGCACCAATGAGGCCACAGACCACTCTGCAGATGGACTGGCCACTGCTTCTGCACTTTCCTGAGTGGACCGGGCTGAGGACATGCTGCGCTTTCACAGCCTGGCCAAGAAGGCATGGGACAAAGGACTCCTGTGTGACGATGTCCCCTTCAAAGAACCAGGAGCAGATACAGCTCTCAAAGGTAAGGGCATTCACCCTTCCACTGGTGGACCAGATGGCCAAACTCAAAACTGTATCCATCCAGCCCCATGGCATGGTGACAGCTGCAAATTCTTCTTTCCTGCCTGGCGGCTCATTGGCCATGCTGATGATGGCAGAGGAAAAGGCTCTGGCCAAGTGTCATGTATTTGAGAGATTTTGTGTATGTGTCTCAGGATTCAGAGGATCTACTTCTACTTGGATCAACATATGCTCCATATGCTGTAGAAAAAGCAGTATGAACAATGAATGATGCTGATTCTTCAAGTCTCACGAAGCATTCTCAGATCAGATGGTAGCTGATTTGAAAGCCACGGTCTCTGACTGGCTGGCACAAAACTACTTGGGAGGGAAAGCCAAGGCTGGATCACCTCCTTTGGTGAAGATTTACAACTGGGGTGGGGCGCTGTCCCTGGCACACTCATTTGGAACTACCGGCTGCCCATGGGTCAGGGCAGCTGCCAACAGAGTACAGAAGGCAGGAGACCGGTAAGGCTTATTGGCTGCCTGTGTAGCTGGAGGGCAGAGTCAGGCTATGTTAGTGGAAGCTTATCAAATCAAGAGAGGAAGAGGAGGTGGCCTGGGGTTTCTGTGCAACAATTGCACGAGGCATTGCCATTTCGATGCATCAGTAAATGATATCAGCAGTTCCTAACTCCTCATAGGAAAACACAGTTTGTGGCCTCCTGTTAAATACTTTGCAATTAAGCCTATCTAGTGTTCTAAGCCTCCCAGTAACCATGGCTCACTGAGCTTTGGGAGATTTCTTAGTCACCAGATTCTGACACAATGATACATTTAAAATTTTATTTGTAGGGGTGCCTGGATGCCAAAGGCACTTAGGCCTCCGACTCTTGGTTTTGGCTCAGATCATGATCTCACAGTCCGGGAGTTCAAGCCCCATGTTGGGCTCTGCGCAGACAGCTGTGGGGCCTGCTGGGGATTTTCCATCCCTCTCTCCCTGCCCTTCCCCTGCTCGCTCTCTATCTCTTTCTCAAGATAAATAAATCAACGTTAAAGGCAATAAAAATAGAAATAAAATTTTGTTTTAATAGTTATTTTAGAGAGGGTGGGAGAGAGGCGCAGAGAGAGAGGAAAATCTTAAGCAGGTTCCTTACTCAGTGTGGGGCCTTCTGGGGGATTGATTTCAGGACTGTGAGATCACGACCTGAGCTGAAATCAAGAGCTGGATGCTCAACCGTAGGAGCTTCTCAGGCACCCCTACACAGTGATACGTTGATGCAATTGTTTTCGGTTTCCATTTTCATAACAGACTAAATGAGTAGTTGCAATTTGGGAAGGAGGCTACCTGAGATTTAAAATTATCTTTGTAAAATTTGCAAATTATTTACCTTCCAATTTGTGACCTAAAGGTAACGGTTTTCTATAAAATACAAATGGATGCGCCTAGAGGAACTTACTTATGGAAAGAAAACTCAGAGTTTAAAGGCCATTAAAAACATACAGTAAATATTTAGACCTACAACTACCAAGTAAACCTTAAGAAAGTGAAAAAGTACTTAAAAAAGAAAGAGATTATATACTGTATTTCATTTTTTCTTGTTAAAAAAATTGTTTAGCTTATCACCTAAAGTCCTAAATCTGTGATTGGGATTTGTGAGTCCCAAATTTAATATTTACTGAGGAGTGAAAAGTTACTGTGAAAATAACTTTTGAAAAACTTATTTTAATGTTTTTATTTACTTATTTTGAGAGAAAGAGAAGGGGTGGGCAGAGTGAGGGAGAGAGAAGCCCACGCAGGCTCCATGTTGTCAGTGCAGAGAGCCTGACGTGAGTCCTGAACTCAGGAACCGCAAGATCATGACCTGAACTGAAACCAAGAGTTCGAATGAGCCAACAGGGCACCCCAAAAATGATACTCCTGATGAATAGCACGATGCCTTACCTAGTGTAGATGATCAATAAAAGTAAATGAATGATTCATGTTTCAAGAGAATGTTCTGAAGGTCTAGGCTGTAGTCGAAGGGTGAGAGACTTGATGTAGGAGAGGGAGCTATTAGTCCAGAATACTTCTGTTCCACTGGCTGGGCGAGCACATATTTATCTTTCACATTCAGTTCATTTTCGGATTTTCATTAGGCACAACGTCTGTTGCTACCTCCTCACTACTCAGCAGCTGGAGGAACATGCCAGGATCCATGCCTATGTGTGGCGAAATTTTTTTAATGCTTATTTATTTATTTTGAGACAGAAAGAGTGGGTAAGCACATGCACAAGTTGGGGGAAAGGCAGAGAGAGGGAAAGAGAGAATCCCAACCAGGCTCCATGCTGACAGCGACGCAGGGCTCGATCCCACGACCATGAGGTCCTGACCTGAGCCTAAAGCAAGAGTCGGACGCTTAATCAACTGAGCCACCCAGGTGTTCTGTGGCGAAAATTTTTTTTACATTCAATGCACGTTTCATAGGAACACACTGAGGTAAGGTGGAATTTGTAGAGAAAGAAAATGAGACACGAATGTTCTTTCTGGGAGGACACATGGTCAAGACTGGAATTGGGGTCTGAATCCAAAGCAAGGGGCTTACACCATATCCCGATTGCTCTGGTCTCTCCGAATATCCCATCTCTTCCAGGAGACGGCTGCGCAGACTCCTCCAAAAGCACATTTTGACTGGAAACCTGGAATGCTCTCTCAAGCATTTCAGCCAATGTACTAATAGTGCAGACTGAGGAGACAAGAGGTAACGGCCAATATGGATGGAGGAGTTCCCGGGACAAGTGGATGAGTTAAACCACAGCCAGCTCCCAAATGGGACGCTGGTCCTTGTCCCCACATTTGGATTTGTGATTCTCCTCAGCAATCCGACTGCGTTCCCTCTGGGCTGGAGCTTTGCAGTGGGGACCTCCCTAACGGGAGGGAGCTAACCAGGATGTCCAGCCGGGTGTGGGAATGACCCATTGTGTTAACGTCGTTTCACCAGTGTGTCCAACGTGGAAGAATGCCACCAGCACTGAACAGGCATGAAAAGATATGTGGGAAACCTGAGTCACACACAGGGCCAGACACAGGATCACAGTCTCATGAGATTCAGGCAAGGAGGAAACAAGGGAGCCCCGAACATGTATTGGCTCCTGGGCTTTGGCCAGTTCCCTGCTAAGGACAAGCAGACATCCTGCCCTCCCGCCATGTTGTAGTGGGACTTAAGCATTCTGCAAATGGACAGCGATGAAGTTTGTAAAGCAAATCACCGCAGCACACATTATTATACTCTGTGCCTTCCTGATACTGACATGGCAGGTGCTACTCACAGGCACACATTTTGGACCACTGTGACGTTCGAGGTGTTTTTCTATGCATGATTGCCAAATATTTATCATGTAATTTAATAATACAAACCTATGTCACACTAATAAAATGTGTGTGTGTGTGTGTGTGTGTATTCTGGACAGTATTTTAGTCATTTTTATCTTAAAAGGATCCTTTTTAATAAAAATAAAATCGATTGCTTCCCATATGTTTCAAAGAACTTTCAAGCCTTGACTGAGCAACAATTATCTGTGTAGGGCTAAACAGATGTCCTTTATTGAAATGTGAGGCATAAGCCCTTTAACCTTTGAATTTTCAAGCTCTGTAGGGTTCACTGTCATGCATTAAACTGAGAAAATGCTTTCTTTAGGGTCATCAAGGAGCACAGGACGTTTGAGTAAATTAGGTGTACACGGAGGCATTAGCATGTGGGCTCCATTCCAGGTTGGCATCAGGTCCATTCTTATGAGCCCATAGGTCCAAATATTGGTTTTCAGCTGCAGCCCCCAGTAGAGAGGAGGAGTGGGGGGTTCGGGGGTGGGTGGGTACCAGGATTCAGAGGGCGTGGCTATTCTGGGGAGTGGCTCCAGAGCTGACTGCACGGTAAAATTCCGCAGCCTTGAGACTGAATCTGAGGATGCTTGGCTTGCTGATACAGGGGGACATCACGTGCAGCAACAACAGGCAGAAAGTGAAATCAAGTAGAAAAGACCCAAGAACGCAAGCCCTATCAGCCTTCCGTATCACTGATGGCTGGTGTTAGCCTCGCCAGCCACAAGGAAGAAGACGCCAGGAGGACTGAGGAAAGCAGATGGAGAGATCCCAAGGAGCATGCCAGCCCGTCCCCTCAGTGTAGGCCCAGGCTTTACATGCACAGAAAACATGTTTTGAGGTGTTATCTCACGTGAAGCTGCAAGAGTGACCCTGGCATTCAGGAGATCACAACATAACCGTGACACTGAATAGTCGTGGATGAAGTCGTCACAGCCGTTTGTTGGAGGGGAATATAAACAACACGTTCATGCAGCAGGCTGACTCTACCGTTTTGCACGGATGTCCTCACATGAGATGCGACTTTCCTGTGCTCTTTGGAATCAGCATCTGTGGCTTTTCTCCAATCAATACAATCCCAGGTTCCAAAAAAAAAAGCCATTTGTGCAGAAAGTGAGTTTGCTGCCTACCTACCCAGATGTACTGGAAAAGAAATACTCAAAGAGCTCGCAGGATTCAGGTGCATCTCAGCTAACAGTAGGTCACTCGGTGTTCAAGTCCTCTTTCATTAAGTTTAGTAAAAAAGTCAAAATCTATGTCTTTCCCCAAGGACGGATTCTTGCCTATATACCAAAGGCAATAAAAAGAACCTGTGTTGTTGTGGAAAAAATCAAACTACCTGGCTCTGTGATATAATTTATTTTCATTCATATTTTTAAATTTATGGGGAAGTTTTACTACACTTAAAGTGATTTTTGCCATCCTCAAGTCAAGGTCTGACTTAATGCATTCCTCGGGCCATCACTGTGTGTATTAATCACAGCCACCAGGCATCCGCTGTCAGTGGGGAGGGTGAGTACCAGAACTTGGGTAGGTATTTGTTCAAAACATAAAATCGTAAGATTTAAGTTAAATTGAGAACGCAGCAAGTGATTGGTTTTCCTGACTGTGACAGAAATGAACACCTCACGCCATCAACCGCTAATAACATACCCTAGCAAAATGGTATTACAACTAGGAACCCTTTTCACAAGCAACCTGTTAGCATGTTTGGAAAAGAGACAGACAAAATCACATTAAGTTATTTTTTTTTCTTTCGTATCCCCCATAGGAGTAATAAAAATCTCAAAACCAGTTTGAAACACCCCTGCCATGAACGATGATAATAGTAGCAAGAGGGGAAAAAATCTATTCTAAAAATTTATCTCACTGTTGAGTAGCACTTGGGGAAGGGGACGGAGAACTAGGTGAATTTCTGAAACGCACACCTCACTTTGTCATCTGTGAATATTCATTTCCTTTCACACTGGCGTCAGTATTCTAAGGTTTAGACCGGGACCTATAGTCCCTATGCAACAATACAAATTAAATTCACTGTGGTACATATGACTTAAAGCATTCTTCACCTACTGCTGAGGCCTCAGTAATTATTCAGTAACGCTCACAATCTGACACAGCACCACACATGAAAGACCAGGCTCTTCTTTGACACAATGGACCTCCTGACCTGCTACACCAGGAAGAGCTTGGGGTCACCTCCATCCTCAAGCTTCAGAACTGCAGGGCAGAACACGGCCCGACTGGTTATGTGTACATTTCAAAGAGAAAAGAAAAAAAACAATTGCACAACACAATCCCTAAGCTCGCTTTCAGCCGGCCACTTCAAACTGGATTTTAGTAGGTTTATGATCCTCCTTAATCCTAGTCTTACACAAGCTACAGAGAATAAAGGAAATGGCTGGTGATCTACTCAAGTAAAAGGCTGAGGTTAAGCACATGCCTTTCACAAAGGTGAAGTTTACTTCAAACTCTTGGACATGCAACCTTCTCACAGAATGAGAACTCTTCTCCTATACATTAAGATGAATTGCACATGTAAAAACAAAAAGCAACGAAATAAAGCAAAAACACTCTTTATAGCGAACATACAGATTTTTCATGTAAACTGCTAATGACTCCATATAGCTGGCTATCTAAGAAGGTTACCCTGTGAATATTCCACACCTGCAGATATGGTGGATAATTTAATATTCTATCTTCTGCATTCGTAAGGTGAAAGCAGGTACAGCATAAGGGGAATGGTCCAGATTCTCATCCATTAAGTCCAAAGACTGAAATGAAGCTAGAAACATGTTTCCATGTCCAATGAAACAATGGCTTGGCTTAACTGTAATTCATCAAATAACCAAACCCAAATTCTCAATATTATGTAAAAAGTAAGTTCCAGGGGCGCCTGGGGGGCTCAGTCAGTTAAGCGTCCGACTTCGGCTCAGGTCATGATCTCACGGTTCGTGGGTTTGAGCCCTGCGTCGGGCTCCGTGCTGACAGCTCAGAGCCTGGAGCCTGCTTCAGATTCTGTATCTTCCTCTCTCTCTGACCCTCCCCTGCTCACACTGTCTGTCTGTCTGTCTCTCTCTCTCTCAGAAATAAATAAAACATTTTTAAAAAAACCTTAAAATAGTAAGTTCCATAGCTCTTTTATAATCTTCTTACACAATTAGGTTTGAAAATCCTATCGTTTTTGAGTCACTTACATCGTAAAACACTGGAATTAGTGGACAAAAAGAGAGCAAGCGAAATTGAAAGAAGACAGAAAACAAAATGAAAAAAAAGCCTAAACAGAAGCAGGTATAACAAACATTACACCAAAGGAAATTTAAAATATTGGTGCAGGTAGAATTCAGTATCATGAATACATATATATCTGTATATATAACTGTGGGCAATACTCTCAGGAAGTCCCTGGGCTCGTATGGACGGGTGAACAAGGCATAAAGAGTTAGAAAGCCATAGGATGTACATCCCCAAGTCTGGGTAAACAAGATTAGGTAAATGTAGCAAAGGCCCCCAGTATAGGACAAAGGTATTGGAACAGGAAATCTCAGGATGAAAACATCCAAAGGTAAACAAGATTAGGTGTTCACAACAATGGAACCACCACCGCGCCGCTGCTGAGTACTAGCAGAAAGCTGCTTTCACAGGAAGGAAGGACCAAAATAGGTAAATAGGTGACGCAGGGCAAAGTTGTCTGGAGCGGAAGTCAGTTAGCAAAAGAAAGGTGCCTTGTGGACCCTGAGGGAGCATGCTCCGTCTTTCTTGAGCCCTAGGCCAGTTTAGGTAAACAGAGGTGGCACCTCATGTCTCTCGTAAACAACCTTCCATCCAGAGACCCAAACCCCTAACACCGCATAACTTAAACACCCCATTATCCCAGCAACCATGAGTTAATGTTGACGGTTCAGTGTCTCTTTGTGCATGCCCATCATGCTTGTAAGCCTTCTGATCCAAATCAAAACAGAACAAGGACCCTTCCTCAGGGCTCTTTTCTCCTTCCGGAGGTTGGCCTCTCTCTCATTTCAATCTTGCATCTGCTCTCTTGATTGACCAGAGAGAACTCCAGACCCAGAGTCTATGACATATAATCATATCATACAGATGTTCAAACATGACATGTATTATTGTGCATATAATATACATGATCTAGATAGAAATACCTGCACACATACAATATATAACATACATACCGTGTATATAATATATGGGCATATTATATGTGTGCATGTAATATATACAATATATACAAACACATGATATATAGCAGTGCTTCCATCATGTATGGAGCGTTATTTCAGTGATTCCTTATGAGGGAACATGTACTAACATAACAATTCTGGATTTTCAATTTAACTAATCTCCTTTTAACTAGATCCCACCTTTATGAAAACCAAGGTGGCGTCATGATAATTCTTGGCTAGAAATCTAGTTTGTCCCTGCTGAAAATGTGGGGCAGCATAAAGGTGAACAGATAAAAGAAATCCTTACCTGAAGCGTAGTTCCTCTATGCTCGAAGTCCACCATTTCTCTCTGCAGCCCCACTGGTGACATTCCAGTCTCACTGATGCCTAAACATTGACAGAAGAAAATTCAGACATAATCTCGTACTACTAACCAGGAGATTGAGTGACGTCGCGGTGGGATGGCTTTGCTGAATGGCCCTTGTTTATTCATTGAGAACTTCTTGGATTGTAATTCTCCCCTAAAACAGGCTGAAACCAAGAAGGATTCCCTTCAGCGCACGCATATTAATAACAACCCTATCTCTCATTATTGACATCTCATTTATTAAGCAAGGCAAAGGAAAGCACCATGGGGAAAAATATTCAAAATTTGTCTCATCATTCCAGTTGGAAAATAACATCTCAATAACTATATGATTAAAAGTGTAGCATCTACTAAAAATGGCTCCACAATAAAAATGTTCTGAAATGGGGAGCTTTAAACACAGAATAACCGTTATTCTCTGATAGAAAGCTCAAATTATTTTGTGTGCAAGAATGTCTAAAGGATGATATCACGACTATGTAAGAATGAGAAAATCCAGGTGAAATGAAGTCTGGGAGAAGTCACCTCCCCAAATGTAAGTCATTCACACCATAATCATCATTTCACAGTTTCTAGAGGTGAGTTATATGGTTTTTACATATAAAAGGGGCAGAGGGAGCGACACACACAGAATCCAAAGCAGTCTGAGCCTGACATGGGGCTCAAACCCACGAGCTGTGAGATCATGACCTGAGCCAAAGGTGGATGCCCAATCGACTGAAAGCCCCTAACATTATTATTTTTTTAATAGACCCAGAGTACCGAAAGTCAAATCCTTTGTGGATGCATTCTTTTTATGATTTTTGATTACAAGATCAAAGACCTGTATGATTTAAAAACCTATTCCTTGAAGTAGAAAACATTAGAGGTAAAAATTATTACTTTTTTTTGAACTTGATAGAAATGGTTATATTAATTTGCATAAAATGAATGCCTTTTGTCTTTGTATTTGAAAAAGTACATATGGGTCTAAATAGCTAGTTTTTGTTCTTCAGGCATATGGAAAAGACAAAAGGAATGTTATTTTAGGACTCAGTGCCTAAGAAGCAGGGTCCATCCATCTCTAATGGATTTCCATGTTGCTGTGACTGCCTCTGTTCTTCACAAGAAATGAGATGGTAGAAAAAGAAAGGGGATTAGGGATGAATCTATAGGTACTGCATATGTATTAGATGGAGTATACACGCAGTAAATCTCAGGTGTGAGCTCTGAAACAATTATCTATACCTGTCCACCTCATTTGTAGTAAATTTCACTCCATATTTAGTATCTGGTATCTTTAAAATGGAGTATGTTCTAGAATATTTCATACTACTTTACTAACCACTGTAATTTCTCATATTCCTAAGTCTTAATGGCTTTTCTTAAAACTATCTTTCCAAGTCCAATTCCTGACTGGGCCCCTATATCATATGGTGGGAGCCTTAAATTGCATGAGAAATGTTGACATTAATGATGTTCACATATTAAATTGATCTGTCAGGGTTCAGTGAAGCCGTGAATTGAGTCCAGTGATTTGGACTCTCTCCATCCATGGGATATTTTAATGCCATAAAAGACTCTTAATTCCAGCATATAATAGGTGTTCTGTATTTTAAACAACTTCCATCTTTCTGCAGCAGGTAATAGAAAAATAATTTCTTTACTAAGGAGCCCAGGATGTAGTATTATATAAAACAAAGTCTTTGTTCAGCTGCATTACAAACTCTTGACCATTTGAGTTATCCCTGGAGCCTATCCATATGGACTCTGCAGCCTGGCTGCTTACACAATTAGCAAGTCTTAAAACTTAAAAAGCTGGGGAGTTTAAAATGCCACGATGACACTCATCTAAAACAGAGGTGTAAATAACTTGTCATTTCAACAAGACTTAGCCACGGAACACACTTAATTACTAGGAAACATTTGTGAAATAGGAAATAAATGGTCAGATTTTCCTGACTTTCCCTTAGACCCCGACAATGATGTAATTAGTTTCTTCACATTTATGATGTCTAATATTCTCTTAGTCAGTTAGAGAAAGCAGTTAACTGCAGAGAAACAAAAACAACCAAAAAAAAACTGTGAGCTAAGAACCATCACTGACGTATTATCATGGAAGACTAATCCCAAACTATTATAATTTTTTACGGCCTACATAAGAAGAATTTTAAAATATGTGACTTTAAAATGACTGAATTCATTACTTGCTATCTAGTTAAAATTATCAAAATTAGAACTGTACTGATCAGGATTGCCTGGGTGGCTCAGCTGGTTGAGGATTCGACTTCGGCTCCGGTGATGATCTCACAGTTTGAGCCCTGCATCAGGCTCTGTGTCTCCCTCTCTCCCCCTCCCCAGCTTGTGCTCTGTCCCTCTCTCTCAACAATCAACAAACATTAAACAAAGTATTGGCCAAATTATTACAGATATTTTAAAAACAAAAATGGTGGAATACCTACGTTAAAAAGGTAGCTGAGTTTTCAAATTTACCCTTGTACGTTATTAACACTTTGAATTAGCATTATGCTTATTTAGAATCATCAAATTTGATTGTCCAATATTGCTTATGTCTTTCTAAACCCTCAACACTATTAATCATTCTGAGTTCTAAGAATCATTCTCTAACCAATCACACATTGAGACAAATTTCTCCATTGGCCAAAGGACTTCACATTACACCTTGTAATATTACTGTCTTCTCTGTGATTATTATTACGTGAATCAGGCAGTAGCTTGTGGTTCTGAGTCGTTAAAACTGAGCAAGCACCAGTTACAGTGTTGTTCTCTTATGCTTAATTCTGTGCCTTGGTGATTATCAGAGCACATGGCAAGCAGAAGCAAGACTGCATCCAGTACACAAACATTGGTGATTTTTTTTTATTATCTGAGTGTTTGTTCCTAAGAATATTAGCTCATCCTGATACTTGTCACGTTCACTTGTGCATTTCCCACCCACACCCACCATGTAAATGGATCTATTTCTATGAAAGAAGTCCACAGGCTACCTTACTTATACCACCCAGTGAAGTCTATAAACTAGCTTACCCATACCCAGTGGAGTCTACAAACTACTTATACCTAGTGAAGTGTATAGACTAGCTTTTTTTCATACTCATTAGAGTCTATAGACTAGCTTATCAATATCCACTGAAGTGTATAGATATTAGCTTACACATACCCAGTGGAGACTATACACTAGCTTGTTTATATCCAGTCAAGTCTGTAGACCAGCTTACTCATACCCAGATTAGTATATAAATACCCATATCCAAAGGAGACTATAAACTAATACTGATACCCAAATATTTGTTTATCAGATAGTCATTGCTCTAAGGTATCTAGTTAATGGAGGAAATCTTTCTATACGACATCCATTTTTATTAAAGGAAAAGAAAGATTTGCATATACTGTTAGACTGAAATGATACGTCCCTAGCCCTGACACTCTTCTAAAAGTCATTTGGGTGTTTTCTGGTGTCTGGCGCATCAAAATAGAAACACGTGGGACCCTCCTGAGGGACCCCGTTGACATCTTTGTGAATGTCTCCAATTTTCAACATGCAGTGCAAGCCGGCAACAGGCCTACTTCGATTTACAGAAAACTCTGTCGGGACTAAATATATTGCTCAATATTAGTGACTGTTTCACAGTGGTTCCTAATATAATTATACCCTGCTTTCTCTACATGGTTTCCAGTGTCTTTTTATATTTATTTAACCATCAGACAAGAAAGAGCATGTTGCTTTCATTATTTTGTTTTTATTGAGTGTAGTGTCTACCGTGTCGGGAATAAGCTTAGTACTGACGATAATGAAGTGAGCAGGTGATAGATGATCTGTGTCTGCAAAGTCTTTATTAATATCTAAGAACACTCTGAATTAATAATAAGAATAGCAACATAAAGAATAAGAGTACTCATTGAACATGTCTTAAGTGGCTAATAGCATGAAAGGCATTAAAACTACTGTTATGAGCAAACACCAATATTTTTTTGGAATACTGATGACATAGGTCATAATGATATTAATGAAGGTTCGTTATGAAACAGAGGCACATTTAGAATTTTTTTTTTTCCTGTTTTGTTATCTCTGCCTCCTGGTGACTTATGCCTCTGAGATCTAGACCTGCCTTCTGGAATCTGACAGCCCTACATTCATTTTCCCCATCTTGTGACGTTCAATTATTTCAACGGCAGGACCCCGCCTTTTCTAGATGCATCAACACGTGTTCCAACGCTGCCTCAGTGAAGGTTCCTCATCATCTCACTTGATGGATGGACATTTCCCAGATATTCCCCATTGAATCATGATTAACTTTAAACTGTGGAGCAAGGAAAGGAATGGAAAACTCCAGAATGGGTGTGAAGAGTACAAGTAAGTTGGAGGATTCATATCTGAAAAGGGCTGATGCCTGGTCACTGGCAGCCCATGATGCTAATGCCATGAAGACCTCACCTGCTACCTTCTTCTGCCACATATATTTTCAGAGCCCAGAACCAGACACGCCGTTGGCACTAAAATCTTTCTTTTAGGGGCACCTGGGTGGCTCAGTTGGTGAAGCATGCAACTTTGGCTCAGGTCATGATCTCACAGTACATGAATGTGAACCCATGTCGAGCTAGAGCCTGCTTCAGATCCTCCGTCTCCCTCTCTCTGTCCGCCCCCTGCTCTCTCTCCATCAAAAATAATAATAATAATAATAATAAAATAATAAAGAAATTAATAAATAAATAAAATCTTTCCTTTAGGGTGAACACCACAACATCAAAAAAACAACTAAACGGAAGGGCCGGCTGGTGGGGAGGGTGGGGCGGGCAGGCAATGTAATCTGCGGACAGGGAAGTAGCCAAATTTCTTTCTCACTCATCTGTCGTGCATCTATCTCTATATGCTGAGAAAACAGCATGCTCTGGAAATAAAACATGGGGCTCCTCAGTGACATACTGGAATACAGTATGAGAAATCCCATTAAGCCACTGCTATCAACCCATAGTTTGAATGTTTGTATATATTTCTGCAAGAAATCAGTCATCTGACTGATTGAAGACAAAAAAAGGTGAAATTTCCATTTACTGGGTGAGCACCAATTAGAAGTGCCAAAATCATGACGTGCTGATAACAGAGAGTGACTCAAGTGAGTTCTTCATTAATATATGGCAAGTGGGGGTCTTTTCCAGGAAATAAAATGGATGATTATGAGTTCTCTGGTTCTTAATGTTGAAAGCTGGCGGTTTGGGACCTCCTCCTCTGTATTTTTAATAACTGTTTATAAATCTGAGCTAATGCAATAATTTGAAGGGGAATCCCTCTGTCATCGGGCAGGCTACCAGTCATTCCTCTGTGTTAAGATTTACGGCTCTGCCAGGAACTGATTCATCACTGTTATTTTCTGTTGTGTCTTTGGAAACACATCCCACAGAGAATGGAAAGGAAATTCATGTCTCTGGCACACGCATTGCAAGAAATGCATGTCTCTGCCACATTCAGGCATTCTCTTCCATCACTGTGTGTCTTCTGCAAGGCACAGGTGGTGAAGATAAGTAGGCTTCTCTCAGTACGGCTTAGGGTTTCATTCATGGAAGTGGTTAGCTAGCAATTTTACCTACTTGAAGTTTTCCTTGTCCTGGACTGCGTATGACCAAGTCCAGATCCACTGAAGCACGTGTGCACATTCACAGCTGGCTCATTGAGCTGTTGGGTGTTAAATCAGGTAAGGGCCGCAGGAATGTCTGGCATGACCCAGCCTATGGGAGTCCAGGGAAAGATGTTGTTTTTTATGGGGCCCCAGGAATTCACTTCAATTCATGACATCTGTTTCAATCCAGGATGTGGCGCCAACCTTAAATCCTTAAAGAGCCATCACCTATGGAGCTTTCCAGCAGCCTGTCAGCTAGGGTCACTCTGCACTGTGTTCAACCTCCTTTTGGATCCATAACCTACAATGACTGGATATTACTATGAAGCTTCCAAGATGCTCTTATGTGACTAATTAAAACTGGCATCAGGAAATCAAGTCTGTTTCTGCCACAAGGATTTGTGAAGTGTGCTGATATGAAGCATTATGAGATCATTATTGCATATCCCTTCCATAAGTCAGAGTGTCCATAAACTTAAAACCAAGGTAAATTTCTGACTTGGGTTTTTCTTCTCTGATAGGCCAGGAAATGCACTTTTCTTTTTTATTCAAGATACTGTTGGGGCGCCTGAGTGGCCCAGTCAGTTGAGCGTCCGACTGTGGCTCAGGTCATGATCTCACAGCTTGTGAGTTAAAGCCCCAATGGACTCTGTAATGACAGCTCAGAGCCTGGAGTCTGCTTCAGATTCTGTGACTCCCTCTCTCTTGGTCCTACCCCTGCTCATGATTTCTCTCTCACTCTCTCTCTCTCTCTCTCTCTCTTTCCTCTCTCTCAAAAATAAATAAACATTAAATAAAAGATATTGTTAATTTCATCAGCATATTTCCAACCTACTAATATAGGGCAGTTTAATATAACCTTGTTAATGTTAGACACTTGCTCACATTTTCCTTTCACTTTTCAGTAGAAGAAGGATTCAGAAATGCCAAAGTCTATTACAACAATTCTAATGGTACAAACAAGAACTTTGATATTTTACTGGAATGTTGTCTTTGGAATCTCAGAGTTCATTGTTCAGCTTCCTCTGTCAAAGGCAATGAAGTAACACCTTGTTTTCTTAAAAAACCAAAACCAAAACCAAAACTCATTTCATTGAAATAATTTTGAATTTAATTTGTGGTTCTCCTTTAAATGTCCAGAAAGATTGGGAGATAATCCACCAAAACATTTATGCACTGAAAAGAAGAGTTTCTGTTTTCTTCTTTTCACTTGTCTATATTGAAAGCTATTATCCTAATGTGTAATTATTTCCATCATTGAAATTGTTCTTTAAAATATACTCAAAGTTGGTGATTTCATAGTTCCTAAAGGCTTCATGTGACACCAAAAATCACTAAGGACTTGGTACCATGGTACATTGCCTGGAACGTTGTAATTTGTACGATTAGTTAGCCTAACTCAATACTGCTCTGGATGATCACTTTCCCGCAGATTTTCTCATCTATTACAAACAAGGCATCTCAGTCCTCACTGTGCTTCCTCTTATCCTTTGGGCATGAGTCTGTTGGGATTAAAAAAAATCATCTGCACCATTTTCAAAATGAGGCAAGTCCCTATGTCACAAACATTGTGTTCATGACTCTTCTGCGCAGCTCATCAGAATTCTACACGCCTGCTATTCTCTATACACTGCTGCTCCCCAGTTTTCAGGCTTATATGAGCAGAAAGCAATCTTAATAACAGGAAACCATCAAATCCTAAAGGAGAAAACAGGAGCAAGCTTTCTGACCTTGGCCGCAGCAACTTCTTACTAGACATACCTCTGGAGGCAAGGTAAAGAAAAGCAAAAATGAACTATTAGGACCTCATCAAGATAAAAGGCTTCAGCACAGTGAAACAATCAACAAAACTAAAAGGCAACCTACAGAAGAGGAGAAGATATTTGGATTAGGGTACAAAATATGAAAGGAACTCATCAAACTCAACACTCAAAAAACAGCCCAGTGAAGAAATGGGCAGAAGATATGAATGGGCACTTTTCCAGAGAAGACCACATGGCAACAGACACATGAAAAGATGCTCAACATCACTGATCATCAGGGAAATGCACATCAAAACGACAATGAAGTACTATCTCACACCTCTCAGAATGGCTAAAAGGAACAACTCACTCAACAGGTCTTGGTTAAGGATGCAGAGAAAAGGAAATCCTCTTGCAATGGTGATTTGAATGCAAACTGGTATAACCATTCTGGAAAACAGTACAGAGGGTCCTCAAAAAATTAAAAATAGACTACCCTATGACCCATCAATTGCACCACTAGGTATTTACTCAAAGGACATAAAAGTGCTGATTCAAAGGGGCACATGGACCACAATGTTTATAGCAGCATATTACCCATGGAAAATTACCCAGCGATCAAAAAGAAATCTTGCCATTTGCAACAATGTGGATGGAACTACACGATATTATGCTAAATAAAATACGTCAGTCAGAGTAGGACAGATATCCTATGATTTTGTTCATATGTGGAATTTTAGCAACAAAACAGATGACTATAGGATAAAGGAAGGAAAAATCAAAGAAGATAAAAACTGAGAGGGCGGCAAACCATAAGAGACTCTTAAATACAAAGAACAAAATGAGGGTTGTTGGAGGGGAAGTGGGTGGGGGATGGGCTAAATGGATGATGGGCATTAAGAAAGGCACTTGTTGGGATGAGCACTGGGTGTTGTATGTAAGTGATGAATCACTGAATTCTACTCCTGAAACCAATACTAAATTATATGTTAATTGAATTTAGAAATAAACGTAATAATAATAATAATAACTTTAATTTATGGAACAGTTAACCGTCTTCCAGGTATTCTGCTAAGCAATCTGAATGTATCATTGGATTTAATTCTCAAAGCAACATTCTATTGGAAGTAACATTAATCACTCCATTTTTTAGGAGAACACTGATGCTCAGTGGTTTGAAGGATCTTATACAGATTTCCCAAAACAATAAAAGTATTTTGCTGGCACATGTAACACAGGGCTCCTTTGTTCCAAAGTAAGGTCCTACTGCTGTTTGATACCATAAAGTCCTATACATCGCTTTATCCTTCTGGAAAGAACAGAAGTAACAACAACATGGGTTCCATATTGGTTTTGAATATTCGGACAATTTCTTGGTGTTATTAAGAAGACTTGAAGAGTTTTAAGAGACTTTCCTGCTCTATCAGTTGATTTCATCCATAGGGCACCCGGATGGACTGATACAAGGAAGCCTCAAAATGATAACCTACCTGTCATCTTGGTGAAGCAGCTGTTAAAACCATGTGATCTGAAACACAGTTGAACTCTATCCCTCTTATATTAACATAATTATTATAATTATTAGCAGGCTAATATAAGATGGAGCAGAGAATGTTACCTAACTTATAATAATATACTCGAGTTGATTAAATCAACCAACAATGGATGGATTCCACACCCACACCCAAGGTGAAGTTCTCTTCTGCACTCTAGGGTGCTGATTTCATTGTGTTGTCATTCGAACAGGGGCAAGCCTGAGAAACAATAGGTGATGCAGTACCGCCATAATGCCACCACCAAACATCCCTCACTTCAGCCGCTTAAAATACAGTGCAGTGATTTCACTCATGAGTTGTGGGTTAGGATTTAGATTTGGTTCAGCCGGGGAATTCTGTGGCACTCTGTTGACTTCATTTACATGCCCAGCAGTTGCCTGATGTCTACTGAGATAGTGGCCCCTTCCAGCTCTAGCTAGCCCAGGAGTGTTCCCAGGATAGGGGAGAGCAGCCAGCGCAAACAGAAAACCACAAACATATCCCCAACCTCTGCTGTGTCACAAAATGGACACCCACTGGCAAAAGCCGGTAACATATATGAGCTATAGTGGTATGGAGCTCCCCCGAGCCAATGCTGGCAGGAGCTTCAGAGCCACATTGAGAAGACTGTGCCTACGGGAGGGGGCAAGGAAAGAGAGAGGACGAAGGCAACGTCTGTACCTCAAGAAACAATGGACTTGGTAGAAAATTATTAGTAGAAAGAAGAGATCAACAAAAGAGATGTAGACGCTAGAAAGCTTTGTTTACAGCAGATTTTTTTCACTGTTTCACTCAACAAGCGTTGTGCATCACTTTTGGTACACTTCACATCCAATTCATCCTGGCAGTTGCCGGGTTAGACCGTGATGCTCCAAACCAGAAATGCCTACCTACTATGGAATTCCGCTTCTACATTTGAAATGTCCAACAGGTACATACATAGCATTTGCTAAGCCAAAATACCACCATCCTGCTCCAAGCCACAGGAATAAGAAGTCTCAAATGAATAACTTCATGCACTGCTGAACAGCTACAATTTCAGCAGATAAATCTTAAAAAAATTGGATCTTGAAGAAAAACATCAGGGAAGACTTTCCTTCCTGACAGCCATGGAGATACTGATCTTTCTTTCAATATTAGAACATGAGCTCCATCACCCTCCAGGACAATCACCATTAAAGGTGTCCATGGCCACGCTGTGCAATGTTGAATTCAAATTGTACCTTCTTTTTTAATTAAAAAAATAATAATGTTTTATTTATGAGAGAGAGACACAGCGTGAGCAGGGAAGGGACAGAGAAAGAGGGAGACACAGAATCGGAAGCAGGCTCCAGGCTCTGAGCTAGCTGTCAGCACACAGCCCGATGTGGGGCTCGAACCCATGAACCACGAGATCATGACCTGAGCCGAAGTCGGACGCTAAAATGACTGAGCCACCCAGGTGCCCCTAGATTGTAACTTCTAACATAAAACACAACTGGAATTAGAGAGGGGCTGGGAAAAGTAGTTTAAGAGCCATATTAGTCTCACATGTTCAATAGATTTTCAAAGTCAGGTCATTTATCAAGATATGTCCCCAGAAATACTCACCCCTTTCACATCGGACACCCTTTGACTATTCATATGTGCCTTTTTAAGAATGAGACAGATACAAATAATTTTTGTATTTTCTCTAACGTAGCTACTACCTATAAACTGTTGACAAGACAAATCCTGCTTGACATTTGGCATCATGGAAACACTGGTTTCTCTGACCAATCTGTTGATCAGATTTAAAAACAAAGAATATTACAAATTATCTTCCTCTAAAAGAACAGAGCAAATACCAGGAAATAAATGTAATTTCTACATCAGCTGAGGTTTGAGATTAGCGTCATTATCTTTTCTCTACCTTTACATAGATACGTTTTGTGATGAACTTTCTCATTATGTTTGGTAGAGAATAGGCTCTCAATTACCCACTGCTACACAGTCATCTACTCAAGATTTCATGGCTTAAAACACCAACTGTCTATTTTCTCATGTGACTGTGGGCTGACGATTGGGCAGGGCTCAGCTGAGATGGCCCGAGTTGATTGTGGCTGCTCTGCGATCAGTAATCTTTCCGGGCCTCAGCTGGGACAGCTAAGATGGCTGTGCGTCTGCCTATTGAATCTCACTTCTTCTGGGAGGCTAGCGTGAGATTGTTCACACAGCGGCAGTGTTCAGAGAGAGCAGAAGTGCAGGCTTGAAAGAATGACACTGTTGAATTCTACTGGTGACAGCAAACCACTGTGTCAGTCCTAATTCATGGGGTTGGAAAATAGACTCCATCTCTTGATAAGAATGACTACCCAAAGTCTGTGACCATCATTAATCGACCCCAGCTACAGAGAGTGTAAAGACTAAGGGATTCAGCCCTACGTGCAATCATTGCTGCAAACCAATAAATTTTTGTGGCTGTAATGAAATGATACATCTCCACTTACAGAAATGAGAATCCAAACTCAGTCAGTAGCACTTCAAATATAAATAAAAGTAATTCATGTACATTTCAAATGAATACAGGATTAATCAATTAAGGAAACATCAGAAATTTCTTAGTATAAATGAATTATAGTGTCAGTGAAACAGAATTTAATTGCAATATATTGACACAGAGTATGATATCCTCTCAAAATACTTAAAAGAGTGAATTGAATTATAGCCTTCCTGTGATTGAAAACAAGTTTTTATCTTCTTTTCCCTTATACCTTATCTTTTCCATTAATGCTAGACAGTTTTCTAAATAAATAATAAGGGGATATATGTATGTGGATGGGCATCTTAGTTCTGTTCCCAAATGATTTACAAGTTAGCGCATAGCATTATGTAAGAAAATATTA
Source organism: Hyaena hyaena (assembly GCF_003009895.1). Taxonomy (NCBI): domain Eukaryota; kingdom Metazoa; phylum Chordata; class Mammalia; order Carnivora; family Hyaenidae; genus Hyaena; species Hyaena hyaena. The sequence continues at coordinate 961,192 of NW_024080774.1, forward strand.
AAAATCAAACAAATAACTACTGCAAAGCCACCATTTCCTTTTTTTTCTTTCTTTCTTTTTTTTTTTTTTTTTCTTCTTTCCACAGTAGCTATCTGCCTAGAACAAAACCAGTGAGGTCTAGATGTAAATCGACCCAAACTGAAAATTAACAGATTTAGTCATTGGAATTTAAAGGAGGAGAGGTATATGTTTATGGAATTGTTTCTTACTAAGCATGAATTTCCAGAATTTTCTGAATTTGACCACCAGATAAATATTAAGTTGCCTCCTTACATAACTAACCCCTGTTTTTTCACAATGATCTCCAAGGTAAACAAAATGATTATCCCAAAGGCAACACTGAAAGCAGGTATTTCTGTGCGCGTCCCTCTTTACCTTGCCCCCATTCTACACTCGTATGGATATAATTGCAGCTTTTCATCTGAAGTGATTCCTAGCACAAGAAGTGCAAAGGCAATAGAAGTATCTTGACAGCAGGGCCTTTCTGCAAACGAGAGCAACAAAACGGCATTTTCAATCGGCTTTGATGGAAGATGGAGTTCAGCAGTGAGTGTTCAGTTCATGTACTTGGATGTTTCAGTTAGAAGCAAAAGGTGGGAAGGGACTATTCGACCAGGGTAATTATAGGGCCACCGCCATAAAGCAATCTTCGTAATCTCTCTATGATTTCCTGTCTCCCTTTGTGAGCTGGCACATCTAAGAATAGCTATTACGGAGTCCACTTTCTCTGTCCTTTTGTGGGAGCTATGTTATTTCACCATGAACTCGGGGCCGCCATTACTGTCATAAAAGCAGCTCATCTAATGTGACAGCTGAGAGTCAGAATGCAATCGCATAGAGGTTTACAAAGAAATACAGTGTCTTCTTGAGGACCAACCATCCACACGGTCTTCCTCTCATACATCCGACATGGAAACGTGTTCAGTAGCAAACTCCCGACCGAGGTAGTATGGGGCCCCATTTGAGAAATATTGAGGAGTCAGTCCTTGAGGTAGGGACCATGGAGGAGGCACAACTGTCAAGCACATCTTGTGGCAGCAACCTAGGGCAGCTGCTATTCCAAGCGTCTGATCTATTCCCACGGGTTTTACGATGTATTGGAGAAGGGGATTCTAGTGCTGCTAATCAGATTGCCTGATATTACCCCATAGTGGACGACGAGCTAAAGGCTCAGAAGTAGCGGTCCCCAGATGAGTACATCCAGATCTACCCACGTGGTCAGGCCATCATGACCTCAGATCTAGAGTAACCTCCATTCATGGGAAAGTGTCTTCCACCTCTGAGCCCTCACTAGGGGGTGATAATCATAGTCTGTACAGATGAGCAACACTGTCTGTGATGGTTAGTGATGGAGATTTCTCAGTCATGTACCCGGCGTCTCAGGGATCCAGCGTAGTATTTTTCTTGCTTTTCTTAATTTGTAAAAGCTTGCTTATTTATTTATTTATTTATTTATTTATTTATTTATTTATTTATTTATTGAGACAGAGAGACAGAGAGAGACAGAGACCCAGGGTCCAAAGCTGGCTTGGTGCCCACAGCAGAGAGCCAGATGTGGGGCTCGAACTCATGAACCATGAGATCACACCCTGAGCCACCCAGGAACTCCCAGACTACTACTATTCAAATGTGCATTACGAACCTTAGTGATTCTACAATCGAGTGCATTGCACCTAGGCATCCGATAAATGAGGGGCAAGGTTAGGCCTGTAGAGTGCAGCTGGGAGACCCCTCCTCCAGATCAGTGAGTTTCATACTGTTAATCTTGGCCATAAGCTTAGGTGACAAGTGATTAAGTAACTGATATAGAATTTGGCCTAGGTTTTGGTATCTTGGTAACTCGCGTATATTTACTTTGTTGAGAGGAACTCCGTTTAGAAAAACTACAAAGGGGTGCCTGAGAGGCTCAGTCTTTGAGCATTGGACTTCGGCTCAGGTCATGATCTCACAGCTCATGAGTTAGAGCCCTGTGTTGGGCTCTGTGCTGACAGTCAGAGCCTGGAGCCTTCTTCAGATTCTCTCTCTCTCTCTCTCTCTCTCTCTCTCTGCCTCTCCCCAGTTCACACTCCATGTCTCTCTCTCTCCATCTCTCTCAAAAATAAATAAATATTGAAAAAATTAAAAAAGACACTAGGAATAAGTATTCCCCAAAGTCTGGAAAATAGATAATTCTACCGGAAATGACGGTTTTCCCAGGAAAGTGATGGGATAGAAAAAGAGCAGGTTGGTGAAAAAAGGTACATTTCAGTGATGGGTCAAACTCTATCCTCTCGGTTTGGAATACAGAAAAAATGAAAAATGATATAAAAATCAGATATAGAAAATATAGATACAGAAAATCAGAATTTCATCTTGAAAGCATTCAACACATTTTAGCGACCCATCTTCCCTTATACTAACGACCCTGAGCCAAGTGAAAAATACACTGCCTGTGAACTTCAATCTTTTTTTTTTTTTAAAGAATAACCTGAAACTAATCATAAGGAGACATCAAGACAAATTCAAATTGAAGATATTTGGTAAGACAGTTGACTTGCCCTCTTTAAAAGTGTCAAGTTGTGATATACCAGGAAACACATAGGAGTTAGTCTGGATAGAAAAAACAAAAAACAAACATCACTAGGGGCGCCTGGATGGGTCAATCGATCAAGCGTCTGACTTTGGCTCAGGTCATGATTTCAAGGCTGGGGTTCGCTTTGGATCTTCTGTCACGCTCTCTCTGTGCCCCTCCCCTGCTCATGTTCTCTCAAAACCAATAGAACTTAAACACACACACACACACACACACACACACACACACACACACTAAAGAAACAGCAACTGGAGGGTAATATTGGATGACAATCTCATAACCAGCAGCATCTGAATAGGTCTCCAGATAAAGAATAGTACTGGATCGGTGTTAAGTTTCTGATTTTGATCACTGAAATATGTTCAAGTAAGAGAATGCCTTATTTCAGTATTTACTACTCCTATGGCCTATATCTGTGCAAAGTTATGAATTTGTCACAGGAAAGCATAGTCGAATACTTGAATAAGATTCATGTGTCTGTATTAGGTATGAAAAATATATATCCCTTCCAATCTTGGTGTCTTGCATGCTTATCCCAACTATTACAATCAGAATTTACGTACATGCACATCGATTTTCATTCAATGAAGGATCTTTTTGAAATGAACCACAGTTCTATACGCCATTACAGCAGGCTGTTTTAATTTAAAGACAGTCTAGTAGCAATCTCACAACACAGTGACATATTCATAAGGTAAACTAGGAACTACCGTTTTTCAGAAATGGGCACAGCCATCTTGTCTGCCTAGATAGAACAGGGAAGTTTGCCAGAATGAGCTCATAAAGCAGTGTTTCTCAAAGTGTGGGTTTCAGACCATGCCCATTAGCATTCCCTGGGTACTGATTATGCAGGCAGATTCCTGGGATCCATTCCAGACCTACTGGATCAGAGTCTCCAGGGATTTGGCTGGGAAATCCACACTTTAAATACACAGTCCAGGTGCTTCGGTATGGAGCAAATATTTATTAGTATCCTCTGTCTGTCAGAAGCCATTCAAGGTCCTAATATAAAAGTGTATTAAACAGCAAAAAGGATGTAAAACAGTAGAGAGCCTTTGGAACACCATTTGGCCGTTTCTTACAAGATGAAAACATACTCCTACCATAAGATCCAGCAATCACACTCCTTGGTACTTAACCGAAGGAACTGAAAACTTACATCCACACAAAAACCTGCACATGGATGTTTATAACAGCTTTCTTCATCATTGCCCAAATTTGAAGCAGCCAAGATGTCCTTCAGTAGGTGAATGGATAAATAAGCTGCAGTGCATCCAGACAATGAGATATTACCAGCACTAAAAAGAACCGAGTCGTTAAACCATGAAAAGACATGGACAGACCTTAAATGGATATGACTGAGTAAACGAAATCCATCTGTAAAGGCTACATGTTGCGTGATTCCAATTGTATGGCACTGTGGAGAATGTAAACCTATGGCGACTATAAAAAGATCATCATCAGGAGTTTGGGGGTCAAGAGAAAGACAAATATTTGGGGTACAGAAAAATTTTACGGCAGTGAAATTACTCTGTATGATACTGTAATGGTGGAGACAGGTCACCATACATTTGCCCAAATTCACAGAATCACACAATGTCATGAGTGTACCCTAATGTAAACTATGCTATGAACATCAGATGATAATTTTTTAAATAAAGAGAGAGAACACGTGCATGTGTATCCTTTGAGGTAGATATAAAAAGTAAAACTAAAAGCCAGGGAAGCCAGAGAGACTCAGTCAATTAAGCAACCGACTCTTGATTTCCGCTCAGGTCATGATCTCACATTAGGTGGGACTGAGCCTCACATCATGATCCTCGCTGACAACGTGAAGCCCACTTGGGAGCCTCACTCTCTCTCTGCCCCTCCCCTGTTCATGCCTTCTCTCTCTCTCTCTCTTTCTCTCTCTCAAATAAATAAACCTAAAAAAGAAAACAAAGCCTAAAAACTAGTGTCTCATGACTCATGGAACTTTGAGTGGCTCTAAAGCTTGAAAACAAATGCCCCAAGGGATGTATGACAACTCAACTGGTTAAGGTTTGACTGTGGAGCAAGAGAAACCTCTCCCAGACAAGTGTGATGCGACCACCGGCAAAACTAAAACTACGAGTCAAGGGCTTGCCGTTACTTTTTTTAATGAACTTTTTATACTAGAACAAAATTGGATTTATCGGAAGGTTGGAAAGACACTGCAGAAAATTCCAGTACATACCTCTCACCCGTTTCTGCTGATGTTAGCATCTTACGTAAGTCTGATACATGTATCACATCAGAAAACACTGTGACTGCATATTAGCTGACTAAATGGAATAACGCTTATTTGGATCGCACTCATGGAATTTTTCCGTTCCAGGATCCTGTACTGCATTCAGTTTGCATGTCTCCTTAGTTGCGTTGGCCTGTTATCGTTGGTCAAATGTCCCTTCTCTTTCAACACCTTGACAGTTTTGAGAAGTACTGGGCAGGCATTTTGTAGAATGTTTCTTATTGTGAGTTTCTATGATTTTTTCACTCATAATTAGACAATGAATAAAGACCACAGAGGTGAAGGACCTTTCTGTTTACATCATATGAATGAGTACAAGCCAGAAACCTGACGTCTTTCTCACTGGTAATGACCATGATCATTCTGTTGAACTTGACTCGGTCACCTAGTCAAGGTAATGTTTGAGCTACTCTCTTTGATGTCAGGGTGGCAAGAAGGATGCTCGGAACTTTTACTCAGGGGATGAGTCAGCTTGAATTGTCAATGGGACATCCAGATTGAAGCAGTGGAAATTCAGTTGGCGTTCAAAGGAAAGATCTGCAACCAGCCAGTCCCTCCCATACACCTCCCGAAGTGCCATGCAGGATATAAAAATGGCATCAGTAACCTGATCATCACTCCCCACGCACCTCATCATCTCCCTTTCAATCCACGTTCCCCATGGTGGTGTTTTCCTTCACCCCCAGGCTCATTGCTCAAGCAGTGCTCAAGACTGAGAGCATTCCCTCACAATATCAACACATTTACAGAAACTGAAAAATGGAATCACACTTTTTGATAGAACATGGGTCCAATTTGGCTTTTTGATCAAACCACGAGGATTGGTTTTACAAGGTTCAGTATTTAATGTGCATCTTTTTCATCAACAAAAGCTGAATCTGCTGGTCCGGTATTTCCACACAAAGAGCTTTTAGATATAGATACACAATAGCTATATGTAAATATAGTTGATAATTAATTCCTTTGCCAGCATTTTTGGCATAAACATTTTTAGATGCCAACGTTAAATAGGTGGGGAAGGACTCAATACAGTTTCAAAATTATTTTTTACAAAATGGCACTAGAAGAAAAGTTTTGAAAAACAGTGTTTATGTTTAGTTTACCATTCGGGATAACAATGAACTCTGTAAGGAGCTCATAGACAGACTAGCGATGATGCATGAAGACATGAAGATGGGGTGGGAGTTGAGGGCCGAACACGAATTGGAAGAAAATTGGTGTGAATGGAGAGCAAATCATCGGGAACCATCTGGTAGTAATAACAGCTTACTTTCCTGCATGTAATGAGATCTATTTTTATCATCACTTCAGACAAGCAGTAAGGGAAAGATAATGGAATCTCTATTCCAAATTCCTGGAGAATTTACGAGCAACGAACGTGTTGGGACAGAAGAAGACTGCTTGACTTTACATAGGAACCTGTCTTGGATTCTGACATCCAGATTCCAAGGGCTTTATACATTACATTTTACTTTTCCACTACCAAAGTGCGGCTACATAGCTCCATATGGAACATTTGGAACTGAAAAGTGGTCTAAAGAGATAAGACAGAAAAGGAGAAAGCAGCAACTCAGTCTTAATTAGGGTTGAAAACAGGACAGTGGAAAAACACCCTAAGAGAAGCATAGTTAACATAATGTCACGGAGACAGATTTGAGTGGGATTACAAGTAAGGAGTATGTGGAGGTGGTGATTAGGAGGGTTGGGGGCATCATTTAGTTTTAAGAACAATATGCAAAACATGAAAAGAAACAAAGTCATTTTTCTAAGAGATGAAGTTAAAAGTATCTAAGCCAAAATAACAGGGGACTTGATGGCTGCGTTTCCCGGGGAGAAATGTGGTTTAAAAAGAAAATGAACTGCAAGTTCAAGGCAAGGTGAAATGCATGCACAATACTTTATAAATCTAAGTTGTTAGTCCACAAGAGGAGAGACAGAAGAATATAGAGTATGGGGTTGGAGAAAATGATCACAGATTTAGATGTTGACAAGGAAAGATGACTGAAGGTCCGAAGGCATAATAAACAACTTCAAGAACAAGTAAGCCGCGAAAGGTCAGCAGAACATGGGGCACACACAGAGCTCTGAAGAAAAGAATGAGTAGTTATCTGGGGGACATGAAAAGCCGGGGCGGGATATTCTCTCCCATAAAACACTCCTCGCGATTGCTGAAGGGTGCCAGAGAAAGAAAACATTGTAGAATGCCAGATGACAGAAGAGAATGAAAAGAGCTCCAGTAAAATGACTTCTTTCCACATGTACACACAGTGACATAAAGTATAACGTTGTCACTGGAAGAAAAAGAATATTTTCATGGAGTTTATCAAAAGAAAGTGAAACTGATCACTGCCAAACTGAAAAGACAGTTCCCAAATGCACTTTTCCTTTTACAGAATATAAAAAGGAGTATTGACAAACTTCTTTTGGTAACTGAAAAATATACCATCCTGTCTTATAACTTCTAATGATTGATGACTACAATGTTCACATGGTCTTTATTAAAAGATCAAAAAATATTACTTTCAGAGTTCATTGTCCTGAGTTAAAATTATCACCGTTTCATGTATTGCTCTTGATTTTAGTAATGTTCTATGAATAAAATAAAGCTTTGAAGATATCAGATGCAAAGGATATTGACTTATACCTAAGGGGAAGTTGTGAATGGGTGAAAGGGGCCAGGAAGTAAATGGTTCCTTCTCAAAGAAATGATCCTGCAAGAATTAAATTCTAAATGCTTTCTGGGGTGCTGTGTGTGTAGTGGGGACAGGGATAGATATTTACTGAAAGGTCAAATGTAAGTTTCAGCATTATCTATTTTCTAAGAATTATCGCTTCTCGGCCTTTTGGCTAAGATCAACTGTATATTTTCTAAGAATTACTTATAATTTTGGTAATAATTATTTCAATACTGATAAATGAGTACATTACACGGATAATGAACAGGATAGCTTTCAAATCGCAGTTTGGTGTTTTGTTCATATTCATGCATAAGATAGAACAGAAGAAGATTGGGGCACCTGGTTGGCTCAGTCAGTTGATTGTCTGACTCTTGACATCAGCTCAGGTCATGTTCTAGTGGTTTGTGAGTTTGAGCTCTGAGCTGACAGTGTGGAGGCTGCTTGGGATTCTCTCTCTCTCTCTCTCTCTCTCTCTCTCTCTGCTCCTCTCTGTTCTCTCTGCCACTAAACAAACAAACAAACAAACAAAATTTAAAAAAAAGAACCGAAGAAAACTACTAGAGAGAAGCAAAGGAGGGAAATGTTGAAAAAAGAAATCAATCAATAGCAGATAACCATAACAAACAATACAAAAAGACATTGAAACAGCACTTATAGCTGTTTTCAAGAACTTCAAACAGTGAGATGGTTACTTTGATGATTAAGTGACCCAAATTCGAAAAAAATAATTGGATATAAGGAGATGACAATTACAGTGTCTGAGATAATACACCAGTGCAGGTGAATAGATTAGACACTACAGAAAAGATTAGTGTACTTGACGATAAGGGGACAGAAACTATATAAAAAGAAGCACAGAGAGAAAAAGAATTGAAAAAGTCGAAATGCATTTGGTAGAAGCTATACGTGGACTTTTGAATTTGGATCTTTCCCCAGGCTCGTGACATGTGATTCAGTCCCCCCTTGTTTACTTTTTTTTTTTTTTTTTATTTTTAAAATGTTTTGTTTATTTCTGAGAGAGAGAGACAGAGTAAGCAGGGCAGGGTCAGAGAGAGAGGGAGATACAGAATCCGAAGTCGACTCCAGGCTCAGAGCTGGAAAGCCCGACGCGGGACTCGAACCCACAAACTGTGAGATCATGACCTGAGCCGAAGTCAGACGCTTAACCGACTTAGCCCCCCAGGCTCCCCCAGTCCTCCCTTGTGATAGTGCGCACGGTCTCAGCTCGCAGTAGCCACACGATCAGGAGTGTCAACAACTGGTAACAGTGACAAGCATTCTGTACCCATACAGCCACTCTATTTGTCACTTTCAGTATAGCACTCAGTAAATTCTAGGAGATAGTCAACATTTTATTATAAAATAAGCTTTGTGGTAGGCGACCGTGCCCAATTGTGGGCTAATGCAAATGTTCTGAGCACATATAAGGTAGGTTGGGCTACGCTATGGTGTTCAGCAGGTGAGGTATATGAAATGAATTTTGACATGGCAAATTTTCATTTCATGATGGGTTTTATCAGGATAGCCCCATCGTAAGTCAAGAAAGATCTGTATTTAGTAAATTTTGATTTATCTATACTTTTTAGCTCCCAAGAATATTAAGCCCTCATTGCCTTGCCATCATTTTTCTGTGTTTTGATGCCTATGGATCTGTATATTCTTTATCTCCATAATCTTATTACTGGAGTCAGGAAAGTGCCTTGATAAATCAGTGGTTGGATCTATCACGAATATACAGAAGTTACCAAATTTCTTGAACAGCTAAAAATGTGGCTGTTAGAGTTTAAGAACATGTTTTTATCACCCTTATAAATGAGTATCTTAAAATGAGTATTGAAATCTAATGTCATAACCATTTATTCTCACAATCCTCTCTATCGCTATATTGTGTTCTGGAATTTACTGTCAAAAGAAGTCTGATTCGTTTCTTTCCTCCGTACCATCTTCTACTGATAGTTTTACCCTGCCAAAAAGCTTACAGGATTCTTTCATTAATGTTGATATTACAAAAGAAAAGCAGTGAGATACATGGATTCCAAAGTTTCCATTTTGCTCACCTCACTATAAAAACTGAAGGTCCCTTACTCACTAGATTTTGGTTCTCTTGTTCCTTACTGCATCTCGATTTTTCTCCTTGTCATGCAGAGTTTCTAGATGCTTTCTCTCTGTAACACCCACCAATTTCAACTCTTTATCTTTTTCAAAGAACCTGAATTATAATGTCTACATTTCACCTTCCAATTCATCTTTTTAACTATCCAACATACACTTCCTGTACTAATTGTAATTTTAAATATTCAGAGACCATTTGCATTTAGTCTCCCTTGTTCTTGATCTACGGTTTCAGTCTTCCCAGGATTGCTCATTTCATAATCCCTAGTGACAGTGCCCTTGAGAATATGTCTTGTGGATAGCAAAATATCTGCACAGGCACAATTATGTTTGTGTATCACAATGGAAGGGGGTTTATGTTTTATCGTTTTGTTTATTTTTCACATTTGGGGTGTTCACAAGCATCAGCACACCTTAACTGCCAACCAGCGTGAGCAGTTCAGTTTTCATATTGGGGGCAGAAAGATAAGTCAGGCTTTCTACAACTTCACTATTCTCTAAGGTCAAAGCCATGGTCCATGGAGAGTGAGGAGGGATTGTTACAGATTGAGGTAGCCTCGCATAAGAAGAACATTTTTGCTTGTTTTGTGTGTTTATTGTCAGCTGGAGAGAATGGGGAACATCCTATGTAACTGAACACCACAGCTTTTCAAAGAGCCAGAATGGCAATGCCACATTTCAAAGACGTTGCCACCCTCATAACATAATACACTGGGCATTGACCTTAGAGCAAGAATCATGCTTTGCAGAGTCTGTTCCTTTACTCCCCTGTCCAAGTGTCATCAGATGGGCACTTTTCCTCACCTGTGTTGTGTACTTTCAGCCTCATCTGGATGCCAGCCGATATCTCTTGGGCTACTCAATCTAAGTGTGTGTCTAGAGTGAAATGTCCTATATTTTTTTTTAAGTTTAGAGAGAGAGTGAGCGGGAGAGAGTGGCAGAGGGAGAGAGAGAATCTCAAGCAGGCTCCATGCTCAGGGCAGAGCCTGATGCGTGGCTCAGACACATGACCCTGGGATCATGACCTGAGCTGATATCAAAAGTCAGACACTCAGCAAAGAGAGCCATCCAGGCACACCACCTTGTCCTGGAATTTGTATGTGAGAAAGACTAATTGTCACTTTTCAGAAATAGAATTCTCTTGGGGCACCTGGGTGGCTCAGTCGGTTAAGCCTCTGACTTCGGCTCAGGTCATGATCTCACGTTTGTGGGTTCGAGCCCCACGTCAGGCTCTGTGCTGGCAGATCAGAGCCTGAAGCCTGCTTCAAATTCTGTATCTCCCTGTCTCTCTGCCCCTCCCCCTCTCATGCTCTGTCTCTCTCTGTCTCAAGAATAAATAAAACATTAAAAAAAATAGAATTCTCTTTCATTGTGCACGCTTCAACTGTTTTCATGAGATGTAGAGAATAAAAAGTTAAATTTTGGTGCTCAAGTCAGCAGGAGATGAAAAATCTCTCTTATTCAGTCATTGTTTACTCTGGGCTAATCAAGTCCAGTTTCTTCGATTATCTGCATGTAATCTATCCCCTTAATCTTCTTTAGTTGTCTTCCCTAAAGCCTCTCCAATGGCATCAACACTGTTCCATAGAAAATGGCACAAACTGCTCAGAGTTCTATAAATATGAAAGAATCTTATTACACAAGGATGCCATTTTACTTCCACCCAACGTCTTTGCTTAACAACTTGCATTATACACAGAACAGCACAAAGAGTATCAGTGTGGTGTTGGTGTTGTAGAAAGACAGCTATGTGTCCTCCAAACTCTGTTGGCATCTGACTGTCGATATTGCCTCAGATCATGAACCTGGGGTTACGAGACTGGGCTCTGTGTCAGGATCCAAATCCACACTGAGCACTCAGCCTGCCTAAGATTCTCTCTCTCCCTCTGCCCCTCTCCCCCACTCATGCATACTCTCACTGTCTAATAAAAAAATAACATTACATAAATAAAAAGAAAATTGTTTTGTAGAAACTGTACTGCCTACTTCTTTAATCAATCACGTTTACTACTAAAATATAAATGTTGCTCAAAACGTTGAATTCTGCTGTTCACCTCAAGATCTTGTGTGTGTCTCCAGGTTCCGGTGACCTCAGAGACAGGTTCTTGGACCATCAACTTCTTGCTCTAGTTCAGTCATGGCAACATGTGACAACATTCTATGTGAGAGTGAAATCAAGGGGATGTCTCTCAGAACCCACGTCTTCTTGGCTGGATGATAAAGAAAATTCTGTAGCATGGGGTAAATGTTCACCACTGGAAGACAGAAGACAGACAGCAACTCAACAGATATAGTCCTCCCCATTTTCTCTCTACTGTGCAATCTTTCCCTGGCGTCTCTGTTCTGCCTGTCTGTAGTCTGCTTGCCAGACTGTGCAAGTGCATGTATGTAAGTTCTCTTGTTATCTATAATAAGATGCAAGATGTTCTCTATGTATCCTCATGATTTAGTGGGAGCAGAAGCCAGTGAAGTAACACATCATCCTGCATCGTATTCATCCTCATTTCCCTCACCCCTCCGGCTCTGGGGTACACTGTCGAAATAAAACATCTAAATACAATCCTTTCTTCAGGCTCTCTTTTCCAGTGAAGCCAGGATAAGACACACCATTTTCCAGAGAATTTGTATGTTAAAAGTTAAGGGAAAGGAGCAAGGAGTTCCTGGAGAATTCACACTGAGAATTACTTGCATGTCAGCATAGAATTCCTAACAGCTCTGAACCCTAGTGCACTGCACTAGCATGAATCCGAAGTAAGCCTGATCTACACAGATAATCAAGGGTAGGGTTAGGACCATGAGGTAAGCATGGCAGCAGCATGAGCCTTTGCACTACTTCTCCTAATACAGTTTCTGTCCTAGGAACGAAAGACTTCTATACTAGATAAAGGCAATTCTAGGGCCATAACAAAATCCCAGCGTCTGAGTGGTTTACACAACAGAAAGCTATTTTCTCACGGACGAGGACACTAAAATTCTGCTATGAAGGTGTTGATAGGGTGGTTTTCTCCTGAGAACTATCTCCTTGGCTAGTAGATGTCTCCCTTTTCCCTGTGTCTTCAGACTATCTTCCCTCTGTGCGCTTCCAAGCTGTCACTCCATCTACTTATAAACACACCAGTCCTACTGGATTAAAGCCTCGCCCTAGCAAACTCATTTTACCTTAATTACCTCGATAAATATTCTGCTTCCAAATGCAGTCATATGCTGAGGTTCTGTGGGTTAGGACTTCCCCGTATGAGTTTGGGCAAATACAAGTCAACCTATAAATGGTGACTGCGTATCTATAAACTTTGGCCCTAGACACCATAGAATTGTTGAATGAAGAACAAAAGGGGAGAAAAGTAATACGTGTAGGTGTCAGTTAGGGATCGCTGGTTGTACACAATAAAACTACTCAACTATCTTGAGAGGAAAAGAAAAATGTTTAAGAAGAATTGGGCATGGTCCACGAAATTCAAGGAATCACCAAAAAATCTGAGCCAAAATGAAAAAGGTATAGGGCAGCTTCAGGGAATTTCTACAGCAGGAGATAGTAACTTCTCTCGTAGGTCCGTCCATACGGCTGCTTCAGGGAATGCCGATCTGCTCTCATTGTTTAATCGAAACAGGAGTTGATGTGTTAGGGATGCGTACATCTTGTCTAGTCTCCGCTGTTGCCCATTTCTTGAGAAGGGATGGGAAGGCCATTTACATGGACACGCCCATCAAAACTGCACACACTCTTCCATATGTGGTTCTCAACCACCTCCCCATAAAAAGAGGGGGCGGGAGGGGAGCACGAGGGGAAAGAAAGAAAAATTGTATTCCCCTAAGTTGGCGTGCATTCCTCACACCAATTGGGTAATTGCCACGATTCGCTTTGTGGACACAGATCAAATCTACCAAGCTGGGAGGAACGTACCCCCTTCTGGCCTTTCCCCTCTTGCATCTGTATTTTATCCTCCATTAGATTTGGCATTACATATCATTATTTCTTTGGCCACAAGCTATGAGAATAGGAAGGACTCAGCTGATTCAGCAGGAAGCCCAGCAGCCCCTGAGAGAGAGATGCCCAAAGGCACGTCCCTTGCCATTAATTTTCTGGTTTTCGATGATTACTCCTTGCTTCCACAAGGCTACAATTGTGCCGTATTTTTTGTTACAGCTCTTTCAAGAAATCTTCACTGTGCTTCGGACTGTTACAGCCTGCTACTGGCTCTTTTAAAGAGCCCCTGTCTTCTAGAGTAGGGAAACAATAGAGAGTGACATTTAAAATAAGTATCATAAAGAAATCTGCCATCTGGAGAGATAAGCGTGGCTGTCATTTCTTGAATTTTGCTTCTCCCCGGGAAGGAGCATCTCACCAAAGAAGGATTTTTCTCCCACCCACATAAAAACGTATGTATGGTATTTCACACATCAGAGGACTCTGTGCATATAAATCCCACTTTACATAAATTGCATACCACATCTGACCCAGTAGGTGACCTGATGTTAAAACTGATGCCCTGGCCTCACACTTCGGAATCCAATACGCTCTGATAAACATCACACATTTCACCTTCCTTCAACCAGGAATAGTTCAGAACCCCATTTATAAGGAAATTCACACATAGGCTCTTTGCCATCCCATGTTAGCCTAGGGCATAGATCTAAAACAGAAACCACCAAAGACTTCAGTAAAAGGGCAGAAAGTAAATATATTTGGATTAGTGTGCAATAGGGCTTCTGATCTAACTAGGAATCGCTGATGCTGTCGTGATTATTTATAGATTACTTATAAATGAATGGGAGAGACTGTGTTTCATTATCATTTTCTTTACATAAACAAGCAAAGGTCCATACTTGGCCGAGAGACTGTGGTGTGTTGACACATGTCCTAGAATTCTGCCTCTGTCACTAGTATATTAAGTTCTGACCATGCACACAACAACAGCAGCTTAAAAATAATTACTTTCTTTTTTATCTCCTGATATATCTATTGTATATCTATGCACCTGTGAAAATACACTAGTCTCCATAACAATCCAGTAACATCACTATCTCCACTTCCCAAAAGAAGGATTGAGCTCAGGTAATGAATCTGATTAATATCTCCAACCTTCCAACACAAGCTTCAGATTTAGAAGTTGTAGGTATTTTAGTGGATATGAGTCAGCATGCGCTGCAGTGTGCTGTGGTAATAAGAAATCCCCAAACTGCAGTAGTTCAACCAACAAACATGTAATTCTTCCTTACAGAAAGTCAAGGCAAGCCTTTAGGTTAAATGTCCTCCTGGCAACTGCCTGGTCCATCTGCTTGGATCATAGGTCACCTCTGTATTAACATGCATGCAGATCATCTGGGAGCTTGTTATAGTGAAGCTTATAGAAAGTTTGGGGCGGTGGCAAGAAAATGATTCTATATTGGAGAGAGAGACATCTAGTCAATGTTATATCAACTAACATAGGTCGCAGGGGTACGCATAACTTGACAAGGAGAAGAAAGTAGATTTTCCACCTTTGTCAGGGAGAAGAGGAAGCATGGACATTGCTGACTATAATACCTACTCATTTCAGGCCTATCTACCTTCAAAGTCTTTACCCTTTGCACTGTATGAGGCTGCTTATCCCTCTTCCTGGTGGAGGTCAGTCCTGACCCCCATCCATTAACTTGGAACAATGCCTTTCCTCTTCCTTGACCCTTCGCTCCTACAATGTGTGGTTCCTGGTCCACCAGCTTTAGCACCAGCAGGAAGTTGCCAGAAATACACAATCTTAGGATCTACTCCAGATCAACTGAATCATAGTTGGATTTTGACAAGATCCCTAGGTGACCCGCAAGTACATTCAACAACGAAAATCATGCTGTAATCTAACCTGTGGACAACAGACTTACACCTGGGGAAAAGTTACCCAGCCTGTGAAAAGCTATCTAAAATAATGCTGATAGATTCGTTCCCTGAATCTATCATGGCAGATATTTCAAGAACACACTTGAAAAAGCCCAGGGAGCCTGTAGAGAAAAGCAGGCACTCATCTAAAGGGACTAGTGGCAAAGATGAACAAAATTGTGAAGAATCAGAAAAAGGCCGCACAAAAGAGCACTGCTGGAAGACAAAGATGTGAAACACAATAAGAATTCAACAAGTATTTTAATGCATTGCTACTCAATTATAAGATGCCCTGATTATAGCAATGCAGTAGACTAGATATTTTGAAATTCTTTCTTATTAGAAAGGATTCAAGAGTGCTCCTTTTTTTAATGTTTGTTTATTTTTGAGAGAGAGGGGGACAGAGTATGAGCAGATAGAGAAGACACAGAATTGGAAGCAGGCTCCCGGCTCCAAGCTGTCAGCACATAGCCCGACGCTAGGCTAGAACTCATGAGCCTTGAGATCATGACCTGAGCTAAAGTAGGATGCTTAACTGACTGAGCCCCCCAGGCACCCCCAGGAGTGCTTCTTAAATGCACACATGAGCTTAGTGAAAAGTGACATTAATTCTGAAAAGTGAAATAAAATTAAAAAAGAAACAAATCAAGAGAAGTAAACTGCTATTAAGGCCTGTAACTGTTGTTGGGTTATCTGTGCATCCCAACAAGAAGAAACTAGATTTCAGTATTCCCACAGGTAACAGAGAAAATGTCTTACGTATTCACAAGACAAAGATAGAGTCAGAATCCTTCAGTCCATCCATCTCAGCTGAAAAGGTGAACGATGAGTCAAGATAACACAAAAATCTGAATCAAGGGACAACAAAATGTCTCTATTTTTGAGATTGACCTCTGTGCATTTTGGGTAGGGCAGGAGGGGTGGCGTCCCTAAACATTCCTATAGGTTTCTGGCCTGAATTCACATCAATTGTGTAGTTAAAAAAACTTCAGGCTGAGAGATCTGACTTGATGTGGCTTTAGGTTGTTAATACCTCCGGGATGCCAACGAGTGTACACAGAAATCTTAAATAAAGGAGCTAACTGAAGCTGGAGTCCACAAAACTTCTCCTACAAACAGTTTCTGCAGACTTAGGTCACAGTCAGAAGCCACACGGTACATACAGGAACCAGGAGAATGAGCAAGAGTCGGGAAAATGAGGAAATGGTAGAATCAGATACTTTAGATATTGAAATAACCAAATACAGAAGTAATCAATAATGTCATTAAACAAAAAGAAATGATTATACTCATGAGTAAGGAGAAATAAGTATTAAAATAGAAACTGAGGGGGCGTCTGGGTGGCTCCATCGGTTAAGCGTCCAACTTCGGCTCAGGTCATGATGTCATGGTTTGTGGGACTTAGACCCACATCAGGCTGTATGCTGAGAGCTCAGGGCCTGCACCCTGCTTCAGATTGTGTCTCCCTCTCTGTCTGCCCCTCCCCCACTCACAGTCCGTCTCTCAAAAATGAATAAACATTAGATTAAAATTTCAAATAGAATATGGACTTTAAAGAAGATTCAAAATTATACATACATACATATATATATATATTTGAAAGTGAAAACAATAGACAATATACCATATTGTTTACAACATGCAAGGCATGAGAATGTTAACACACTAACTCACATAAACCTTACAACGGCCTTATGGGGTAGAAAGTAATCGCCCTCAAGTCACACAGCTAATATGTATTAGAACCAGGTTGTGACACCCAGCTGTCTGCACCATGATGTGACCTCTTGTCCTCTCCATGATTGTCTAGTGGTTGGGATTCGGCGCTGTCTCATAATGTGACCTCTTCATCTCCTAACCCATGTGACATAAAATCTGTGGATGGTCACGTCCAAGAAGCAAAGGACACAGAGGTAAAAATGAAATTATCAAGCGGGAAGAGAGACGTGAAGATAGCGTGGAAAGGAATGTAGACGGTGAAATGAGTGTGGAAGAACTATAGAACTGAGTGGGAAATCCCAATATACGTGATGGCGTTCCTAGAGGAGAGGTCAGACAAGGTGGGGCTTCAGTCTCACTGATGATGACAGGCAAGTGTCTCAGATTCAGTGACTACAGCCAATCTCAAGCAGGAAAATAAAAATAAAGAAATCCACACTTGGAGACAGTAATGAAAATGGCAGATGGCACAAACATCAATGTCAAAGAGGAGATTAAAACAAAGCTCTCGTATGTGTGTACACACACACACACACACACACACACACACACAGTTATTTCCTGCACACTGACAGCCAAATTCTCAATAGGATCAAAGGCAGCCAGAGGAGAGTGAAAGCCATTCTTCACATCGCCCAGAAAATAACTACAACCCATAATTGCACTCCCAACAGAACAATCTTCTCAAGGACAAGGTAGGGATAGATTTTAGATCACAAAAACTGTCACAATTTACTATAAAGAGAGGCCCACTAAAGAAATCTCTAAAGGAAGTATTTAGGAAAAAGGGAAAATGCTCCCAAAAGGGGCATCCAAAGTACAAAAAGGACTGAGGAGAAATTAAAAATGAGGGTTTTCTTGAACTTGGCGAAAGCTTTTGAAATTTATATGAAAGTATAAAAAGCCAAGAATCAGTAAATCCTCCCGGACAAGGGTGGGTATGGACTGGCAGACATCACATCAAATCTAAAGGAGACGAGGCTGTGTGCTGCAATATTCTTAACAGCCCAACATAAAAAAGAAAGGTAGGTAGGTAGGTAGGTAGGTAGGTAGGTAGGAAGGAAGGAAGGAAGGACGGACGGACGGACGGAAGGAAGGAAGGAAGGAAGGAAGGAAGGAAGGAAGGAAGGAAGGAGAAAGTAGAAGGCAGCCTGTCTTAGTGTCTTTGGGCTGCAGTAACAAGTAACGCTGAGGGGCTTCAAAATCAAGCACTTATTTCTCATAGTTCTGGAGACTCCAAGTCCAGCATCAAGGTGGGAGTGAGGGTGGGTTCTGGTGAGAGTCACATTCCTGGCCGGCAGATGGCCGTCTTCATGCTTTCTCCTCACATGATGGAAAGAGACAGACAGAGAGCAGGTGAAAGATAGGAAGAGAGGTCCCCTTGCTCTTCCTCTTTCTGTAAATGCTTTAATCCCACCCCGTGCGTTAACCCCGTTACAGTCAGGCAGTGCAACCCTAATTAACTCCCAACGTCTCCATTTCCAAACACCATCGCACTGAGGATTCACACATTAGCATATGACCCTGGAGGGGAGAGGTACACAGAATGACTATTCAAAGACCACACATAATTGTAGTTTGATATATTCAGAGTGTGAAATCATACTTACGTATTCCATAGGTATGGAATAGTTCATTGTAATGTTTTTTATTGATGCAATGTTTTTCTCTTATACAGAAGCATTTATCACCAGACAAATTTTATAGCACATAATATCCTAAGATCTTGAAATGTGCTCATCGAAATTCAGACCATTTTTCTTTCATTACAAAGGATAGCCGTTAACTGGCATGTACGAAGTTCCAGGCACATCATGAATAATAAGAGAGAGACTTTGGTATGTAGAAACCCATACGTTCATTTGTGAATAACAGAATCTCTACAGATTGAGATAAGTATTTTGCAAAGACTGTGCAATATGCCAGGAACGCACAGAAAACAATACGAAAGTGCCCCAACAGTACTGAATGGCGGTTATACATACGCATTCTATATAGTTGCGTGGGTCCGTTTTTCTCTTTCCATCTGGCAACAACAACCTGTGACATACAACGCAACTCCCAGACCCGCAGATGGAAGTGTAAACACTGAGGGAAACCCGCATTCGTTTGGCATCCCCAAGGATTTGGAAGGGGCACAGACTCACAATGCAACACCCCGTTCCTGAACACCCCTACTGCCAACCAGGCATTGCAGTATTCAGCTGAATAAGTTGCCCTTATTCAGCTGCAGGCCTGGCCACTTCCCAACTCCCTGCTCTTTATGACCTCGTGCTTTGCCATATATCTTAGTCACAGAACAGAGGCCTGGGAAATCCCTTCACAAACTATCTTCTTACCATCGCTGCCTTCGGGCACGGAGATAAAACCCTTCTTAACCATTTCGCCTGATATACTTTCTCCAGGTGCCAGTATATCGAATCTTCATCTCCGATAAGTACCGCTGTACAGAGGGCAATGTGGTTATTGAATCTGCATTTGACCCTTCCCATGAATATCGCCATTTCTGCAAAATGCGAGGTCACCTGCTGTTCAGAATTAAACTAAGAGATCTAGATGTGTGACTTCTTGTGCCCAATATTCGACCTGTTGCCCTGGGTGGTCAATGATGTGAGTTCCTACGTGCACCCGCTCTGTGATGATTAGCCTTCTGAGACCGTCTTAGCAGTGCCTCGGATGCCAAAGGAAAATGCTACACTGAACTGAAAACATTTTGCAGGTTAAATGGTTCATATGAACATGGTCTCTGCTGCCCATCACTCCCTATGTGCGGCTGCAATTGAGAAGGTTGATTCCTGGCAAGGTGTTACTTCTCTTGGCTGGACAACGACGGTACAGCCGAGTGGTTCACCACGACAGCCCTTTTAAAGAATGTTTAACATCTCTTTGGAAGGAAACTCACAGACTGTGGGTTGGATGACATTTGAGATCTGCTTATGGTGCTGAACTGAACAGAACCATAGCTTACCATGGTAGTAGGTTGATACTGGAAAACAGTCTGTCCTTAGGTAGTCGAAAGAACTGGCTTGCTCACACAGTTGCTCTATTTCAGGTCATGAGAGCGAACTGGCATGAGAAATTTCGTGGTGCGTCCACAGGTACGTTTTCTGTTCACCCTTATGCTTCTTCCAGGTTAAATTTGAATTTCTGTCGAACTTGTCTGTGCACCAGATGCTACAATGACAGCAGGTGCGGACTCAGGTCCAGACTCAATCCTAAAAGGAAGCTGAAAATGAACACTCCCATGCCGATGGGCAACCTCATACCAGGCAATCATCCTATTGCCTCATCACTTCCAAGAATGTTCTGCTTTCGGAGTCCACGTTCCCATGTAAGCTTTCATCAGGGATGTTTGGGTTTCCTGGCAGAATTCACTTCTAACTAGGATGATAATTCATTAACTGCATGTCATATTGCACTGGTGTAGCCTCGTAGTATCGGAATGGCCACGTCAAGAGGTAGAAATCCAAGGGGCGCCTGGGTGGCTCAGCCGGCCAAGCGGCCGACTTTCGCTTAGGTCATGATCTCGCGGTTCGTGGGTTCAAGCCCCGCGTCGGGCTCTGTGCTGACTGCCGGCTCAGAGCCTGGAGCCTGTTTCAGTCTGTGACTCCCTCTCTCTCTGACCCGCCCCTGCTCACGCTGTCTCTGTCTCTCTCCCTCCTAGAAATAAATAAAAAAAAAAAAAAAAAGAGGTAGAAATCCAAGTTTAACTCCCTGGGTGACCATTTATAAGGAAGGTGAACTTGGACAAGTTATTTGTTTTCAATGGAACTTAGATTTCTGAACAAAGGGACTTACTATGGTTTCCGTAGGATGCAAGGAAGAGATTCTTTATCTCAGATACCAACTCATAAAGTATGTGTGAGGACTCAGTAAGGGATACATCCTCTGACTTGCAGATAGAGCTACACTATGTCAGAGAATAGGACGATGCGAAAGCTATTTGCAAGTAGGAGAGTTAGAGAAAAGTGGGTACATATGCTCATCCATATGCAAGACAAAAACACTTTGTAAACTGTCACCTCTGCTCCTTAGAGTTCTTCTTATTCAGGCATCTAGCTAGGTGCTGTGCTTACCCTCCAAACCCCCCATCATCTGTGGTGTGCAGGCTGGAATGTGCACTTTGAGAGAAGGAACATTATCACTGTCCCAGGACCGAGTGGATGATTCCCGTATGTTTTGGTGAATATGCAGTCTCAGGCACAGATCTCCCTGCAGACTAGGAAGTACAATGTGAACAGTTTCCCAAAGACCTACTTTAATGGTAAGGGGGAATGAGCCAAATAAATGGATACAATTGGTCCTATTATGGGACCCTGTTTATTTCTTTTTCTTGGATTCATAAATGCATGGAGTGTGACTCCCTACTCACTACATGGGAGGCAGTCATGAACAAAGTCAATGACAAAGCTCTTCTAATTGACTGGGAGCATCACTCTGAGGTGAGTAATGATTGCTCTTATTTTTCTCCAGCAAATGTCATTTACAGCAGTAAGATATTACACATTACATGATGCTGGATGGTCAAATAAATGTCCTAAAAAATCAAAATGGCAAATGGTCATCAGGAAAATATAACTTTGTGCTGACAGCACGGAGCCTCCTTGGGATTCTGTCTCCCTCTCTCCCTGCCCCTTCCCCACTTTCTCTCTCTCTCAAATAATCAAACATAAAAAGAAGAAAGAAAAAAACACCGATGAGGAAAACTAGACAACATGAATAAGAGACTTGCCTGCATGTCATAAAAACAACAACAATAAAAGCTGATCAATCCCAGGCCCATCAACTAACTAAGTAGTAAATAATACACGGGGCGCCTGGATGGCTCAGTTGGTTGAGTGTCTGGCTTAGGCTCAGATCATGTCTCAGGTCATGGCTCACAGTTCGTGAGTTTGAGACCCGTGTCAGGCTCTGTGGTGACAGCTCAGATTCCGTGTCTCCCTCTCTCTCTGCCCCTCTCCTGCTCACACACTCTCTCTCAATTAAATAAACATTTTTTAAAAAGGAAGAATAAATAAAAATTGAGCTGCCATAAAATTAGGCCCCTTGAGAACTATAGGTGCGAATCAATAGTTGTTTTAAAATACATGAATTGTCACAGACTCAGTCTTATTACTTACCGTTTTGTATCGTTACCCTGTGTGTTTAAAGAAATGGTGTCACTTGGACTAATCCAATAAAAGACCAATGTAAAGAAATGTTATTTGTGAGCCCAATTCATGACTCACTCTATCATGAAAAAAACACTTTCAGTGGGCATATTTGTTGTGTCTCTAATAGAAGTAAAACATGTTTCCATTATTTGCAGATTTATAGAAAAGTGGGTAGTCTAGTCCTCAGAATTCTGAATACACAAATATATACTTCTATATGGAAACATTAGTTTAAGACAAAGAAAAATGGGCGCTGGGTGGCTCAGTCACTTGAGCATTCTGCTCTTGGTTTAAGCTCAGGTCATGATCCCAAGCTTGTGGGAATGAGTTACTTATGGAGCATGGAGCCTGCTTAGGATTCTCTCTCTATCGCTCTACCTCTGCTCCCTCCCCAGCTCACATGCTTTCTCTCAAAAGAAAGAAAGAAAGAAAGAAAGAAAGAAAGAAAGAAAGAAAGAAAGAAAGACAGACAGACAGACAGACAAGGTAGGAGAAGGGATAGCAGAGCCCCCTCCCTCTCCCATAGACTAATTCTACCTGAGATCCCAGCATTTCCCCAGAAGCAGGGAGCGGCAGTCATGCACGCAATCAGCTGGCTGAACATCACCTAGTTCACTGTGTGAACGCCAGCAGGGGAGCCCCGGACCACAGCTGTAGGGAGCACTTGAAACGAGCAGCATCCGAAGCAATGCGTGCTTTCTGTTTAAGATGAACAGTGACATGGAAGACTTAATCTTTGAAAAGTGGACATAATATACCTCAGTAATAATTCTTTGAAATGGTGAAATGGTATACTGGGTTAAGAAAAAAATATATTATTGGGGCGCCTGGTGGCTCAGTCGGTTACCTGTCCGGCTCAGGTCATGGTCTCACGGTGAGTTCAGTCGGCGCGTCAGGTTCTGTGCTGACAGCTCGGAGCCTGGGCTGCTTCAGGTTCTGTGTCTCCTTCTCTCTCTGCCCCTCCCCCCAGTTTCATCTTTTCTCTCTCTCTCAAAAAAAAACATTTTTTTAAAAAATGAAAAAAATATATTATTAAACATTTCCATGCTTTTTGTGCTATGCTTAAAAAATGAGCAAGTAGAAAACTGTAAATGCTAGATTTGACTCTCAGTATTTATCTAAAGGCTACACTCCTCTAACCAGTTACCTTTCATACCCTATATCTCGTGTTCCCATCCATGTAGACTTTAAACAGCCCACTTTTTTGTCCTAAGTGTACTTATTTTAAGAGAGAAAGCACAAGCGAGGAAAGGGCAGAGAGAGAGGAGAGAGTGAGAATCCCGAGCAGGCTCCATGCCCTCCACATGGGCTAAAACCCAGGAACCACGAGATCATGACTTGAGGCAAAGTCAGATGCTTCACTAACTGAGACACCCAGGGGCCCCCAAACAACCCACTTTCATTTGAACACCGGCTTTTGTGGCGCTGAGAGAGAAACCCAAACTAAACCAAATGATCCATACTAATAACCACTCTCATAATTGCCCTAAGAAGATGTTTTTGCTTTCTGGTCATGCTAAATAGATACAGAATAACTATTATGAAAGTTGTCACACATTTGCATAAGACATATAAAAAAGTGGTAAGTAAAACTTTCACTTGGTGTATTTATCATACTTTCGATAAAACTGCAAAAAAAAAAAAATTGCATTATTGGAAGCCTTTAAAGACAAGTAAGTCTTGTCCAGAATCACAGTGCCCAGAATCACAAATTTTCAGATAGAAACCAGCAATCCAGCTCTCCAGAAAGAATTACAGACTTCAAAGATGCCCTGAAGACTTCAACTGCATCCGCAAAGAACAGTCTGACTCCCACTGTAATTAAATAAAAACAGCATTTTCCAAAGACAAGTGTGGAATCTTTGCAGGCATGACACACAAGGTACTTCAAAATAGACGAAATGTGATGTCTGCAGTGTTATTATTTAGCATTTTTACTGTTTGCTATGATATTTTAAAAGGATGTTCGTTACTCTAAATGTTCTGTTCCTTCCATTGTTCAAGGTGCCTTTAGACTTTTAGACACAGCAACACATCTTCATGTTTAAGTTCTGAGCCCGAACGCACACATGTGGACATAAATGCTACTAACTCTGATACCACTTATGAATTTCCCACCCTTTATGGGTTCCTGGGAGTTTATGAGTATCAACTGAATGCTAACATGTCATTGAAATTCACTCAGTAGTTTAGACAACTTCATGGACTGAACACGTTTTAGCAATAAACGTTGGAGGAATTTTTTTTTATTGTCATTGACAAAACTGATTCTTGGCTCCCAAGGCCAGGACTCAATATGCCAAGAATCAAGACCAAGGGCATAGCCTCAATATTTGTATTTTTAATTATGAATTGTAGCTTTAAACCATGAAACTTATCATATTGTCCATTTTAAGTGTATAGCTCCATAGCATTAAGGACATTTAGTGTCATGTAATGGATCTCTAGAACTTTTTCATCTTGCAAATCTGAAACTCTATACCCAATGAACCATTAACTCTCTGTTTCCCTCTCCCACCAACCCCTCAGTCACAACTGCACTGTTTTTATGGATGTGACTAATATAAATACCTCTGACTGGTGGATTCATGCAGTATTTGTGTTCTTATGACTGGCATTTAATGCACATAAAATAATGTCCTCAAGGTTCATGCATATTGTAGCATGAAACTGGATTTTCCTTAAGACCCAATAACATTCTATTGTGTCTCTAGCCAACATTTTTACCACATTAGCTTTAGCTTTATCTATTCACCTTTTGATGAGTATTTGGATTTCTGCCACACCTTAGCTATTCTGAACATTGCTGTAATAAACATGGGTGGGCATCCTGTTTTCAATGCTTCTAGATAAATATACGTACAAGTGGATTTCTGGATCAGGTCATGACTGTAATCTTAATTTTTGAGGTTTTCCCATCCTGTTTTCCACAGCAGCTGCACAATTTGGCATTCCCACTCAAAGTGCAAAAGGTTCAAATTTCTTAACATCTTCAGCAACACTGGTTGTTTTGAGTTTTGGTTTGTGTGTGTGTGTGTGTGTGTGTTTTTAATACCGAACACCCTAGTGGACACACAATGATATTTCCTTGTATATTTGGTCTGCATCTCTCTAATGACTCATCACATTGAGCACCCTTCCCTATGATTATTGGACGCTTGTATATCTTCCTTGGAGAAGTATCTGTTCAAGTTTCTATCCATGTTTCCAGTTTGGTTATTTGGGTTCTAACAGCCCTATGTATTCTGCATAGTAACCCTTCATCAGATGCATGATTTACAAATATCTCTCCCATTCTGTAGGCTGCCTCTTCATCTTGTTGTTTCCTTTAATGTGCAGAAGATTTCCAGTGTCCCACAATCCCCATTTGTCTGTTTTTACTTTTCATGCGCGTGCTTTTGACACCATCATTAAAGAAATTATTACCAAATGCAATGTAATGTAGACTTAGCCCTTCATTTTCTTCTAGTAATTTTGTAGTTTAAAGTCTTAGGTTTAAGTTTCCCATCCAGTTTGAGTTCATTTTTGCCTGTGGTATCAGGGACGGGTCAACCACTGACTTTCTCACATCTATTTCCCACAACACGATTTGTTCAAGAGACTCTCCTGTTCTTGGCACCCTTGTTGAAAATGATTTGACCACCCACACCAGGCATTATTTCTGGGCTCTCTGTTCTGCTCCATTGTTATACATGTCTATTTCCAAGCCAGGACCACACTGTTTGATTACAATAGCTTTGGAATATGTTTAGAAATCAGGAAATGTGAGGAGCTCCTGGGTGGCTCAGTCACTTAAGCATCCAACTTCGGCTCAGGTCATGATCTCACAGCTTCATAGGAGTTTGAGTCCCAACTCGGGCTCTGTGCTGACAGCTTGGAGCCTGCTTCAGATTCTGTGTCTCACTCTCTCCCTCTGCCTCTCCCCTGCTCATTCTCTTTCTCTCTATCTCAAAAATAAATAATAAAACATTAACAAATGATTTCAAAAAAAGGAATCGGGCAGTGTGAGGCCTCCAAATGTGTTCCTTGTGAAGAATGTTCTGGCTCCTGGTTCCTGCTGATTCCATATTCATATTAGGATTTATTGCCCTACTTCTAAAAAGAAATGCCATTGGAACGTTGATAGGTATTGCACTGAATCTGTAGTAGCTCTGTGTAGAATGAACGTTTTAATAAAACTCTCTTCTGCCCCATGAGCACAGGATGACTTTCCATGTATTTGCCCCTTTAATTTCTTTCAACAAAGTTCTACACTTTAAAGTGTACAAGTCTTTTGTGTCTTTGGCTTATCCCTATGTATTTCATTCTCTGTCACGCCGTTTGAAAGGAGATTCTTTTCCGAATTTTCTTTTCAGAAGGCCCACTGTTATTGTATGGAAAGCAAGTGATTTTCCTGTCTTGATTTTACATCCTGCAGCGCTGCCGAATTCATTTATTGGTTCTAACAGTTTTTGCGAGGAATCTATAAGTTTTCCACATGCAAGATCAACATTTGCATTTTTTATCCTTCAGCTTTGCATTAATGTACTTGTAGTCCCTGAAGAGACACTATTTCTGTGATGCAGAACCCTACAAAGACATCTGCATAGTTGATTCATTATTTTAAAAAATCAAGCAGCAGACCAAATGCGATGAGCACAATTGCAAGCTGCCGGATGGCTGAGGCTCGAGAGCCTTTCACCGGGACATTTCAATAACGGAGTAAAGCAGGGAGAACAGCTCCTGCCTGCGAGCCTGGCTGGTGCCCCGCCTGTTGGCAACGAGGGGCTTTTATTCACATCCCAGGATCAGAAACGTGAAATGTATTCCGAAAGCACCGTGGGGAAAAGAGAAGGCAAAAACACTCCAGAGTCTTGGCAAGTCTCATCGAGTCTACGAGTAACTTGTGAAAATGAGCCAATTATCCTCCAGTGCTGGCTACGTCTAGGTTGGCGTTTTCTATCACAGTCAAGGGGTCTTATCCCGAAGGGAGGATGCGATGCATGACTGTGTGTGCATGTCTTCTGAGGAGCCCTCACCCGCCCCACGTCATGACGACCAAAACTGGCATCAGGACCATGGCACAAACACGTGAAGGTGCTAAATATTCCAAATGCCACTGGTTGATACGTCAAGTTAAAGTTAAAGAAGTCTCACCTGTGTATGGCCTGCCACTCAAATACTACATTTCATTGATTCTTTTTTTATAGCTTTTAAAAAATATATAATTTTTTTTTGATAGAGAATCTGAGTGCAAGTGGGGGAGGGGCAGAGAGAGAAGGAGACACAGAATCTGAAACAAGCTCCAGGCTCTGAGCCGTCAGCCCAAGGCCCGATGCAGGGCTCGAACCCACAAACTGCAAGATCATGACCTGAGCCGAAGTCAGACACTTAACCGACTGAGCCACCCAGGAGCCTCTGCATCTCATTGAGTCTAAGGAACATATTTGAAATTAGCATGCGTCTTACACTTAACAGACTGCTATAGTCAAAGTGACAGGTTAAAATAATTTCTTGGTAAATAAAGGTTCAGCGTTCCATCAGGGTCATCTTAGATGAAGCGGCGTGCTGTAAACCGGGCTCCAAGGCTGTAACTGCTACACAGGTTTTGTTCCTCCAGGATTGCACCACCCTGCCCTGAGTCTCCCAAGTTGCATCGCCCATGAAAGCTGGGAGATTATGTGACCAAAGCCAAGGGCAGGAAGTCCGGCTTGGAAGGTAACAGCCAGTCCCAACTATGAGCTATAAATCAGGGCGATACACTGCCTGCCCATCACAGGACAAAACCACCTTCCCGTTGCCTCAAGCCAAATGCAACTGAGGCTCAGTGCTTTAACAGGATGGTTTATGGAAAGGCTGAATTTCATTCTTAGCTGTAACAGTATGGACACCCGGAAATATGAAGTGGAATCTCAGTCACCCCCTAAAGTGCCGATTAAATCTTATTTAGACACGACTTACTACTATAAACCTTGGTAAGTGTGTCTTATATGTCCCACTGACCTGCAGCATAGTAAAAAATATACAACACTTTAACCAGTGGTTAACATCTGCATTCCATAGGAGATCTAGAAGTTAAAATAAACATTTGGAAATACAAATGTGGTCTCAGTCTCTGGTCCAGCTCAGAGCCTGGAGCCTGTTTCAGATTCTGTCTCTCCCTCTCTCTCTGACCCTCCCCTGCTCATGCTTTCTCTCTCTCAGATATAAATAAAAAAACATTAAAAAATTTAAAAAAAAAAAACAACCCTGATGAGACACGGTCCCAGGTGTTTGTGTCTGCATGGTCTCTGGCTGCTTTGGGGCTACAGAGAATAAGTGAGGACACAGAGTCAGGACCACAGAGCATGAGATGTTTACTACCCGGTACTTCGCAGAAGTGTGCTGGTCCTGGATGTAAGCCCCATTACACGAAAAACCAACATGGCATCGGCCTGACTTGAGAATGTCTGTGAAATACGGAATCTCAGGCCCTTCACTACCTCCTGGAGCATCTGGGTTTTTAGGAGACCCCCAGGTGACTTAAATAAACATCAAAATTTGACAACTCTGAACTCTAAAGAAAATAGATACTCTGCATAGCAATCAAGAAAGCTATGTCCACTTGAGGAAGTACAAATAAACAGACTTATTACTCATAGGAGTCATGGGAATTTTAGATTAAAAAAATACTAAATGATGAGACCTTGGTTTTCATACAGCAAAAATGAGAGGCAGTTTTAGATTTAACCCCGAAAAACGACAAAATGGAGAGATGTAACAAACATAAGCCCACGTTACTTTTCTAAAGTTGACCCTTGCTTAATCACACAAGATTTTTTGTTTGAGTGTATGTTTATTTATAGTTGACCTACTTACATCTGCTTTACATGCCTCGTGTACAGAAATTAATAATGAACAAAGAAGGCCAGTAAACTCCTTCAGGTCCACAGAAGACTGGTAACTACCGGGGAATATATGTTGTAGGTTTTTGTGACAGAACAGAAAGGGCATTTCTGCAGCCCATGTACCATCATAACCAATTCATCAATATCCAATTATCAGCAGTCAATTGCAATTTTCACTTTGACATTTCCAGCTTGTTATTTCATGATGACGGGAAAATGATTGGTCAGAGATAGCCTGCAGAGTCCACATTCCTGAGGAGAGCACCTTAACTTCGTGAGTTTCTGTTTCCTAGATATAAATGCGCACTGCTTCTGATGGTGACCCAGGCAGTTGTCGGGAATTTCTACTCTGCTCATTCATCATGACTAAAGAGCTGACAAGGTGATGACTAGGTCTTCTCCTGGCGTGACTGGGAAGACATCCCCAAAGGACGGCTGGTATCCAGCCCTCGTCGAATGGGCTGACCTCAGAAAACTAACGATGACCGGGCTCATTTCTCCCAAAGCATGTTTTCTCTTGGTTCAATTCTGAACTGGGTGAGCAACTCCAGATGGCCGAACCTTCCAAATATTGGGTGGAGGAGCGGGGGGAGTTTGTAAAACATAATGACATTTGGTGAAATTTCCCAAGACATGAGTCATACTCATCTATCAACTCCATGCACTTAGCCATCATTAAACGGATTTGCATAGAAATCAGTTATCACGAGCTATTTACAACTTTAATCAATCATCTGGATCTTTATCTAATTCTTGACAATGTGATGGTCAATGTGCGCACAGGGGCTTTGGGATTCAAGTTTAACCAGTGGTGATGGCCCCATCAGGTACAGTCAACATCACCATGGTCTCATTTACAAGCCGTCACAACCAGTCGGCCCCTTCATCATTTCTATCCTTCACGTTACCAGAAGGCCTGCTCTCCTGGCTCTGACTTCGTGCCTAGCCTGACAGCATTCCACTGTGTGTGACTTGGGCATGAGAATGCTAATCAGATCGCCCTTATGAAAGGCAACCCTTCTGTGTTAATCATCAGGGCTTCCGGTCCTTTGTTGTAAGAATATACATAACAAAGATGTTCTGATTTGTATCTTAAAATTTTATAGTTACTAAAACAATTCTTATAATGAATACAAGCTTTATAACATTCTGCACTGCATCCCCTTAATGGTGAAAAAATACAACAGGAATGCGGACAGTCAGTGTTTTCAACCAGATTGAAAATCCATTTGAAGTACTTCCTATACGTGTAACCATAATATGTTGAAATTCGTTGTGAAGACTTTCCACTTGGATTTATTTGTTAGTCACAGTGACAAAACACCAATGCTAGCTATCATAAAGGAGAAAAGAATAGAAAAACAATTTTCGAGGCCAACTCCCAACAAAGGCATCTCCAGGATGCAGGGAACAAGGATTGTTTGACGTTTTCACTTGAGCACAGTTCTTGGGATGAATCAGCTGTACCCCTTTTCCTCCTCTCCTTAACATCCAAAATCCCAAAAGAGATGAGCCAGTTGTCCTAATTTACATGACGTGTTCACCCCCTCATGATGCCAAGGCAAAATCCCTCCATCCAAAAAAGTCAGGATGATGAGATACATAATCAAAAACAAAAACATACATAAAATTCCTTGTCTCTGGTACATCTGGCTGGCTCAGTCAGGAGAGCGTGCAATTCTTGATCTCAGGTTGAGAGTTCGAGCCCCATGTTGGGTGTAGGGAATACTTACAAATACAATACAATACAATACAATACAATACAATACAATACAATACAATACAATCCTTGTCTCTTATTATCCAGAAACACCCCCATCTTCATACACACATTTTCAAAACCATCCCCCACCTCACATGTTGAATGCCATGTAAATAAAAACTTGCATAATTCCTCCCCAAGAGAAAACATCCTAGAGCATCATCACCTGGCTGAAAATCCTGGATGTTCTGAAGAGGTCCCTTTCCTTCCCAGTTTTATCTGAATCTCATGTTGATATTCAACAACAAAGGGAGTAAGAGATACAGTGAACCACCACAGTTAACTTCCCCTGCCAGTGTTTATGGAAGAATGAGGAAATAAGGCATTTAATTAAAAAGTGTAATTATATAACATGGAGCCACGCAGGACATAGAGCAGGTGGTGCCTACGGGCGCCATATCACGTTCTTCACTTGCCTCCTTCACCACCTGTCCAAGACCCTCTCTACTGGAGGCAGCACTTGTATACTTGTATTCACAGAGGTTCCTTCCTGGATGGTATAGGCTATGTACGCAACCTTAACCTTACACAACCCAGGGTGGGGGTGGGGGTTAGGTTGCTTTCCATTCCCCGTGGCCATGATGCACACTGCGAAAGTAGTCGACCCTGGCCCACCATAGCAGGATCACATGAGCCCTTAAGTGCCCAAGTCAACGATCCCAAACAACACTCTAAACACCTCCAATAAGAACATGCAAAGCCCCCAGTTGGCAAACTTGGAAACCTTAGCATCACAAAAGTGCTGCTGAAAGTGTGTCCAGTTAAGAAGACACGTCACCAGTAGGAAATTCAATGTCTGAGTAACAAGCTCAAGTCAACTGGAAGGAAAACACATTTTTAGAATGTTTCTTTAGGGACAGTCATGAGCAGAGAGAGGGAGAGACAGAAGAGAGTCTGATAAAAGTATACACTAGTTTGAAAATGATTCAGCCCTTAAGATAATGGGAATGTTTATTTGGAAGTACCATTTGCAAAATGCTATGCGTTCTTACCGAAAATTTTGCAATTCCGTTTTACCTTAATGTTAATGTATTTCATTTCATCCAAGTGTTAAGTGTGCTATATGGTAGAAATGTTACTTTGTATAACAATTATCAAGTTGTTCCTCCAAGACTTTTGGTCATCTTTTTAAGGATTATTATATTATGGCGATGCTGCTTTTCACATGGCATTTTAATTTTTTTTTTAATGTTTTATTTATTTCTAGGAGAGAGAGAGACAGCGTGAGCAGGGGAGGGTCAGAGAGAGAGGGAGTCACAGACTGAAACAGGCTCCAGGCTCTGAGCTGGCAGTCAGCACAGAGCCCGACACGGGGCTCGAACCCACGAACCGCGAGATCATGACCCAAGCGAAAGTCGGACGCTTAACCGACTAAGCCACCCAGGCGCCCCTCACATGGCATTTTAAAGTGCTCTGTACTGGGGCTTAATCCTTGAGAGTCATTTGCAGAAGGAGAAATCATGTCTTTTTAGGTGGGAAGTATATTAATAGGACTAATGAAATAATGTCAATAAACAAGACAAAGAAATATGAATATAAAACACAAACATTACCTGTGCT
The DNA here is from genome assembly GCF_003009895.1 of Hyaena hyaena. Classification (NCBI taxonomy): domain Eukaryota; kingdom Metazoa; phylum Chordata; class Mammalia; order Carnivora; family Hyaenidae; genus Hyaena; species Hyaena hyaena. Next base: position 993,734 of record NW_024080774.1, read on the forward strand.
ACATTTGGCTGCTGTGGTAATTTTTATGTTCCTCAACTAAGAAAAGAAACAGGAGTTAAACTAATGAAAATTGTAGAATAAAGGAAACCATAAGCCTATGGATTTATATGTGATTATTGCAAAGACTAATCGAGAAAGAGTATAATAGGACAAAACCAATTACCTATTTATTACGACAGAGATGTGCTGAGCAGGAAAAACGAGGGTTGGTGCTTTGCAAGGCTCATAAACCAGCAGACATTACTGACTCATGGGTGCAGGGTGTATATTAGCTGGAGTAACCTACCAAGGCTCTCATGGGAGAGGTAGAATTCTTCATTTTTGATTTATCACAACAAAATTCGACATTTTAAAGCAGGGTGTACACTTTACTGATTTACTAGTAAACAGGTTCATCCATTTGGGGACAGCATTCTGCTTATAAATAAACCATAAAATCATAAAGTTAATAAAAAGGAATAGCAAGGGAAATTTGGACACAAAATTAAGGTCATAAATTAAGGAAAATTTTTCTTTTGACGTGTGTTTTTATGACCCAGACTGTGGTTTATTACAGAGAACTAATGTGACCATTTGTTGTAAATGAAATAATTCTCCACTTGATATTTTCCTCCCACATACAAGATAACATTGGGCATTGCTTTATCATTAACAGCATTCTGTGCTTAAAGGTTTATCACGCCCTTGTTTGAAATCTTGCCTCGGTTTTTGATTTATAGTCTCTGGTAGACTACATCACAGCATTTTGCACGAGCATCATGAAATGCCTTAATATTTAATCCCTGGAATTTTCCAGAATTTCCTAGCAGACAAGAAGTCAACCGCTTTTACCCTCTTGTTGAAACACCTAACGGAAAAACATGTACCTGGAGATAAGAAGGGATTTCTTTACACAGCCAATCTGGTTCATTCCTCGATTCCTTTCACAAAACAACGTGCATGCCGCTACGCCCGGTTGGTGATTGATGAAAGTTAGATAGGACTCATTTGTGCCCCTTTTGGAAGACCTTCACTTGCAAATATGCCTATTGTAAAAAGAGATGTTTCTAGATGATGGTAATTGAGGATTTCTCATCCTTGGCGCTACTAACATTTGGTACTGGTTCGCTCTTTGTTGTAGGTAAACATCTTGCGTGTTACACGGTATTTATTTTAGCAGCTTCCCTAAAAGTACATCGCCTTCTAGATGCCAGGCAGGGGACTAGAGCCTGAATTCAAAGATGAAGGTGATAGAATCTTTCTCTCTTGAAGTTCATCTTTAATCGGCAAAGGCAATGTATGACCAGATCATTATGAAACAGTATTCTAGATTTTTCCCTGAAGCCTCAACATCGGAATTATTGGGATAAAGACTGAAACTGGTAATCCATCATTGCATCTATGATAACCTCAAGCCCCATCATGGCCCTTTATTCTGTGGGCCCGGCAGCTTGGGGCCGCTGTCTGACAGTGGTGTCTTGTATTTCGAACAAGTCGACCAGGTTCTGCCTGATGAGCTCATGGCGATGATGTAGGTTTATTCTTGAACAAGATGTGCGACAAACGATAGGACAAATGGAAAGTTTCATTAAGAGAGGATGAAATTATTTGTCCATCACTGTTCTACTCATCACATGATGATTTATCCAACATGTATCTACAGTGACATTGAAGTCACGGATTGATGAACTATGTGCTGAAAACTTAGAAGAACCGTAGGCAATGATTTTAACAATGACAAACGCTGCCTATGAACCACGGGATGTAAAGGTGACAATCTAGAAGTTACTGAACCTGGTCCATTTGTGAAATCAGGAGCTGACCTCAAAGCTTCCCAGTAAGATTTCACAGTTGACAAATTAATCACAACTACTGGTATGGATTCGGTCTGATGCTGAATTATGGGCAATGCCACTCCAAAATGTCTCGCCTATACCTTGAACATAGTTCTTTCTACTGAGACACACCTATTCCGCATCATGAATTAGCCCATTTGCCTTTGATCACTGGAGGAATGATGTCAGTATGATGTGCAAGTTGTGCTGGTTCATATAAATTTTATTCCAGAGATTAATGTTTCATACCACCAAGTCACAGCGATGGAATCCAAAGTACACTAACACTGCTGAAAGCAATCAGCCACACGGGGGAAAAAAGGCAGCTGTAAATAATTTCCATTCACCCCATACTTCCTTTCTGGCCCAGAGAGCCAGTCATTCCCTCCATCTTGGACATGCTCATCACCTGGTTCTCCCAGACTCTTACCTTGTTCTTCTTCCAAATCCTTATGTGCATCCCCTCCCATCAAGCTATCATCATTTAAGTGACAATGATGCTCTACACTCATTTTTGCATCCTGTTTCAAATTAGCACTTTTAATGCCTTTCATTTCCTTGTACTTTTGTTCTCATTGTGTGTATATATGTTATTATTCAGGATACAAAGTTCCAAAGGTTTTGCAAAAGATGTTCCCAACAGATTGTCATATGAGTCCTGCTCTTTTCAGACAACTTTTTCTGATTACCAGACTGATTTTTAAGGTGTGAATATATGATACAATAGCAAAAGCAAAACAAAACATCCAGCAAACAAACCAAATAAAATAACCTTTGCATTTGCCACCCAAGTACCCATTCGCTCAAATACCTCTATGTTTCCTGCAATAAAAATAATGAAATCTTCATCTCCATGTATAGATGACTAGAACTAGGGATCTCTGGCTACCTCTCATTTCACAACCAAGTTCCACAAAAATATTGATCTATATCCACCAAATCTCCCATTCACTGCTCATCCTTCACTCAACCAGTTTACTAAAGCGACTTCCGCATTGGCCACCAATGACACTTTTGTAACTCAACTTAAAGACACCAGGCACAGTCCCCAGGGCCCTCCACGGGGGCATGGACACACAGACCATGGTGCTCTCAAACAATGCAACACTGCTAGGAATGAAAAGGATGACCTACTGACACGTGCAACAGCGTGGCTGAATCTCACACGCACGGTGTTGCGTCAAAGAAGCCAAATTCAAAGACTAAATGGTGCAGAATTCCATTATACATGACTTTCGTGCAGAAGCAAACCCTATGGACAGGGGACAGATAACTGGGGACCAGAGCTGGGTTGCGGATGCTTAAAGGGACATTTTTTCTCCCAGAGGGTTCCATTTCAGTTTCTCCCCCACCCCTCCCTTCCATCCACGTCTTCCCATCAAGATTTAGAAGTCCTCCAAAACGATGCAGCGTCATGGCATCGTTCTGATCCTGTGGTCATCCTGGTTACCAGTTTCCTCGACCTACAGGCTAAATGGCCAACTTCCCCACACAGCTCCCCTGTCCTTGGGACTCCTGTATGAAATTATCTCTGGAATGTCTCGTTAATGCCTATCAGGGGTGATAAACATGGCTAGGTCCCCTCGTCCACCACCTAGTCTCCAGCTGGACAGAAAGCATCAGCCTTTCAAAGAGAATGGGGAGAAACCAGGACTTCATCATCGAATCCTCTCTTCTTCACCCCTCCGTTTGATAAACGAAAAATGGGAACTGAGTCTACTCTCTCTCCCCTTCGTGAGATCTTGCACCTGCTCCCTCAAATCCAAGTGCATAGATGCTGCCTTGGATCAGTCCGCCGTCATTGTGTGCCGGCTCTTCTCCCTGCCTTCCTGATTCCAATCAGCCACTTATTCATTTGAAGAAAACACACTGAGTCCCTTCTGAATGTCCGTGCTCGACACTTAATTTCAAGAGACTCTCAACCCAGCCAGTAGAGGCTAAACTCCCAACATGTACTCAAGTCACAAGATCTTCATGAGAGCAGCTACTAAAGTTTAAAAAAAGAATCACTTATTATATATTAAGTGCAGAGACTGAGAATACAGGGACGAATACTCTACCCTGCCCTTAAGGAAACAGGTAAGTAAATAAATTTAATAAAACGGCTCCTCGCATCCAGCCCCCAAAGGCCCCCTTCTGCAACACCTGTGCTTTTGAAATAAATGGCCTGGTAAAGAGAGAGTGTGTCATCGGGAAGTGGTTTGCTCGTCTTTATCTTTGATTTCCCCTGAAGTAAGGTTGTAATTTGCTCTCTTTCTCAAGTTGAAAATCAATGCTGAATTTAAGTTACTCTTCCATGTTGACTGTTTATGGTGAGAAATAAAATGCTGCCGTAGTAGATCCAGCCAATACTACCCCAAACATATTTTTTTCGGCTTTACTGAGGCATAACTGACAAATAAAATTGTAAGGTGTTTAAAGTGTGCACCACGATGATTTGATATGATGACACTTTTTGAAAGGATTCCCCTACATACATCACAAGCATATTTACTTTGTGTGTGTGTAAGCACACTGAAGATCTAGTCTCTTCTTAAACATCAATTATACAACAGCGTTATGAACCACAGCCACCATGCTATATATTAGATCCTCAGACCTTATCCATGATCTCCGATTTCCCCGTTCCCCAGCGCCAGGCAAACACTGTTCTAATCTCAGTTACTATGGACTGAACTTTTTACTTATTTATCCTGAAATATTTGTCCTTCTCTGTCTGACTTATTGCCCTTAACATAAATCCCTTGAGGTTCATCTTTGTGGTTCTATATGACAATATTCTTCTGTTTTAAGGCTGGAATATATTTCTTCACCTCTCTTTCTCTCTCTCACACACCACCCACACCCACACACATGCTCTTGGTCAATTCATCCACTGATCAACATGTAGCTTGCTTCCAAATCCTGTTTTTTGTGTAATAATGCTGCCATGAGCAATTTTTTTTAGATTATGGTTTTTATTTCCTTTGGATACACACCCAAGTGGACTGCTGGACGATAGGGTTGTTCTATTCCAAATTAGGATAAGTTAAGAAGATAGACATCATTGTCAAAGAAAAACGAAATTATGCATGAGACTTGTTTAAATAGTCAGGCCGGCTTCACTCAGGATGCTTTGATAGGTATACAGACCACGGCAGTGGAGTTGTGCTGTAGAAGACAGAGATGGGGCTCAACTTCACGTACGAGGAAAGCCAAGAAGCAAGGTATGGGGGGAGGGGACAGGATGGGAGCAGCGGTGGGTAGAAAATTACTGAGAAGCCAGGGTAATCCTTCGCTAAAATGACCTAACTGGATTCTTGGTGCAAGCAGACCAGGATATTCAGACAGCCCCTGGGAAAGATGAAGAAGCAGGGGGGAATCAGACATGGACGACGGAGGAGCCTGGACAAACAAAATTAACAGGATTTTCGCCAGTACGAAGCTCTTGGAGGACATGCCCACGGATGCAGTCTCGACAGACTCAAAAGGGTCTGATCAGAGTTTGGTCAAGGAGAGAATCTTTGTCAAGATTTCCAACACCGTCGAAAGCAAATGTCAGAAATGTGTATTATATAATAACTATAGTAGCAAACACTCCAGTGTTTATCACGCCCCATGTGACATTTGATGCGCTTCACAGATACTCCTGAAATCCTCACTACAACCATAAAATAGGTCCTTGTATTAATCTCATCTCACACCAGAAGAAACAGAATAACCTAGATGGTAGATCGCTTGCCTGGGATCATACAAGTAGCGCGTGCAGAACCATTATTAGTAACCGGGAAATCTGCCCCCATGGTTTACATTCTGAATCATAGAGGTACCTTGAGAAACTGGTCAAAATAAAGGAGCAAAAATTTAATTGTTAATGCCAGGAAACTTACAATTGCGTTAAGAAGAGACTGGGGATAATGGTTCCTGAAACACATTCTAAAAAAGAAGAGAATTAAGACAACAAAAAATACACCGTAAAAAGTAATCTTAAAAATGACATTAGGGGCTCCTGGGTGGCTCAGTGGGTCGAGCGTCCGACTTCGGCTCGGGTCATGACCTCACGGTTCGTGGGTTCGAGCCCCGCATCGGGCTCTGTGCTGACAGCTCAGAGCCTGGAGCCTGTTTCAGATTCTGTGTCTCCCTCTCTCTGACCCTCCCCTGCTCACGCTGTCTGTCTCTCTCAGAAATAAATAAAATATTAAAAAAAAATGACATTAACATTCATAAAAAGACGTTTCTATGGAGCCTACTGACTCATACGGACAGAGAAGAAGGCCACTTGAGTAACCTATCTTTTGCCCATCCATCTCCTGCTTGGAAGGCATTCTGAGTGACAATGGAGCGCATCCACGCATAATGAGTTCAAAACTTGGAAATCATATTTCAAAGAAACTCACTCCATTTTTAAACTAAGCACACATAAAATATAGCCAGTTCCACTCCCAAAAGTACTTCACGTTCACACACCTGGCAAAGTATGCGATACATCACGCTGTTTGTCAAAAACTCACAAACTGTATCCTAATAATTTTTCTTTTTTCTGTTTACCAGACAAAATACGTGATGCTTTATATCTGGTATGTTAAGTAGGTACCATCTGCCCCCCCCCACCCTCAATCCAGTGACAGAGAGAGAGAGACAGAGAGAGAGAAGAAAAGGAACACTGTTTGTTACACAAAGTACTTTTTCATTACTTTTAGACATTAAACAAACATACGACAGACCGCAGAGGCAAGAAGATAATTCTGTTCCTTCGGCTTGCAGAGAACCTAATACTAAGTATGAAATGATCACCGGTAGCTAAATGCACGTTTTGTAAATGAAAGCATGCGAGGGGCTCTTATGGTCCTGATGGGATCCAAATGGTCCCCATGGGTGTCAGACTATTCCAGAGGGCTCTGGTTGTTCTGATGGGTTTCAAGTGGTTCCCATGGGTGCCAGTTTGTCCTGGAGGGCCTTTGTTATTCTGGTAAGTTCCAGTCAGTCCCCATGGGTGTCAGCCTATCCAGGTGGGTTCTAGTTCTCCTGGTAAAAGTTTCAAGATGTCCCTCATGGGCAGCAGTTAATCCTGGAGGGTGCTCATTGTCAAGGTACGTTCCAATCAGGACCCATGGGCACCTGGGTCCCTTCTACTGAAGGGTTCTGGTAGGATCCACGGGATCTCCATGAAGCCAGGTTAGCCATCTTCACCAGCTCCTTTTTGTGCTCCCTGGCTAATGGCTTACCTCTGATTTTCCAACTGTCTTCTCCAAAGTTTTACTATCCCAGCATCTCTCACACCTATGTAAAGTCTAATAAGAAATCTGTCTTCCAGTATATTTACTTCGATTCTCTCTTAAATATCACTTGTAATACTACTTTTTTCATTTTATTCCTTTTATAGTACATTTTAGTCCTTTTCTATTTAATCCTTAACCACAATGAAAAGTAGAAAGACATGACTTTCATCTCTCCTGACTCCTGCTTTCCAATATCAAACACACTTCCAAATGTATCGGTACTAAAGGACTATTTTAGAACGTATTGCCTGTAATCTCAGAGTATTCCTTTGACAATAAAGTAGGACTGAATCTCTGATCTATGATGATCATTATTCTACACTAACATGTTTTAATAGTAACGGTGCAACCCAAACATCCTCCAAGGGCCACATCCACCAAACAACCTGATAAGATCATCGCAGCCTACTTGAAATCATGCCCCATCTTACTTGAAACAAAACAAAACAAAACAAATACCACCTTGCTTCATTTCGCACATGGCACTCACCATTGTGAATCAATCCCCTACGATCACTTCTGCTACTTCTAAGCAGAGAGACATTAAAAATGTGGACCAGGTGTGGATCCATCTTGATGCAACTTTAAAAGACTGAGGCCAGTCTCTCAAGACACATCTTCAGACATCAGCCAGGGTACTCACTGCAAGCCTTACCACAATGCTACTGTGGTAGGGTCCCCTCCCCAAGAGGGAAAAAAGCCCTCAAGGTAACCTGGCTATGCAAGTATGTCACAACATCCCTCATGACCTTGTAACATGAGACCACTTAATGAGACTGCATGCTGTGCGTTACCATATATTGGTGACCAAGAAGTAGACAGTATATAAAAACTGCACCACCTGGTGTTCGGGGCTCAGTTCTTTGGGTATGAACCCAACTGAGTGGTGATGAAAGGAATGAAGTTCCTTCCTGGAAAGGAAAACCTTGGTGTCACGACTCTGTGCGAAAATCTTGGTCTTGGTTCTGTGTCTTTACAGCCTGTTGTTAGTCAAAGTCCCTGCCACCTCTTCTACGGTTTCTCTTCTGATGTCACTGCTACCATTGGTCAACCTCTACGCCCTCACTGACAACAGAAAGGGAAATTCATAACCAAAACAGTAACAACAAGAGCAAACGTGCGGTTTACTTGCATCAACAATGGGACTGGAACTAGAACGGAATGTCATTAATAACTCTACCAATCACATGAAGTGGTTATTTTTTTAACTGAATTTCTTTTAGTGTTTATTTATTTTTGAGAGAGAAAGACAGAGCATGAGCAGAGGGAGAGGCAGAGAGAAAGCAAGAAAGAGGGAGAGACATAGGATCTGAAGCAGATTCCAAGCTGTCAGCACAGAGCCCAAAGCAGGGCTCGAACTCACAAACTGTGAGATCACGACCTGCGCTGAAGTCAGACACGAAACCAGGGGAGTCACAGAGACGCCCCGGAAGTGGTTCTTTTTTTACACATATGAGCCCCGACCTATTTGTCTCTAAATTTGTTACACTGTTCATTCCAAAAAATTAAACTGTGGCGAGAGAAAATGTCCAAGCCCTGAAGCCATGTCTCTAATGCCCTCTGATTATATCCCCCAAAGTTTTGGAAGAATCCTAGAGGCTTACGCCAACATACGTGGACCTACATATCTTTCAGCTGATAACGTCCTTTGCAAAAGTAGTTTTCACCGTGTGCCCTGGCGTCCATCTGTTGCTGTGTTCTAGAATTTCCAACATCCAATGACCACCTGCCTGAATGCCCTACATGCTTGAATTCCTGCTGCAAAGCTTGGCAGAGTGAGGCCAATGAGAAAATCCGGAATGTCAGCAAAAGCAGCTGTGGAGGACAGTGGCGCTATGTAACTGAAAGTAAATCCGGAAATGTAAACCGAAAGAGCAAAAGCTGTAGCAAAAGACAAAGTCTTTGTAAACACAAAGGCATTACGGCTGCGAGGAGCACCTCTCCCACAAGGAGCTGTTCTCGTGTCTACGCGCTCAGCTCAACCAGAGTGGAAGGGCTCTCACGGTAATTACAAACCAAAGTCAAGCCACCTGTCCCTGTTTGCGCCAAGTTCAGCAGGACAAAGCAGCCTTTCTTCACAACCAAGCGTCATAATCTTCATTTCCAACCATTCCTCTTCGAGCGGTTTCTGTGCCGTTCTGATCCCCTCCGAACCACCCCTGCTTCCCCACCCTCAATTTGCAAAACTGGAAACAATTAGAGTTTGTATTCTGTACTGTGTTATACTGGGAAGGTCACGGTACATCGGAAGGTCTCTTTTTCCTCAGGTGTGAAGGGTACCAGAATATGCACCCCAATATGTGCCTCTTTGGCAAACTTATTATTTTGAGCTAAGAGCAATTGAGACCCAGGAGACACAAGAGAAGATTCTGCCTCCATCAGCCTCAAAATGGAGTATATAAGTTTCCGCTTTTGAAATGGAAATTTAAGGTTATATAGGGAATTTCCATTTTTTTTATTTTGGGGTTTTGGTTTGTTTTTTAACGTTTATTTATTTACTCTTTTGAGACAGAGATAAAGAGCGAGGGACAGGAAGAGAGGGAGACGGAATCTGAACCAGGTTCCGTGCTGTCAGTTCAGAGCCCTATGTGGGGCTTGAACCCACAAACCTTGAGATCATGACCGGAGTCAAAACCAAAAGTTGTAGGCTTAATTGACTGAGCCACCCAGGTGCTAATGTTTTTTAATAAATTCTTTTTTTATGTTTCTTTAGAGATGCAGAAAGTATGAGCAGGGGAGATGGGGGGGAGGGGGAGAGAGAGAGAAGGAGAGAGAGGGAGGGAGGGAGAGAAAGCAAGAAAGAGAGAGACTCCCAAGCAGGCTCTGTGCTGTGCCACGAACCATGAGATCAAAACCAGAACCAAAATCAAGAACCAGACGCTCAGGCCACTAAGCCACCCAGGAACAAGAAAATGTCCATCTGTAAAGATGTTTCCATACCAGGTGGAGAGCTCACACTACAGCTAAATCTTCCCTCCTTGAGGACAGAGACCCTTCTCTGCAAAATAAGACGGCCCTATTTGCCAGATATTTCCTCCCTCCCCTTCCCCAGGCTGCTTTTGCTTTGGTTAGCCTAAACTGGTAGGTAACTTCAATCACCTGGATGTCTCCGTGTGCCACATTTGTCTTTGTGAACGCCAGTGAATTAAAAATGTCATTTCCCCCTCTCTTGTTAACCTTTCTTTTACGTGTTTGATTCATGGCTCTAGACACTGAACGTAGCTGGTAGAAGATCTTTTTCTCCTCTACACGTACAGGAGAGTCCTTTATGGGAAGAGAGAAAAAGGGAGTGTGTGTGTGTGTGTGTGCGCGCGCGCACGTGTGCACTCCTCGTATGTACATGGATGCACATGCATATATGCATGGGTGTACAAATGTGCCAGTGCATGCATGCATATGTGTCTCAGCACCTGTGTGCCCTTTATGCTGTCCCCAAAGTCTCCATTACTCAGAAGCTCTTTTTCTGGGCTAAGATCCTATCCGTGATGACAAACGTCTTCAGTGGGAAGGCACCATATGCTTTGTTCAAACTATTTTGGGCAAGTTGGCTGAGATGGTACGTTTGCAAGAACCGAGTCGGGGCCATGTTCCTTCACATCTTGTCAGTAAGGGAGACTACTGGACAAAACCCTTCACAGATATGCCCCCACCTAACAGTTGCTTTTGTGCAATGAGAAAGGTGCGGGCGGTAATGAACTGTGTAGGACTCGTTAGTGAGCTGCTCCGATAGAGAAATGCATTATTCCCGAGCGGTCACACTATCGGTCTTTAACTTGAATGTACAAACCCTGCCTGCCTCCTTTTCTGAAAACAACAGGCACGTGGGCACATGGCACACAGTCGGGATGGAAATCCACATTCAAAACAGAATCAGCTCCTTTCAAATGGGTAACAAATAACTTGCTACCAGAACAGAGAGGACACAAGGTGTGCTTAGTTGCTCCGAGGTCGCCAGGTGCTCAGACAACCACCTAAATAGATACTTTAGCAAGAGGCAGCAGCAGATGTCCTGCGTTGTCTTAGAGAGGAACTGTTCAGAACGTAAACTGCTGACCTTCACGATGATCACATACTGGGTTCAGATTTCCTCATCCACCCCTTTTTCACTTAGAGTCTTCCTTGGGCGGAGGTGCGCCAAGGGCTTACCTTAATTTGCTTTGGAAAAACAGGTCCCAGATCCAAAGCATCCGCAGAGGCACTGAAGTCCACGCGTTGGAGACCTTTGCTTTTCAGGCGCACGGGACGATACTCAGTACCCGCATCCGTGCATTGTCCTAACCTTTGTTAAGAGTTGCCTTGAAGTGCTTTTCAAACAACACCCTGGAATCAGTAACGTTTTATCAGAAGATCTCACTCTTGACAGGATTATCCTGTTATTTCTCTTCTTGGAACAGAAATCCCAAAAGATCCTTGGGTAGTGTGTGGGGTGTGTGTGTGTGTGTGTGTGTGTGTGAGAGAGAGAGAGAGAGAGAGAGAGAGAGAGAGNNNNGAGAGAGAGAGAGAGAGAGAGAGAGAGAGAGAGAGAGAGAGAGACACCAAGATGGAGTCACCCATGTAAAGAAGGGGCCTGCCTCAATCAGAAGGACGCAAGCAGCTTCGAACACAGCAGCCCTGAGACAGCGCCCAGACCCGCCACAGCTGAGGCCCCAGAACCCACAATAAGCAGAAAGGCCTCCACGTGCCCAAGACTGACTCAATCCTTTTAACAAGGGGGGGGGGGCTTTTGGCTTTTTTGTTTTGTTTTCTTAGTTTTAAATATTCTCTACACCCAAAGTGGGGCTTCCACTAACAACCGTGAAATCAAGAGTCACAGGCATCAACGACGGAACAAGCCGGGCATCCCCCCAAAAAGGAGGATTTTTGCAGGAAAGAGTCCGACTCTGTAGGGACGACCCCTCTACATCTGATAACTTCGAAAAGGCAACAACTGCTGGAGGCTGTACCCTATGGATCTGCCAACAGAACTGAGAGCCTCCGCTGCTGGGACGCAAGAAGCAGGAAGAATCAGAGCCGACGCCAACCTGACTGACGCTCCCTCTCAGCTGCGTGGCCGCTCATGGACTTCACGTGTGCTTCCTTCACTTCGCTTGCGCTGCCTGCTGTGCCCGTGTCCCGCTGCTGCTTCATGTAAGAAGCAGTCAAGTCAATCACACGGTAGAAGCATCGTTGGAGGCTCCTGGGAAGCTCAGTCGGTTAAGTGTCTGACTCCGGCTCGGGTCACGATCTCGCAGTCTGTAGGTTCGAGCCCCGCGTCAGGCTCTGTGCTGACAGCTCAGCGTCTGCAGCCTGCCTCAGATTCAGTGTCTCCTCTCTCTCTCTCTGCCCCTCTCCCACTTGCACTCTTTCTCGCTCTCAATAATAATTGGGATAATGTTTAAACAGCTGAACCTATATAAGAAAAATTCACTACTACCAACTTGGATAGAGTACTACTTCATAAAGAAGCATTCACTGGAGCCCTGAAATGCCAGGTGCCCATCTGCTAGCGCGTCAGCAGGTATTCAACACTGGGATGAAATCCATTCCCCAGTGACACCGACATTCCACTGAGACGCCACTGGACCCAAACACAGAACCGCTTCCAATACTAAAAAAAGCCCGAAGAAATAAACACAACACTTCATGATGGCCGTTTCGAATGTATGTGTCACCGCGGACAGGGTAAACCTGACCCACCAACCACTCTCTTTAGACACAATTTATCTCAACAAGCCACACTCACCACAACATTGATTTTAATGACGTCTAACTTTCTGGAGACTGAGAAGCCTGAGTAAAATGATTTCTAAATTTCCCTCCAGTGTGAATACTCCATCGTTAATACCTACAAATGTTAGCCCATACAGCTGTAGTGGAAACAAAACAAGACATCGTGCAGGGGGCTGGGGGGAGGGATGGGTGGGTGGATGCAAACAGACCCTTAACGGTTCCCTCCCTGCAGAAGACAGAACAGTGCCACGTTGCAGACTGTACGTTGGTTGCTTTGGTTGATTGATTAGTTGGCTTGACTTAAAAAGGTCAGGAGCCTGTTCCTTTAAGACTTCAAATTGATGGAAGGGTAGACCTGCAGACATTTATCTCCCCACTCCCCATCGACAGGACTGTTCTCCTGCGAAGGTCTTGAATCACCTCACAGCTCTGTCCCTGATAAGACCAATCCATTTAGCTGATTCATTTGACTACTTTCTCAGCCACTATCCCGACACTGAATTTCGTTCCGCAGTGGAAAAAAACAAACATTTACAAAGAAGGAGGTACTGGGGAAGAGAAAGAATAAAGGAGCAAGATTTTATTGCTTCAACTGGCCTTCGGGCAGCCCTGCAGACACGGACCATATGCCCACTCAGAACAGAGCCCCGCACCCAAACTCAGCAACTGCGTACTGGATTTTGTTCTTCACTGAAGAAATACCTAGTGCGTGTCAGTCTGAAGGTATCTGCAATCACTGCCATAGAACTGGATGGCATTTTTCTTCTCATGCCATGGTATGTCTTGTTCTGTTAGATGTTTATTTTCTATACCCCCCAAAAGACAGATAGATGATAGAGATAGATAGATAGATAGATAGATAGATAGATAGATAGATAGATAGTCATTGCTTGGTAGTACAGAAAAGTAACCACAGAGCCTTTTCAGAGTACTGACCAAGGAAGACAGCTTCCTTATTTAGAATAGGATTTGAGGAAAAAAGCATATCAAGTGATACATAAAATGTAGGGATCAAGGGGAAAAAGGATGCATACATGGGAATGGTACAATATGCACTAATTGACAAAGGAATTCAACCAGGCTGATTTCCTGGGACACTGGGATTCAGGAAGCCTTTCTGTTTCTCTAATCAGGCCGTCTGCCCTGGAAGACGTAGAAACTGAAATGACCAAAGTGAATTCCACTTTAAATCACCGCTTGAACAATATAAGCCATTTGAGCTGTTGGGCTGACAGAAATCTGATGGGGGATTTCCATGAGGCTGAAGGGAGGGAGAAGATAAGGACATTCCGAGCGGATCATTTCTGGTGCATTCTATATGGTCCTTTTTCTGCGAGGATGCCCTCTTGCACAGGTGGGGATCACAGACCTACCCAAGATAGTCCCCGGGCCTGCCACATGGCCGACATTGTACTTCACTACCCAAAACTTCTAAAGATCATCCTTCCTACATGAACGAGAATCTCAAAGACAGCCCAGCATACCCAGCACATAATAGTTACACAACCAACAATTATTAAATAGATGAATGAATGAATGAATGAATGAATGAAATCTCAGGCATGAGAGCAGAAGCCTGAACCTGCATTAAGGTTACCATATACTAATCACTGTTCCAAGCCCCACAATGTCCTAAAGAGGTAATTCAGCTGGAGCCACCCAACTAGTAAGCATTGGAGCTCAGAACAAACCAGACAGAGGCTTTGGCTACAGCATCACAGTGATACTTCAAGAATAATGATTATCGGGGCGTCTGGGTGGTTCAGTCGGTTGAACGTCCGGCTCTGGCTCAGGTCATGATCTCACCATTCGTGGGTTCGGGCCCCACATTGGGCTCTGTGCTGACAGCTCAGAGCCTGGAGCCTCCTTCAGATTCTGTGTCTCCCTCTCTCTCTGGCCCTCCCCTGTTCAGGTTGTCTCTCTCTCTCTCAGAAAAAAAAGAAAAAAAAAAAAAAAGAATAATGATTATGGATGGAACCAATGTCGGCATCCATCAATAGATGAATGGAAAGGTCAATGTGGTCTATGTATAGAAGAGAGTATTACTCAGCCATGAGAAAGAGAAAAAAATCTGTCATGTGCGACAACATGGATGTGTCTTGAATATATGATACTAAGTAAAATAAGTCAGAAATAGAAATAGAAAGTCAAATGTATGATCTCTCTTATGAGTGGAATCCGAATGGAAAATAAAAATACGACGAAGATCAATGAACTCCTATTGACAGAGATGCTGAAGTTGGGAAGTGGTGGTAACTATGGGGGTCACATGGCACCCTACCAGTTATCAAATACATTGTAAAATAAGCAAGCACTTGAGATATAACATACAGTATAGTGATGAGAACTAATAATGCAATATCGTATATTTTGAAAGTTGCTAAGTGAGATTTTAAAAGCTATAATCACAGATGGAAACTATGAAAAAAACTGATGAAAGAAGTTGAAGATGACACAACTAAATGGAAAGACACTCCATGCTCATGGATTGGAAAAACAAATAGTGTTAAAATGTCTACATTTGAGTCACACGTGGGGTTCTGTGTTGACAGCTTGGAGTCCAGAGCCAGCTTTGGATTCTGTGTATCCTACTCTCTCCCCCTCCCCTGCTCATACTCTATCTCTCTCAAAATTAAATAAACATTAAAAATTTTTAAAAATATGTCTATATGCAAAGCACACTGAAAATTCCATGCAATCCTTGTCAAAATACCAACACCACTTTTTACAGAACTAGAACAATCTTAAAATTTGTATGGAAACAGAAAAGACCCCGAATAGCCAAAGCAATCTTGAAACACAAAAGTAAAGCTGGAGGCATCACAATTCTGGGCTTCAAGTTACATTACAAAGCTGTAGTGATCGAAACAGTAGGATACTGGCACAAAAATAGACACATAGGTCAATGATACAGAAAAGAAAATGCAGAAATGAGCCCACAATTATATGGTCAATTAATCTTTGACAAAGCAGGAAAGAATATCCAATGGGAAAAAGACAGTCTCTTCAACAAATGGTGTTAGGAAAACGGTACATCAACATGCAAAGAATTAAACTGGACCACATTCTTAAACCATACACAAAAATAAATTAAAAACGGATTAAAGACCTAAAGGTGAGATAGGAAACCATCAAAATCCTGGAATACAACATAGGCAGTAAACGGACAATGAATGAAGCAACTTCTTTTGGGAAGTATCTCCTAAGGCAAGAGGAACAAAAGCAAAAATAAACTGTTGGGACTACAACAAAATGAAAAGCTCTGCAGAGTGACGTAAACAACCAAAAAATAAAAAATAAAAATAAAAAGGCAACTTACTGAGTGGGGGAAGATATTAGAAAATGACATATCTGATAAAGAGTATCCAAAATAGACAGAGAACTGATACATCTCAACACCCCAAAAACAAACAAACAAAAAACAAACAAAAAACCCGCAGATAACACAATTAAAAAGTGGGCAAAAGACATGAACAGACATTTCTCCGAAAAAAACTTAGATGGCCAAAAGACACAGGAAAAGATGTTCAACATCACTTACCATCAGGGAAATGCAAATCAAAATTACAATGAGATACCACCTCATATCCATCAGAATGGCTAATATCAAAAAGGAAGAAACAGGGGCGCCTGGGTGGCTTAGTCGGTTAAGCGTCCGACTTTCGCTTGGGTCATGATCTCGCCGTTCGTGGGTTCGGGCCCCGCGTCGGGCTCTGTGCTGACTGCCAGCTCAGAGCCTGGAGCCTGTTTCAGTCTGTGACTCCCTCTCTCTCTGACCCTCCCCTGCTCACGCTGTCTCTCTCTCTCTCTCTCCTAGAAACAAATAAAACATTAAAAGAAAAAAAAAAAAGGGAAGAAATAATAGGTAGGGGTGAGGAGGCAGAGAAAGGGGTGCGGCCCTTGTACTGTTGGTGCAGCCACTGTGGAAAACAGTACGGAGGGCACTCAAAAGTCAAAAATAGGACTACTCTATGACCCAACAATTAAACTACTGAGTGTTTACCCAAAGAATACAGAAACATTAATTCAAAGGGATACATGCAATGCGATGAATATCACATTATTTACAATAGCCAAGATACGGAAGCAGGCCAAGTGTCCATCGATCGATGCATTGATAAAGAAGATGCGGTATGTGTGTCACACACAGAGTATTATTGTCTTGAAAAAGAATGGAATCTTGCCATTTGCAAAGGATATGGATGGAGCTAGAGAATAGAATGCTAAGCAAAATAAGTCAGCAAAAGACAAATGCCATATGATTTCACTCGTATGTGGGATTTAAGAAACAAAAGAAATGACAAAGGTGACATACAGAGAGAAGGAGACACAAACCAAACACAGACTCTTTAACTCGAGAACAATCTGATGGAAGCCAGGGGGGAAGAGGTTGGAGGTTGAGAGATACAGGTGATAGAGATTGGGGAGCACACTTACTATCATGTGCCCTGGGTGATGCATGCAATTGTTGAATCACTATATCGTATACTTGCAACTAATATAACACTGTATGTTAACTAACTAGAATTAAAATTAAAACTTAAAAAGTCATAATCCCAAGGGAAGAAACTCTAACGACATGTAGTGAGGGATGTTAACTAGACTTAGTACGAAGATCATTTTGCAATATATATAGACGTCTAATCATTATGTTGTATGCCTCAAACTAACATAATATTATATGTCTAGGATATTCAATAAAACAATAAAAACAGAAGTATTTTAAACTTTGAGACTGATTTTTTCACCATGTGTGCAACTAATGAAACATCTTATACATTAAAAAAATTATCATAAGATCTTAACAACAAAGTCAATTGACCCTCAGAAGATATATGCAAGTAATACACAGCACTGATCAAACACTCTGCGAAGTGTCATCAAACAAACAAGCCATCTTGTTATGCAATCATCAAATAAAATATAAGACACAAAATAATAGCATGGCAAGCAGCCCAAGGCATGTACTTCTATGTACAGGCAGATATGATAAGAAAATATATATCATGTCTCTCACATATCAGTTCTGAAGTTCTAAGGACTAGATTCTGTAAGGGCCAGCAGTTTAAAATGCACAGGTAGGATGTGGAGAAACGGGCACCCTCCTACACTGCTGGTGGGAATGTAAGCGGGTGCAGCCCCTCTGGAAAACAGTGTGGAGGTTCCTCAAAAAATTAACACTAGAACTCCCCTAGGACCCAGCAATAGCACTGCTGGGAATTTACCCAAGGGACACAGGAGTGCTGATGCACAGGCGCGCATGGACCCCAATGTTCACAGCAGCACTCTCCACAATAGCCAAAACGTGGAAAGAGCCTAAGTGTCCATCAACGGACGAATGGATCAAGAAGATGTGGTTCATCTACACGATGGAATACTACATGGCAATGAGAAAGAATGAAATCTGGCCATGTGTAGCAACATGGATGGACCTTGAGGGTGTTATGCTGAGCGAAATAAGTCAGGCAGAGAAGGGCACATACCATATGTTTGCACGTATAGGAGGATCAGGAGGAACTTAACTGAGGACCGTGGGGGAGAAGAAGGGGGGAAATGGTGGGGGAGGGGGAGAGAGGCAAACCACGAGAGACTCTTGAATGCTGAGAACAAACTGAGGGCTGATGCGTGTGGGCAGGGAGGGGGTGATGGGCACGGAGGAGGGCACTTGAGGGGATGAGCACCGGGTGTTCTATGGAATCCAACTTGACAATAAACTATTAAAAAAGGAAAAAAGGATAAAATAAAATGCACAGGGTGAGCTGAGCACACCTTCATCTGTGCATCAGACGATGAGGCTCAGAGAGGAAACCCAGCCCCATTACCACAAGCTAAGTGGTCCAGTTGGGAAAGAAGCCAGGTGGAAAACAGCAAGTCTTTCCTATAAAAGAAGCCTGATGTCAAAGCCAGCAAATAAGGCTCTGTATTAAGCATTCTAAACAAGAGCAAAGACAGAAACATTAGCTTATTCATAGTCCCACCTATTCAATTTTTTATTCATATATACAGTAATTTATTCAGTCTTTCTACAAATCATTATTGATCATCAGTTAGAATAGCACATCTTAAATTTTAATGAGCCTATGAATCATCCAAGCATCCTGTTGGAGAATGCAGGTGTGGTTCGCGAGGACGGGGTGGGACGCGAGATTCTGGACTTCGCACCTCACCTGCTCGGTGATGCTGATGCTACTGATCTGTGGACAACTCTCTTTAGGGCACTTGGGAAACTAAGAGGCCATAGTCCTTCCGGTTCAAGAAATTCCTCTACTAGATAAGAAACAAACAAACAAACAAAAGGAATGAGGTTTTCCTCAAAAGCTCTTCTGCCCTCCACTTGACTGGGATGCTGAATCAATCAATCGACCAATCAACCAATAGTATACCCTTTTTATTCTGTCTTTAATGTCGTTCGATGTTATGTGATGTTGTGTGTATAAACAAGAGGAAGTTTGTTTTTATGCCTACCCAGTTTAGAATGTTTTAGGAGGGTACCCTCAAGTCATTCACAGGCCCTAGTGGCCCGGTCTCGGAACAGCGGCACGGTGTGATTATCTAGGAATGTGGGGTGGGGGCTGTGCGTGTACGGTTTCCTAACTCAAGATGGCAGTCGGTAATGAGGCTGCCTGGACACAGCCTCCTCTGGCAACACACCCAGAAGACCTATCTGGTCACTCGTTGCCTCGATGGCACTCTCCATGGAAATGTGGGAAGCTCATCCCTCCAGGGCCACTCAGGTCCTGGTCGCCCTGCCTGGGTGGCTCGGCTTGAACTTGCCGGAACCGGTACTGTGAACACTGAGGGAACACCATGTCTGCATGCTGGCCTCTTTGCCAGGAGGGCCGGCCCTGTGCCTGTAAGCGTATTGGAAATGACTGCACCCTTCACCACAGGGAGACCCACGATAACCCAAGAAAATCAGACCAGTCTCCTTCCTCCATGATCCCCTTTAGGAAACTACTACGTAGACTCTGATGTGCTCTAGGAGAGTAAAAAAAGTGCCCTTTAACCTTTTAGGTTCAGTGACTGACACATGCAAATTAAATGAACAATTAAACAGATTAACAGAAGAAAAGGTACAGATTCTGTTGGTGACAAGAACTTTGTATGCAAGGATTGGGCCTCACAGGAAAGAAATGAAAACCTAAGAGGCTGTTAGAACCAGAAGCTTATATACCAGACAATGGAGAGGAGACCAGACAATGGGAAGGAGGGAGAGTAGGGCTCTCAGGGGTGGCAAACTGTGGGCAGGAAATACACGATGGAAAGTAATGCTATAAAAAGTTTGTTTAGTAAGGTTTGTTATGCTGACCCAAACCAGTACCCTCCGCCAAGAGTTAAGGGTCAACTCTAGTGGGGCGCCTGGGTGGCTGTCGGTTAGGCATCCGACTTCCGCTCAGGTCATGATCTCACTGTTCGTGGGTTCGAGCCCCACGTCAGGCTCTGTGCTGACAGCTCAGAGCCTGGAACATGCTTCGGATTCTGTGTCTCCCTCTCTCTCTGCCCCTGCCCTGCTCACATGGTCTCTCTCTCTCCCTCCTTCAGAAATAAATAAACATCATTTTGTTTTTAGTCAACTCTAGTGATTAAAAGTTGTTCTCTTCTTGACATCAGAGAAAGAGACAGTTTTATAAACGAAGCCTCGTTACCTTTACAGTGATGTATGCCTATTTTTACGGAGAAGAGGGGAGGATTCCTCCCATGTCTGTGATCTAATTGCTTTTAGCTCCAAATAACCTTTATCCCAAAGAGGCATGTCCTGATCGCCTTCAGTTGCATTGTTTTCTTACCATTCTTTGGTAAGAAACACACTTTTCCTTCAGCCTAAAACACCTTTCTTTGGTATTCTGTGTGTGTGACTCCCAACCTCCTTCATCTCTTCAAAGTATCAGGCACCCGTGACCTGCTTACTTGCGCCCATTATGCACACTGCCATCCTCAAGAACGTTTCTAACATCGGGGCACCTGGGGTGCTCAATCGGTTAAGCGTCTGACTTCAGCTCAGGTCATGATCTCACCGTTCGTGGGTTCGAGCCCCGCATTGGGCTCTGTGCTGACAGCCAGCTCAGAGTCTGGACCCTGTTTCGGATTCTTTGTCTCCCTCTCTCTCTGACCCTCCCCTGCTCACGCTGCCTCTCTCTCTCTCTCAGAAATAAAACATTTTTTAAAAATTAAAAAAAGAACATTCCTAACATCCATTTAGAAAGTAGCTGTGTGCACGATTCGATGATTAGTGGCTCTCGTTCCCTCCACATTGTGCAAGTGGGGCACATGGGGATGTAGCAGAAGCATGAGCATGATCCGTGGCACGCGATAAGTGTCTGTGGATTGGGCGGTATACGGACGGAACACAGGATTACATCTGTCCGATGCTGACTGCCCATGCTTCCTGGTACGCACTTTGTGCTAACTGAAGTCCCACAACTGACGAAGTATAGTAGGGGTCTGTCCCCATGTATGTTCCAGAGTTAGGGAAGTTAGATCACTCACATAGGCAGGATTCATGCCTTCGTAGTCTGGTAACCCCTCCCACCCCCTGGAGCGCATCAGAGGAGGAAAGATGTTACGCCAGTTTATCATCTAAAATTCTTTGAAGTCTCCCTTTACATAGGTACCTAGCATGCATACTGCACACTCTACCTCCTTTCCACTTTCCAATAAGAGCCTCAGATGATGATCTCCCTTTATAGAGCCACTCACTGCTGCTGAGGGAACATTGAAGCCCATCTGATTATGGAACAGGACAAAGCAACAAACTTTGGGCTTCAGAATGAGACTTATTTCCTTGTTTCCCATACTTCGTGAGAAAGGTGCAACTTCCGCAGAGCGTTTCAAACCTCAGGTTATTTTGCCCATGATTTTCAGATAACTTAGAGTCATTTACCGTACGCTACAAGGAAGGCTCGTGAACATTACAAAGCCATGCTCCGGACAGGACAGTTTCCTCAATGCCACCGTAAATCATGTGGCCAAGCAAGAAGGCAGAACCAAGTCACCACGCCTCGTAAGTATTTGTCGTACGTTTTATATGCAAAGACAGATACAGATAATCTACTGCTGTATCTGTCTGCCTAAGGCAAATAAATATATAAACCTATACGTGAACTTTCCCTCAACTCAAACTCCTAGGAAATGCTCTTGACTTGATGTTATTTAATGAAGTTTTGCTTTAATACCCAGATTAGCATTTAGGACAGGTTGGACTGACCGATGCTGTTAAGCCACTCACAATTGAAAATAATCTTTGTCTTCATTGACCGGGGATCTGACAAACCTTTTGAATCCGTACTGTTCCACCACGACAGAAAGTGCTAATCCATTTCTGGAATCACTGTAGCTCTGTGATTCTGTTCTATTTACACCCTCTTCAAGCTGCAATGCCCCAGGCGATGGACAATCGAGTGTCATTGTGTTCTAAACAAACAGACTTCAATTTCTATCACAATGTATAAACAGACTATGATCCCAAAGGTGGCAAAATATGGCAGAAGAGATAAAGGCAAGCAAACACTTGTACAGCCCTTTCAAACACAATACAAAGGCAAAACACTCTTAGATTCCCAGAGAAATGTCTTTAACCTAGTCGATAATTTCAAATTCCAACAGCGTTTTTTCCTATTTGATGTATACACCCACAATCCACATATTGTTTTTGAGCTTGATATAAAATGAACCATCATGGCATAGACTACAATAGCAAACGCATGTTACCCTGAATGTCAAATAATTTCTTTAAATGAGTCAACAATTCATGCTCAACAACTTGATGGAAAAGACTGTGAAAATTAATAACCACGAATTATAAAACCCCATGGAATCACTGTGTGGTACACCGGAAACTTATGTAACACTGTGTCAACCATGCTTCAAAAAATATACTTAAATACACAACTTTACTTAAAAAAATGTTTTAACACAGTTTAGGGAGAATTTTCAGTAACATCAGATATTTGCAATGAAAGTCAAGGGAAAATAGTATACCATCTAAGTATGCACTTTGTATATACCATTTTGTGAAAGTTAGACGATAGGTAGATAGATTATAGAAAGACATGGGTAAATACATACTCAGATACATAAATGGCAGAAAGCGGACAAAAGAAAAAGGTCTAAGGAGGTATACCCAAATCACAGCTCTTCAGTGATGCATGGATGGATTCTTCTGTGATGCATGGACGGATTCTTCTGTGATGCATGGACGGATTCTTCTAAAGAATCATCTTACAAAAAGAGTTGATGGAACTTGTAAGAAACAATGTAACCTGACCATATGAGTTACAACTCATGGCTTTTCCCTAAATACTAAATTCCGGCTGCCATATATGGCGATCTGTGCATCCGTGCCTGCGTGCCCAAGGAGATCTCCTCAAATTGGTTCAAACCAGTAACAGTAAGGAAAATTTCATGTGAAATATTCAATAGAATCTTTCCACTTCCACATTCACGTGCTATTTAACATTCAAGGTGATTTTAATCACTCCTATGTATGCAGGATCCTGATGATAGAATCAGATTACTTGGAAACACAATTCCAAAAGAGAGGCTCGTTGGGAAGGGCAAACCCACGGCCTCTGGTCCCCTTCTCCATCCTGCTCCCTGGGAAACACCAAGTGTCTTGGGTGAAATTCTGCTCACCCACCTTCATACGCTTCTAACCTGTGAGATTGAGAAAACTGTTGAATGCCACTTTCCCTCAAGTTCATCAATCTGTACACTGGCGATAATTCTCATCACACCTGTTCCTCTTTGATTTGTGGAGATTCTCAGCACTGAGGGGAATAGATGCCAAGTAACTGATAATCTTGATCTAGAATTCTTATGGATCAATCCAAGGACCCGCCCCCAGTGAACTCCAGCTTCCTGACACAATCTCAGATCTAAGCCAGCCATCACTGATGTTTCAGATGTGGTCCAGATGAAACATTTCCTTTCTATTCCAGAGCTCCAATAAGGGGCACATGGGCCAGCAGCCGCCTGGGGCCACAACCCACCAGCACAGATTACAAGCTCCCTTGAACTCAGCCACCCTCATTCATTTCTGTACCGTCTGTGGCTGCTTTCACCCTACAGAGGCAGAGCGTGATGCTTCTTGGCCAGCAAACCCTAAAATATTTACTATCTGATCCTTCACAGAAAGTCTGCCGAACCATAGGCTTGAATCTTGATGAGGCCTGTAGATAACTTTTATTCTGTGTTCAAGGTGTTACTCATACGTACTGATGTAGGGCACTGGATTATGCTTGACACCAAACACAGTGTCTCTCTCCATTTGAAGTACTACGTGACGAGGTAATCGCCTAATGATAAATGATGATGTACAAATCACGGGCGTAAATAACCACAATGAAATGTAATTACAGAGACACAGTGAGGAAACAGCACTGATGGGATGCTGGCCTCACAGTAAATTCCCCAGTAGACTCAGTAATGCCATTTCTAACGGGAAAGAGACCCAAACGGGGATATGCTTGTTTTCCCTAGAAACATCTCTCATTTCAATGGCTGCATAATTATAAGCCTCCATGATTTCATTTAATGTCACTGTGGCGCTTTCATTTTGTAAAGACCGTCCGGTAAAAAACAGTGTCCGAGCTCAGAGCTTCTGTGAGAACTTCCCTCTGCCTGGGTTTTACCAAGTATTCACATGCACCGAGTTAAATGTGTGGACTGGGAACTGACAAAGAGTGGTTTGAGATGCAAGCCAGGGGTGAAAGGCATCTCTGATCTGATCTGATTCTGGAAAACAGCGACGTGCACTATACACCCGCAGACCGGAGCTCTAATTTTTCGATCCCAAGTGGAGATCAACATCCCCAATTTTCCCACTATGTGGCTGGGAAGGGTGAGCCTGCCAGGCCTGGTTTTATGGTGAAGCTTCCCCATGCTGCCTCAAACTTGTAAATCTGTACCTTCATCAGTCTGTGTCAGCGGCTCCCTTTACAAGGGGACGTAAGTGTCATGCTAATGATTCGGGGCTTGGCTCGTTCTTCAGGGCTCCTACACCCACTCAGAGAGCATGTATGAGGTGCCAGGGCCCTGGGTGAATTCTTCCCTGAAATGAACTAGTCGGCTCTGAACGCAAAGAAGGAAATCTGGAGTCGGAAAGCAGCCTGTGCCCACAATGACACTCCCCGTCCTGGTGTGGGAAGCTCGAAGCCAGAGTTTGAAAAGGTCCCCATGCACAATGCTCTTCTCCGAAGGCTCTTTTCCAGGATGCCAAGCAGTTTATTTGTTCTTTTGTTCAGGCTTCAGTGACTTATGGGTCTGGGAAGCATTGCTTTGCTAAACATAGTAACTCCTGCCATGAAAACAGACTGGTTTTAATGACAATAACTTGATATATCAATTACTAAGAAATTGCTCACGGGTGATAAAAGGTCTGTAAGCCTAAAACCTGATACAATGGTGGCTCAGGAGGAAAAGGCCCCCTTGGGAAACCATAATAATAAAAATGTCAAACCTAGCGGTAAACTGGGCCAAGGAAAATACCATTTGGGGGATAAAGTCCCTGCCTGCAGCAGGGGTAAAACTGGCTACAGGCTGTCAAATATCATCTATCCTTCGATGGCCACGCCAATTGGGCCTTCCATCTTCATGGAAAATAGGATTCGAGTCGTTTTCAATTTTTTTTTTCCTACAGGACAGTGAAAGAGTCTATCATTAAAATCCAACATAGGGTGTTACATGGGAACTCTCTGGGCTTGCTGCTCGGTTTTTCTAAAAAAAATACAGTCTATATGCCAGAGACAGAGAGAGAGAAAGCAAACCTCGAAAACAAAAGCAGTGAGAAAGTTAAGGACACAATGAAGGCAGCACTGTGGTGGTTTGGTGATGAAATCCGCTGGCTGTTCGCTTCCGCTCAAGCCTCCTCCACGGCGTCTGGTGAAAATCCAGACAGATGGGAGGAAACAAATAATCCATGTAATGTTCTTCTTCTGTGCACTTTCAGGATGGAGGACGGTCACGTCGAGGCAGCAGATCTTGGGCCACCAAGTGCAAGGGTGAGCAAGATTCCCACACCAGGAGGAGAGTCAAGAGGCTAAGACCGGAAGGCGTATCAGATCACTAGGATGCAGTAAGGAATAGAGCCGCACCTTATTCGAGACCTTTATCTGTTTCTGCATGTTCTCTGTTTCCCAAAAATAAATGGTTGCGATTGCCTAGGATGT
Source organism: Hyaena hyaena (assembly GCF_003009895.1). NCBI lineage: Eukaryota > Metazoa > Chordata > Mammalia > Carnivora > Hyaenidae > Hyaena > Hyaena hyaena. The sequence continues at coordinate 1,019,681 of NW_024080774.1, forward strand.
TCTTTAGCTATTGCTGGTATCTAAATATCACAGATACCATAGATGGGAGAAAAGGGATTCCATGTGGGACGTGATTTCTTAGAGTCGGATATAGGCACTGTGTACTCCGGCACCAACACCACACACAGCATAGGCTACAGCGAGAACATCACGCCGCTGCTCTCTGTCAAGGCAGAACCCATACCCGTAGTAGGCATCCGGCTGATGGAATAGAAATCTCCACCTTGGGTTTTGGGAATGGGTTAAAATATACCCTTTGGCTTGGTTCTAGGGCATTTAGGTCTCCTGGCAGAGGTAAAAGCAATGGGTTATTCTCTCTACTTTCTAGTTCAGATTTTTTGGTTTGGTTTTAATGTGGGTTCCACATCCAGTGTGGGGCTTGAACTCGAGACCATGAGATCAAGAGTCACATGCTCTACCAGCTATGCCTGAGGTACCCCTTATTCCCTATACTTTCTAGACCAGACTAAATCCCCACACCTTTTTAAAATTTTGTTCCTGTGTTAGTTTAAATCTATACATCTGGAAACCTTTGCATGTATTTCTCTCCCAAAACACCCAAGGCACGATGTCGCATGAGATGAAGGTTCTTGTGTTCACATTCAAACTGGTTGGAAAATGCAAGTTCTCCTATCCGGGACATTTATTTCTCTCCTGAGAATGCCCTTCATCCCATCAGTCTGGACGATTCTCCTCATTGAACAAAAACGCTGTGACATTCAAAACATAAGAACTATTTCGTTTTAATATCCGAAAATAAAAGATCAACCTCCACCATGACTACCTTAGGTATCTGTGCAAATTGTACCTTTTCTGTTTGGAAATGAATTCAATGTAAGAATGACTCCCTCGGGCAAGGGCAAGGTGTGCGTCACACACCCATTTCGATCCAGACTTCCTTGTAGAGCTGAGGAGTTGAAGACTTTTGTTTCTACATTAGTGGGACTTTTGGCTAAAGACTCGTACTTATATGAGCAATGAGCAATCATGTTCTCCTTCACTAAATTCAACGGGGCATTTCATTTCATGAAATAGTCTGGTGATTATAGCTTTGCATTTCACATCTTCACTGATGCTATGTTCCAGGCACTTATTTACTTAATAAAAATTATCTAGTATCCAGTGAAACACCTAACCATTCATTTAGCAGTAAGGACAATGAAGACTGGAGTTGGAAGATCTTGGGGTCATTCCTGGCTTTGCCGCTGGCTAGCTTTGTGAGCCTGAGAAATGTACTTCATGTCTCTAGGCTCCATGGTGGCTCCTCTGTATTTCATGGGAACACAGTAAGGGTCTCATTAGAACGGTACGGGTCAAAAAGTGAGTGCTAGATCAATATCTGCCAACAGAGTGGAGGGATGGTGATGTCATCTAACCAACTTTAACTCCAAAGGAGAAGAGAAAAAACAAAGCTAGAGCTAACTCCACCTCATTCTGCCAAGAATGGCTCCTTCAACTAGTGAGAATTCTGTGCTAAGGAGAGTCCTGACAAAACTACCTTCAGTAGAGCAGGTGCCTTTGAGGAAAGAAAGACACTTCTATAAGGGGTGTAGTTTAGTAGGTGTACTCTTGGGGAAAAGTGGAGAATAGATGTACAACACTGAAGATGTTTGGTATTCACATGAGCAAAAACAAACTTTAAAACAAGCCTTTGAAATTACATTCAACACTTTCAAGAAAATGTCAAAATGATGCTTGCCTGGGGAACTTATGTTTTAATTTATTTTCTTATTTATTTATTTATTTATTTATTTATTTATTTATTTATTTATTTGAGGCAGTTTAATGTTGCCTAGAAGTTTTCAGAACATGAAACACTGACATGGAGTTGGATACATAAGTTAACACACAACATTGTTCCTTCTGTAATAATTAGGGGAACAAGTATAAATGGAAACATACTACTACTTCCGAGTTGTGACACTGCAGAGATAAATTCCAGAATGGGTCAAGCTTTTCCTCAGTGGTCAAAGACTATAGCCCTCTTCCATCTCTGGAGGCATCCGCTGAGATCTGGCTAAGAGGAGCTGAGATCGGCCAGAGCGAAGGGACTCCACCAGCTAAGCCTTGAAGAGTCAAAGGGATGGCAAGATGGACTATAAAATCTCCCCGTCCCCTGTCTACCCTGGGGGAAGCAGAGAACAATCTCTGCAGCTTTCCAAGCCCAGCACCCAAAGTCTTGCCACAGGATATGGTTCAAGAAACACCAGGCAGGCCATGTCTCCCACTCAAAATACTTCCAGAGGAAGTCAGATTAACAGAAGTAGCCACCCATTCTCAACTTGGCTCAACAAATCATTGAATGTAAGTGAGCCTCTCCTCTGATCAACTGCTCTCTCTAGGGCAAATATTCTAAACCAGATCATGGGTAACCGTTTTGAAAATGCAATTTCAGAACTCTTAAACTGAGTGCACAAAACATCATTTCAACTGCTGTTGAAATAAAGCTCCAAGGCATTATTAGGAATAGCCTTTCTCAGGGCACCTGGGGGCTCAGTCAGTTAAGCGTCTGCCTTCAGCTCAGGTTATGATCTCATGGTTTGTGGGTTTGAGCCCCGCATCTGGCTCTGTGCTGACAGCTCAGAGCCTAAAGCCTGCTTCAGATTCTGTGTCTCCCTCTCTCTCTCCGCCCCTCCTCCACTCACACTCTGTCTCTAAAAATGAATAAATGTTTTACAAAATTAAAAATAAAAAGGAACAGCTTTCCTCATGTTTGCTCTACAGTGATAAGACCTGGTGCCTGTGTATTTACTTGCCTCTGTTTTAGCTCCAGGTTCAATCTTAAACTAGAAACCCAGCCTTGTTTAAAATGGTTGGTTAAATAAAACTAAGTAACACTCTATCCTGGCACAAAGGAAGGGTGGAGGGGAAAGCATAATATTTGAAACATACAATTTATGGCTTAACCAATTTTCTCACTGCAATATTTAGAATACATTATAATACATTTATTATTTAATCTATTAAGTAAAGGTAATTTATTAAGTAAATATTCTCAGAGGAAAGGGAGGAAAGATGGAGGGATGGAAAAAATGAGATGAAGTCATTTCTAATTATTACACCATAATGCAAAAGGTAGTATCTTTGTACATACAATGAATTCATAAGGAATGTTTTATAAAGTGTACTTAAGTGATAATCATGGAAAAGAAAAGGTTATGTGTTTGCAATACTAAAGATATATATTTTTTTAAAGAGAGAGATTATGTGTTTGTAATACTAAATATATATATATATATATATATATATTTTTTAAAGAGATAGAGAGACAGAGCGCAAGTGGAGGGAGGGGCGGAGAGAGAGGAAGACATAGAATCTGAAACAGGCTCCAGGCTCTGAGCTGTCAGCACAGAGACCAACATGGGGCTCGAACCCATGAACTGTGAGGTCATGACCTGAGCCGAAGTGGGACACTTAACCAACTGAGCCATCCAGGAGCCCCTACTAAATGATATTTTTAAATGAACTCTAACTCATTAATTAATTCTCCTGAGATGTATTTGAGAATGCCAGGAAACATCCTTTAATCAACCACTTTAAAAATTAAAATTTGATGGGGCACCTGGGTGGCTCCATCGGTTGACTGTCTGACTTCAACTTAGGACACGGTCTCACGGTTCGGGAGATGAAGCCCCGCATCGGGCTCACTGCTCTCAGTGTGGAGCCTGCTTCGGATCCTCTGTCCCCCTCTCTTTGTGACCCTGCCCCTGCTCATGCTCTCTCCCTCTGAAAAATAAATAAACATTACCATATTTTTAATAAAATAAAATTTCACTTGACTTCTCACAATTTAAAATCCCTTTCATTACCAAGAGTTGGGGGGAAAGAAAGAGAGAAAGAAAAAACAAGGACTTTGTGCTATTCTGTAGGATTGACAAGACCAGAGATTCTACTTAGCATGGTAACTGGGTAAATCGTGTGCATGTCATCAACAGTAATGCTGCCTTTGGATTAATCTAGGTGATTCCAAAACTTGGACCTCATTGGGAAGGGCCCTTTTAATTGCCATTCTGCAGCATTTCTTCTAAGGGGAGCTGATGAATAGTGCGAGACAAGTTTTGCAGCACAATTCCTTAGAATTTCTAATAATTCTGTGAGCCAGAATGTGCTTCCTTTCCTAATCCATCAAGTGCTGAAAGTTTCACCAATGACTAGCTGTATCCAAGGATTTTCTTCTTTCTTTGATTATTCAAATCTTTGTTGTCTGTGGGACCTGGAGGCTAGCTTTTCTTTCCCCGGCTGCTGAAGAGTAGCTATTTCAGCTGACTTCAGAATGAAAGGGGCTCCACTCATCACCGGCAATTTCACTTAAGACTTTGTAGAAAAGATAGAAGATTCTATAAAGGGAGGTGCATAGCTCTATGGATGGAATCAGTTATATATCTACAGATATATATTAGTTTTCATATACACTATTATATATAATGTGTAGTGTAAATAGAATCTATGTACAGTAAAATCTTGATTTACAAGCATAATTCATTCTGGAAACGTGGTTGTAATCCAAAGCACTTGTATATCAAAGTGAATTTTCCCATAAGAAAAAATGGAAACTCAGATGATTCAATCCACAATCCCAAAATATTAATATGAAAATGATTACAATAATGTGATATAATACAAAATAATAAAGAAAATACAAAACATAAAGAAAAATAAACAAATTAACCTGTACTTCCCTTTGAAAATCTTAGCGGCTTGTACGAGGGACACAAGAGAAAGGAGGATTATTGTGTAGGATGACATTCACTATCACTAATGGAATCATTACTCTGTATTGGCTCAATCGAATTTCTTTCTTTCTTTTCTTTATTTTTTTTAACTTTTATTTATTATTGAGAGACAGAGAGACAAAGCATGAGCCGGAGAGGGGCAGAGAGAGGGGGACACAGAATCTGAAGCAGGTTCCAGGCTCCGAGCTGTCAACACAGATCCTGATGTGAGGCTCAAACCCATGAACTGTGAGATCATGACCTGAGCCAACATCGGACACTTAACTGACTGAGTCACTCAAGCGGCCCACTTTTCTGGCAACTATAACAAGAAATCAATCCAATGACAGTTGGATTCATTTCCTTTTGAAGATTTCATGGAAACGTGACACTGCACTGACGATCACTCATAATCCCACAGTGAGATAGAGAGAGAGAGAACACCACTGGCTCAGTTGTGATTATGGCATCACGTACTACCCATACAGCCAAACATGGTTCATTTATCAAGTTAAGACTTATTAGAAATGTTTGCTCATCTTGCAGAACACTCAAAGAACAAGTTACTGATAATCCAAGGTTTTTCTGTATACACAGAGAGTTATATACATATTATATGCTGGTACACGCTACGAACATGGCTTCACATTTGGAGAAAAGACTACAAAATATATCCAGTGTCAGATTCCAGACCAGCGAAAGTAAACTGATGCGGGGACACCTCTGTATTTTGTCAACTGAGGTAATGACTTCATAAAAACAAACGTTCGTTCGTTAAGACAGAAAATATTCTTTATGGGGAAAAATGTGGTTCATAAAGACCACATTTTTTTTTACTTTACTTTAAAGACATTAAAAGAGTTTCCATTTGATCCCATGATCAAAGCAAAATAATTAACATGAGTAGAAAGCGGAGAGAAGAGGAAGATCAATGGAAAGGCACTGATGGCTAATCCAAAGCACTTCTCCTTCAGGACCAAGTCTTTACCGATCAATGCCTTTTGAGACGGCTCTTTCAGCAGAGAGAAGTAGCCAGTCAGTCGGGTCTGGATATTGGAAGTCAACTGAGGGAAAACTTACTTGAGTTAAACAGAAATAGTAATACTATTAGACTCTCAAATGAACTGTTCGAAAGGAACCTGGAGTCAAAATGAAGAAAATCCATGCAATTGAAGCTCCCGTCACTCGGAGCTCCAAGAATACAGTCGCATGGATTTTCCTCACTCCTGTACCCTTACACCTAAAATGGAGTCTGACTCACAAAACAGGAATGATCAAATTCAAAACGACACACCCCCATTTCCATAGCTAGGTAATATCATTCACGTTAAATCAACCAAGCAGTGACTGAGGGACACTCAACCCTTAAGTCCCAAAACCTTTAAGATGGTAATTATAAAGAAAGGTCCATTGCTTTTTCTGAATGAATATCCTCTAGTTTGTGTGTCTAAATTCTTAATGATTTCACAAAGAACAGAAGTAGACAAGCTTTAATCATTGAAATGATCAAACATCTTTTACCTAAAGTCAAAGGAAAAAGAGAAATGGCTTAAATCAAGAAGCAAGATGGCTGCCTTGGCAGTTTATGAAGCTGACCGTCACCGTCATGAGGTCCTTTCACGGACACACTGGAGAGTGTTGCCAACGGATGCCATATCCCAGGGACCTGGGGCACAACTTCAGTCTTACAATATAGGCTTTAAGCTTCCCCTAGCTAAAATTTGCCATTAGACACACGTGACAAAAGCCAACCCCAGCCGCCAGAACAGGAGCTCTACCTGCTTCGGATTCCACGTCTCTGTCTCTCTCTGCCCCTCCCCTGCATGGGCTCTGTCTGTCTCTCTTTCAAAAATAAATAAATATTTTAAAAAATTAGAATAGGAGCTCTACATTTCCGGTACCAAGTAAATACTAACGTAACCACTTGGACCATCCACCTTTGCTTGCTATGAATGAGATGGAGAGATAAGCCAGGTTCGGGAACAAAGGCAAATCTGTTGGTGGAAACTTCTCCCTCTGTATCATCGTATAGCCTCTTGAAAGCATTGCAGTTTCATCATCATGGCAAACATCGCTGCCTACAGGGGGATGCTACAATCACCCTGGCTACACCTAAGAAGAGTCTGTTAGGCGTCAAATATGATGAGCTACTCATAGATTTCCAAGACCAAGGACCAAACACAACTAATGAAAAATACATGGGTCATACAAGAGAGTTACCACCATTTTGGTTGTTGGTTTTTCCTGTGGTATGCTGAGATACTCAGGTGCTGATTCACTTATACATTCATGGATTCCTTCAATAGATAGGGAGTGGAGACAAGATTTTTGGCAAGATAGGCTTACCCTCTGTCCTCAAGAACCTTTCAGCCTAGGATGGAAACAGATTAACTTAATGAAAATGACAGAATTTTTTTTTTTTAATATAAAGACAGAAACACACACTCAAAGAATGAGAGGGAAGGAGGAAGAAATGAAAGAAAGAAGGAAGAGAGAGGAAGGCAGGCAGGCAAAGAGAAGCCATACGATGGCAAATGTGGCGGCTGCTAAGAAAGAGAGGCACATCATGCTTACGGAGGCCCTTTTCCTACCCAAAGTACCCACATGGATGTGCGACCAACATTCAGAATCAAGGCGGCGAATTGACAACAGGAAGGGAACACTATAACCAAAAGTGATGGAAACCTAAGTGCAGATGTACAAACATGAGAGCTGAATACAAGAGAATTTATCTGTGTGCCCGAGTCCCTTCATAATTAAAGGAAGGGCAATGCTAGGAAGTTACAAGTTGAGGTGAGATGGAGTCAGGGTCACAGGGACAGGAAAATACCGAACAGATCCTCACACTGATTGATTGGGTCCCCTCGTACTTATTTCTTCATCTATCATTTCTTTTCTTTTTTCTTTCATTAAGTTTTGATAATGATCCATGTAGAGGAAAACAAGAGCCCGGACTTGGGAGAGAGAGAAGAAGGGTAGATACGAAGACTGGGTATGCAAACTAACTGCTCTTAGAAATGTGTAGAAATTGAAATTAAAAATTAATGGGCCACTGATTGTTATGGGAAATGGAAACTTTTCTATTGCTTTAGGGTTTATTAGAGGGCATGGAAATTAGAGGGCTACTGAACTCATGTTTCTTGACTGCTCTCCCCAAGGAATAAAAAAGAGAGATCTAAGAGTTCACAGCACCAGATCAGAGCTTCTTAGCATTCATTTTTTCCCTTCTCTTTCTACATCGACAAAACATTAATATGAATTGTTTACAAGGTTCATCTAGAACTTTTTTTTTTTGCTTTTTAGTCATTAAATATGGAAGAGGAAAAATAGATTATAAACTCAAAGAAATAAGTCTGGTGCATAATGGAAAGAGTTCTGAAGACCATGGAAACTGTTGCCCATCAGAAACCACCACATTAGAACTTTCTTATATGCTTCCTTAGCTTCTCATGGTACCTGCCTGCCTCTATGTCTTCAACGTTTCCTCAGGGCAGGGACTTAGGTGTCTGCCGTCTATATTGAGTCATGTCTTCAGATCTGGGACAAGGGCTGGCCTACAGCTTGGCTGCCGTATTGTTCAGTATGGCGGAGCTGCAGCACTCTGGTATCCACTAAAGTGTGAATGCTCTTTGCCCCTCTTCTCCCAGGTGTGATATAAGAAAGTTCCAAACTTCTAGGTATGGGTATGGTATTCCCAGTGGTTGCCTGGATGATCTGGAAGCACAAGACTGTCAATGGTCTTTAGGGGAGATCTCATAGGGAGCAATGCCCCTTTCTTCCCCTGGTGGATTTCTCTAGACTTCATTCTTCCTCTTTAGACACGTCCAAACTACCCGTGCATCCTGCTGTGTTTTCTTGTCTTGATGTGGCCAGTTCTATAAAGCATTGACTTTTACTTCATGTCCATGAGCTTGTTTCTCCCAGTAAAGGATCACCGAACAACCTCTGCCTTAGGCATGCCCTGCTGTCTAGGGAATCCAGTTAATAGACAGTAGGGACTTTTCCTGCACTAGAAAGCAGACTCCACAAGACAGGATTCAGAATTCACACTCTCCGACCTTGAAGGAGCGAGGACTGTGCTGCTCTGCTCGTGGTTAAAGGTCCCAAGCAGTGATCACACAATTACAAAGCTTTCAACTATGGAACGCTGAAATCAGCTCCAGGGCGGGGAAGACCAACCTTTGGAGATTGAATGGGTGCTGCCCTGAATCGGTATGGGGACCACGATAAATGGAACGACTGTTTACGGAGGGGGCTGCTTTTGACAACATCAGGAGCCTTGCAAAAAGAAAATGATAGGTGGCCACCTATCCATTGCATGCGTGCTGTGAGAGCCAGGCTTAGGCTTCGTGAGGAGCTCTAAGAAAGACTTATCTTTTGCAGCAGCGAGGGCAGGTTTTGCTGAAATCAGGGCCAGGAGGGATAGGAATGGGGCAGCGCAGCCAAGAAAACTGGATGTGGAGCCTGACTGGTCGGCTATGTGGTAGCGGGCCCCGGGAGGGAAAGAACAATCCCTGAGACCTGTGTTGGAAATATTCTGGTGGACTAACATCTAGATCTCAAACCATCCCTGGGAACACTCCTGACAGCCACATACCACTGTCTAGAAACAACAACATCAACAGTAACAATAACAACAAGAAACACTTCTTCCTTTGAAATGACCTCACCTGGAGGTGGTGCCTTTATGAAAATGGAGTCTGTTCTTCAAGACCCACCATCATATTTCTCTGTGTCCCCAGAGTCGTGGCTTTCAAACTAGAATATGCATAGAATCACCTAAAAAGTTAAAGCAGGGACCGCTGAGCTCTACACCTCAAAGTCTCTGGCTGGGTTATTGCTCGGGGTGGGTCCTGGGAACACGTCCTTCCCTAACGTTCCCGGGCAATGTTGTTCCTGCTGGTCTGAGTCCACACTAGGAGGAATGGCTGCTTTGGTCTTACACTCAGATGTCACCACAGATGAGCTGGGTGGTGACAGCCCTACTCTGTGGAAACAAACAACCTATATGCCAAAGAAGACACAGCACCTGCCTCACTGGAACTGGCTATAAGCACAGTATAAGCACACATTAGAAGGTACTGAGCAGCTGTGTTCTGTGAGCCACGGCAGAGAATGGATGGTGTGGCCACACAAGCAGATTCCCAAATATTGATGCTATTGATTTGATTTTGGAATGGTCGAGGAAAGGTGCCAGCACTTAGCCATCAGAAGCAAGGTACTTTTCAACTGGCATCAACCCAGAGAAAAATCCAGCATGCCTGATGTTCAGCAATCTGTGGATAATAGGTCACGGAGAACGCAGATCATGGCATTTGTTGCTCACTGTCTTTAATAAAAAACTACCAAGGAGTAGGCCACCATCAGCTGCATGTTGAAAAATCACAGTCCCTTATTTTCCAGAGCCAGGGTGGCTCACATATCCAGAGCCACTAATTGGCAGAAAGGCCAGGACCAGCTGAGGAAAGATCTCACAACCTAATATAAGAACACAGTGTAGATAGATGTTACTCCTCAACAGCTTCGACAACTGCCAGAATATCAGAGAGAGAACAAAACACGGACATATTTTTAGGACTCCGAGACAAGGGCTTTTGACTCACTTCTCACAGTGGGACCAATGGCTTCACACACCTTTGCAGGCCCTCCTCTCAAGTGTAAAGGTGGCAGATATAGAGCCTTCATACGGGCTCTCTGATCTCAGAAGTAACAGTCATTATTATAGAAAAAGCCAAGAGGAATCCTTGGCCAAGGACAGTAGATCGGCAGCAATAATATACTCGGGAGAAAATGCTAACGTCAGGTCCACCATAAAAGACTTGAAGGATACAGGAGCATGAGATCCATATATCCTTCTTGACATCACCTGTCTAGTCTATATAAAAACCAAATGTATCATAGAACATAAATGGGAACCACCACAAACTTAACCAGAAAATAGCCAGAATTGGAGTCACCACTCTAGGAATGGTATCACTGATAGAGCGTCAAAATGATGTTCAGTGTACCACTTTTTGAGAATTATTCCATCTCAAGGACAACCATAGACATATTACCTTCACATGTTGACTCTTCACTTCTCCCTGTCACCTTGCTTATCTTGGCATTCTCCATGGCATCACACTGGCCCACTGCATTTATGACATCATGACGCAAAGAAGTGACAAGCTCACTTTATGACCTAACAGAGACACACAGCTTGATGACACAGGAGAGAAAGAGGAGTCAAAGCTGAATTCAAAGTTTTGCTCTACTTTACTGGATAATGATTCCATTTGCTAAGAAACACTGAGGGAGGGACAGGTTGGGAAAATGACAATTATTCACTTTATACATAGACATTTAAGATTTCTAAGGCAGAGGCAGTTAGATATTTACTGGTGTCTTCAAGGAGACGCCAAGGATGAAGGACATGATTTGGCGATTGTCAGGACTTAGTGGACATTTACAAACCTGGGGACGGATAAGGTCACCTAGAACAGGGAATGCAGATAAGAGGTCCAAGGTGAAGGCCCCCAAAGCCAGTGACTGTGAAGCCACCAGCCTCACAGCTCTCAGAATGGCCGGGCTGAATGCCCACATTCAGCTGAAGGGCCACACCAGAAACTCATTTACAAACCCACAGCCTGACTCTTCTTTCCTGACCAGACCCCCAGACATGGAGGAATCAAAGCTTTTAGTGGGTACCAGGATTGCTCGACAACAGGATTCTCCCAAAACCGTTCAGCTAAGTTTCAATTCCTGAAGGAAATGAGGATTTTCTTAAACTTTCAACAACCACGTCTGCTAGAACTTAAAGAGCCCATCGGCTACTCTGCTGCTCTTGAGTATTAACATCTCACTTTTGCCAAACCTGTCATTCTTTAAGGAGAGTCTAACTAGGACTTATTTAGGATTCAGCGACACTAAAACTTTGAGGGTATATGGAGCTGCTTACTGTGGTGATGTCTGTGTGTGTATAAAAGTACAGACACTTTTTGGGGCGCCTGGGTGGCTTAGTCGGTTAAGCGTCCGACTTTCCCTTAGGTCATGATCTCGTGGTTCGTGGGTTCGGGCCCCACGTCGGGCTCTGTGCTGACTGCCAGCTCAGAGCCTGGAGCCTGTTTCAGTTTGTGACTCCCTCTCTCTCTGACCCTCCCCTGCTCATGCTGTCTCTCTCTCTCCTAGAAATAAATAAAACATTAAAAAAAAAAAATAAAAGTACAGACACTTATTTTTCTTATTTATAAAAGGATTCTTCGCTGTAGGGGGTATGGAAAATATGCAAAATATAATGAAAATAGAAATATAACCCTCAATAATTCAGTGCATGTTCAATTCTCACCAAAATCTATGTGGTTGATTATATCCAAGGAAGCCTGCAATGCTTCCTCCGATAACATAACTCCCTCTTCGGGCAAGAGGCAGGTACCAGGGAAGCAGTTTCAAGCTACACAACTAAGTGTGGGACAGCAAAGTATTACTTTCTGAGCAAAGAGCTCAAAATATAAAGCCAACATCACATCAGTGAAATATATATATAAAAATAGATACATGTGTATTCTGTGCAAATATATACACAAACATATACTTCCCCAAAATGCTATAATTGTTGACATGATTTTAATATAACACAGTTCAGTGAACGTGGACTTGGCATCTTATTTCAGACCACTGACTAGGGTGAAGCGTGTGAGGATGAATAGCACATTCTTATATCTGGAGATATTAAAGTAGAGAAAGAGAATCCATATGTAAGTCCAAACTCCATGTGCAAATCTATAAGGTGCAAGCCAGAGTGAAGAGGGAACAGTGAGTTACAATAGTTGCCTGTGGAGAAGGCTTCACGAGGGACAGGACACTAGGTAGAATTGAGGAAAGTCACCATGCAGCAGTGATAGAAATGGGTGGGTCAGACAGGTGCAGAAGGAACTCTGCAGAAAGATCCATCCGCCAATGAGTGTAATTGTTACCTGGTCCTAATGTACAGTTTCCATTGTTACCTTGTTAATGAATTTCAGGGAATCAGGATCAAACAAGATGGAATCTTTGGAAGAATAAACACATCTGGGTTGGAATCTCTATGTGCCTCGTCCAAAGTGACACACACCTCGCTTTCCAAGGGAACCCTGTGTGGGGTTTTCCGAGTGTGAGAATTCTTTCTCTTGGTTTATGGCCACTGTACTCCAAGTAGAGCACAACTGGGGTTTTCTTTTTTATTAAAAAAAAATAAAGCTAGCGATGAGACATCACCTCTGCCAACTTTTTAATTATATTGTGATGGCTTTTCAGGAATAACACCTTGCTGCAATCATACATCAAAAGCACACAAAATTAAACCCACACCTGAGGGCCTACCAAATCATAGACATCTTTACTGAAAGAACACAAAATTAATTTGAAAAATGGTGATTTTTGAAAACATTTTTCCTCCCCTCACTATTAAATGTGTCTTCTTCACATCAAAAACCGAACCCTTTTATTACTGTCTTTTTCTGAGATTGCTAACCAGGCCTCAGTATTTGTCAGGCCTCCAGCCGTATGTAGGAGGCCTTTCTGGCCCTTGTTGGCTGAGTATGTCAGTCATTTCCCCTGCAGACTGGCTGCCATTCTCCTGTGAGACGTGGCTGTGCCGGTAACCTCTCTCCTTGTGCATGATTTCCAAGGGGGACGAGCCTCCCAACCCACAGAGAAGTATGTCAAATCCCTGAGCGCTAGCTATGGGCAGTTTGAAGAGCCATCTACAATATGTGTTAGCTGGGGGGGGGGACCTGGGGAGCTCAGTGGGTTCAGCGTCCCACTTCGGCTCAGATCATGATCTCGCGGTTCATGAGTTGGAGCCCCACGTTGGGCTCTGTGCTGACAGCTCAGAGCCTGGAGCTGCTTCGGATTCTGTGCCTCCCTCTTTCTCTGCCCCTCCCCTGCTCACGCTCTGTCTCTCTCTATCAAATAAATAAACATTAAAGTTAGTGCTCCTAAAATACTATTAGTGCTCCTGCAGTCTTTACACACCTCCTTCCTCCAGGATTCAGAATCTCTCTTTGCCTTGGGAAACACCCTGGGGTCTATATATCTGAGTGTTTCCCTATTTCCAGCTACTTAACAACGAACTCCAACAACTTCCAAATTCTGCCTAAAAGCCTGGGCAACTAATTTAGACAGCAGTCAAGTGGAAACATGTAGATTGTTGGGTCATAGCACTGAAAATATAAGAATTAGAGGCTTTTAAGTCATTAAATCCTTGGTTATAGTTTTGCAGTATTTTGATATTTGAACTCTTCAGTAATTCATTCAGCAAGTGTTTCCTGGCGTGCAGGAGACCCCTTGCTAAGTGCCAGGGAGGCACCCATCCACTCCATCCTTCCTCTTTCAACAAGTGTTCATTGAATGCTTTCTGGGTCTAGGAGACAATTTTAGGTTCCAGTAGTGAACAAAACAAACTCACTGAGCCTCTGGGTGGCTCAGTTGGTTAAGTGTCCGACTTTGGCCCAGGTCATGATCTTGGGTTCGTGGGATCAAGCTCCACATCTGTGCTGACAGCTCAGAGCCTGGAGCCTGCTTCGGATTCTGTGTCTCCCTCTCTCTCTCTCTCTCTCTCTCTCTCTGCCCCTCCTCTGCTCTTGTTCTTTCTCCATCTCTCTCTCAAAAAATGAATAAACATTAAAGAAATTTAAATGACCCTCAAAGAGTTTATAGAAGTTCCTATAAATGATTGCAAGAGATAGTTTCCCTGCCACTTGCATTAAATGGATAAGGATCAATGTGTTAAAAACAATTAATTGTATAAAAACAATAGTTAATTATAAATAGGATGATCACAACAACTAACAGGTACTAAGCTCTGACTCTGAGTGACACATGGTACCGTGACATTTTTTTACATGTGTTCTAGTTGATCACCACTAAAGTAAGCTGCGAACGACTCTACCAATACTCCGTCACATGGACCTTCACATACGGTTTGACAGCCACTGGCTTGATATCACCACATCAATAAAAAAGAATAAAATGGTAAAGCTGCCACAACATGGATCAACCTAAACAATGTGTTGCTAAGTGAAAAAAGCCAGACAACAAGTACTATGTAGCATATAATTCCATGTGCATGAAAAGCCCAGAAGAGGGGACTGTGTAGACACAGGAAACAGGTTAGAGGCTGACGGTGTGAGGGGTTAGAGCAGGGATGACTCCACACACACACAAGCCACCTTCCTTAGGGCGATGGAAATTCTCTCTCACCGGACTGTGGTGATGGTTACACAACTCTATAAATTATTAAAAATCATTACACATCTGAATTCTATGGTATATAAATTATACTCCATAAAGCTCTTTTGAAAAATGGAAGAAAAGAAATGGCCCTAATCCATGAACAATGAAATATTTCATCTTTAAGGACCATTAATCTACTTCCCTCCGTGGTTTCGTGTTTATCACCTTCCTTGTTTGGAAAACCTATAGTCCTGTATCTCCCTCTGGTTCCCATGCTGCACTTCACTCACAGTACTTTTTCTGTTGTTGTTGGTTTTTAATGTTTATTACTTATTTTTTGAGAGAGAGCTAGAGCGCAAGTGGGGAAGGATCAGAGAGAGGGAGACACAGAATACAAAGTAGACCCCAGGCTCCGAGCTGTCGGCAGAGCCTGATGCGGGGCCTGAAATCATGAACCGGGTGACCGTGACCTGAGCAGAAGTCAGATGCTTAACCGACTGAGCCACCCAAGTGCCCTTTACAAAATTTTTTTAACATTTATTTATTTTTTGAGAAAGAGAGCGTGAGAGGGGAAGGAGCAGAGAGAGGGAGACACAGAATGTGAAGCAGGCTCCAGGCTCTGAGCTGTCAGCACAGAGCCCGACGTGGGGCTGAATGTACGAACTGTGAGATCATGACCTGAGCCAAAGTCGGGACGCTTAGCCACCGAGCCACCCAGGCGCCCCTTCACTCACAGGTCTTCTGATGTCAGGTATTGTAGGGAGGCTCCAAACCAAGTGAGTCTGTGACGCCAGCTGGGTGGCCTACAATTCAACTCAGTGCCAACACTGTCCACGCGTCAGCATCAGATCCCACAAGTGAAGGGCTCAGTCCCACAAGCCTATCACATGCTCTTCAGACACCACTCAAGTCCATGATGTCACTTGTGCTTCTGAGGTATCACCTATGTATCGAAGGTTCCCCTCCTTGGGTTGATGCATTTGCTAGACTGGCCCACAGAGCTCAAGAAAACAGTCTGCAGGGCGCCTCGGTGGCTCAGGCAGTTGAGCCTCTGACTTCGGCTCAGGGCATGATCTCACAGTTCATGAGTTCGAGCCCCACGTCCGGCTCTGTGCTGACAGCTAGCTCAGAGCCTGGGGTCTGCTTCAGATCCTGTGTCTCTCTCTCTCTGCCCCTCCCCTGATCATGCTGTATCTGTTTATCTCTCAAATATAAATAAACATTAATTAAAAAAAAAAAAACAAAGAAAACAGTCTACGTACTGTATGATGATTTAATAGGAAAGAGTGTAATACAGGATAGAGATGCATGTCTATACAGAAGAGATGCATAGGGCGAGAAGCTTCCGGGTCATCCCTGGGCACCACTCTCCTGGCCTCTCCAGGTACCCGCCAGGCCACAAGCTCCCCTAACTCTATACTTTAAGGGTTTTTACAGGGGTTTCATCATGTAGGCAGGATCAATCTTAACTCCATTTTCAGCCCCTTCCTGGAGGCTGGAGGTGGGGCTAAAAGTTCCGAGCTTCTAATCATGGCTTGGTCTTTCTGGTGACCAGCCCCCAACCAGGAGCCCACCAAGTCACCTCATTACAACACAAGATGTTCCTATCACCTAGGGTCCTACGAAGGATCGCGGAGCTCTGCGTCATGAACTGCAGAGACTGATGCGATGCATATTTTCCATTAGCTCACAGTCCTCTGGTGGGAAGCTGCAGATTCTTTGCATGGCTTGCACACCAAGATTTTCTGGGTGAAATCAAGCTGCCCTTCTGGACACAGGTATCAATGTCCCCTGAAGGTTTCCATGGCCATCTAGAAATGATAGTGGTTCCATCCAAGTCCAGGGCACAAAATGCTGTTCTGTCTAATTTCTCTCCCAGCACAAGTCAGTGCGCATGCACGCCGGTGTACAGAAAGAATAGCAGCATTAATCAAGCTCCTCGTGTGTGTTCCAAACACAGCCACCTTGCAGAAATCTTTTATTGTTCCTCATAAAAACCTGGAGAATTGCATCTCATCGACTCACTTTTCAAATGCAGGCACTGTCATTTGGAGAAGTGAAAGGATTTGATCCAAGGTCACGAAGACCATTAATGGCGGGGCTAGAATATGAACGCAGCCCTACCCACTTCCAAGAGCTCTCGTGTGAATTAAGCCTGTCTACTCAGGGTAGTCCCTAACCCTCCAACGGACCCCCGATCTGAGATGAGGTTTCTAAAGTTGCTGAGACATTGATAAAGCTTGCACCTAGAGCCCCAGAGTACCCAGTGGCTGGACAGAGTTAAACAAGTATGTCAGAAGTGTCTACACCACATGGTGTCTCTAATCCTATTGTACAGCAGTCACGCAAAATCCCCAAAGAACGGTAACACTGAGTTGCCTTTAAACAAAATATAGCTTCAATTTCGTTTTTCTCACACCAATGAATTGGTGCCAAACACACTTCAATTACTGTATATTGTTTTGTTTTGTTTTTTCACAATTCCATTTAAATCTTTCTCTAAATATAACATTTTCCTTGCTCAAGGGCATGTATGATGAGCTAGGAAAGTCAACAGCATACTGATCTGGGCAGAAGATAGAAAGGATCTAGATAAAGAGACTGGGACATGAAGGAGGAAAACCATGGAACACAATTACGTCAAAACTTTTAAGGGGACCTAGGAGGTTGAGTCGGTTGGGCGTCCGACTTCAGCTCAGGTCATGATCTCTCAGCTCGTGGGTTCAAGCCCCACATTGGACTCTGTGCTGACAGCCAGCACAGAGCCTGGAGCTGCTTCAGATTCTGTGTCTCCCTCTCTCTCTGACCCTCCCCTGCTCTCGCTGTCTCTCTTTGTCTCTCAGAAATAAAACATTTAAAAAAAGAAGAAAACAACAACTTTTAAGCAATCCTGGAGGGTATTTACAGAAATGGAGTGAAGGAGGGTGACAATGGGGTCATGTTTATGAAAAGAACTCCTAAAAGTGTATTTGATTTCAAGGACATCAGTAGAAGGTGGTGTGTTGAATTAGTTTCAGCTGAAAAAAAAATCACAAATTGTGTGAATTATAACATTAGTAACCCTCAAGTGTAGTGACTTTGCAGGTGTGTGCGCTCTTGCCAACACACACACACACACACACACATACACACACACACACACACGTTATTTGTGGGAGACAACTGGCAATACATGGAGACATTTTTGGTTTTCCTTTCTGGGGACAGGAGTGTACGGGCCTCCACTGTATAGACATCAGGGACTCCCCTCGCCATCCCACAATGTACGAAGGAGCCCCACAACAAAGAACTACCTAGCGCCAATGTCACTGGTGCTCAAGTTGAAAAAAAACCTGGGTTTTAGTAAGACCACAAAGCCCTTCTGTGCTGATAAAAACTAACCTTAGGAATTTCAGTAAATTGGTAATGATCTAAACTATATACTCTTGAGTACAACATCTCTTTAAGGAAAACATTAACTTGTGTAAAAAACATAACATGTGTAGGCCACATGA